>NC_138873.1:31777635-32377635 GCF_965194805.1 Balaenoptera borealis
CAGCCCTATCCCAGCACATCACCCCACCAGTCTTCACTGGAGGAGGCAGGAAGCCGGCACAGGGCTGGAAGGGGCTGGGGCAGGCTCAGAGGGGCTGCAGAGCTGCTGCTCCGACCAGCAGGGCCAAGAACAGAGGCAGGCAGGGAGCAAGAGAAAAGGAAGGACCTAAGCAAAGCAACTTAGAGAAGGGCTCACCCAACTTCTACACTCACAGACTCTGGAGTGAAACAATCTCTAAGCAAAAAATCAAAATAAGGAACCTGGCGTCTCTTCCAATCAGAAATCATGTACCCTTGGGGACGTCCCTTGGCCTGTTTCACAGGCAGTTTCCTCAGGACCTGGCCTCTGTCTGCTTGCTTAAATAGCACCACCTGTGGCTTCCTGCTCTCTTCTCATTCACATAGGTACACGTGATCCTAAATCTCAGAGAAAACCTGTCCAAATAACTCGCAAGTATTTTAATATATAATTTCTGATTGCATTAAACTTTGCATCAGCTAAACACTTTTTTTTTAAGATAGCAGATATAATTAAGTTTGCTAATCAGCCTATTTTTAATTATTTATTTATTTATTTATTTATTTATTTTTGGCTGTGTTGGGTCTTCGTTTCTGTGTAAGGGCTTTCTCTAGTTGTGGCAAGCGGGGGCCACTCTTCATCGCGGTGCGCGAGCCTCTCACTATCACGGCCTCTCTTGTTGTGGAGCACAGGCTCCAGACGCGCAGGCTCAGTAGTTGTGGTTCACGGGCCTAGTTGCTCCGCGGCATGTGGGATCTTCCCAGACCAGGGCTCGAACCCGTGTCCCCTGCATTAGCAGGCAGATTCTCAACCACTGCGCCACCAGGGAAGCCCCAGCTAAACACTTTTAAGGGCTATTTTATTGTTAACCCGCCACTCCGTACCAGTAAAATCAAAGTCTGATTCTTTCCTGTATCAAATTCTAAAATCCTGTATTGCTAGGTAATACCATTTCTCTTTTTATGTGTTTTTCTCCCCAACTAAACTGTATCTCACAGACTAGATATTTCCTAGAGTGTCCTAAAAGAATTTTTTTTTTCTTTGAGATTTATTTCTTTGATTTCAATATCATTTGCTTTGATCTTTAAAAATTCATTAGCATTGTGTAGAAACATTCTAGTTAAATAAAGGGAAAAGCAACCTGAATATATGCCCAGTTAAGAGATCAGAGCCCACAATCAAACAGAAATTCAGATCTAGCTCTTAAGATACATAAAATTGGGCCAAGATATAAAAACAGTCAGTCATCCAAACAAGGTGTTCTTTCCTAAGGCATTTTAATTCCTAACTCACTGCTCTAGAAGTCTTAGATACTGCAGTTTTCTCTCCCAGTCACATATAAGGGTTTCTTAGTGTGGGTCAGTTGGCTGGTCCCATTTCCTATTACTGATGCCACATTAATTTTTCAGACTTTTAATAGATTTCTACCAAGTTTGTCATGCACTATTAAGTTGGTACAACAATGAGTAATTTTTAAAGAAACTACGTTGCAATAATCATTACCATGAACTGGACTAAGCAGCAGGAGATCCCAGTTTACCTTCCCCACAGACATCTCAGAATCTTTTTTTACCAGCTCTCTGCTTCTGAAAGATTCCTCCACTATGATGAATAAACACCTAGAAAGGACCTTGACATGCTACCTGGCAACACTTTTTCAAGTGGCTTTTGCAAAATTATTGTTTAAATATGATTGTTTAAATAGTGTTTTTTTAAATTATTGTTTACACATATTCTATATTCCCTGTGTGGCCCAGCTAAAAATGCCACCAAAGACTCTTAAAAGCTGAGAGAAAATGGGTTTATGAGCATTTAGTGTACCTTAAATATAATTTAGAATAAACTTAGTAAAAATAATTTTTTTTAAAAATAGCACCTCTTTGTTGGTGATCGGAATGGATAGGAAATAGTTGGGTTGATGATCTTTTTGCTTTTTTTTCCTCTTCTTTATTTTATCTTTATTGTTCCATTCATTTTCTTTACTTCTCTCCAAATTTATGTGAGGTACATCAGTGACTAGAGAAAAAAAGTCAAACAACATGTCTAATGCATTTAAACAAAGATAATATAATCAGAAAAAAAACAAGCACTATACAAGTAGCAATCATTCTTAACTGTCATTTTCAAATCTAAAATAGGAATTGGCAAACTCTTCTGCAAAAGACCTCATAATAAATATTTTAGGCTTTGCAGATCATACGGTCTTGGTCAAAACTACCCAAGTCTGCTACTGACAAAACACAGATGAAGGGGTACAACTGTTTTCTAATAAAAATTTATTTACAAAGCAGATAGATTTGGCCCATGGGCCATGGTTCACTAACCTCTGATCTAAAGCATAACTAACAACCATTCTCTTCCCCTTGCCACAATTTTCATGATGCTAGGAAAAATCACTTTTTCATCCATCCTGTATATTTGTAACTTTTTTTGTATGTATATTTGTAACATACATATTTTGTATGTATATTTGTAACTTTTACAACAGAACCACTTGCAGCAGTGCCATTCAAAGTTTGGTTCATGGCCAGTGTCACACTACAAATCATTTGTTCCAGAAACTGAGAGAATGCTTTATAAACTTTCAGAGCAATTAGGCAAAGTAATTTTGTCTGTCAAATTTTGGCTTCTATTTTATAGAGCTTTTTCTTTAACACCTTTTTGCTAATAATTCATGTTTTATTATATTTTACAAAAGTATCAGTCAGCAACATGTAAGAAATTAAAGTAAAAAAAATGGTCCTTGACCATAGATAACTTGAGAAACACTTAGCATGCTTTTTAAGGTCATCTTCAAAAGACATTTCCAACATCCAACAACTCTTATTATGAAGCTATACCCCCAGAAGTAATTTCCAAATCAGCGTGAAATGCCATTGTCTCTTTTACCAATTCTATCAGGGGCTTCCCTACCCGTGCAAAACTACCATTAATTTATTTTTCAGGTGTGCCTTCTTGAACAGTAGCTTACTGTTCAAAATAGAGTACCTCATAGAGACTTTGAAAAATTCAAATATAATTATATATTCTGAGGTATGATTTTGGAAAGGGGGAGAGAGGGAGGAAGCACCTTGCCTTACATTCAGTCCTATGAAGTTGGTTTCATCTTTGGGATCAACTCTAACACACCATAGTGACCAAGAGCACAAGGCCCATGTGCATCTAACTAAACTCCTTATTTTACATACGATGAAAGAGAAGAGAAGAAAAACTTTTTAAAGCAGCTCAATGTCACAGAGTCAAGCCTGGTATCTAGACCTTTTAAAGGCCTCCTTCTAGTGTACTTTCTACTGGAACAAACTGCTTCCCTCTCGCAGTTCTAGATAAGTAGTTACTACTACACACAAAACCAAAGAGCGGAAGGAACTGTCCTTATTCTGTTGTTCTTTGAAATATTAATAGTAAATAATTTTTAAATGAATGCTGCAAATAATACTTTAATGCTAACTTCTAAGAAAAATAGTAGAAAATGTTTAAAATTTAAAAATTAAGAGTTTGTGGGAATAGACATGCTTTCCTTCTAGGATTAACATATCTGTGAGCCCTAGAAAAAGACTTAGAAGACAGGGGTAAATTAAGAGCAAGGTGATCTGGGTAATAAGTCTGACTGTATCATTATGAGTTAAGGCAAAATTACCCAGTCTGTTTGTGCAACCATTTCTCTACTACATTTCTCAACAATATGCATAATGATTAACATGGTTAAAATGATATATCTTCACAGAGAACACATATTTGAAATATAACTTATTAGCTTCTTTTGTACATGTGAGCTTGTCAGAACTTTTAAAAAGTTCGTAGCATTCTCTGTATTACGAGCATTATCTGAATTGCTTCATAAGATGCCACTGGGTTTTATTTCCCATGCAGCTTTTTTCATATGGAAAATCAAATCAATACACTGAGCTGCTTGTAATTTCAGATATATAAGAAATAGTCCTACCATTGATTGTAGTAACATGAATTAAATGTACTAATTTTAAACAAAACCCACAAAATATGCTAATGAAGTACCACATATTTTAAATCCACTTCTAAAATACATTCCTAGCCCATCTCCATCTGTTGTTAGTAAACTGGCACTCTGGAAAAGGAAGCCATTTTTAACATAATCTGGGCTGGAATCCTGGCTCCACACACTAGCTGTGTGACCTTAGATAAGTCACATAAATTCTCTTGACCTAAGTTTCCTCCTCTATAATGTGAGGATAATAATAATAGCTACCTCATAGGAACATTTAAACACTGAGTTAGGGACTTTCCCTGGTGGTCCAGTGGTTAAGACTCTGTCCTTCCACTGCAGGGGTATCTGACAGTTATCAGCCTATGCCTTTGCGTAAAAGTAATCTACAAAAGGAAAAGGGGGAGTGGGAATGGCTGCTGGGAAGACAACCAGCAATGCAGCAGAGGCAGCACTAGACAGTGAAAGGGCACTGACCCAAAGACTAGTCTTCCAACGAGCATCTTTCCATCAATTCACTTCATTTCTTTATCTGAGAACTTAAAAATCTGGCCAATCCATGGAGAAATAGCTAATTCTAGGTTTGGGGGATAAAATGTACAAGAGAAAGCTAGAAATTCAAAGACTCCTGGGATCATGTCAGAAGGTCTCTAGAGCCAGTTTGAAAGTTCCCCCACAGGCCAAAGATGGGACAATTTGAACATCAAATGACCATAACAGTAAACTTCTACATAACTTGATTTCTTCAATGATAAACGTGCACGCGTGCATGCACACCCACCCACCCACCCACACACACAAATGAAAACAACAGGAGGAGGACATCTAGAGACGAAAAGAGACTGAAGAGATGTATCAAATATAATGCATAGACTTTGGTTCCTAAATCAAACGAGCTTTTAAAAAATTACAATACAGGGACTTCCCTGGTGGCGCAGTGGTTAAGAATCCACCTGCCAATGCAGGGGACATGGGTTCAAGCCCTGGTCTGGGAAGATCCCACATACCGTGGAGCAACTACATCCGGGCGCCACAACTACTGAGCCTGCGTGCCACAACTACTGAAGCCCGTACACCTAGAGCCCGTGCTCCACAACAAGAGAAGCCACTGCAATGAGGAGCCTGAACACCAAAACGAAGAGTAGCCCCCGCTCGCAGCAACGAAGACCTAACACAGCCAAAAATAAATAAATAATTACAATACAATCAGAGAAATGTGAATATGACAGGGTATTTGATGACATTAGGAATTACCGTTATTTTTCTCATGTAGTAAGGATATTTCAAGTATGCTTACTATTATATGCTTAATAAGATTCCTCATCTTTTAAGGATATGCATTATTTACAGAAAAAATGACCTCTCTGCGATTTACTTCAAAATAATCCAGTGAAGAAGAGGTAATGAATACATGAGGCTCATTATACTATTCTACTTTTGAATATGCTTAAAAGTTTCTATAATCAAATTTTTTTTAAAAAACCCAGGGGCATGGGAGGAACAACAGCTGCATAATCTAGTAACTAGGGTTCTCTGCTGGTTCTAGTTTTCTGTGATTCGGAATAAAGGAACCAACTGTTATTACCTGTACTAACTAGGACATTTTATGGTGAAATTAAATAAAGAATGGTGTCCAAACTAATAATCCAGCTGATTTTATAACCTTTAGTTTATCTCAAAATTAACATAGTAAAAATAGAATCCTAAGCCTATAGTCTAGTTTTTCTTTTTTCAAACTGCAAGTATCAATCCACTAGTGGGTTATGAAATCACCTTAGAAGATAAAAAAAAAGCACTTTTTAATAACTAGAATGGAATGGATTGGAATGGAAAGAAAAGGAAAGCAAAGCAAAAGGATAGAATGGTAAACAGTACACTGCTTATGATACATGTATTACTTCATGAAATTTCAGTTTTTTACATATATATGTATATTAGGTGGCAATGTAAAATCTATTTCTTACTTTGAACATAAGACATACTTTTGCTGTATTTTACTCAATATAACAGTACTAAGAGGAACAGACTTAATAAAACAGTATTTAAAAGACCACTGGAGGGCTTCCCTGGTGGCGCAGTGGTTGAGAATCTGCCTGCTAATGCAGGGGACACGGGTTCGAGCCCTGGTCTGGGAAGATCCCACATGCCGTGGAGCAACTAGGCCCGTGAGCCACAACTACTGAGCCTGCGCGTCTGGAGCCTGTGCTCCGCAACAAGAGAGGCTGCGATGGTGAGAGGCCCGCGCACCGCGATGAAGAGTGGCCCCCGCTCGCCGCAACTAGAGAAAGCCCTCGCACAGAAACGAAGACCCAACACAGGCAAAAATAAATAAATAAAAATAATTTAAAAAAAAAAAGAAAAGGAATTAAAAAAAAAAAAAGACCACTGGAGTGTTCAGTATTTTAAGTTGTTTTATACCTTACCTGTTTAAAACTAGTGTCCTCCTGTCTGTAGCTACTCGTTTTTGCCATTTCAAATGTTTCATAAGTCCATTTTGCAGATATCCAGAGAAGGAAAATCATAATCTCTGAAGGTAATAGTTATAATGTGAAATAGCTCAAATAATTCTGGTATCGTGAGAATGACACCGAGTAAAGCCCCCAATTCAGAAGGCAACCTTTTGGTAAAAATAAAGAAGTACAGGATTTTTCTAAATTCCCTTAGCTTTCTCTTATCAATAACTATTAAACTTCCCTCTGAACTGGATTATCTATATTTTTCTTTTGTTAGGCATCACAGACAGGGTAAAGTTTAAAATTATCTTATGTGAGCTGGGCAAAAAAGGGGGAAAGAATTCTGTGAGTATTTACTGTTATAGTACAGTTTAATTTACCATTATAAGTAGTAAGTTTGTCTGCCTTTCTATTTCAGTGAGTCCTGATGATTTATGGTCAACTTGCTAGACACTTGTTTGCATATCTTCTTTGCCTTTCATTTGCAGGTTTATTTGTATGGTTTATTTGCAGGTTTATTTGTATGGTTTTCATTTGTAGGTTTACTTGTATGGCCAGAGTATAAAATCCCTCTTTTCCTTACTGAACTTCATTTTATTTCTAGCTTTTAAATCATAATCTAAGTTCTAAAATACAATTTACTATTATACATTTTATTTAGTTCATATGAAAATACAATGAGCAAAGTATTCAAGTACTATCAAGTTTACAATAAAAACATTAAAGATCAATGACCATAGAAGCAAAATGTAGAAAGCTTTTGGCCATATGCCCTGGATCTTTCACTGGATTATTTAGAGTAACTTTATTGTTTAGCAAAAAAAAAAAAAAAGTATCAGTTGTAGTAGAGCCTGTAAATGCATCCCATAAATTTATTACACTTGTTAATTTTCATAATGATTTCAGTAGTCATTTTAATGTGCTCCAATGAATCTGGTCTTGTTGACAAAGGCTGTAACTCTCTCATCCATGAGTTGGCTTTTTTTACCTAAAGCACTACATATGTCATTTTATGTAAATTATGTAAATTAACTAATTTTCCTAAAGCTTTTTCAATTCCCTCGAAAAACTACAATGAATGAATTATGGGAGAAATTAATGTAATGAGGTAGCCCATCTGTTATTGTTGGTTGATTGTTTTCATACTTGCTGTTAGCCAAAAGGCTGAGAATGAATTCGATTTTGCTTTTATATTCTTTTCCTATTTTCTTGTTACTTAAGCAGTCAAAATCTTTGAAGTAACCATTCTTAAAACTTCTTAAGTATACAACTTAGAATATTACCTTCTATATTTCACAGATTTACTCGGAATAATCTTTGGCAAGTTACTAAAACTTTCTAAAAAAATAATTTACCCCTCTCATTCATTGTGAGGATTAAGTAAAGAAATAACAAAGCATTTACTGATGTGCTAGAAGCACTCAATGATATTATTATAAAATACTGCTCTCAAAGGGAAAATTTTTTAATATTTAATTCAACAAATATATTTGGGCAAAAAATTTTGGTAAGATTAAATTAATAAAAATTTATGGAGGCAAGTTCGTGCCACACACTGCTGTAAGGACAACATTAACAAATTGAATCTTCCCAACAACCTTATGAGATAACTACCATTATTAAACCAATTTTAGAGATAATGGAAGTAAGCCCAGACACTTGTTCAAAGTACACAATAGGAAAGTGTAGGAGCAAATTTTGTCCCTTGACAGTCTGACTCCACAGCCCTCACTTTTAACCACCTAACTTTAACACTATTAGTGATATCTTAGTGGATAGTATCAAAAAAAAATGAGTTTCTCCAGTTCTCTGTTTATTGAATCGATGAAGCTTACATCTCTAAAAGCAAGTTTCTAACCACAACTAAAAATTTTAATCATATTTTTTCATGAAAAGAATCAAGAGCATTCAGGGACTTCCCTGGTGACACAGTGGTTAAGAACCGCCTGCCAATGCAGGGGACACGGGTTCGAGCCCTCGTCCGGGAAGATCCCACATGCCGCAGAGCAACTAAGCCCGTGCGCCACAACTACTGAGCCCGTGCTCTAGAGCCCACGAGCCACAACTACTGAGCCCGAGTGCCACAACTACTGAAGCCCACACGCCTAGAACCCGTGCTCCGCAACAAGAGAAGCCACTGCAATGAGAAGCCCGCGCACCACAACCAAGAGTAGCTCCCGCTCGCCGCAACTAGAGAAAGCCCGTGCACAGCAACGAAGACCCAATGCAGCCAAAAATGAAAAATAAAAATAAATTTACAAAAAAAAAAAAAAGAATCAAGAGCATTTATAAAATTTGAAGATTAGAAAAAGGAAAAAAGAAATTGCTCAGAAACCTCCCATCTTAACACAACCACTGTGAATTTTGGTGACAAATCACCTAAAGTATTTACACAATTGTAAACAAACAGCACATATATTTTCCCCCTACTTTTTCACTTTGCATTTTATATAGGAAATGTTCACTATTACATAGTTTTCAGAAATATTTTCATAATATATAATTCCATACTATGTAGTCTAAAGGCACTAGTATAGCTTATTCAACCACACTCTAATGGACATTTGGGTTTTCCCCAATATTTTTAACTACTTAAAAACACTGTGACACACATATTTATAAATAAAACTTCTTCCCACAAGACCATGTCCTTATAGTAGGAATTCCATGAGTGACTCTACCCCATGTATGAACATTGGTCAAGATCCCAACAAACTCCATTCTAAAAGGACTATAACAGTACATTGTCAGAAGCCACGTAGATAGAACATGAAAATCACTGAGTATTATTTTTAAGAGATATTGCCAATCTGATAAGTTACAACTGTATTTTGACATGCATCCTTTGATACTTATGAAGTTGAATAATTTTCCACATATTTGTTTACTAACTGAGTTTTACCTTTTACACCCTTTGCCAGATACCAATTATTTTTTATTATTTGGGACAAATATTTGCCTTAAGTCCTTTCACAATAAAATCTGATATATGCATTACAGGCTTCCCCAATAAATTACAGAAAGGTACAGGATATAATTTACCCGTTTTTAAAAATTGACTCAGGACAATCACTTACTATACCAAGTACTGAGATTCAATCTTTATTTGATACACATTTTTCTGTTACAAAATTTTTTTCCAGGTAAAGGGAGGTTTCAATTGATACTTTAAAATACTTAAGATACAAAGTATTTTTTAATATACTACTTAATAGTATTAGCTAATGAATAAGTAATAAAATGATAATTTCCCATATCTCTAAAATCTTCAATAATTATAAGGTTAGACCTAGAATTCTGTGAGATAAAATAAGGATTACAGTAATTTCAATGAGGAGAACTGAATGCCACATTTAGGAAAGACATGCAACTAAAAAAAAAAAAAAAATCACTGAACTACTCTGTTTTGAACCTTGATTTAAGTGTGGCTTCATAGTTAAGAGCTGTGATTATCTTAAGAGAGTAGACTCAATTAAACTAAAGCTCTCCACAAATTTTTACACTCTGTGGGAAGCATACTAAGTTATTCCTATCAGCAGTAGAATGAAAGACTCTCCATTGCACGCTCCCACTCAACTTTCAGAGGCAGGATTCACAGCAACCTCAAACCTCTGGATGGTTTACTGGGTTTCTAACCAATTGACCAACGACCCTTCCCCTTGTAAAGAGAACAGACCCATCCAGGTCCAGGTCAACAACTCACTAATGCTGGATTCTCTCCCAGAAAACATTCAACCTATAGGGCCAAAGGTGTGGCTCAGGTTGTACTGCTTCCTCAACATTTCTGAAAGATTTTCTTTTTACATACATTTGTATATTTTATTTCATATATATATTTATTTATTTTACTTACCTTTATTTATATTTTTATGTATTTATTTATATTCCAATACATATCATTTTGGCCAGTAAACATCTGTTAGATGAATGGGTACTGCTGAATTAGCAGTAGGTCCAGAATAACTGAGGTGGTTATAAACCATGGAATGTTGTGGCCCATTATTTTCTGAAGTAGCTTATAAACTACAGAATGATCTGCCCGCAAATTCTGTGAGACATGCCTTAATATTATCTGTGATAGTTTTATCAATAGACTACCAACAGACAATTACTAATGAGCAACCTGAACTCAAAAACATGACAAGTACTTAAGGTGAAGTAATTATTAAGAAAAAAATATATGTATCACTAAATTTACTATTCACTGCTTCTAAACACATATTTATTTAATAAAGTACTTACTTCCACAATCATCTATAATATCGATAGTAGCAAATGGCAAATCTACCAGAGAATCCACTGTGTTGGCTTCAAATTCTTCTGACATTTCCCTTTTTCTTGACACATTTTCACACTCATTGGAATTTATTCCTCCTTTAACATCACAAAAAGAAAAGTATATTATTTTATTTATTTTAACTCATATCCTAAGCTAAAATAACTCAACTAACTGAACTCAATATAAATTAACATCTGTTAAGAAATGCTAAAACTGGTATTCAAATATATTGTACAGCTATTTATATAAATATTTATACCATATTCTACATTTTTATAAATGCATTTTTATGTTAAACAGCTTTAATAATTTTCTGAAGCACAGTACTCAACTCAGGGTTAAATGAAGTTGAATTAATCAACAAGCCGCAAGATCCTTTATAGCTGCATTTTCTTAATTCTAAAACTACAGTTTTTCACATACCTTTTGAAAACAAGCCAACAAGGTTTTGACAGTCTTTTTCATGCTTATTTTTTAACAATATCACTTATCTGTTCTCATCTGTACAAGCTCTGACTTTTACTTTTTTCTTCATAAAGACTTTTAAATTTTTTTCTCTCCATTATTATATTAACATTGGAAACTCAAACATTAAAAATACAGAGCTCTAAATACGCTTTTCTAGAAATTTAATGGTTAAAAAGCAAAAAGATCTTACAGTTTCCCGACAGCTCTCCCATGGATACATATTAATATTAGAGCCACATTTCACATTTGGTCCTTGTTTTGTTTTGCTTTGTTTTGTTTTTATGGGTGGAACAATCATATGCGTTGGGAGGAGGTTAAGGGAAAGAGGGTGTCTGTTCAAATTGATAGAGTCAATTGCTAAATTTATCAGTAGGTGGTCTCCCCAGTACTATTATTCTCCATGCTTTTATTGACAGACACAAATGTTCTTTGATCTAGAATTGAACAAAATCCTGGGATACTTATATAATTTCTACTCTATATATTGAGTAAAGATTAATTTACCACTAACCATATTAAAGAAGTCATTTATTTCATTCTGCTGTAATCCTCTATTTTCATATATCAGGCCTTAAAAAAACACACTCCATTGAATATGGCTTCAATATACAAGATAATAAATATTCTGATAGGTCATAGTTAACATAAACCAAAAACAACTAAATTTTTATTGCAATTTGGGTAATCTCTAATATTACTTACACACAAACCTATTTTCTAGATAAAAGCAAAAAATGACAATAAAACCTTTTTGTTGTTGGTTTTTGTATATCAGCTAATCATGTTCAATACCAAAACCAAAAAAATTAATAGTATACTCTTAATAATGCTATTTATTTATATTACAGTTCAAACCTTATTGAGTATGAGTGCCTGGAACACAGGTGTTCAACAAATGTTAGTTTACTCTGAATCTAATCAAACTCACAGCTACTTGAAACATGTGAGAACAAGTAAATGTTTCCTTTCTATGTTTACACTTGCATTGAAAAATACAAATGCAGCTTATATTTAAACAAAAGTTTCAATAGATCAACACATATCTTTATATTTTGGGGCACATGCAGCTATGCAGAAAATATCATCACTGACCATGTAGCTTACACTTAAAAGCTAGCAACAAAGAGTATTTGTGCAGTTACAAGTGTACAAAGCTGAATGAAAATCTGAACAAAATGAAATAAACCCAACTTTCCTTTTTTTCTATTTTACTCTTAATCTAAGAACTTAGTAATAGATTCTAAGGATCTAATGTACAGCATGGTGACTAGAGTTAATAATACTGCATTGTATACTTGAAATTTGCTAAGAGAGTAGATCTTAAGCATTTTCACCAAAAAAAAAGTGAAGTGTGGATGTGTTAATTAACTTGATTGTGGCAATCATCTCACAATGTGTACGTATATCAAATCATCACGCTGTACACTTTAAATATATACAGTCTTATTTGCCAATTGTACCTCAATAAAGCTGGGGAGGGGAGAAATTAGTGATATTAAATTGGCCCATTTAACAGTGACATCTCAATACTAGCTCCAAAGTGCCACTTGGAAATATACTGGATTCTTGGCAATATGTGGAATGGGGAAGGAAGGCTGAATTCTATGCTCACATTTTGAAGGCAAGATGAAGAATTAAATAACATGATGAATTAAATTTAGTCATTTTTTAAATGAAAAATGTTCTTGAAACAATTTAAGTATACTTTATCTTAACCAATTAATCAACAACAATTAGAGAACAAGTGCTATGTGGATCACTCTGGCTATACCAAAAGGACAATCGAGCAGTGACAATGGTGATAATAGTGGTGTTTGGGTAACATGCAAGGCAAGCTGGCTACTATAAAAGAAAGGGTTTGGGACTAGAAATCAGGAGACAGGGACTTCCCTGGTGGTCTACTGGTTAAGACTCCGTGCCCCCAATGCAGGGGGCCCAGGTTCAATCCCGTATGCCACAACTATAGATCCCGTGTGCCGCAACTAAAGATCCCGCACGCAGCAACGAAGATCTCCCGTGCCGCAACTAAGACCCAGCACAACCAAATAAGTAAATAAATATTTTTTAAAAAAATCAGGAGACAGATATTCTAGTATTGGACCTGCCACTCACTTGTGATCCTGGGCAAGTCGTGTGAATTCTCTAGGCCCTAGTAGTTATCTCATCTATTAGATGACAAGGTTGTCCTAGTTGAAAAATTCTAAAGCTTGGTCGTACATTAGAATCACCTGAAGAGCTTTTTTTTAAATGATCAACATCTGGGTCTCACCCCAGGCCACCTAAATCAGAATCTCTGGAAACGAGGCCAGCCTCTTGTACTTTTTTAAAGCCTCGCAGGGTGACTCTAACGTGCAATGAAGTTTGAAAACCACTGCTCCCCTTTCACTTATTCCATACCTTGATTCTATGCCACACTAAGAAATTATGTTAACAGTTGAGAACAATCGACGTAAAAGGAAAAACTCTGACTACTCGTCTACTGGCAGGGAAAACTTTCCTGAGGACCAGCTCAGGGCTGAGTGAGGTAATCCAATCTCCTTCCACATACAATCACAGCATGAAAACATCATGTTATAGGTGTCCACTTACATGTCTTCTCCATTAGACTCTAAGCTCAAGTGACCAGATAATTTACGACCCAAACCAGGGCTCCTTTGAAAAGTGAAAGGGGGAACTTTTCAAATTACACCCCTATCTGTCTGTATGGTTGCCCTACTCTAAGTTCCTTAAGCGCTATGTCTTATCCTCCTTTGATTCCTCAATGCCTAGCACAGTGTCCAACTCACAGGAGGTGCTCAATACACTTGTACTGAACAACAAAGGTAAGTACCCATTTGGGAGTGCTTAATAAATTACTCAAGCTCCATGGCCACACAGCTATCTCAGTGCTCCTAAAAATAATTCCTGGTGTTTAATGGCATCCTTAGCACATCACAGATTCATTTTCACAGGGTAAATGATATTCTATTTGACATAAAAATAAAAATTGAAGTATAACATGACTTGCTCAACGTCATTCCCCATCTTGTTAAATAAAGTACATGTAAACTCTTGAAGCTTGGGATTAACATACACACACTACTATATATAAAATAGATAACCAACAAGGACCTACTGTATAGCACAAGGAACTCTACTCAATATTCTGTAATAACCTATAAGGGTGAAGAATCTGAAAAAGAATGAATATATGTATATGTATAACTGAATCATTTTGCTGCACACCTGAAACTAACACAACATTGTAAATCAACTATATGCCAATAAAATCTTTTTTAAAAGATTTTTTTTTAATTTTTTAAATAAATAAATTAAATTAACTCTTGAGTGCAATGGTATGTCAAAATTAACAAGCATCTAGAACTTGAAATACAAACTTTGTTCTATTAAATTACAGAATAGTTGAAAACCTTTTTGTAGATATGAATTATTAACTCAGAAAAAAGAGAATACCACTTTCAAGTAACTCTTGAAAGAACTGCTGGCCATTCTATAGAACAATGTTTCTCAGCAGGGTTCATATCTGGAAGCCTTCCTCCAGTTCTCTAAGCTCTAGTGTTTGGGCAAAGGCTGGCAGACCTGAATTAAACACAGCCATCATAACTACACTTTCTTTTACAGAAGTGCAAATATTTTGCTTTGGGAAAACTGCCTTAAAATAACCAACATTTAAATAAAGCATTTAAACTATAAATTCACCATTTTAAGTACTTAAAATCTGGTCTAACTACAGTTAAAATAAAATTCTATGTTTTGTACAAATCCAAATATAAGTAACACTGCTAAGTGCATTAATACTATAAAGACAGGTAAAACTGGTTTACTACTACTAGTAGTAACAACAACAGCTAACATTTGAGCACGTTTCTATGCCAGGCACAGCTGGCAGCACTTTACAGACAGTAACTCATTTAACCATGCTATCAGGGAGTACTCTTATTATACTCATTTTACACCCTAGCTGATTAAGTAACCTGCCTCAGGTTACAGCTAGTAGGTCTTGGGGCTAGAATTTGAATCCAGTTACTCAACGGCCAAAACCCGCCTTATCCAGCAACAGGCACTGCTGGGAAGTTCACATATGCAGTTTATAGCACTGTAAACTGAGGCAATCCTTTTAGAAAGCAATCAGGAGCCATGAAAATTTTCTTCTTACCCCAACAGATACCAGATAGATATCTGCGAGTCTATCATACTTGCTAAAATAGATTCACCTCAGCTCTGTTTAAACAAAAAAGAAAAAGTTTAACAACTTAAATGCCTAATAATAGGGAAATGGTTAAACAAAGGATACTCACTATAATGACAACTAAGAATAATGGCTAGGAAGACTACAACAGCTGAAAAAAGTTCGTAACAAATACAGGATTCCCTGCTATCTGAAAGCAGAGGCTTCCTATGAAAACTTTTGTAAGACGAAATGATGTCAAGTGAAGAAGCAGTTCTCTTTGGTTGAAAAATCCTTTTAGGATTTCTTTTGATTAGTGAAAACAGGTGCTAATGCAGGTCTTTCGTAAATGTAAAAGCAAAGTGACATAATGTGAACTTTTGAAAAGCAGGGTATACCTGTACTGACCTTTTGAAAAGTAGATATAAGACTACTTACGTGGGCTTCCCTGGTGGCGCAGTGGTTGAGAATCTGCCTGCCAATGCATGGGACACGGGTTCGAGCCCTGGTCTGGGAGGATCCCACATGCCGCGGAGCAACTAGGCCCGTGAGCCACAACTACTGAGCCTGCGCATCTGGAGCCTGTGCTCCGCAACAAGAGAGGCCGCGATAATGAGAGGCCCGCGCACCGCGATGAAGAGCGGCCCCGGCTTGCGGCAACTAGAGATAGCCCTCGCACAGAAACGAAGACCCAACACAGCCAAAAATAAATAAATAAAATAAAGAATTATTAAAAAAAAAAAAAAAAGGACTTGTTTAAAAAAAAGACTACTTACGCACTTGTGTTGTTTACAATTATACAGGAAAAGGCTGACATAGCTGCACTCAATATATTTCTGCTATTCAAATGTTTTAAACAGAATTAATATTACTTTTATAAGAAAACAATGCACACATTTAAAATATAAAACCATACATGAAGTATACACTGATATTCAAATATATGTGCACTTCAGCAAATGCCTTCATCAAAGATAGACCAATAGAAGAAAAAAAGGATAGTCTGCCCTTTGTCACACAAAATGTAAGTTTCCTATGTGGATAACCAAGTACAACTTTACTGAGCAAGATTCTCTTTTATTCACTCTACTAGGTATATTCCCCAAGAACCAGTAGAAAGGGTCAATCCCATCATCCATGTCAGTCCTGGCCTGGCTACTAAAAATAGAAACATCTTACAGCTGAAGAAATGTTGAGAGCTGTCAACAAGTCACCTGACCTCCATGCTTTGGTTTCCACATCATTAAAAAAGAAACTAAAGTATAACCCAAATTACTAGAGAGTAATGGACAAAATAAGTTAATAATATCTGAAAAGGAATATAAGAAGACAGTAAACTCCACAAACATCTTAAAAGTACGCCATCAGCATCCTCAGTTGCAAGGCCAGACACTAAAGGAGCTGGGGTGTGAATCCTTTCTCTTTGACACTGACAATCCCCTACAGGTCCCCCTTTATAAATGCATCTCAAAAACTCCCGCCCTCAGCATCCACCTACAAGGTCTTCATCATTTCATTCCCTCAACAACTGTAAACATATTTACACTGGTTAACGGCTATTGCATAACATTTTAACATTTTCATACTTTTTGTATCTTTTTATGCGTTTATATTACAAAAATCTCACTCTAATTGGCTTGTTGGTCCCTTTCACCAAAAGTCCAACCCCTAACTCGCTCTACCCACAAAGTTCAGTGCACAGCAAATGCCGACCTAAACTGGAAATCAATTCTGGGCCCTATTGCAAATCTGGCGCCAGTTTAAAGAGGTCATTTCCACATCTAGAATAAAATCCTAGAAGGAAACCCCAAGTGTAGTGCTTCAGGTCTTTGATTGTTTGTGATAAAGTATAAAAACTGAGCTTTTTCTAGGTTTGCCGACCACACAATAACACCGTCGGAGGGTGTGTGAAGGCATGAACTTTCTAAAAAGGTCATAAGATCTTCGGGAAAGAAAAGTGAAACTTAGCGTGGGTTCACACCCCCGGCCTCCGGTCGCACCAGCAGTGCGTGCACTAACGAAAACGCTTGCTTACAAGCAGCACTGATCACACCCCGGTTGCACTGGGCTCCTCGCGGCTACAGAGTCCCTCGCTGAGCGGGGAGAGGAGCCCCCGAGCTGAGCAGGCGTGGTGTCGCGCTCCAAGCGCTGGGGGCGCAGTGGGGCGGCGAGGCTGGGCCCTCCCCGAGGCCGAGTGCCGAGCGGGACCCACGCCCCCGGACTCCGGTCACCCCACCCGGCCCGCTCGGCTGCCCGGGCTCACCGGCTCCGGTGCGCTCCATAGTGCTGGCGTGGGTCGGCGGCGGGTCTCTGCAGGCGGCGGCGGCCTGGCGCTGCGACCTGGGGCTAGCCGGGAGGGGGGTGCGGAGGCGGAGGCGGAGGCCGGGGCGGGGCCGGGGATCGGCGGGCGGGGCGCGGAGGCGGGGCGGGGGGCGGGAGCCGGGGCGGGCGGCGGGGGCTCGGGCCGCGGCGACCAGGCCTGCGGAGGCGCCGAGCCCCCAGAGCCGCAGTCCCCGCAGAAGATGCATGCCCATGCCGGGAGCCCGGAACGAGCGGAAGGGGCCGACCCGATGCGGCCGCGGTACCGGATTCCGGCGAGCGACGCGGGCCCGGCGCGGGGAGGGCGGGTGGCTCCTCTCTGCGCTGCCACGCTCCGCCCCCTCCCCCGCCCCCGCTCCCGGCCGAGGCCCCCTGCAGCCTTTGGCGGCGCTCAGCTATCTCCAGTGGCGCGGCCTTCACCATCCACCAAGTTCGGAGGGGTGAGATTGGGCCCGGGCTGAAAGCGTTCCCCGATCCGGGGTCTCTTGAGGATCCATGTGTTTAGTTTTAAAAAGGGCTTTCAAAACACAGAGTTGTGATTAAAAAATATTTGGGAAGAGTGAGATGTATAGGAAGGAGACCTTGTCCATCTGTATAATTCGATAATTTACTTTGCTTTAAAGAAAAAAATAACCCAAATTGTGGCGATATCTCAAAGTTTTAACAATGGTTTCACGCCTAGAAATTAAATGGAAAGCAGCTACTGGTGTTTGTAGGGTAAAGCACTAATATGAGTAAAATGGGAGAAAAAACAATTTAGTTAATTAACAAAAAAAAAACTTTTGAGTTTGGATCAGAATTGTACTGTAGTTTTCTTTTAAGTGCAAAGAAACCATGCAGTAAGAAAACGAGGTACATCGCTCAACAAATTAATGTACCCTATTTTGCAAATGATAACACTTACCTTGAATACATCCTAGAATGGAGATGGAAGCAAGGACCTCACTCAGCCACAATAGTTGACGTCAAAACCATACACAAGAAGTCATAAAGCTTGTTACCTTAAAATAATTCTAGCAAGTTGGGTATCTGGTTTGCACACCCATAGCAATTATGGGCTGATTGGAGAGGGACAACAGATTCCTCTAAAATCTACTCCGTCCTGAGCGTGTGCAGGTGAATCAGACAAGTCTTTTCCTTAAGGAGCGGGTCACCTAATAGCAGAGAAAGAAACATGAGTAAATTGCAATAGGTAATACTCTAAAAGAAATAAAAGGAATCCACAGTCAACATTGAAGGGGATCGAAATATGCCACTTTAGCATTAAGATAATTTTTGGAGGCAACTGAGAAACGGCAGATACTGAAGAACTCTCTGCCCTCCCCTTTCTGCCTAATAGAGGGGCATCAGTTTTACTTTGTGAAGGTGACGTAAATTTCCACTTGTAAAGGCAGTGAAGGCACAGGGTCCCTAACCACTGGACCACTAGGGAATTCCCGTGAAGGCACAGACTCTTTTAAAAGTGTTTGTTTTCCCAAGTGCATAGAGGTTGTTCAATGAACAGTTGTTGAATGAATGAATAAAAGTTTTATAACCATCAGACCTGTACTGGTATTTGTTAAAGAAAGAAAGCAACACACCCAAATAAATTTCAAAAAAAGAAACAATGTCATGGGTAATCTTAATGTCCTAAAGCTTCACCAGCTTGAGGCTAAAAATCAGTTGATAGTAACACTAATACCTAAATCTGGATAGCTAAATTAACCTATTTGCTCAAGCCAGAACTCCAGCTGCTAGTGAAATCCCTCCAAAATACATCTAGGGTTCTATACTGCACCTGACATCACTAATGAACCTTCCAGGCTGCCACCATGCCCAGTCCTTGTCTCACTGGTCCAGTTTCCTTTCCAGAAAGTCCTCTGTCCACACCAGACATCAGCTGACTGGTGGTTCACTTGGTCATGATGGATCCTCTCAGTCCTCAGGGTGACAACCTCTTGCAAATGAATAGACCAATTCCTCCACCACATGTTACACTGCTTAGTGGACAGGGCACTAACTGGCATCAGTGACTGATGCCGGGAAAATTATTTGGACCTCTGAGAGATATAGAGTTCATTGAGATAGCATGTTCCTTTTGTTACAAACGAAACAACAGGCCCAAAATGGAGTCGCTTATGCTAAGCCCCACGTCACCAGAGACTTATAGTTTCTATTCTCCCAGAAATGGAATCTTAAACCAGTCAGTTAGGAATCGTCTGATCAGCACTAGTTAGGTAATCTGCCTGATAGACCCCTGCCATTCCCTAAAGGAAAGTAACCTTGCAATAACGAACCCAATTTTTGCCTAGTATAACTTCCTTGTTCCCACTCCCTTCTGCCTATAAAAATCTTTCATTTTGTACCTCTCCTTGGAACTCCTTTCTATCTGCTAGATTGGATGTTGCCAGTTTTGAATTGATTTTTTTGCTCAAAAAAACTCTTCAAATTTGTAATATGCCTCTGTTTATCTTTAAACAGTTCACACATACAGCCCTTTTTCTCCTCAGATGACAGTGTACACTGCCAAGATAACTGGATTGGAAGGGTTCCAGTTCAAGCTACAACACTTTTCCTGTTCCTCCACCCACCTCTGACCTCCGACCTCCAGGGCCTGCTGCTGAATTGGCGTATTTGTTCTGCCAGGCTCCTTCTGTGTGGTGAGTTCTCTCTTTGGTTCCCTCATTCTCTTTTGTGATATGGTCCTGTCCCCATAACCAAAACAGTTGTTGTTTTCATTCTGGTCCTAGGAGTTTCTTTGGTCCTCCCCATCAACTACAGCTGTAAGTGTTCATCAAGGAGTGAAATGGAGCAGGACCCTGTGGGGCCCTCCCTGGTACAAATCCTTTCCGTGTCTCCCGTTTCCTGTTTGTAGGAAATAGGCTTCATTCAGCCTCCTTGAACCCTCCCTGAGTTCCAAAGGCAGATTCAAACAGCTGCTAGTCAGGGAAGAGAGGGAATTCAGAAAAAAGGGAGGAACAGTCAAGAAACCATCGTGCAGCCTTGGGGCAGGGTCCTGGTTCCTCTCAAGAAATATACATAACAGGATCTTTGAGTTCTTCTGCAGAAGATTCCCCTGGTGGAGGATGGTAATTTCAGACTGAGGGCAAGATTCCTGGAGCACTGCCCTGTTACCTCACCACCAACCAATGAGAAGAAAGTCACACACCCTGCAGCCCTCACCCCAAATTTTGCCTATAAAAACTTCTCCTGAAAAACAAACCATCAGGGGCTTCAGGGTTTTTTGAGCACGAGCCACCATCCTCCTTGCTTGGCCCGGCAATAAACCTTTCTCTGCTCCAAACTCTGACATTTTGGTTTGTTTGGCCTCATTGTACATCAGGCACAGGAATTTGCATTCAGTAACAGGAGGATGAAGTCATGCAGTTCTACAGGACATGGTCAAATACCAGTAGAAAGTCAACTGAGACCTTTGGTGACCCAAGGTGACTCAGGATGACATTTCATTTTGTTGGAAGAGGGATATGTGTTTAACAATAAAATGTGCATGCTTTTCAATTAATGTTTGAGTATAGTATTTAAGAAACCATTTTTATTACATTAAAAAATAATAATAAAGGGGCAAAGGGAGGCCATGTTTATTACATTTAAAAAAAAAAAAGAAATCACTACACCTATTTCATAATAAATTTATTTCAGTAGCCAGACACAGTTAAAGAGCCTGATAATATTAAATATCAGGTTGAACATTTTAAATTATTTTAAATATTTCTGACTTCAAATTTCAAATTTCTAATTTATGTACATAAATTGTACTGTTTTATACAATTTTTAAATTCAGAAAAACTCATGGAATAACATTAAAATTATCTATAATACATCAACCAGAAGTCTATCTCTCTAGATATACATATGCATATACACACCATTATCGTATACTTTTATAAAAATAGAATCATGTTGCATATGGCTTTGTAGCCTGCTTTTTTCATTGCAACATATTGTGATGAGTTTCTCATGTCATTAAAAATTATTTTTTCAATGAGGGCATATTAAATCTTTACATAAATGTATCACAATGTATTTGATCAATTGCCTATTGATTATCGTTGTTCAGTCTCATTTAAATACATCTCAGTTTTTTCATTATTAAAAATAGCTCTATGATAAAACTTTATTCTATAAATCTTTGTACATATTTTTTATTATTTCCTTAAAACAAATTCCCAGAAAGAAGCTTGATAGGTAAAAGATTATGAATCATTGTAAGGCTTTTGAAATATATTGCCAAATTATCTACCAATTTACATGCTTATAAGCAGTTTATGAAATCCTAAGTTCTTTCCTCATTTTTCATTTGAAAGATAAAAATGCTTGTTATTTTACCTTAAATTTCTTTAATTGTTAATGAATTTGAATATTGTTTTATGTGTTTAAGAGCCATTTGCATGTCCCTATAAAAAACTTTTGCTTATTTTTCTTCTAGGTTGTTTATCTGTTTCTACTGCTTCATAAAACCTGTCTATTTATTAATGATTTTTTTTTTTTTTTTTTGCCACACCACACGGCTTGCATCATCTTAATTCCCCAACCAGGGATCAATCCCAGGCCCTAGCAGTGAAAGTGCTGAGTCCTAACTACTGGAGCACCAGGGAATCCCCTATTTATCAATATTAATGATTTTAAAACCTTTGTCTTATATATTGAAAACATTTTCCCTAACTTATTTGCATTTTAATTTGTGTGCAGTAGTTTTTGGCATGCAGAATTTGAAAATTTGTATACAGTCTTATGTATTAATTTTCCTTAATGATTATATTTCTTTGCTGTAACAGTTAAAAATATTTTCCTTTCACAGGACTATTTATAGAGCCTTCTACATCCTTATTAAAATTCCTTTACTTGGAATGTATCTTTTCATTCCCCCTTCTTTTTCTTAATTTCTTAAGAAAAACAGAGAGATAAAATGAGGGAAAATGCAAAAGTGGGATCCCTTTAGCTATGTATTTATCTGAAGGTCTCAGCCCCAGTTGGCCTATCCTTAGCTCCAAAAAGTGTCCTCACCACCTTTCTGTTCTCTCCCTGGAGTTCTCTGTGGGCAGCCCTGACATCTAAATTTCCACGGTAGGCATGCACAAAAATCATGGCCTTCCTTTCCTGCCCCAGGACCCTTGCCACATATATTACAGCTGCCACACATATTACAGGTAGAGTGACCAATTGTCCCAGTTTGCCCAGGGCTGTTCATTTTTAGCACTGCAAGTCCCATGTCCCGGGAAACCTCTCAGTCTCTGGCAAACAGATACAATTATCATCCTCATACAGATGGAGAGAAATTAGATCATGTGTCCAAAGATTTCTCTGGGCTTAGAGAATCAGGAAAGGCTTGAAAGAAGAGGTAATATTTGAGACCAGCTCTGAAAATGAGTGGATTAAGAGAGCCAGAGTGAGGACGGGTGGGGTGGGTCACACACTGAAGACTTGGGAGGCGAGACGGTACAAGTAGATGCAAAGGAGAGCGGTTCTCCCAGTTTGACTGGTTCAGGCGGCAGAGGACTGGGAGATAAGGCCAGAAAATTAGTTTAGGACCAGATTATAGGAGGTCTTAAATGCCAGACTAAGCAATTGGGACTCTATTACATAAGAATTAGGATTTGTTAAAGAACTTCCCTTGGGACTGACTTGGTGAAGGATGGCTCTAGAAAGACACATCTTTGAGGTCTGTGCAGGATTTATTGGAGAGGGCAGAGTCAAAACCCCACGTCTAGTCAGTTCACTGTGGTACTCCAGTAATCCACATGGGAGGATCAAAAACCCAAGCTAAGGTGGTGTCCTAGAAATAAAATCAGAAGTGATAGATCTAAGAAATTGCAAGACAATAGTTGGTGGAACTTTGCAATCAACAATGTGGAGAAAGAGAAAATTGGTTGGCTGGCACAAAGGGGTAGAAGTGGGATGTAACCAGTGCTCCCAGAGCAACCGGGAATGAAAAGGATGAGTAGTGAGAGGATGGAGAGAGAGGTGAGTGCATGAGCAAGATGGCAGAAAATGTGTGCTAGATGAGGGACCCTGTCCTCCATCTCTCAGAGATCTTCAGTGAAGTCAATAATTCAATCCACTGATCTTAAGTGTGCTTGAGTTTGTTGTGGAAACCAAAGAGAAAGCTGAGGAACAGAGAGCACACAAGAATTCCTGGGCTTGGAGGCTGGAAGGGTCCTATGGTTGTAAGCACCTAAGAATTTGAACTTGAACTTTCACATGCCATCAGAGTTTGAGGCAGTTTCACTGGATCTTGAGGGGCAGGAGTGACATTCAGCTGGGTTCCATTTAAATGCCCACGGAAAGAGAGAGATACAATAAAGGAGGAAAATTGATTGAGGAATATTGGGAGTATAAAGTCAGAGCAAGATGAAGGCATTGATCTTAGATAGGAGAGATGGGTGGGAAGTAAGCTGGGGTAGATGGATCTTGGTAAGTATTCTGATCGGATGGGGCTGTGGTTAAGGGAGCAGCTTTCTAAAGGTGTCAGTGTCCCTAATGAAAATAGGTGAAGGCATTTGCTGGAAGGGGAAGGCGGCACTGCAGGAAGAATCTTGCGATTTGGAAGTTTTATAGATGTACAAATCGTCCTTGAAACTGTGAGTTTGGATGAGGTCACCCAGGGAGAGTGTATGGAGTTAAGGGACTATGGATGGAACACTTTCACCATCTTTGTGATAACAATCGAAATTAAAAAAAAAAAAAACATTTCATCAGCTGCCTAGATTATTACACGCTTACCACATTTCTTTCTTTCTGGCTAAGAATAAGACAGAATCGCTGTAAGAACATGTTCATCAAGAACATGATTCTTCTTATTCAGTCAAGTGAAAAGGGAACATTTACATGTTGTAACGAATATGCTAGTTTGTATCATTACTCAGAGATAATGATGTTCTTAAATCATCATTTGGTTTGGTTTCTATAAAAACAGATCATGTCTGTTTTTATAGCCTAAACTAGTTAGTGCTCCTGACCACATTTTGGACACATGCCAAATTGGGAGATTAGACTTAACAGCTCTAATTATGCTTCCTGAATTTGATTAGTGTTGGGGATTAGTTTCTCATTTGATAGTTTATAAGATTTCTTACATTGAAACTCTATATTTTCCTGGCTATTTTTTATATCATACACATCATGTAAACCATCATTATACTTTTCAGTAGAGCATTCTGCATTAATGATTTGTTGTTGTTACTCTCTAGTCAGATCTCCTGAATACTAAAAGGAAAGTGTTAAGAGGTATGTTAAATTCCACTTTCTGGGGTCATCAAGGCTGTATATTATTATTTGTTGGTTTCATCTTCCTCTTCATATGCTAGAAAGTATTAATGCAGTTTATGTTTAAATTTGTCATTTTTCACTTCAAATGTATGCTATAATTATTTTCAGGGAGGTATTAACATGGATTATATTAATAGGATATTAATATCTGACTTAGTAGATTTCACATCTTTCTAAATTTAGTCATCTCATGGCTTACCTGGCATAAGTGTTCCTTGTTTTTTACCTGTGTAATTGATATTTAAATCATTACACAAGACTTCACTGGCAAGACTAATCTTATTTGCATGCCAATCAGAGTATAATTGACAATTATATTATGAGGTTTTCTTTGAATAATGTAAGAAGTAGGTGATATAAGAAATAGAAAAAAAAAAGAGTTTAAAAGTCCCAGAAGGAAATAGAATCAGAGTTCGAGGAAACTTGAGTCTATTCTCCCTTGTACAGTAAAGGATTTTTTTACTGATAGTCACCTATTTGAATACATTTACTACCTAACAGCTTTTTGCCTAGATAGTATGTGGTTTCGATTCAAAGAATATCTTTCATTGTCTATTGACACATATCTATATAATGAAAGAAAACCAAAATAATTATAATCATCAAAACTGGAAAAATCCCCTCTCTATAATGTATCAACTGCCCAAGATCTTCTGACTCTTTCAACCTTTATCACTTTGTAGTAACATAGTACAGTTTATAGACATAATTTGTACATGTAGACAAATAATGTATAACAGTTTACACCACTTTTATTTAATATTTTTCTAATAGCTATTTCAAATGGGTATTTTTATATATAGCATAATTTGCACTATATCGTAATGTTTTACTGTATTATACCGTCATCTGTTTAACCAGTCACTAAAGCTTGGTCATTTTGACAATGTTAGCTTTCCAGTAGAAGGCACTTACAAATATCCTTGGATTTTTTGTCCTTTCTTTTGTATTATTTTCTTGACGCATATATCAAAAGTAAATTTACCAAGTTAAGAGAAACTTATTTGCTTTTTTGACTTTTGTTTAGTAGTATATCAGATTGCTCTACAGGTTAAAAAAAACAAAAAGGTAGTGTAAAAGACATCTGCTCCCCAAAAGCCCTCACTACTTTGGGCTTATTATTTATTTGGTACTTCCTAATTGTTTACAGTTGCACTTCTTAAATCATTAGCAATGCTAAAATTTTTCCAAAGGTCAAATATTTATCACGTACCTAATATTTGCCAAAAATTCACTGGATCTTATAAATAGGCATCATTGTCCATAGGCAGCATAGTGGAGTGGTTAAGAGCATAGACTCTGAAAGCCAGATAGCTATCTGTGATGAGCTGTTGAAGCAAGCCTCCCATACAATCAGGATTGCCTACCCAATTAAGTATGAGTTCTTCAGCTCTGCATTCAAGGCCTGCCACAGCTCATCTCTACACACTTCTTTATTGGGGAAGGGAGGTTGTTATTATTTTTTAACACCTTTCAAATACATCAAGCAAACTAATACATTAGCTATTTCCTAAGCATCCTTGAAGACTTCCAACAACTATATTCTAGTGTATGATGCAAACTTCATCTAAAATATCTTCTTCATTATCTGTAGAAAAAATTTCAGTTCTTCCTTAAATCTCCATCTCATATGTCTCCTTCATCTGATCTTTCCAACCAAATGGGAATATTCTCTACTCTAAAAATCCCCTGAGCTTTATTTTCTTTTGCAGTAGTTAAAATACTCTACCTTCCATGATAGGTAATCCTCTTATTGGATAGTTAGCACCTTAAGAGAGCCTAGCACTTTGCTTAATACTTAAGACAGACTTGATTTTTTTTTTTTTCTGAAACAAATGACAAATTGATTGATCTACACTTACGCACCAAAGCCTTATCTCATCCATGCTATAAAAGTGAAGTGGAAAATCTAGGCAATTTCCAGGTGATTTTAAACAATATATTTTTTAAAATTTGTTATTAATTAATTTATTTATTTATTGGCTGCATCAGGTCTTAGTTGCAGTGTGCGGGCCTCCCTTTATTTGTGGCATGCCAGCTTCTCTCTAGTTATGGCATGTGGGCTCCAGAGCACATGGGCTCATTAGTTGCGGTGCCCGGACTCTTTAGCTGTGGTGTGTGGGCTCAGTAGTTGCAGTGCACAGGCTTAGCTGCCCCACAGCATGTGGGATCTTAGTTCCCTGACCAGGGATGGAACCGGCGTCCCCTGCATTGTAAGACAGATTCTCAACCACTGGGCCACCAGGGAAGTCCCTAAACAATATTTTTGAGTAGATGATGCAGCAATTTCCTCACCAAAACCTTTGAGTGGCTACACTTTTTTTCAATCTTTGCCTCATTTCCACTATAGAGATTTGACTTCCATAATTCCCATGGTTGAATCTCAAAGTAATTGACCCCAAGACCTTGAGCTAATCTTGACAGAAGCAAGAAATTTACCAGCAACTTCGTTTACCAATATGGAAGGACTTAGAGCTTCAGACTCCTCAATTATGTGCTATTATTATTGCCTAATAATCTCTCTTCTCTCCAACAATTTTTAAAAATCATCTCTTTGTCTTTCGAGCACTGTAGTTTTACTTTTCTGGATCTAGACATGAACTTATTTTCCTTACCTGGTGGGAAACATGGGGCTTCCTGAATCTGAGAATTGGTATCTCTCAACAATTCAGGAAAATATACAACCATTGTTTCTTGTATCATTGCCTAGTCCTCATAATCTTTCCTTCTTCTAGAATTCTAATTAAATTGTGTTAGAAATCCTCTTTGTCTTCAATTCGTTTTAACCTCTCTATATTATTCTCCATCTCTTGGTCTTTCTGAGCTTCATTTTGGATAAGTTCTTCAAATGTTTTCTCCAGTTCACTAATCCTTCCTACAACTTTGTCTAATAGGTCATTTACCCAACCACTGAGTTTTGAATTTCAGGCATTATATTTTTCATTCATTCATAGACCTCTATTTGTTTCTTTTTCAGATCTGCTTGTATTTTTTTTTAAGTCTGTTGCTCATGTTTCCAGGTCTCTCCTTTTAAGTTTTAAAACATGTTAATCATGTTATTTTGTATTCTAAATGTGATAATTCTAATTTCTGAAGTCTTTGTGGATTTGACTATACTTCCTGGATTTTCTTCCTGATTCATACTTATACTTCCTTTTTCTTCTTATATATTTTGTAAGTTTTTATTGTGAGCTTATGTTGGATTTTAATCTGAGGAAATTCTTAGAAACCTGGTTTGAAGTTACATTCCTCCAAAAAGATACAGGTTTGTTTCTATGTCACCAGGGGGCACTATTAACCAGGAACAATTTAAATTTGCTCTTTGATGTTTCATACCACATAGGTAGGGTTGCCAAATAAAATACAGGACACCTAGTTAAATTTAGATTTCAGATAAACAACAAACACTTTTTAGTGCAATATTTGGAACATATACTAAAAAATTGTTCTTTATCTGAAATTTAAATTTACTGGGCATCCTCTATTTTTATTTGCTAAATCTGGCAACCATACACATAAGTAGCTTGAAATTGGCTTCAAACTCCTGTAAGGGCTTGCTTAAGTTTATGAAGTCTCAGGGAATTTTTTTTTCCATTCTCCCAGGGCAAAGGTTGAGACAGGTTAATTTTCAGTGTCTTCTTCTTTAAGGTGGATTTATTTCTTGCTCATTCTTATAATGATAGCATTGTTCATTAGAATCTCAGATCTATGCAGTGATCTCCCATAGATCCTTGGCTTTATCTGCTATCCTCTGCACACCATGTAATTATCAAAATGTAAATACAGGGTCCCTTAGGTTGACCCTTAGTGTGAAAATCAGCTTTACAGATAACTTACCTTTTAGGAGTATTTTCTTTTCCTTTTTCTTCTTTTTTTTTTTTTGTTTCTATAGATCCATTACTGTCTTGCCAGCTCCATGAAACATTAAAAAATATTTCTAGGTAGTTTATCCAGTATTTCTAGTTGTTTTTGGCAGCAAGGGATTAAGGAGATGATGTTGTGAGGGGGAGTCATCCAGAGTATCTCAAATGATATTCTATCAGAACCATATGTCCTTCAGTCCTTTTTACTTACTGGCTCTGATATCTGGTATTCTTGGTACCTCCTCCAATTTTTCATATTCCTTGCCAGTCAGTAGGTGTAATCTGGAATAGTTAGTATCATTTGACTTTGCTTTCATACTCTGCAAAGGCTGGTGATCTGTCCAGTGACAAAGTGTAGAAGCTGGCTCTGAGCTCCATCTAATGACTTGGGCTCACTGCCACATCTATTTGCTACCAGTCAGTGCTTTTTCTCTGAGGTTAGAACCTACTTCCCTGTGCCCTAATCTCTTGAGGAATTTTATAAAATATAGGTCGATCTAATGCTGCCACCACCACCACCCCAACTTGTTTTCCCAGTTAGTTCAAAGGAATCCTATTCTTATTGGTGTTTCTGGAACCACACCTAAGACTTCTCATGGGCTTAGCCTTAGATTATTTTTCTAGTTGCCGTTAGGAAGATCTGTTTTTAGAGCAGGGTTAGATTCCCCTGGGCACCCCTGCCTTCATGGGTGAGTGACCAGCAGCATCTTTCTCCTGTTAGTCTTGACATCAGAGTTTTAATTTGTCTTTTTTCTAGGGCCACTCAGCAAGGTATATTCCTAGTACCAATGGTGTGCTGGAGCTGACTCATACCAAATTACAATTTCAATACCCAATTGTTGAACTTCAGGAATTTTGAAAGCTGGTGATTAAGCCCAGCTACTATTAAAACTTAAATTATATCTTTGACATAAATCACAGCAAGATCCTTTTTGCCCCACCTCCTAGAGAAATGGAAATAAAAACAAAAATAAACAAATGGGACCTAATGAAACTTAAAAGCTTCTGCACAGCAAAGGAAACCATAAACAAGATGAAAAGACAACCCTCAGAATGGGAGAAAATATTTGCAAATGAAGCAACTGACAAAGGATTAATCTCCAAAATTTACAAGCAGCTCATGCAGCTCAATATCAAAAAAACAAACAACCCAGTCCAAAAATGGGCAGAAGACCTAAATAGACATTTCTCCAAAGAAGGTATACAGATTGCCAACAAACACATGAAAGAATGCTCAACATCATTAATCATTAGAGAAATGCAAATCAAAACTACAAAGAGGTATCACCTCATACCAGTCAGAATGGCCATCATCAAAAAATCTACAAACAATAAATGCTGGAGAGGGTGTCGAGAAAAGGGAACCCTCTTGCACTGTTGGTGGGAATGTAAATTGATACAGCCACTATGGAGAAAAATATGGAGGTTCCGTAAAAAACTAAAAATAGAACTACCATATGACCCAGCAATCCCACTACTGGGCATATACCCTGAGAAAACCATAATTCAAAAAGGGTCATGTACCAAAATATTCATTGCAGCTCTATTTACAATAGCCAGGACATGGAAGCAACCTAAGTGTCCATCAACAGATGAATAGATAAAGAAGATGTGGCACATATATACAATGGAATATTACTCAGCCATAAAAAGGAACGAAACTGAGTTATTTGTAGTGAGGTGGATGGACCTAGAGACTGTCATTCAGAGTGAAGTCAGAAAGAGAAGAACAAATACAGTATGCTAACACATATATATGGAATCTAAAAAAAAAAAAAAAAAAAATGAGAGAGTGGCATGGACACATATACACTACCAAACGTAAAATAGATAGCTAGTGGGAAGCAGCCGCATAGCACAGGGAGATCAGCTCGGTGCTTTGTGACCACATAGAGGGGTGGGATAGGGAGGGTGGGAGGGAGGGAGGTGCAAGAGGGAAGAGATATGGGGACATATGTATATGTATAACTGATTCACTTTGTTATAAAGCAGAAACTAACACACCATTGTAAAGCAATTATACTCCAATAAAGATGTTAAAATAAATAAAGAAAAGAAAAAAATTAAATTATAAAAATTATAGTTAGATAAATTTTAAAAGATTGTAAGTATAAAACTCTTAGAAAAAAAAAATGTAAGGATCAATCTTTGTGCCTTAGGCAATGATTTCTTAAATATGACACGAAAAGTGAAAATGACAAAAGAAAAAAAGTAGATAAATCGGACTGCATCAAAATTTAAAAGTTTGATGCTTCAAAGGATACTTCTAAGAAAGTGAAAATGCAACCCATACAATGGAACAAAATATTTGCAAATCATAAATCTGGTTAGGGACTTGTATCCAGAGTATGTTTTTTAAAACTCTTGTAACTCGGTAATAATAAAAACAAAAAACCAATTAAAAGATAAATGATTTGAGTAGACGTTTCACCAAAGTAGATATACAAATGGCCAATAAGCACATGAAAAGATCTTCAACATCATTAATCATTAAGGAAATGCAAATCAAAACCACAATGAGGTGCTTACCCACTAGGATGGCTATCATCAAAATACAAACAATAACAAATACTGGTGAGGATGTGGAGAAATTACGAATGTCCAGAATAGGCATATCCATAGAAACAGAAAGTAGATTTGTGGCTACCTGTAGCTGGGAGGCAGGGGAAGGGTTGACGACTGCTAATGGTAATAGGGTTTCTTTTTGGAATGTTGAAAATATTCTAAAATGAGATTGTGGTGATGGCTGCACAACTCTATAAATACACTAAAAATCGTTGAATTGTATCCTTTAAATGGATGAATTGTATGGTGTATGAGTTATATCTCAATAAGCTTTTATTTGAAAAAAAAGATAATAAATATTTAAAACTCACCATTTTCTAATTATTTTACATTACCTACGCTCTCGAGGTTATTTACTAAGAGATGGTACCCAAGTGCCCCTAGAACATAGGATCAAATTGTACATGATGTTAAACCAGCAAGGACTGTTTATCTCAACTAAGATCTTGTTTATTTCTTTATATCAGACAGCCAGATGGCAGTGAGTGATAATACTCTGTACTAATCCCTTAGGAAGACTCTTTAGCTTGAGCTTTAGACGCAAACAATAATGATCTGTACCATTATGAGAAATATAACGATGCCAGAAAGGGCTTCATGACAAATAAAATGATTGGAATATGGTTATATATATAAAAGATCTCGTCAGTCATCCTGCTGCACTCCATCAACAAATATTTGTTGAGAATTATAGAAAATGCGAAAATGAATTAGATCCTGTTTCTGTACTCAATCAAGGCTCAGTCAAGAAAATAGAAAGCAATTTAAATATTTAAAGCTAAAGGCATTTAATACCAAGAAATAGGTACTTATAAACTTTTGAAAGGGTTTAAGAAGTGAAAGTCAGAGGAGATACCACCGGCTTTCAGATTCACTAAAACTGAATCTGAAACTTCTTGCTTTCATGCGGAAGTCAGGAAGATGAAAGGGACTGAAAATCAATAATCCTCGTTGCCCTGCCGCCCTGGGGTGACAAGCTGGACAGGAAATATGGAAGTTGCTGCAAAAAGTCCCATCTTAAATTCACACGTCCACGGCCACTCCCGAGAAAGAGAATGGCTTCCATCTCTCTTCGGCCTTCTAATTCATGCATATGTACATCTCATCGGCAGAATCTAAACTGTATTTGTAAGCCTTCTGGCAAGGAACTACTTGGAAAATGCAGTTCTCATTCATCCAGTCCCTGCAATGAATGAAAGGGAGAGAATCAAAGGGATTGGAAATGGTGCTAAATACCAACAAATAAGATATGACTCATTACCCTAAGGGTAGTCAGATAATGTTCTGAGACTAAATGTGTTATGTATTAGAGATTGTTTCTTTGTGGCTGCAGATGCAAGTTGCAGAAATCTAATCTCTCCCTTGGGTAACTGGACACATCTGGGACCACTGGACTCCTAGGCACTTTACCAAGTTAGCATGCCCTGATTTGTTAGGAGTTTATCTCCCACCCTCTGGCAGAGGTCTTAAGAAACGTAAAGCATACCTGTGAATTCTTCTCACTTGTTCCAATCATCATTACATCACTAATATACAGTGGACCAGTGTGAAGTCCTGTGGGGTGGCAAGACTATCAGATTCCCTGTGGACTAGATTATGACAGAGAGCTGGAGATCTGATATAGCCTTGGGACAGGACTCTTGTGTACTGCTGGGTAAAAGTAAGCTGCTTTCGATCTTTACTTATTAGCAAAGAATAAGAGTCAGAGAAAACTAGAGCTTGTAGGCTGCCCATTTTTTGTTTTGTAAACAAAGTTTAATGGGACCCCAGCCAGCTCCCATTCATTTATGCATCATCTATGACTGCTTTCACCTTACGGCACCAAACTGAAAAACTGGGACAGAGACCTTACTGACCAGCCAAAATATCACCCTCAAATTAAAGATAAATAGCAATCAAACAAAGTTTTAAGTTTACTTCTAAAAGTAAATACTAAAATGTATTTATAAGCATTAAAGCCAAATACTTTTTCCTGAGACTTGAAATAATCAATAACTATTTAAGTGGACTTTTCCCCCTCAATCTTCACATTATAGTATAAAATAGCCAGAGCTGTGCTGCTTTCAACCTCTGATTAAAAAATAATAATAAATTTTAAATTAAATTAAAAAACTGTTTACAAAAATCTGTGTGTATTCTTTACATGATTGGACAAAGTTATTTGCCATATTTGATTGACAATTTGTTATTACTTCTAATGAAGCACATTTAAAAATTTTGTTTGTTTGTTTGCCTGTTCTGAAACAACTCCAATGCAAATTTCAGCACAAGTCAGGACCCTCATTTAGAATTCACTGGGCGTCACTGCTGAAATGCCATATTGACCTGAATGAAGAGAGGCTGGTCTACAGTGTAGACCCAGAGTTCTCTGTTTGTCAAGTAAACACACTCACTTCAAAATCTAGATGTGGGTGGAGAAAAGACAACAGCAAATGTTGACTCTCTGACCTTTTAATTTGTAGTGCCATTTGTAGACTATTTTTTATATTTTTGAATTCTCATTTCCCCATAATAATTTTTAATTATATAATGTTTCATAGGGTTAGAGTCTTCAATATCCATATCATCCCAGAAAGTGTTTTCTTCTCACATTTCATAGTTAAGGAAACTGAGGCTCAGAGTCAGTAAATCACCCAGCTTCACAGAGAAAAAGACTGAAGAGAACAAATATTCACCAAACACCCACTATATTATAGGAACCATCTTAAGCTGGAACACATCTTGATTTTTAGACTCCAAGTCCATTATTCTTACTAGACAGTTTATTAATTCCCATCATTATGAGCATTGGGGATGGTTACATAGCGGTGGTGACAACTTTTAAACACATAAAAATATACCAAGCACTGCACCCAAACTGAGAATAAGATAACTAGGAAGATGGGAGACACAACTATAAAACTTTATGGCAAAATAATATGTTTATATTACTACATGAAGAATAAAACTGAAGAAAAGGAAGTACTTTATAAGAGTTTATTTGTGACGTTCTGAAATACCTAACCACAGGAAGTTGTAAAGTGTCTATGGATTATTATTATGATTATTATAGTTCAAACATCTTTTGGAAATGATTCAAATACAGTCCTGCTTAAATTCAGAAGCTGTATGAAATGTTTCCCTCCTCGTTCTGTAAGCAGATAGCTTAGGAGGTCCCCAGAGCAAGAAAACCAGGAATGGCTTTCTTGACGTAAGAGAAGCCATCTTTGCCCTAAGTCATTTTGTGATCTAAGCCTGGCTACAGTGCTTTCCCTTGAATAGGTCTCAGTAATCAGTGATCTTAAGGGAAGTAAGGGCATTCAAACGCAAAGGAAAAGCAGTCAAGAAACAGTAGTTCAGCAATAAAAGAGTCCTAGTTCCTCCTCAAGGCATATGCATAACAATTTGATACAGTCTTAGAGTTCTGCAGGAACTAAAGTCCCCACCCAGGTGGAGGATGGAATGAAGATGTTGACCCTCCAGACTTCAATCTACTAAGGCTTGGACTCTGTTGACCTTTGCCCCAATTCTATGCTGAATTCTCCTCTGCTCAGGCCCCTTCATAAATATGCATACACTCATAGCTTAAAACTTCCTCAGTTTTCCTGTTGGGGAGACACTGCTTTAAGAAAGATCCCAGGTGTTTTCCTTGATTGTGGCAAGTAATAAATCCTTCCTTCTCCCACTCTTTGGCTTGGTTGTATCTTCTGGCTCGACACCCACGAAGAGACTGTTTTCGGGTAACAGTTCTATTATTCTACAATACTGTCTCTAGTAACAGGGTGTTTATTTCCCCGACTTTAACATCCTATAAATCTGTTGGGAAAGAGTTGTAATCTCAGATATGGATGTGCTTCTTGAATTATCCATCATCAAGCTCTGTGCAAATATGCAGCAGGAATAAGTATGCCTTTCTTTAGCTTCTTGCTGAGGCTGCATGGTTCCAGATTCATCGGAGTTACTAATTTGTCTGATAAACCTTTATTATACACATCCTATGTGCTAGATTTGTGAAGACTATAAAACAACTTATTAAATCCTTTCGTACATAATAGATTTTTTTTTAAAGTCTTTTTTTTTTTTTTTAATTTTTATTTATTTATTTATTTATTTATAGCTGTATTGGGTCTTCGTTTCTGTGCGAGGGCTTTCTCTAGTTGTGGCAAGCGGGGCCACTCTTCATCGCGGTGCGCAGGCCTCTCACTATCGCGGCCTCTTTTGTTGCGGAGCACAGGCTCCAGATGCGCAAGCTCAGTAATTGTGGCTCACGGGCCCAGCTGCTCCGTGGAATGTGGGATCTTCCCAGACCAGGGCTTGAACCCGTGTCCCCTGCATTGGCAGGCAGATTCTCAACCACTGCGCCACCAGGGAAGCCCTACATAATAGATTTTGAGTGGCCTAGTCAAAACCAACGCTAGTGGCACATAACCTTCATTAGAAAGGTTAGATAATATACAAAAGAAACTAAACAAGCATCCTTTTGCCATCTAGGACAGGGGTCAGCAGACTCTTTCTGTAAACCGCTGGACTGTAAATATTTTAGGCTCCGCAGGGCCTTTATGGTCTTTGTTGCAACTACTTAACTCTCCATCACAGTGCAAAAGCAGCCATAGATAATACATAAATGAATGACTGTGGCTGTGTTCCAATAAAATTTTTTATTTATGGACACTGAAACTTGAATTTCAGATAATTTTCATGTGCCACAAAATACTATTCTTTTTATTTGTTAAAAACCATTTGAAATGTAAAAACCCTTCTTAGCTTGCACACCATGCAAAAACAGGATATGGACCATAAATTGTCAATCCCTGATCAATGAAATTACTATCTATGAAAGAAAATACAGTTGTAGGTGAACATGAAGGATGCGGGCAATATAATATTAAAATAAGTATAAAACTAAATGTTAAGTATTTAAAATATTTTCATACCAAGAGTTGGAAAGATGATACAGTATTATGTGGGTTCCATATCTCGATGGAGTAGACCTACCTCTCCTTAGATGAGTAATTTCAGCAATTCGTAGGGGAAGGATCTGAATGACTGCATACAAAAAAATGAAAAATAAAGACATGATCCCTTCAGATTCATCATAGTTCTTAGCCTTATGTTGTCTGGAAGTTGAATTTCTTCCCATACAGCTCTCTATACTTGGCTTCTATTTTTTGTGGTGGTTGTTGTTGTTTTTGAAATAACTGACCTGTGTATTAATCAGGGTTTTCTGGAGAAACAGAACCAATAGAAAAAAAAAAAAAAAAAAAAATATATATATATATATATATATGCACACATATATATAATATGTGTATATATATGAGTTTTTAATAAGAAATTGGTACATGCAATTATGGAGGCTGAGGAGTCCCATGCCCTGAAGTCAGCAAGCTGGAGACCCAGGAGGGCCAGTGGTATAGTTCCAGTCCAAGTCTGAAAACCTAAGATCCAGAAGTGCCAGTGGTGGACGTCCCAGTTCTAGAGCAGAAAAAGACCAATGTTCCAGCTCAAGCAGTCAGGCAGGGAAAGTATATTCTTTCCTCCTTCACCTTTTCATTCTATTCAGGCCCTGAATAGGACTGAATGATAGCCACCTACTTAGGGGAGGTGTGATATTGTGATTTATAATAAGAAATATAGTTTCCAGTGGTGATGACCTCCCCCACAAGAACATGCCTCTTGCAAAGGACCTCCTTCATTCCTCTCCAGAAGAGGAGAAGAGGAAGCACGAGAAGAAGCACCTGGTACAGAGCCCCAGTTCCTACTTCATGGGTGTGGAATGACCAGGATGCTATAAGATCACCACCATCTTCAGCCATGCGCAAATGGTGGTTTTGTGTGTTGGCTGTTCCACTGTCCTCTGCCAGCCTACAGGAAAAAATAACAAGGTTTACAGAAGAATGCTCCTGTAGGCAGAAGCAGCACTGAAAGCACCCTGGATAAGATGAGTGGGAAACCATTCCAGTGAACACATTCTGGTTTTAAAAATTGTGTGTGTATGTGTGTGTGTGCGTGCATGTGTGTATGTGGAGGAGGGGGGCAGCTTTGTCCCCATTTCTGGCGCAGAGCTCCCAAAACCCTTGGAATTTCCTGAGTGATAAGAGAAAAGGAAGGATCTTTTAATATTTGATCTGTTGTCCTCAGTTCCTGAAGTTGCTTCAGAGCCATGAAGGTGAAATGGGTGTCCTGTTATTCATAACCACAACTGAGTTTATGTTAATGATGTGGCTTTTGGAAATCCACTAAAGATGGAGGGGAAGGTAAGGCTGGTAGCCAGGGGAGTCAACCATGTGATTAGAGGTTTGGAACTTTCAGTCCCGCCCCCTGGTCTCCTGGGAGAGGAGAGAGGCTGGAGATTTGACTTTAGTCACCAATGGCCAATGATTTAATTAATCATGTCTATGTAATGAAGCCTCCATAAAAACCCCCAAAGAAGAGGGTTCAGAGAGCTTCCTGGTTGGTGAACACCAGGATGGAGATGCAGGGAGAGTGGTGTGCCTGGAGAGGGCAGAGAAGCTCAGCCCCATTTCCCTCATTTACCTTGCCTTCTGTATCTCTTCATCTGGCTGTTGATTCACATCCTTTAATATCCTTTCTAACAAGTTGGTAATCTAGTAAGTAAAATGTCTCTCTGAGTTCTGTGAGCTGCTGTAACAAATTAATCAAACCTGAGGAAGAGGTTGTGGGAACCTCCAATCTATGGTCAGTTGGTCAGAAGCATAGGTGATAATCTGGGTTTGTGACTGGCATCCAAAGGGGGAGGGGCAGCTTGCAAGACTGAACGCTTAACCACTGAGATCGGATGCTATCTCTAGACAGTGTCAGAATCGAGTTGAATTTAGGACATCAAGGTGGTGTGGGAGCTCCTCGTCACCACCACTACCACATCGGAATTGGTACCCTTTCAGGATGGGAATCTGCTCCAGAAACACACTCACAGACACACCCAGAAATAATGCTTAACTATAGATCTTGGCGCCCCATGGCCCAGGCAAGTTGACACAAACTTACCCATTACACCTGTATTTCCAAAATTATGGAAATACACTTGTAGATAGTATGATAGAAGGTAGATAAATGGTGTATGGCAAGAAAATCTATCAGCTCTCTTAGTAAAATCAGACACTAGCCATCCAAGCTTTGGAATGGAGGGAGGACCTTCAAGTGAAGGCTGTGACTGGAGTTTGGAGTGGGCACTGGAATCCACAGGCCTGAATAGAGTCTCCAGAAATTCCCTGCACTGAACATCTCTTGTTCCCTGCCTCAAGTGTTTTTGCACATTTTTTACTCCACTGCTGTAGCAAACAGCTTCATGCAGTTAGCACCTAGCCTCAGTTGCTTTTTTTTTTAAACATTTATTTATTTATTTGGCTGCGTTGGGTCTTTGTTGCGGCATGCGGGATCTTCGTTGCAGCATGCGGGATCTTTCGTTGCGGTGTGCAGGCTCTTCGCGGGCTTCTCTCTAGTTGTGGCGTGCGGGTTTTCTCTTCTCTAGTCGTGGCGCTCAGGGTCCAGAGCAAGTGGGCTCTGTAATTTGCAGCATGTGGGCTCTCTAGTTGAGGCGCACGAGCTCAGTAGTTGTGGCGTGTGGGCTTAGTTGCCCCTCAGCACGTGGGATCTTAATTCCCCCCCACCCCTCGACCAGGGATCGAACCCGCGTCCCCTGCATTGGAAGGCTGTTTCTTTACCACTGGACCACCAGGGAAGTCCCCTCAGTTACTTTAAGTCCCATTTTTACCTTGGGGCTTCCCTGATAGCATAGGGTGAAATGTCTACAAATACCTATGTGGCATTCAAGGAAATGCAGACTGGAAGTGTGAGAGTTTTATGCCTCAGGGGACAGCCCTTGGCTGGTGTGGGACAGGAGCCAGTAGGTCCCATGCTCCTCTTCCTTCCCTTAATGGACAATTCTGAGGCTCTTCGAAAGGATCTGGTAAGATAGCATCTTTTATTGGCTTTCTCTTCTTTTTTACTCAGGCTCTGCTTTGAAGGGTGAGTAGGATACCCACAGTGTCTGCTTGGGTTATCATAACAAAATACCATCGACTAGGTGGTTTAAACAACAGAAATTAATTTTGTCATAGTTCTAGAAGCTAGAAGTCCCAGATCGAAGTCTGGTAGGGTTCGTTCCTACTGCGAGCTCTCTTCCTGGCTTGTAGATAGTCGTCTTCTTGCTATGTCCTCACATGGCCTTTCCTCGGTGTGTGTGCAGAGAGGGAGCGTCAGCTCTCTGGTGCCTCTTTTATATGGGCACTAATCCCATTGGCCCAGGCCCGACTCTGTTGACCTCATTTAAACCTAATTACCTCCCAAAGGCCCCATCTCCAAAAACCATCACACTAGGAGTTGGAGATTCAATATACGAATTTGGGAAGGACACAAACATTCAGTCCATAATACAGGATAAGACATTTACCTTTCCCTTGGGGAATCACTGTCTTATTTTTACTGGCACAGTTATCCTGGCTTCAGAGGCCACCACTCATTCTTTTTTAAATAATTAATTAATTAATTAATTTTTGGCTGTGTTGGGTGTTCACTTCTGCGCACGGGCTTTCTCTAGTTGCGTGGAGCCAGGGCTACTCTTTGTTGCGGTGTGTGGGCTTCTCACTGCAGTGGCTTCTCTTGTTGCAGAGCACCGGCTCTAGGCACGTGGGCTTCAGTAGTTGTGGCTCACGGGCTCTAAAGCGCAGGCTCAGTAGTTGTGGTGCACGGGCTTAGCTGCTCCGCAGCATGTGAGATCTTCCCGGACCAGGGTTTGAACCTGTGTTCCAGGCACTGGCAGGCGGATTCTTAACCACTGCACCACCAAGGAAGTCCACCACTCGTTCTTTAATGCTCTGATCCAAGCCTTAATTGGTAGCCATAATTAGTGAAATGAATTAATTTATTGATAACCTTGTAGGAGCTGAGTGATATTATTGTGGTTAGTTATAGAGAACATGGGCTATAAAATAAGATTTCCTCTTAGTTCTCTGAGGGCTCCAGTGGGAGCCTAGCTTAGACTTGCCGCTCTGATGACTGATACCAGATTACCCTAGATTAGGGGTTCTCAGCCCTGTCTGCACAATAGAATCATGAGGGAGAAGGGTGAAAAATACCAATGCCTTAGCTCATCTCCAGCTTCTAATTTGGTTGCTCTGGTTCAAGGATTGAAGCTTCAGTATTTTTACATTGTAATGTGCAGCCTCAGAGGTGCAGGCTACGGTCCAACCATCCTACACTGGCCTATGCAAAATTGTCCACTACCTGCTGTGAATTTTAAGGTTGAATGTGGGGCTATATTTAGCAAGAGGCCAAGCAGCAGTTAATTTAAAAAGCTCTTTGAGGGACTTCCCTGGTGGTCCAGTGGGTAAGACTCCGAGCTCCCAATGCAGGGGGCCCGGGTTCGATCCCTGGTCGGAGAACTAGATCCTACATGCATGCCATAACTGAATCCGCGTGCCGCAGCTAAACATGCCACAACGAAGATCCCGACTGCTGCAACTAAGACCTGGCACAGCCAAAATAAATAAATAAATATTTTTAGAAAACTCCTTGAATCATTAGAGAAAATAAACACTATCGTATTTAAAAACAAAACTGTACACCAATGTGCATAGCAGCATTTTTCACAATAGTCAAAGGGTGGAAACAACCCAAAGGTCCATCAGCAGATGAATGGATAAACAAACTGTGGTTTATACACACAATGGAATATTATTGAGCCTTAAAAAAGAATGAAATTCTGATACATGCTACAACATGAATGAACCTTGAAGACATTATGGTAAGTGAAATAAGCCAGATACAAAAGGACAAATATTGTATAATTCCACTTATATGAGATTGCTAGAATAGGCAAATTCATAGAGACAAAATAGATTAGAAGCTGCTAGGAATTGGTGGTCATGGGGAATGGCTAGTTGGTATTTAATGAGTACAGTTTCTGTTAGGGATGGTGGAAACGTTCTGGAAATGGATTGTGGTGATGGTTGCACAACATAGTAAATATACTTAATGCCACTGAATTGGATACTTAAAAATGATTTAAATGGTTATTTTTTTTTTTTTAATAAGAACAGAGGATTTATTTATTTATTTATTTTTATTATTTATTTTTGGCTGTGTTGGGTCTTCGTTTCTGTGCGAGGGCTTTCTCTAATTGTGGCAAGCAGGGGCCACTCTTCTTCGCGGTGCGCAGGCCTCTCACTATCGCGGCCTCTCGTTGGGAGCACAGGCTCCAGACGCGCAGGCTCAGTAATTGTGGCTCACGGGCCTAGTTGCTCCGCGGCATGTGGGATCTTCCCAGACCAGGGCTCGAACCCGTGTCCCATGCATTGGCAGGCAGATTCTCAACCACTGCACTACCAGGGAAGCCCTAAATGGTAAATTTTATATTATGTATATTTACCACAACACAAGAAGACAAAATGAGACCTCCTCTTTATAAGTGTGATGCTTCTGAATGAAAACTGAAGCTGCTCCATAGTTATGAGGGCTACCATACCACTAATAGTAAAAAGATGAATCGGCAGCATTGAAAGAGAAATCCCATTTAACGAGGGTTCTTAGAATGTTATCAACAGCCTGAAGTCACGAGAAAGTGATATCTTTGCATGACATTTTTCAGTTTTTTAAATATCAGTATGTATGTTCAAACCTCTTAAAAAAATAATGTTTTCTCTGTTTAGAATTTATTTTTCTGAAAAATTTGAAATCAAAATTAATGTTTGAAAATAAAAGTAATGACAATCTCATCAACTTAATCTGGTATCATAACTATACATTTTTAGATACAACAGTAGGAAGTATCTTTAAGTATCAGCCTTAAAGGTTATCAACCAATGATTAGCATAATGTTGGAGCAGGTGCTATAAAGGATGAAGATTATCATGCTTTTGGAATTTCTGACTCATGCTATATAGCCTGCCATAAAGAGCAGTATATAAAAGGATTTGTTCAGACCAAGGAAAATCGCATATATAGTTCTTTTAGTGACATTAAGTAGTGCTTGTAGTAAGATAATTCTAGGGCAAATGTCCTTCCTGTACATTAACTGTCACCAGCTCCCTTTTTCTTCCATGACAATTTATGCAAATTTTACTCCTTTCAAGTTCAGATAATGCCTCTTTTTCTTTGCTTGTTATTAACTTGATTAATCTGTTTCTCACACCTCCATCTCTCTCCCTCTCTCTTACTTCTCTGCCTCTCTCCCACATGAAATCTTTTTTCATGGTAACATATTCCCAGAAATTATAATGAATGTAATGAGAAAAAAAGTAACTCATGATTTCAACATTTTCTTTTGCAAACAACTCTTCGGTTACAGATCAGCAGTATGCGACTGTGAAATGCAGGTAAACAGGGCACTGGAAAGAGCTTCTTCAAGCTGTTTACCAAACTCCTCCTGCAGTTGAGAGTTTAGAGTTGAATGAGTGAATTAGGAGAAGAAACAGAAATAGTCTAAAACATTCAGGTTTATAAGACTTTTATAGAATGTCTTGGAGTCCTGCCTTCCTGTGATGAAATTCCGTTCTGCATCTCTCTCCCACATCAAGGTAACTTGTCTCAGAGCTAAGAGGCTTTTGTGAGTGACATTCTGTCTTTATTCCCGAAGGAATTTCCTGACTCCAAAATGCTTGGTTGGTCTAAATCAGGGGTCTCCTTTTCCTCAATTTACTACCCTTCCCTACCTAGTGGCTCCACTGTTCGTGCGTATAAAGGGGAGGGTTTGCACCCTGTGTTTCCTCCTCTCTTCTAACTTGACTAAGGACTTTTAGAAGCTTCCCTTTCCTTCCCTGCTTCCTTTGGACCTTGGAGAATCTTCATCCCAGTAGTTGGAGCTACATTTGGCGGGGTGGGGGGGTGGGTGGGGTGGGTGGGTATTTTCCTCTTGGTCAGAGTTGAACATCAGAATGAGTTTTCACTTGGTAGCAATGTCATCCAAGGAGCTGTATCCTATTGGTATAAGTATAGATACATGGTTGAGCCACGTTGTAGCCACATGACCCAATCATTCATTTGTTGGTTCAACGTGTATTTATATGTTTATTTACCGAGTGGCTGCTATATGCCAGGCACTGTCTTACAGGCTAGGTATAAACTAGATAAGAATCGTTGCTCTCGTGGAACTCATATTCTGGTAGAATCAGGTAAAAAATAAACAAGTAAAACATATAGGATGTTAGATGGTGATAAAAGCCAAGAAAAAATAATAACAAAGCAGAGCAGAGAGAGAGAGAGAGAGAGATTGCACAGTGTTACATAAAGCAGTGAGAGAAGGTGTCTCTGAGGAGGTAGCATCTGAATGAAGATCTGAATGAGGAGAAAAAGCAAGTCTTGCCTGTATCTGAGGGAAGAACATTCCAGGCAGAGAGTTCAACAAATGCAAAGTATCTGTGTGAGGTAGTTGTGAAGATGTGTTCCAGGAGGAGCGGGAGGACCAGTGAGGCTGGAGTGGAATAAGAAAATGGGGGGGCATCGGGGGATGGGGACAGAGAAGTTGGCCAAGTCCTGTGAGCCCTTGGAGAACATGGTGAGGACTTTGGTTCTTCTCTAAGTAACATGGAAAACTATTGGGAAGGAGGAGGTTTGGGCAGATAGTTGACATGAACTGACTTTTATTTGAAAAGGCTGATCCTGGGTACAATGTTGAGAAAAGTCTGAAGGGGGCAAGAGCAGAAATATGGAAACCAGTTAGGAGGTTCGTGCAATAATCCAAGTGAAAGATGATGGAGTTTAGCCCAAGACAAGAGCAGTGGTGATGAAAGGAAATCTAGTGGAAATATTGTGAAGAGAGTGTCGATAAGCCAACGCTTATGGATCCAATAAGGGGTGAGCAAAAAAGTGACGAGTTGTGGTGATTCAGTCTGATTGAAGTGTTCTATAACAGGGGTCCGCAACCCCTGGGCCAAGGACCAGTACCAGTCTGTGGCCTGTTAGGAGGTGAGCGGTGGGCAAGTGAGGGAAGCTTCATCTGCCACTCCCCATCGCTTGCATCACCGCTCCCCATCACTCGCATTACTGCCTGAACCATCCCCTCTGCCACATCCATGGAAAAACTGTCTTCCACAAAACCAGTCCCTGGTGCCAAAAAGGTTGAGGGCCATTGTTCTAGAAGATACTGACATCTCAGTTTGCTCCTCTCCAATTGAAATAGATACTATCAATAATGCCCATATTTACAGATGAAGTTTAGAGAGGTTAGGTAATTTGCTTAAAGTCACACAGTTTGTAAGGGAAAGAACCAAGGCTTAAACTCAGATCTATCTGATCAGAATCTATAATTCTAATCATCCCTATTTAGTAACACACCTTTTAGATAAACATAAGAACAACATTTTAGTTTAACAGCTATCTACCCTAAACATTTTTTTTAAGTAGGAGGTGTCATTGTAAAGGTATATGCAAGAGAAAGAAAGCTATACACACTGAGTTATAAAATCTGTTCCTTCTGTGTTTCGTATCATCATTCGTCAAATAAATATATAGTAAAGTTTGACCAGCTGATAGGCATAGCTTCCAAGAGCAGGAACACTCCTTACAGAAAATGGACCTGGCTGGGAGCTGACTGTAAGTAGGAGAGTGTCTTCCTTTTAGCTTAATTTGTCCAGCCTGATCAATGGTCTTTTTTTGTTTGTTTTTAATATTTATTTATTTATATATTTGGTTGTACTGGGTCTTAGTTGCAGCAGGCAGCCTCCTTAGTTGCGGCTTGCCGACTCCTTAGTTGTGGCATGTGAGCTCTTTAGTTGCAGCATGCATGTGGGATCTAGTTCCCTGACCAGGGATCGAACCCGAGCCCCCTGCATTGGGAGCGCGGAGTCTTATCCACTACGCCACAAGCCAAGTCCCTGATCGATGGTCTTTAAGGAGCTGTGCCCAGTCTGAGGAGCTTCCACTGTATTCTGAGGATTTAAATCATGAGTCACCAGGCTTGATCCACCCCACACCCTGTTCTTTGATATATTTTTGACCTCTTTTCAAGACAGTCTCCATATACAGCTCAGCCTAAGCTGATCCAGTTTGCCCTGTGTTTTGGTGTGTCCCGGCCTCAGGCCTTACTCTGATTATCAACTATTGTTTTCGTCCCTTTTCTATAGTTCAGGGAATCAGCAAACAGTTTCTCAGGTAACACTGCTCTTGATTTGTTTATATGCCTTGTGTAGTCCCCTGTTTGGATCTTTTTTTTTTGGGGGCCATGCTGCGTGGCTTGTGGGATCTTAGTTCCCCGACCAGCGATTGAACCCAGGCCCTCGGCAGTGAGAGCTCAGAGTCCTAACCACTGGACTGCGAGGGAATTCCCTTTGTGTTTGATTTTAAGTAGCCCCCCACCCAGATCTGTCCTGACCCTCTACATTTGTTTGCAAGTCAGTGGTTTAAAACTCAACATACATTTTCTATTAACACTGTACGAGATTGTTTGTCCCTCAGGCACATCTATAAAAGCAGGTGGCAGCATTTTTGAGCAAAAAAAGCATGAGCTTTAGAGGCAGGCAGACCTGATTAGTATGAGGATAAAAATGCGCAAATATTATAAAATATAATGTATTGTATGGCTCAGAAGATTCGAGTTTTCTTCTTTTATTTGTGACTCACTGCCAAACAAAATGTATACTCACAGCTTTCCCCCTACACTCCTGTCCCTGAAATAAACACATAATCCTCCCGAGGGGTTCTAGTGTTTTAAACTGTTGATAACAGTGGAAAAGTATGAAGTATGTGGAAGTTTTAAAAAACTTTTATGCAACATCCCCTTAGGCCCTAAAGTGGAAAGCCAGTGTAACATACTAGCAACAGCTGTGAAAGAGGAGGAAGCAAGATGGAAGAGACAAGAAAAAAAGGCAGGAAACATTTACTGAGCATGAACTCAGCGTGAGGGGCTGTGCTAGGCTCTTCCAGGTGTTACGTTACTTAATCATCTTGCGTTTTAAAAAGAATGAAATAATGCCATTTGCAGCAATATGGATGGACCTAGAGATTATCATACTAAGTGAAGTAAGCCAGAGAAAGACAAATATCATACGATATCACTTATATGTGGAATTAAAAAAAAAATGATACAAATGAATGCATATACAAAACAGAAACAGATTCACAGACATAGAAAACAAACTTATGGTTACCAAAGTGTAAAGGAGGGGGGAGGGATAAATTAGGAGTTTGGGATTCACATATACACACTACTGTATATAAAATAGATAAATAACAAGGACCTATTTTATAGCCCAGGGAACTCTACTCAGTATTTTGTAGTAACCTATAAGGGAAAAGAATCTGAAAAAGAATATATATATATACATATATATATGTATAACCGAACACTTTGCTGTACACCTTAAACTAACACAACATTGTAAATCAATTACACTGCAGTTAAAAAAAGATGTCTGTTCTATACAGAGAAAGACATCAGGGCTCCCAGTTGATGAATCTTGCCTAAGTTCATGCAACTAACGTGCGGTGGAGCTGGAACTTAAAGCTAACTCTGTCTGAATTCTAAGTCCATAATATTTCAATATGTTTAATACACATCAAAATGTATATAAATAGTATGTTAACATTATTATTAAAATCAGCATTTATGCACCTATGATAAGATAAGCACTGAGTCATTGCTCTCCCAAAGGGTAATTTTATATTTCAATCACAATATTTTTAAATGTCTAGGCCTAATTAATATGAGAAATTTGGGTCAAATGGTAATGGTAATTTAGTTTTGTTTTTGATAGACTTACTTTATAAGGAATTTGCAATAAAAATACCTTCCTAAATGTAGCTGTGGCATAACTTCCTCAGTTCTTTAATAGCTTCCAGATGTTTAGATAACTTTGTAAATTATCAAAGTTCTTCGCTGATTAAATAAGACTTATAATAAAGCAAGTCTTCTCTGCCCTGTTAGACCTCATGATGTTGAAAAGCTTTTTGAGATCATAACTTCAAAGTTGTTTACGTGGTTATAGTCTCATAATAAATACAGGATTATAGACATTTCTGTAAGATTATAAAGGAAATGAAATAGAAATAATGACAAAATGACTTCCCATGTTCATATCTCTTTCTTTAAATGTTTACCAATTGGCCAGCAAACTTGATATGTTGAAAAGTCTTATTGACATCAAAGGATACTTTCTGTGGTACAAAGGGTCAAGTACAGTGCCTGTCAACCCACAGACTACTCTGTAACAGAGTTAAACAGTTTACTTGAGATAATGTCAAAACAAATGACAATTTGTACAGTGGGGAGTAAAAAGTCTAGATTTGTAGGTTGGAGACATGAATACTAAAGAGTTAGTAAAAGGTGAAGAGTCATTTGGAAAAAAGGGTGGAGAAATATTAATGAGATGCTCAACTACTGTGGTTACACCCCAAATCTCAAGGAGTCTGAAAGTTAGAGAGAAGGATCTGATTTTAAAAACAAAAACAAAAACAAAAAAGGCTTGTGACTGACAGTGAGAGAGAAATTTTTTAAATTTTGATTTATTTGTTTTAAAGATATACAATATTTTGGGACTTCCCTGGTGGCCCAGTGGTTAAGAATCTGCCTGCCATTGCAGGGGACACGGCTGCGAGCCCTGGTCTGAGAAGATCCCACATGCTGCAGAGCAACTAAGCCCGTGCGTCACAACTACTGAGCCCATGTGCCACAGCTACTGAAGCCCGCACACCTAGAGCCCGTGCTCCACGACAAAAGAAGCCACAGCAATGAGAAGCCCGCACACCACAAGGAAGAGTAGCCCCTGCTCAACGTGACTAGAGAAAGCCCGTGTGCAGCAAGGAAGACCCAACACAGCCAAAAATAAATAAATAAATAAAGATAGGTAATATATTTTTTTCTGTTACAGTGCTTTTTTTTTAACATCTTTGTGGAGTATAACTGCTTTACAATGGTGTGTTAGTTTCTGCTGTATAGCAAAGTGAATCAGCTATACATATACATATATCCCCATATCTCCTCCCTCTTGCATATCTCTCCCTCCCACATTCCCTATCCCATCCCTCTAGGTGGACACAAAGCACCGAGCTGATCTCCCTGTGCTATGCGGCTGCTTCCCATTAGCTATCTATTTTACATTTGGTAGTGTATATATGTCCATGCCACTCTCTCACTTCGTCCCAGCTTACTCTTCTCCCTCCCCGTGTCCTTAAGTCCATTCTCTACGTCTGCGTCTTTATTCCTGTCCTGCCCCTAGGTTCTTCAGAACCTTTTTTTTTTTTTTAGATTCCATATATATGTGTTAGCATAAGGTATTTGTTTTTCTCTTTCTGACTTACTTCACTCTGTATGACAGTCTCTGGGTCCATCCACCTCACTACAAATAACTCAATTTCATTCCTTTTTTATGGCTGAGTAATATTCTATTGTATATATGTGCCACATCTTCCTTATCCATTCATCTGTCAATGGACACTTAGGTTGCTTCCGTGTCCTGGCTATTGTAAATAGAGCTGCAATGAACATTGTGGTACATGAAACTTTTTGAATTATGGTTTTCTCAGGGTATATGCCCAGTAGTGGGATTGCTGGGTCATATGGTAGTTCTATTTTTAGTTTTTTAAGGAAACTTCATACTGTTCTCCATAGTGGCTGTATCAATTTACATTCCCACCAACAGTGCAAGAAGGTTCCCTTTTCTCGACACCCTCTCCAGCATTTATTGTTTGTAGATTTTATGATGATGGCCATTCTGACCAGTGGGAGGTGATACCTCATTGTAGTTTTATTTGCATTTCTCTAATGATTAGTGATGTTGAGCATCCTTTCATGTGTTTGTTGGCAATCTGTATAAGGCAGATAATATTTTAAGGCTACAGAAAATAACAACAAAAAGGAAGACTTGAAATTTAAATGTGATAATACAGCAGAGATGTCACATGTAGCCATTGTCATTTCGTGTGTGAGGTGAACTGGTGCTATTATCACGCTTCTGGATGGAGCTCTGTCGCACAGCTTGATTTCTCTTTACTGATCATCACCATCCTTTCCATCTGAATTGGTGTGAGTACGAAAACCCACAGTTTTTTGTACAGAAGGATTTACAGGATAGCTCTAAACTCCTTATAGTAAACTGGCTTTTAGAGTATAGTTTAAAGAACTTTAAAGGAGGCACATACTGTAAAATATTATTGTAGTAGAAAAGTCCACCTGCTTAGAATTAACCCCATTCTATCCCAAACAATTGGTGAAATACTTCTTTAGAAGTGGTTTTCAGTTGCTTTTATTACATTGTTTTCTGGGTCTTCTTTCACATCCTTTCCCCTGGGAATTCTCTTTACTAAAATTATTCTGTGATCCAACAAAGGGACCATGCTGCCAAACTGGAAAAAAATAAACCGTTTACTTTCCTTAGCCTATATTTTTTGTCTCGATTTGTCTTCTAATCATTTTTGTTTTTTAGTTTTGGTTTTTTGATGGATAACAAGGAGATTATAGTAAGGCAAGGCTCCCCTTGCCTAGGTAAGTTCTCCCACAAGCTATGTGTCCTATATTCTGTGATTTTTAAAAAACTACTTCTCACTTTGGAACCTATATGTGATGAGGGATGTATTTCTTCAGATGAGCACATGTACACAAACATAATTATGATATTGTCCTAATTTCCTAACAAGATCAATCATATCTAATTCACATTGTTGTTATGTTGTTCAAAAAAATGAATATATACCTTGGGAATCAAGGTCATATAGGTAGAAATACATTTCTACCGTGCATTTATCTTAAAGTCAGTAATTGATATTCCTGAATACAAAGCAAAACTGCTGTTGAGAATTAAATGTTAAGTATATTTATTTAAATAAGAGGCCTAAAATTGTCTATAATTTTGAGGGACAAAAGCATATTTAATTTTGACAATCATGCTACTTTATTTTATTTATTTATTTTTTATTATTTTTTTTGGCTGCATTGGGTCTTCATTGCTGCACGCAGGCTTTCTCTAGTTGCGGCGAGCAGGGGCTACTCCTCATTGCGGTGGCTTCTCTTGTTGCGGAGCACGGGCTCTAGGCATGTGAGCTTCAGTAGTTGTGGCGCATGGGCTTAGTTGCTCCGCGGCATGTGGGATCTTCCTGGACCAGGGATCAAACCTGTGTCCCCTGCATTGGCAGGCAGATTCTTAACCACTGCTCCACCAGGGAAGTCCCCATGTTTCTTTAAAAAAATTTTTCAGAAATAAAAATAAAAGCTGGTAATTACTTAGCAGTAACATGTTGGTGTTAAGGATACAAATCAATCCTATTAAACCAAATGTTAAGGGTAGTATCTATGCTATTTTAAAACTGGTTTTAATATATTAAAAAATTTTTTTTGGAGTAGTATAGTTGATTTACAATGTTGTGTTAGTTTCGGGTGTACAGCAAAGTGAATCAGTTATACATACACATATATCCACTTTTTTTTTTTTTAGATTCTTTTCCCATATAGGCCATTACAGAGTATTGAGTAGAGTTTCCTATGCTATATAGCAGGTTCTTATTAGTTATCTATTTAATATATATGGTAGTGTGTATATTTCAGTCCAATCTCCCAATCTATCCCTCCCCCCCATCCCCTGGTTTTAATATTTTTAAGACAATTTGAAATACATTCACGGAGTGAAGAGTTATTTAATTCTTTCTGCTGTGGAGGCCTACGATAAAAGCAGAGAGACACCGCTACTTAGAGACCATATAGATACACAATTTTTTCTCAGAATATTTTAAAATTAAACTTTTAGGGACTTCCCTGGTGGTCCAGTGGTTAAGACTCCACTCTTCCAGTGCAAGGGGCATGGGTTGAATCCCTGGTCGGGGAACTAAGATCCTGAATGCCGCATGGTGCAGCCAAAAAAAAAAATTAAACTTTTAAAATTGAAGTGTAACATTCATACAGAAAAGTGCACCAATCATAAGTTTATCGCTCAATGAATTTTTGCAAGGTTAACACACCTGTGTAACCACTATCTGGATCAGGAAATAAATCTTTGCTGGTACCCCAGAAGCCCTTCTCTGTCGTTACTCCACCAGCAAGATTAAATCATCCTTAATTTCTATCACCATAGACTTATTGCTTGTTTTTGAACATTACATAAATAGAACTGCACTGTATAAATTCTTTTGTGTCTGGCTTTTTTCATTCAGCATTATATTTTTGAGGTACATCCATGTTTGCTTGTATTTGCTATAAAATTCATTTGTTTTAATTGTTGTATAATAACTGATTATATGAATATACCATAATTGTATTGTTTGTGGATATTCTGTTATTTCGGCTGTTGCAAAAAAATGCTGCTACGCACAGCTGCATACATATCTTGGTGTATTTATGTCCATATTTCTTTAGAATATATTTCTTGGAGTAAAATTTTGAAGGCATAATATATGCATATGTCCAGTTTTACTATGAACTGCCAAATAGTTTTCCAAAATGGTTTTACCAATTTGTACTCTCACCATCCTTAACATTCGGTGTTATCATTCTTTTAATTTTAGCCACTCTGATGGGTTTATAGTGGTATAACACTGTGATTTATTTATTTTTATTTTCAAAAAAAATTTATTTAGTTTATTTATTTATTTTATTTTTGGCTGTGTTGGGTCTTTGTTGCTGTGCACGGCCTTTCTCTAGTTGCAGCGAGTGGGGGCTACTCTTTGTTGGGGTGCGCGGGCTTCTCATTGTGGTGGCTTCACTTGCTGCGGAGCACGGGCTCTAGGCGCGCAGGCTTCAGTAGTTGTGGCACGTGGGCTTAGTAGCTGTGGCTCGCGGGCTCTAGAGCGCAGGCTCAGTAGTTGTGGTGCACGGGCTTAGTTGCTCTGCGGCATGTGGGATCTTCCCGGACCAGGGCTCAAACCCGTGTCCCTTGCATTGGCAGGCAGATTCTTAACCACTGCGCCAACAGGAAAGCCCGACACTGTGATTTAAATTTACATTCCCCATGTGACTAATAATGTTGAGCACCTTTTCATATATTTGTTGACCGTTTGAGTACCCTGCTTTTATGAAGTGTCCATGTCTTTTGTCCATTTTCACTGAGTTTTCTGGCTTATTTTATTGATTTGTAGGTGTTCTTTTTATTTTAGATAAGGATACTTTGTGAGATATATGAATTCCAACACTCCCACTTCGCAGCTTGCCTTTCACTCTCATCGTGATGTCTTCTGATGAGCAAACGTTCTTAATTTCTTTTTTTTTTGGCCACGCAGCATGCAGGTGGGATCTCAGTTCCTCAACCAGGGATCAAACCTGTGCCCCCTTCAGGGGGAGCATGGAGTCTTAACCACTGGACCACCAGGGAAGTCCCCCCAAATTCTTAATATTAGTGAAGTGTAGTTGATCAATCTGCTTCTTTATGGTTAGTGTTGTGTGTGTGCATGTGCACAGGGGTGTGTGTGCTAATTGTGAGACATTGTTGCCTATTCCAATATGATGAAGACATTATTTTATATTATCTTGTAGATAGAAGCTTTATCAGAAGCTTTATCGTTTTTACCATTTACACATGTCTACATTCCTGCTACAACTAACTGGCTTTTATGTATGGAGGGAAGTTTGGGTCAAGATTCATTTCTTTTCCCATGTGATTATTTGATGGACTCGATATCATTTATTTTATTTTATTTATTTATGTATTTATTTATTTATGGCTGCGTTGGGTCTTTGTTGCCACGTGCAGGCTTTCTCTAGTTGTGGCGAGCGGGGGCTACTCTTCGATACGGTGCCTGGGCTTCTCATTGCAGTGGCTTCTCTTTGTTGCGGAGCATGGGCTCTAGGCACACGAGCTTCAGTAGTTGTGGCTTGTGGGCTCTAGAGCGCAGGCTCAGTAGTTGTGGCACACGGGCTTAGTTGCTCTGCAGCGTGTGGCATCTTCCTGGACCAGGGCTCGAACTCTTGTCCCCTGCATTGGCAGGTGGATTCTTAACCACTGCGCCACCAGGGAAGTCCTCGATATCATTTATTGACAGAACCATCCTTTCTCCATTTCCCTGCAGTGGCGCCTTTCTCATGAATAAGTGACCATATATGTGTGGGACTGTTTTGGGACATTTTATTGTGTTCCAGTGGTCTATTTGTCTATCCTTCTAGGATTATCACACATCCTATAGCTTTACAATAAATCTTGATATCAAATATTGTTTAAAAAAACCCTAGATTTTGAATTAAAAGAATATTTTTAAATGAATAAAAGCAAAAATGTGACAGCAAAATGTGCAGAATATTTCAAGAGAATTTTATAGTCATATTAGAAAAGAAGTACCAAAAATCAATTATCTTAGTAAGTTTTTCAAGATTTCAGAAAAATAACAGCAAACGAAAGAAATAATGAAGATAATCTCAAGTACTAATTAGATAGAAAACACTTGAATAATGGGAAAAATCAATAATATCAAAACTTTTTCCTTAAAATAACTAATAAAACTGATAAGCCTCTAGGAAGATGAATCAAGGGAAAAAAAGAGAGAAAGCACAGTGACCTAGATCAGGAATGAAGTAAAGGACATCACTACATTTTGACATGAAAAGGGTAAAAAAGCATTATGAACAATTAATCAATAAATTTGAAAATTCAGGTGAAATTTTAAAATTCCTTGTAAAATGTTACTTACCAAAACTTTATTTAATACAAATATGAACCCATAATTAATCCTTTCCACAAAGAAAACTCTAAGCCCATACAGCTTTATCAGTGAATTATTTATACACTTAAGGAAAAAATAACTCCAATCTTTTTTTTTTTTTTTAGTATTTATTTGGCTGCGCGGGGTCTTAGTCGCGGCATGTGGGCTCTTAGTTGCAGCATGCGGGTTCTAGTTCTGTGACCAGGGATCGAACCTGGGCCTCCTGCATTGGGAGCACGGAGTCTTAGCCACCAGACCCCCAGGGAAGTCCCAATAACTCCAACCTTACACAACCTCTTTCAGAAAGTAAAAAATGAGTGTAAACTTTCCAGTTTGTTTTATAAGGTCAACATAATCTTGATATCAAAGCCTGAAAAGGATATTATTTAAAAGGAAATATTACAGTCCAATCTCTGTCATGAATGAAAATTTAAAAATTCTAGCTACAATACTAGCCAATTGAATATGGCAGTATATACAAAGGATACTACTTCACAATTAAGTTTTATTATAGGAATGCAAAGTTGGCTTAACAGGGACTTCCTTGGTGGCGCAGTGGTTAGGAATCCTCCTGCCAATGCAGGGGACATGGGTTTGATCCCTGGTCAGGGAAGATCCCACATGCCGCGAAGCAACTAAGCCTGTGCGCCACAGCTACTGAGCCTGCACTCTAGAGCCCGCAAGCCACAACTACTGAGCCCATGTGCCACAACTACTGAAGCCCGCGTGCCTAGAGCCCGTGCTCCACAAGAGAAGCCACCGCATTGAGAAGCCCGTGCACCGCAACAAAGAGTAGCCCCTGTTCGCCGCAACTAGAGAAAGCCCACGCGCAGCAATGAAGACCCAGTGCAGCCAGAAAGAAAGAAAGAAAGAGAAAGATTGGTTTAACATTTGAAAATCAATTATTATTATTATTATTTTTTTTTTTAGAAATTCACGTTCTTTTATTTATTTATTTATGACTGTGTTGAGTCTCCGTTTCTGTGTGAGGGCTTTCTCTAGTTGCGGCAAGTGGGGACCACTCTTCATCGCGGTGCGCGGGCCTCTCACCATCGTGGCCTCTCTTGTTGCGGAGCACAGGCTCCAGACGCGCAGGCTCAGTAATTGTGGCTCACGGGCCCAGTTGCTCCGTGGCATGTGGGATCTTCCCAGACCAGGGCTCGAACCCGTGTCCCCTGCATTGGCAGGCAGACTCTCAACCACTGCGCCACCAAGGAAGCCCGAAAATCAATTATTGTAATTCACATCATAATCAGAAAAAGGAAAGAAATTATTTATGATCATATAAACAGATTCAGAAAAAAATCATTTGATTAGATTCAATACCTGTTCATGATTTTAAAAAAGAAGAAGAAAATGTAAAGTCTTGGCAATTTAAGATTAGAAAGTATTTTTAATTTGATAAAGGATATTTACCAAAAAAGCTCATACATGTACTCATAGACATATGTACAAGAATATTAGTTTTATTGTAGGTATTGCTTATAGAAGCAAAAAATTTTAAGTACATACATGTCCATTGGTAAGGGACAAGTTACATACATCATAACCTAAAAATCCAGCTGCTACAATGACACAGATTAATAGGTTTCTTTCACTCTGTCTTATTTGCGTGCATATTATAGATGACTCTTTCCCTTGGGGAAGTTTTATTTTTTTCACTGTAGGTTTTGTCTCCTGCCCTTGCCCCCCGGGGTTAACTTCTGGACAACCTTGTTAGTTTTCTTTGTGGCATAAGGTTTAGAGACTACTCTTATCTTTGAAAGCCTATCCTTGTCTGTTAGCCTTTTCCAAGACATACCAAAACACTTTTTTTTAATATTAAAGCTATAACTGAAATCAACTGGGCAAGCTGTTTTCTGAGGTCAGAGTTTCTGGAGATCTGAACAGGTATCAGTGAGGAAGCAAGGGAAGCTGCTTGACCAGGTTGATAAGATTTATCAAGGCTTGTGGTTAATTTAGCTGATAGGTGTCCCACTCAGGCTATTCTCACATCTTAAATTTTAGTTCTCTGAAAAACCTCCATGTGTCTGGAATTCTCCCCATGTGTTCTTACTCCAGTCAGTGGAATGCCCAGTTTAACTTGGCAAGACAGCTTTGATTGACATCACTGAGCTCAAATGAATAGTCAGATCTTACTTATCTCAAAGTCTCATGTTTAATCCACCTTTGGAGGATTTTACTTAGTCATACTTTTTTAGTTCATCTCAATTTTTCTTACGGGAGCAGACATTTTAGAATATTAAATACTTGATATGTGTAACCCATTAGGGTGAATATATTCTCTTACAAAGGGTACATGAGGCTCTCATATGAAAAGTGCATTGTTTTTTTATATGTAATAATTTCATTAAGCCACTACTTATTTAGGTGCCATTGATCAATGGGTTACAGTTATAAGCCAAGTGCTACTCTTTTTTGGAAGGTGGTTTGCCTGTCTACTTAGCACATGGTATATCACAATGAAAATCTTTGCTCAGTTTACTGAGTTTAAATGAACTGAATTATCATGCTTTGAGGGTTTTGCTTAGCTAAGACTTTCTGGGAAAGTTATATTTAAAATAATAAATGGATAAAACACTTAAAAATCTAACACACTTATGAAAACCTGCAGTGAATCCTAACCCAAGCTCCTCTTTAAAGCCTTAATGCCTTTGCTCATGTGTTTTCTCTTAAAAGCTACCCATCCACTCTAATTTCCATGACACCCTTAATCAGAATTCATCATTCTTTTCTTTACATTACTAGTATCTTCAATTAGGACTTGAACTGTTCTGCCTGTTTTCGAGATTTACTTCAAGATCTTCCCTATTGTACTAGTCTCCTTGAGTTTTGGTTATTATACAATGACTTGGAGCATGTTACTTCTTGTTTTCTGGAAGAATTAGTCTAGCATTGCTATAATTTCAAAATAGGCTAATTGCTATTATTAAAAAAAAACTCACCTCAAAATCTCAGTGGTGCAACATAATAAAGGTTTATTCCTCACTTATTTCTTGTTCATAGTCCAGTATGGGTTATGCATGGGGATAAGGAGGGACCCTGCTCCATACATTCAGGGACCTAGGCTCTTTACATTCTAGAGGATCTATCATCTCCTAAGGCCTTGAACTTCTCCTCTGGGTCCTCTGCATCTAGCAAATAAAGAAAGAGAGATAAACAGTGTGAAGGGTCATGTGGGAGATTTTTTAATAGGAACTATGCCTGGAGACAGTTTACATCAACTCTACCCACCTTCCACTGGCCAGAACCCACTCACATGGCCACACTTAACTGCAAAGGAGGCTCAGAGATGTGGACAGTTTTGTGCCCCAGAGGAAAAGAAAATATGCCTTGTCACATAGCCTTGTCTCTGCCATCGTCTATTCTTCTGTCAGCAAATACCTGTTTTATCCTTCTTTCCACACAAAGAACATACACCTTCCCTCTACAAGGGAAACAACGCAGAGTCTCATCCTGTCATGGAACCCAGCGCAATGTACAGGATCTCTGGGAAATGTGCAGTCTTCTCCATCAGTATCAAATGTGGCTCCTTGTAATCTAACAAACTATTAACTAAAAAGCCATGGTATCTGTAGCCCTTACACCTAATACTGTAGCAGCAGAGCAAAGACAATCTGTAATCTCTTGTTCCTTGAATATTTGGTAGCTCTTATCTATAAACCACTTCACTCTAGTGCTTCCTTTTTGTGAGTTTTATTTATTATTATTTTATTATAAAATTTTTTTCTTTTTTGGAGTTTTAAAACTTCTGATTCAATTTCAGTGATGCCCATGGAAATTTCCTTTTCCTTTTCTTTTTGAGCTGGGTTTAGCAATTCACAATTTTTCTAAGAATTTTTCCCTTTCCCCTAAACTTTTAAATTTGTCTTAAAGTTAATAGTATTTTTCTGTTATCTTTTAAATTCCTTTATCTGCTTTCCTTTTCTTATTGTTATAATTGTTCACTTGTGTCATCTCACTTTTTTTCTACATTGGTCTTGCCAGAGGTGACTTATTTTATAAATATTTTCATAGAACCAAATTTTGACTGCAATGATTCTTTCTTCTGAATATTTCTTAGATCATTAATTTCCAATTTTATATTTATTATTTTTGTATGGAATATTTTCTTTTTTAAAAAAATTAATTCTGTAAGTTGGATGTTTATTAATTTTCAGCCTTCCTCTTTTTCAGTACATACATTTAAGGCCATGAATTCTTTCTGAGCACGATTTTAGCTGAATTCCATGATTGTTCTCATGATTTTGTAATTGTTTTAAGCATTCATAATTTCTATTATGTTTACTCCTTTCTCCATGAGTTATTAAGAAGTACCTTCCCCCAAATATATGGAGCTTTAAAAGTTAATTACTATTCTTTTCTTACTTAATTGCTGTGAATTATGACATATGGTATATGATATCAGTTGTATGAAACTTGAGACTTGAGTTTGAATTTGAAATCTGAGATTTATTTTATGGCCTGATATGTAATTTTCATAAGTGGTCTTTGTATGCTTGGGAAGAATGCATATTCTGCAGTTGTTGAAATTTCTGCAAATTTCTACATATGTTCGTTATATCAAGATTGTTCATTGTATTTTCAAAACCATATAATCTTACTGAGTTCTGTCTGCTTGGTCTGTCAAATATTGATAGAAGTGTCATACTCTCCCTTTATGATAGTAGTTCATTAACTTTTACCAGGAATTCCATTTATATTTGCTTTATGTATTTTGAATCTATGTTATAAGATGCATGTTACAAACTATGTTAGAAGCTATGTTACAAGTTTAACATTTTTATACCTTTCTGGTGAATTAAATTATTTTTCCATAATATTGATCCATCTTATCTCTATTAGTGCTTTTCACCTTAAAATCTATTTTATCTATTATTAATAGAGCAACATTAGCTTTCTTTTAGTTAGTATTTGCCTGGTTTACCTCTTTCAATCCTACTATAATCTTTCTCTGTCCTTAGATTTTAGGTGTTCAGATTATAGTTGGATTTTTGAAACGGTAGTCAGTTTCAGATTGAATTTAATTGGTGTAAAATGGAACTCAATGGTGTTTGTATATTGATATCAAAAATTTGTTTTACCCTTGTAGTTCATGTATACTCTAAAGTGGTAGAAACTAAGTGTAGTCTGTGTCAAGTAGTGAGGACACTTTGAGGGCAGAGATAGGAACCAATATTCCCTTTACTGGGAAGTTACCGGTTTGAAACTGTACTCTCCAGGAGGATATTCCTCTGGAAGGTGGGGTCATAGGACACATAACATATACATAACCTTAAAATCCCGATCCTTCTAAGTGTTTTCCAATAAGTAGAACACAGATGTGTACCTTGGGGGAAACCACACAAAACCAAACTGAAGATTTTCTAATACCAACCTTCTACCTCACATCTGTTTTGCATAAACTAAGGACCACCCCCTAAGGTGGTCAGTTTTCCAAATGGAGGAATTTGGTTAGAAACTGCAACATTCCAGTTCCCATCCCACTGTCTTTACTATTTCCAGTGGCTATTTTATAAACTAGCCAGTGAGGTCTGGGCTATGTGACTATCGCCAGCAAAACCCTTCTAATCCAAGGGATTCCTCTTCTAATTTTTCTTCTGGTGCTTTTATTCAACAGTCTCTTCTGCTGCTGCTGTTGTAGCTGTTGATGGGTTTTACCAGTACTTGCTGAGGCCACTTAGAAATTATGCTGCACACGTGCTGCCCCTCACTGCGTGCCCAAAGAATTTAGCTTTCGCTGCCATGTACGTCAGAAGCGTGCTGCGGTATTGGGGGGCAATTTTGCCTGTCCAGTGAAGTCCAGTGATGCTGCTTCAAGGTCGTTTTGCCGCCCCAATCCCCACATCTAATTAAGTGTGCCCTGGAAGTGCAGTGTTTCCTTTCACCTGACCAAGCCCTCCCTCCATTCACTGTTTGGGAAAGAGCTTAGTGACTGCGGGTCTGCTGACCCCAGTCCTGTGAGGGGAGGTCACATGGCAATCCATTTTCGTCAAAGCTAGGTGTTCTGTCTCAGTCATTTCCCATCCTAGGACATCGGCCTGCTCCCGGCAAAATGAGGATCCAGGCCCCTAAGCCTCTTTCCACGGTCTCCTCTTTCCCTTAGACTCTAGGTTTATGTCTGTGAATGGGCCTGGAGCCTTCCCTTTGGACCTCTCTAAGCCCTTCTGTCCTGAAGATCAGGCACACACGGAAGGCTCTATAACCTTTCTTTATTTATCACTGAGAATCAAAGTAAAATATAAACTTTCATAAACTTGCTCTGTGTTACTGTCCGAATGTAACTGGTATAAAATGAGACTCAATGATGTTTGTATATTGACATCAAAAAACATTGTTTTGGGCTTCCCTGGTGGCTCAGTGGTTAAGAATCCGCCTGCCGATGCAGGGGACACAGGTTCGAGCCCTGGTCTGGGAAGATTCCACATGCCGCGGAGCAACTAAGCCCGTGCGCCACAACTACTGAGCCCATGAGCTGCAACTACTGAAGCCCGTGTGCCTAGAGTCCGTGCTCCGCAACAAGAGAAGCCACTGCAATGAGGAGCCCGCACACGGCAACAAAGAGTAGCCCCCGCTCACCGCAACTAGAGAAAGCCTGCACCCAGCAACGAAGACGCGACGCAGCCAAAAATAAATAAATAAATAAATTAAATAAATTATAAAAACAACAACAACAAAACATTGTTTTATTCTTGAAGTTCATATAACCTCTAACTAAAGAGGCAGAGACTAAGTGTAGTCTGTGTCAGGTGGTGAGGACAATTTGAAGGCAGAGATAAGAACCAGAATTCCTGACTCCCTTTACCAGATTTGTTGTCTACCAGACTGTGAACTCCACCATAGCAGGGATGATGTATTATTCATTTCTGAATGTTCAGAGCATGGCATGAGTCCTGGTGCATGATGACACTCAGATTGTTAAACTGAAATAATACATCTTTGTTTCACCCTTTCCAAATGTAACTTTTTGGGGGGATTTTTACTGGGCCTGTTCTATATCTGCTTTCAGTGCTAGGGACCAATCGATCGTGAGATCCCATAGCAAGCAACTGGGAGACTCACAGACGCAGAGAACAGACATGTGGTTGCCAAGGGGGAGGGGGAGAGGGATGGACTGGGAGTTTGGGGTTGGTAGATGCAAACTATTACATTTAGAATGGATAAACAACAAGGTCCTACTGTAGAGCACAGGGAACTATATCCAATCTCCTGGCATAAACCATAATGGAAAAGAATATTAAAAAAAGAATGTATATATGTGTATAACTGAGTCACATCCCTGTACAGCAGACATTAGCACAACACTGTAAGTTAACTATACTTCGATTAAAGAGAAAAAAGGAGATTCTGCTCCAGTTTCAGCATGTCCAGGCCTCTTTCTGTGTCACTGAGCCAGAGGAAGCAGGGGTGTGCGGGGCACAGCTCCAACTATGATTGAAGGAGTACCTCAGTTTGGCAGGCTTGAGATGCTCGTGTGCATCATTAGCAATAGCTGGGAGTGGCCTTTCAAAAGGAGATTATCATCACTCAGTGTGACTCAGATGGAAAAGGGGCCTTGTGATACTTTTGAGGAAAAACCAGTGGAAGATTTTACTGTAGATGGAAAGCAGAAGGGTTGCTTGAGGGCAGACTCAAATACTAGACTAGAAAAACCCAGCTTCCATGGTAAATTGTTTACCAAGATGCCTGCGAACAATTCTTCCTATCACTGGGCACACATTCCACTCCTCCTATCAAGAGGTGAAGTCTGTGATCCCTCTCCTTGAATTGGGGCTGGTTCTCTGACTCGCTTTGACCAACAGAATGGGGCACACGTGATGCTGCTGTAGGACTTGTGGGCCTAGGCCTGAAAGGCCTTGCAGCTTTTGTTTATACCTTCTCAGAGGCCAGATGCCATGTAAAGAAGTCTGGGTTATCCAGCTGAGAGGCCGCATGGAAAGAGAGAGGCCCTGGAAGATGAGAGTCCATGTAGAGGAGAAATCAGGCTCCCCAGGTGACAGGCAGCACATGGGAGTGAGGCCATCTTGGGTCCTTCATTCACGGTTGAGCCTCCCAAGCTGATACCACATGGAGCAGAGACGAGCCATCCTGCTGAGCCCTGCTTGAATGCCCGCCCCACAGAATCAGGAGCAATACAATTGTTGTCATTAAATTTTGGAGTTATGCAGCCACAGGTAACTGAAACTGCTCCAGTGAGTGGCCAGGTGATGGAGTGACTCCTCTTGGTATTTGCATGGTGTCTTTGTTGCTTCTGGCAGTGGAACCGGGATACATGCATTCACAGGGAAGATCGAGATTGCCTCCATCAGACGGCATGCGAGGGCATTGCCAGGTCTTCTTGCCTGTGCATCATGGAAAGGAAGAGCAGGTTCTCAATCTAGAGCCACCCAGATACTTCCACCTGGTTGGCCTTGGCACCCAGAAGTCACAAAGATAAAAGAATGAATCACCAGTATAGTGAGATAAAGATTCCTTAGGAGCATGCCTGTGTGAGTGAGTTGCTAAGTAACGGCACTAAGGAAGTCCTGGGTGAATTTATAGTCCAAATTGCCAGGCTGGCTTTGCTTGCAGATGGTGCCCAGGATTAAGGCTGTGATGCTAACCTTGGATGTGGTGAATCTCAGGTCTGGTATCTATTCCTGTCTTGTTCTCAGTGTCAGTCTTGCCTGTTAGTCCAGTCTGTCTAATGGGAAGACCCAGACTTGCTCTTAATCAGTTTTTTTTTCCTAGGGATTGATGTTCTGGCCTTGTCCAGGCAGACAGTGTTCCAGCCTGCCTACATCTCTGGATATCACCTGTTCAGGACTTTGTCCTGCTGTCTGTCCATTCCCCTCTTCTTGCCCTGTTAAGACTTGCTTGCCTGGACTACCACCTGTTGTTTACTGACATCTGTATGGTACCATGTTCCATCTGTTTTCTTCACTTCCTTATAGGTCCTAGTATTTGATTTTCCTACCTTCAGTTCCTGCTAGGTCTTCACTGAATCTGCTCCATTCCCTTGAAATGCTGGGGCCAAGTAAGGCTGTGTCCAACACAGAGTATAATTCTTCCACATGATAGCCTTTAGATATTTGATAACAACCTTTCCATCACCTTTAATCATCTATCTCTTTAGGCCACGTCTTGCTGGCTCCCACATTATCAAGGTCACCCATCTACGGGTATAATTTAGCTTGTCAATGTTCCTCCTAAAAGGTGGTGTACAGAAGTGATTTGCAGACTTCAACAGAGGATATAATAGGGATATAATTTCCTATGATAAGGACATTATGTTTTATAAATTATGCCTACATTTATGTTATTATATTGCATTAACATTTTAAAGGGGTTTCATCACAGGTAGATCAAGGTTCTGTAGGCCCTAAACCTTATATAACTTTAGGGATTCTTTAAAAAAAATAATAAAATTATGCATATAGTTTCAAGGCCTGTGTAGTTTCGAGGACTAATTTCATTGTAAATCTGCCTTTAAGTTCGTAATAGTATTGTCTTGTAATATTCCCAGGTCTTCTTTACCAGAACGGCTTTCTGGTCAAACTTCCCCTGTATAGTAGCTAACATACCTTATTAAGTTTTACTTGGCTGCTTAGCATTGGGGGCGTTAAGTAAGTTAACTCACGTGTGGGATTGCGAACAATGCCTGGCACATAAAGCACATAGTAAATGTTAGCTTTTATTATTTTTATTATTCCCTGGCAGGACCTTAGCAAGTAACTTATCTTCCGGACTCTTACTTTTCTCTTTGATGTAATGAAGATAACACTTGCCCTGCCTTTTTCATAAAGTTCCTGTGAGGATCAAATGATAAAATATGTTAATGTGCTTTGTTCACTGAAAATATCATACGCACGGAAGGTATTGTAACTGAGGTTTGATTTGACATTGTTAATTTTAGAAAAGGCTCTGTTTAGGAAAGAAAAGAAGACTTTGGCCGAGGTGCGAGGGGGCATAAGGAGAAGAGGTACATGTGTGCCAGATGCTAGAGGCAATGACTTGGACAGCCCGTTTGACATGCTAAGGTTCAGAAAAGAAGAAATAAGTAGAATCTGAAAGAAGACCATCTAATTATACAAAAGAACGGGGAGGTATCGTTTGTGTGCGTATGTGTGTCTTTCCACAGTCGGCCTGAACCTAGGTTTCCAGCCTTCAGCCGCATCCTGCTTTGCAATCCAGGCTCCCAGGCCCCCGCCTGGAGATCCTACCCACACTTTGGGTTCAGCATAAAAGCCCCTCCTCCAGTGGGCTTCCCCAAACCCTCCCGTCCCTCCCACAGGAAGAATAAACGGTTCCCTGTCACTGCTCTCTCTGTGAAAGCACTTCTTCCACTCTAGACTGAGGAGAATCTAGTTTTCCCTATTTCTGTATCAACAGGGCCTAGCCTGGGGTAAAAGTTTAGTCAATGGATTCACTTTGAAGAAATAACTTTTGAAAGTTGATAAAAGGGCATTTAAGATCGGGATTCGCGGGTCACAAAGGCTTGCACACAGGCATCAGCACTCATTATCCAGAGCAGCTCCGAGGGCGAGACGCGTCCTTCCTGCGCACGGTACCCGGCCAGGGGGCGCGGCGAATCCCTCGGGAAGGGTCGCCCGGGCTGGTGCGGAGGCGTGGCCTGGGCACAGGGGGCGTGTCTCAGCCCGCGGGGGTTTCCGCACCCGGTGCGCGTCCGGCGGGGGCGCGGGAGGGGCTTCCGCCGCGAGGGGGCGGGGCTGGCGCGCGGAGTCCTCTGACGGCCTCAGCCAGGGAATTTCAATTTGAAACCTACGGGAGGGAGGAGGCGGGTGCTGCGGCCGGCGGCTGGCGCTGAAGCTGGACGGGTCCCCGCGGCGAGCGAGCTCCTGAGTACGGCGTCCGGGTAAGGAGGTGTGCGGAGCTGTGGAATGGCGGGCCCGGGGCGGGGTATCCCGGGCCGAGCGTCTGGTCCCTGCGTCTCGGATTTTTCCTGAGGCTGCAGCTGGGAAGCTGATCCCGGGCAGGAAGCGGTGGCGGGACGGTTCCACCAGGAGGGGGAGGGCGGCCGGCTTTGGGGTTTTCTGCGAGTCCCTGTCTCCTCTCCTACTCGTTCCCGCCCCGCGGACCGGGTCCTGTTGTTGCTCCAGGCCGGATCTCTGCTTCCCCGCTCCACTGCGGTCCCCCACTTCTCCCTTCTCGGGAGCCGGGGCCGCGTCTCGTCGGCGCCGGGAGAGGTGGGGGCCTGGTGAGAACTGCGCCGGCCCCGCGGGGGTGCGGTGGGCTCAGGGTCACGCGTCCCGGGCCCCGCGGAGCGGCTGCAGGAGGGATCCGGCTCCATCCTGGGCGCGGGCCGCGGCGCGCGAGCCTGTCCCAGTTCGGAGCGGCCGTCCTCCTTCGACTCCTGGCGATGAGCGCGGGGGCTCGGGGTACGCGGCGGCGGCGTCGCCCTTCTGGAGGATAATTTTGGGAGACGAAACGTAGGCGAGGACGTCGCGCGTCCCTCGGCCGGCCCCGCGCGTGGGCGCTGCGTGGAGCCGGGCGAGGGCTGCGTCAGCCCCAAGCACGGTGCGTGTCCGCCGCCGCCGCCGCTCGCTCTGTCCCGCAGGACGGGCGCGACCTGGCCGGTACGGAGAGAAGCGCAAGTTTTGCTCTCTGATCCTTGCAGTCCCGGCACACAGGCCATCTCACCACCCATGGCTTATTTTTCTCCTCTAGATTTGAGGGCAGAGGGTTGGGAGGGTTGTTAGTTGAGCTGCAGGGGAAGGACCAGGAGGAGAACAGAACAGAAAGAGCAGCGTTGGAATCGGAGTCTAAATCTCCAGCCCCAGACGCTGCCTGTGGCAGCCGGGATGTCTGCTGGAAGCCGTCGGTCATCATGCTTCCCGAGATCGCTCATCTCCCTTGAGGTCAGGTTTTTTGGTGAAGTGAGACGAACTCTCGCCTAGAGTCTATTATTTGGGGGGGGGGGGTGTCTCTTTGTGGAGCCCTCCCTAATTGACCTAGGACGCCTTAAATTGCATTCCTTGTCACCACCACCGCTGCCCGTTTTTAAGAGCCCTGGTGCGGTGCGAGGGAAGGTAGAACCTAGAGGACCTGTGGATATATTTTCTCTTTTCTGAATCACATCTTTGCCTCAGTTTTCTGAACTTCTCGCATCTGAAATGGCACGTGTATGCTAGACGTCTTGTTCTTGTTACTGTTATTTAACCTTTTTTTAAAAATGAATCTTAACAGTTTTTCCTTTATTCTTCCGTTTTATTCAGTGACCTTTTAATTTTTTCCCTTGTTTTTTTTCTTCTCACCGGAATCTATTATTTCTGTATCCTCTATTTATAGTACTGTATTGAGAATTAGAATTTTAACCCGTGTCCTATCACATTTCCCATTGGATTTAGGACTTGAGGGAAACTGAGTCAATTTCTTGGCCACAGGAGCTGGGATTTAGAATTCTCAGTCTTTGAACAGGTTTTACTGGGAAACGAATAGCACTTGATCCTATTCAGTTTCTGTTGGGAGGGCTCTTAGCTGTGAGAAATCACTGGATTGCTATTGCAGCCACTGATGGGGCAGCATTGCAATGCAGTCTTGGATTGTGATAAGGGCCAACTCAATACATCCGTCAGGCTGACACAGCTTTTAAAGAGTTAGGCTGTGTCACCTGTCAGAGTTCCAGGGATCAGTCCTAAAATTCAATTTGAGAATCACCATCAAACCTCAGATATCTACTTCATAGAGGTTATTGGAGAACTGTACAAGTGGTAATGGCTTGGAACAATGGCGTGGATTTAGGGCTAATTTAATCTTATCCTGTCTTCCTCACTTCTTGGGCAGAATTCCCACTGAAGTCAGTAGTGGTCTTGTGTGCAGAAGGACTGCTGAGAACAAGAGGCTGCTCATTTAGATTAGCGGGAGGGGACAGTTTCTTTCCTTTTGAAACATCCCTCTTTAAGAAAGACCTAGTCATAACAGTGCTTTAATCTCTTATCTCTAGTCAAAGTAGTTAGACCTTCCAGAGAAAATATGTGGATGAGTTGAGCCCCCAACTTCAGATTCTTGATACCTAAATTGAATGGGGATTGCCTAAAACGGTAAAAAGTGATAAAAAATATCATTTAACGAATTTCAGTAAAATTATTACTAACTTCAGTAAAAAATCTAAATTGCTATAGAATATTCTCAACTGGGCCCGTATATTAAACTGGGTAAATATACAACTGGGTATGTATATTAAAATCTGAAACTTAATTCCAAGTAGAAAGAAGCAGATTTGCAGATTTAGGGGACAAATCTGAAGAGGGCTCACCCCAAAATAACTATGGAAATATAAAACAAGAGAATTCAGATAGCCCTTGCTGTATTTGGAGAGGTAGCTTTTAGTACAGTTTGTGTGTGTACAGGCTTTAGTGACTGTCTGGGCTCATCATTAGATTTGGAGGTTTCTAAGTTAGTTTTGTGCTGATCTGAGTTGGTGAGCTTGTTAGGTCCTTTGCTTCTTAACTAACGGTTTTGTGGTTTACCCTTTCCAAATTACCAGTTCGAAAGGATTGAGTTTAGAAAACCTATCCAGTCACCAGATCTTAAAAATAGATTTTTAAAAATCTGAACCGTGTCCACGTGGACTTCCCAACCACTTGCTTTCAACTAAAAATACTTGCAAAGATGACAAAGCAGTCTTCAACCAGAATATTTATTGGTAAAATTACTCTGTAATTTAGTAATATTGTATAGTTATGTTTAAGGTCGGGTTTTGCCCTGAATCACCACTCTCATATAACTGACTAGAGAACTACAAAGGTTCTATCTTTGCCGCTTTATTTAGGAATGTGGAGTTTATATTGCATATAGCAGAATGCTAAATATTTTTGAAGATTTGCTTTTGTTTCTGTTTCCACAGGAAAGTATGGGCCTTTTTCTTTGTTTTTTGAACTGAAGTAGCCTGTTTAAGCGCTATGTGTGGCCTTTTTGGAAAAGTATGAATTACTAGTATTTTTATAAGGCAATAAAATAGTTTGTAGGGATCAATACTGCTGAGAATCAAATTTTGCATTTCTAAAAGTCTGTATTGTTTACTTGGGGAAAACAAAGGAAATATGGGGGAAATACCTCCCTACCCCACCTTTATTTAGAAATATTTCCAGTGGTCTTGTTTGTTTTTTTCAGATTCAGAATTACTGTACCTAACAACTGGGTACCCTTACACATTTAAAAGCCTCAAGTAAATGTTTATGCTGGCTTCAGTAGTCAGCAAATACTAGCCAAACACTAATTTACTGCCCTTTTATAGAATCTTGGAATCTCAGGGCTGGACCTTTAGGAGTCAGCAAATCCACTCTCAGCCCTTTCGCCCTCCCCCCAACACACAAACATTTCCAGCCTCTTTGGAAGGCCTGAATTAATAGAAGATTTGTATATGATTCCCCCACAGATTCCAGACAGAGCATTCTTTGGGAATGCCATTTTTTGGCACAAACCAGCAACCTGATAGTCATAAGATTTCTATCATTACTCTGACTGAGCAGTGCCCCAAACTAAAATCTAAAATGGAGTTAATGCCTGCTATCATTAACTGGAGGGGAATGGCCTCCAAGTGTAAATACTACAGTTATTTAGATGTTACAGGTAAGCCAAAAAGGAAAGAAAGAAAGAAATTTAAAAAAAATCAATTTATTTATTTTATTTTTGGCTGCGTTGGGTCTTTGTTGCTGCGCACGGGCTTTCTCTAGTTGCGGCGAGCTGGGGGGCTACTCTTTGTTGTGGTGTGCGGGCTTCTCATTGCAGTGGCTTCTCTTGTTGCGGAGCACGGGCTCTAAGCGCGCCGGCTTCAGTAGTTGTGGCACGTGGGCTCAGTAGTTGTGGCTTGTGGGCTCTAGAGTGCAGGCTCAGTAGTTGTGGCGCACGGGCTTAGATGCTCCGTGGCATGTGGGATCTTCCTGGACCAGAGCTCGAACCCGTGTCCCCTGCATTGGCAAGTAGATTCTTAACCACTGCACCACCAGGGAAGTCCCAGAAATCATTTTTAATATCAGATAGAAATAACTGAGATAGTGATAACTAATGCTTTTTTTTTAGTTTTTTCTATAAAGTACGTGTATTTTGTACGAGAGAGGGAATACATATGTAGAGTTATGTGAAGTACCTATAACATTATGTGTACTTAATAAATTTGATGAATCAATTCGTTGAAACTTTATATAATATATTGGAGGCGCTTTTAATTAGGATTCTTTGAAAGTTGGAGTTAACTTTGTAGAACCTGGTACTGTTTCATGTAGAAATGTCACATAGGTTATATTTCATAGAGGTGATTTGCTTTTCTTACTCTTGGGTATTGTTTCCCCTTGTTTTGTGGTTGGCTTGATATATGTGGGTTTATTAGATGCATGTTTTTCATGTCTAGAAGGGTAGATAATCTATATTTCCCTAAATATCTAGTTTTGGAGATAACATTGATTTTAATGAGAATTTTAGTGGTTTTCTCATTTTTTAAAGTGATGTCACTTTCCCTTTAGTATAGGGTAAACCTCAGGTGGCTTATGGGTGCATTCATACTGCTTCTGCTTTTTTTCAAAGATTGAATTTGGACTAATTTCATATTCTTAGTTACTTTTAAAGTAGAAATATATTTTCATATCACACATATGTCTTTGCATTTTTTTTTTTTTTTTTTTTTACTTTAGTGTTATTAGAGCCGTAAAGGTCTAAATTCATTATAGATTGCCTCACAAATAATCTTTATGGTAATATGGGATTTATTTGAGAAATAAGAATTATCTTTTTATTTGCTCTGAGAACTATCATAAGTAAGGTTTGCTTTAGGTAGCCAAGCTGACACTTCACATATGTGACTAAATTGAACGTCATGGGGATGGTTTCAGTTCTTTCCAGGTTAAGAACCAGAGGGCATGGAAAGAGTTCTAAAGTGATTTTGTCACTTGTTCATCTGTAGGACCGTGTTGTCTGGGTCAGGTAGGAAGTTCATTGTATTTAAACTAAATCATTCATGCTTTTACCAAAAAGCCAGTTTCCTCTTGCTTTTCTCTTTTTATGGCCTATTTATCTACCTTCATGAAAGAATTTTCAAATACTTAAAGACTTATGTTACCCTCTAATTTCCAAGAAAATCGTGATTTTAAAAACTTTTCACGTAAGTCTGATTACCAAGTCTCTAATCATTTTTTCCAAGCCCTGAATTCAGGTTTCCAGACCTCCTGATGAGATTTGCAGCTGGACCTACCATCATGATAACAGCAGTTCTGAATTTAATCATATTTTTGAGTTTCCTATATTCTATCAATATATGTACACATCCCAGTATCCTGAAGATACTAAATGAATATGTAGTTTAAACTTCGCCATAATTCTTAGGTCTTTTCCTTTTTTCTAAATAGTCTACTTGTTTTTCACCCTTGATTCATCCGCCTAGGGTACCAGAAGGGAGGGTGAAAATCATTTAGTTTAGATTTTTGACCTTGAGGTGGGAAGTGTGGGGTTAGTGGGAAAGGTGTTGCCCAGGGTGGCCTCAGGGGTTCATGAACTGACTGAGACTGTTAAGTAAAGTGGGGTGTGTGTGTGTGTGTGTGTGTGTGTGTGTGTGTGTGTGAGTGTGTGAGAGAGAGAGAGAGAGAGAGATTTGGGGGAGCAGAGTTTGAAAAACAAAACGTTGAAAACTGCTGATGTAACTTCTATTCTTAATTTTTGAGATTAGAGAATCGAAGTCTTACGAGATTTTCTGTTTTTTTTTTCATGTTACCCCATTGCACTTTCATGCCCCCACTATTGTGCTTATTTCCTTTCAATTCTTTTAGTTGTCCGATTTTAGCCAGTTGTCAAGGTTAAACTGAATTCTGATATAAGATTGGCCTCGTATTTTCTTACCTTGAACTTAATGAATGTGTCTTTATTTCCTCACAAATTTCTTTGATGGAAATATTAATTAGAAGGGATCAGTAACAGGTGCACATTGTGGTGCTGGTTAGAATGCCGCTTATGCCAGTGGAGCCTTGGGTAAATTATTTCTCAAGGCCTCAGTTTCCTTATCTTCACTGTGGGGGTGAACAATCATAACCTACCTCAGAAAGTTACATGAGGAGTAAATGAGCTAGTGCTTATAAAATGCTTCATGCAGTGCCTGGCTTCTGTGAAAATTGTTAGGTTAAGAAAAGACTTAGTGGGTTGCTTGTGAAAATGTGGTAAGCAGTTTTTTTTTTTGCAGTGGTCAGGAATAATTATCTGGGTGGAAGTAGAGTCTTTGATATGAAACTGTAATTTCCTATGGTGATCACAAGTTAAAACCACTTTTTAACAATTTCAATATGGTATCTCTAGAATTTTTTGAACTATCCACTGCTTTTGGCAGTACTCAGAAAAGCATATAGATGGCAAAACTGTTTGGATCTAATTTCAGCATCACAGAGAGGTGGTAGTCTTTTTTGTTATGTTGCCTGAGGTAGCTGATTCGGAGTGTAAAACTTGTATGCATATGCTATATTATAACTTCCTCTCTCTACAGCTTCAGTGAACTTGCTGCAAGAAGGCTGTTAGTGGAATTTTTATTGATAGTGTTTAAGTCTCTGCATGTGACATTAAAGTGTGACCTTTTCACATCCAGCACATCTTTTTGTACCTGAAATAGATCTGCGGACATATTTTTCCCCTAACACAGTGTTTTAATTTTAAATTAGTTGACAACATTAAGAAATCAGGAGGTTTCACAGAAATATCTTTCTTTTAGGTTTCTCTGGGAAAATTGGAGGACCTTGGCAACACTGGGCCCACGCTCCTCTGTTACAGCGCTGAGGAGTTCCTGCCCCATCTCACACAGGTCGTCTTCTTACTTTGCCGAAGTCCCGCCCATTTCCTTTTGGCTTACCGCTGGACCTTTTCATGCATTTGCGTTAGATATATGGCCCCTCTAGACTATCCAGTTTGCATCTCTTTTACTAAATACCAATTTGGAAGATGCAAAAAGGACTCGATCTATATGACCTTCAAGAAGGTGTTCCTGGCAGTGGGGCTTTTCTACCTCTAGGGCCAGCAGTCATTTCCCACCTCTCCCTTTGTGAAGGCTGACCTCTGGGTCACTGTCAGTCATGGTTTCTGGAGCCCAGCATGCAGTAGGCCCTCGGTCACACGTGGAAAGAATGCTCTTTCTAGTTTCCTCCCAGACTTTGTGACTCCTTCTCAAAACAGATTGCCTGGTTCTCTGAAGCCTAGTGTTACACTACTGCAGCCCATAGCTGTACCTTATTTGTATGTTATTTGGATTTTTTAGATGAGCTTTTTTTCATTTCATCTTTTAATATTTTAGTATGTATCTCTAGAAGGTAACTCTTTTGTAAACATGATTGGAATACCACCATCACACTAAAAATTCCTTAACATCATCAAATATTCAGTTGTTGATATTTAAATCTCCAATTACCTCAAGTATCAATTTTTGAAAAAGTTTGTTTGAATCCAGATCCAGTTAAGATTTACATGTTATAATTGGTTGTTGTATCTTTTTTTTTTTTTAACTTTTTATTTAATATTGGAGTATAGTTGGTTAACAATGTTGTGTTAGTTTCAGGTGTACAGCAAAGTGATTCAGTTATACATATACATGTAACTATTCTTTTTCAAATTCTTTTCCCGTTTAGGTTGTTTGGTTGGTGTTTCTTTAAAGACTGATATGCTCTAGTTTCCTCTTCATCTCTTATTTTTCCTTGCAGTAGTTTGTATGTTGAAGAAACTTGATTAGTTGTTCGGTTTGGTTTTTCACAGTCTGAATTTTGCTGATTTCAATCCTCTAGTGTAGTTAACCTGTTCTTCTGTCCTCTGTATTAGTAGTTGGAGCTAGAAAATTGGTCTAATTCAATTTATTTTCTTTCTGTTTTTCTTTTCTTCCTTTTTTTTTTTTTTTTTCTTTTGTAACATTCCTCCATGATTTAGGCTTCTATTTGACACTACTTGCTTGCTTTCAATCCAGGCTTCATCCTGGCTTCAGGTGCTGTCCCATTAGCTTCTTTGTCTTCTTTTTAACCTGTGCTGGACAAGTGCATTTTATGCTAGTGACTCAGCTTTGTTCTAGGTTCCATTGTATGTAATGTGATAAGGCCAGAAGCATTGATAATAAACAGGTGAAAAAGGAAGAAAAGTAACATTTGGAGCACAGATGATAAGTCAGCTACTGTAGTTGGTGCTTTATATATTATATGTTAATATCCCCAATCCTTCTTACAGCAACACCTTGAAGTAGCTGGTACGCTCATTTTACAGATGAAAAACTGAGGCTTAAAACCAGAATAATTTGCTCAAGGGCACCCAGCTTGTGTGCTGCTAAAACTTCTGTTTCTTCTGCAGGGGAGGGTGAATTATTGCTTTTAATTGTTTGATGCTGTTACTCTGTAGAACTTGAAGATTTTAGGAATTTGTTGGCATCTACAGTATCTGACTTAACAAAAGATAAGCTTTCTTTCCTAACTGGTTTCTGCCTCCTAGTTTCTTTTGTAAAGGTGTGATTGTGAAGCAGAGTACTACTGTTAGTTGTGTGATTCTTGAATCAAGCTGGAGTGGCGAGTACCCTTCATCTTGTTTTTCACGTTAATGTAGTGTTTCCAGGCTGATGTTTCAATGTAAGAAAAATGTCCCAGGGTATAAAACACATCAAAATAAAATGTGTGCCTCCTTCCCTTTCAGTTTTTTTCTTTCAAGCAGTTTTACACTTTTTGCTACTTCATTTACAGTGCAAATAGCATTCCCCAGGGTGCTAGTATATGATTTAGAAAGTCAGGTAATAGTGTAGGCATTATAAGGAAAAGCAGCAGACCCCTGCCTTTCATGTCCCTTCATGGCAGATTTCTGCTCCTCAGAGGCAACCGCTTTCAGTTCTTTTGGTTTTATTATCTGTGTGTTTTGTTTAAAACCACGATATTCTTGCTTTTTTGCTTTTTCTATTCTAGACGGTAATAGCTGTTGACTTTCTACCTGGGTTGGGGTTAGCCTCCTTTACAGACTCCCTCTTCCTGTGCACAGATGCACACTCTTCTCTCCTTCCACAGCACATATAGGCAACAGCTGAGCTGTGTATAGTGCTTTGATTGCATATACTTTCTTTTACAACTTTTTGTTTTATCCTGAAGTCTATTGCCAATTTTTTTCTTCATTTGTATAGTTTTCTTAGTACCTACCCTAAATTTAGCTCTAAACTTTGTTGAAAACTATATGGCAAACCATTTTCTTTTTTTTATTAAGGACATCCTTCCTGGACTGGTTATTTCTAGAACTGCTGTGCAGCTGTATTCTGGGAATTGCCCTTTTCCTCTCTTCCTGGGCTCTCGGGTGCCTGGGCTTCGTGTCTCTTTCTTATCTCTTACTTTACGTGAGTGCATCCTCCAGTAGTTTCCCAAGAAAGTGCAAGTGGAAGGCGAATTTCTTGAGACCTTGCATGTCTGAAAGCAACTTTTTCACTCTTAAAATGCCTCTTTGTACTCTCAGTTTGAGTGCATTTATAGTTTGGCTGGGTATAGAATTCTAAGTTAGTGGTTCCTGTCCCTCTGAATTTTGAAGGCGTTGCTCCATTGTATTTTCACATCCCACTGTTCTGTTGAGAAGACTGACTCGATTCTCATTTCTGATTCTGTGTATGTAGCTAGTTTGTTTTCTTTAGAAGTTTTCAGGATTTTATCTTTGAACTTGGTGTTTTGAATTTCATGATGGTGTGCCATGGTATGGGAGTCTTTCACTCATTGCGCTGAGCACTCAGTGGGCTGTTTCAGCTTGGAAACTCTTGTCTTTCAGAAATATTCCACTATGATAATGACTCCCTCTATGTTCTCTGTTCTTTCTGGAACTTCTGTTAATTTGGATGTTGAATTTCCTGCTGTGACTTCAGGTTTGTTTGACTTCAGCTTTTTTCTCTCTGATGTCATCCCTTTGTCCTTTTGTTCCCTCTTTTCGGGAAATTTCTTCAATGTTTTCTTCTAATCTCTCTACTGAACTTTTGTGCTTTCCTATTTTTGAAGCTGCTCCTAGGCTACTGAATTTTCTTTTTGATAATGTCCTTTTCTTGTTTCATGTATATAGTTTCTCCTGTCCTGCCCATCTTGATGTACCCCTGTGCTTGCTTTCTCTCTGTCTGGAATGCTCTTCCCTCAGATACCTACATAGCTTACTCCCTTAACTCCTTCAGAGCTTTGCTTCCGTGATCATTTATTTGAAAGTACAGCCCTGCTCCCACCCCTACCCCAGGGTGCCCTAAATCCCTTCCTTGTCTCTTCTTACTTGTGCAGTGTGTATTGCTGAAATCTGATACCCTTATATTTTACTTTTTGTTTATTGACTCTCCCCTCTCTGGAATGTAAGCTGCATGAAGGCAAATCTTTTTGTGTATTTTGTTCAGTATTTCTAGTACCTAGAACAGTGCCTGGTGCAGAGTAGGCACTTGGTAAATATTTGTTGACTGAGTGACTGGACCTCCCTGTTTTCTGTATAGAACCTCACCTTTGCCCTCTGAGCACAGAGCCTTTCTTTTTCAAGTGCTGTAGAGTGAACATCCTGTCTTCTGGCTGCCAAGTTTTGATGAGGGTATGGGTGTGGGTGTGGTTTAAACGTTACTTGTCCTTATTTCCAACAGGTCCCTGTCTTCAACTTGCTCTCCCATCTCAATCCTCAGAGGTTTCTGGAACTTCCAGTTCCTAAGGCTCTCAAGCCTTCTCCAACAATCACATTGTTTTTGGTAGGTCCCCACCAAGATAGCAATGCAAGTTTAGGCTTCCTCTGCTCTGCTAAGTCAGTTACTTTGTACATCTGTTCTCCATCTTCTAAAATTCTGTTGATATATCTCATCTGCTGGGCTGTCCCCTCTCTTTTTTTTTTTTTTTTGTGAGTTTGTACCTTTTTTTCTTTAATTTTCTTTCTGTCATTTTAGTGTGCTTTTGGGAACAAGCAGAAATTAACTCATGTTCAACCCACTGGATTTAGGGTTTTAAACTGATAAAAATAAATTTCCAAGATTATTGTGGTACTCACATTTGGTAAAAACTGCAGCCATAATAAAATTGTCCTTTTTCTCATGCCAAATGCTGAGTCAAACTTTAGCAGTATATAGAGAGAGACAGAAAAGTCAGGCGGTTGAGTTAACATCTAGGGTGGATGGGAGTGGGTGACTGATATGTGACTGAATAAGAAAGTGCTTCTTAGGAAGAGCTCAGAAAATGTATTATATTTTTTTCTTGTGATATTTCAAGGATTAGTTCAGTACACACACTTAAAAATTTTATATACTTGAACTATATTTAAAAATACACAATAAAAACAAATTTGGTGAATGTGTATCAGAAATGGCAACCTTATTTTAGAGTTTACTGAGTATCTTAGTTTGTCTGTCTTTAGACTGACTCATGATTGGCATACATAAATTTGAATATCCTTTGACTATTTGAATATTCTTTGGTTATTAGAGGAACCTTTGAGCTCATGTGGGTTCTGCTAAATAGTTTAAGGGTGAAAAATTTCATTACTAGAGCATAAATAGAGAGTGGGATTTACACTAATGTAAAGATACACACATTAGCAATTTTTGTGTATGAGTTTTGGGGAAAGTGAAACAAAAACGGAAGGTCTGAATAAGACAGTGGCTGTGAGGTCTGAGAAGCTCTAGGAAGATCCCAAGCCTCCTGAGTGCATGTGATTAGTGTCGGTTAAGTTGCCGAGTGGGTTTTAGGGATTTATTAATTCAAATACTCTATTCATTAATGTAGAAGATGTTATAGACAAATAGATCAGGACAGTAGTATCTCCCCAAAATGTGGTGGTATGTTAAAATGATTTGAGGTGGTGTACAGATGAATCTTTTTCTTTTAATGATTAAATACATGTGCATCAGAAAAATATCCAAGTACTTCAAAACTATGATTACGTTGATATTACTTAGTATAAGGCTAAAGTAGGTATTTTAAAGTGAGTTGATTTAAGGATAAGTATTACTAAATAATAATACAGTAACTGTTTGGATTTGGCAAAATTATAAAGTAGGTCTGATTACTAAAGTCTGAGAAACTTGGGGCAGGTTTAAAATAAGATTTCTCCTAATAGATAACAGCATAAAACTGTATATGCTGACTGTGGCATAGACTTCTAAGTTTTCTTTTTTAGAAATTAACACTGTTTTTATTTTTAAAGTTTATTTTTTGGTATTCTTTTCAAAATAAGTCCTCAGAACATCTTCTCATTCGATTCTTTTTTTTTTTTTTTAAAGAAATTCACGGTCTTTTATTTATTTATTTATTTATTTATGACTGTGTTGAGTCTTCGTTTCTGTGCGAGGGCTTTCTCTAGTTGCGGCAAGTGGGGACCACTCTTCATCGCGGTGCGCAGGCCTCTCACCATCGCGGCCTCTCTTGTTGCGGAGCACGGCTCCAGACGCGCAGGCTCAGTAATTGTGGCTCACGGGCCTAGTTGCTCCGCGGCATGTGGGATCTTCCCAGACCAGGGCTGGAACCCGTGTCCCCTGCATTGGCAGGCAGATTCTCAACCACTGCGCCACCAGGGAAGCCCTCTCATTCGATTCTTAAACCAATTTTGTACCAGAGTTCTGACAGGTAAGCAAAGTGAGTTAGGAAGGGGTTAAACTTACTCAAAGCCATTCAGCAATTTAGTAATGGAGCTTCAGGCACGGCCAGGGTCTCCCTGTGTCCAGAGTTGTTCCCTCTACTGTGTCCTCTTTTGATTTTAATGGACTTGCCAATTGAAGTTTTCTTGGAGAATTTAGGAAGCCTGCCAAGTTTTATAGCTGGGAGGGCTGTCCTGTAGCTTTTATATATTTGTATCTTGAACCCTGAAGGTAGACAGAGCTAGGTCTTCCAAAAATAGTTCAATAAATGTGTCAACATTTTCAAATACTATTGAAAAAACAAGGAAGTGGAAGTCCTATGGGATTATTGGAAAACGGTGCCAAATGCTTTCACAAGTATTTGAAAAGCAAATGTGGCTCTGTGGTCATATGCTAGATAATATTTAGCCTTCATTTTGGATCCCATTTTTATATGATAATCTTTTACTTTTCCCCAGTACTCTCTGTTTAATTGCAGACTCTGGGAGAAAAGCTGCTAAATGAACATTTTTCTTGAAAAGTTTTCTTTAATTTACTTCTCTTAGGGAGAAAAAGGCAAACTTCTGTTTTCTTAATAAAATGAATACAAATTGTGTATGGGAAAGATTAGAGTGACAAGTAATGAGTGGGGTCTGTCCACTGACAAAGGAATCAAGAGTTTATCCACGGGCTTGTAACAGGAACTGTTTTTGGATCTTGGCCATGAAAATCAACATCAATAAAGACTGCGTCTTAATTTCCTTAATGCTAAGATTGTCTGTTGTAAATTATGCACATAAGGGAAGGTGAATACATTCTTCCTTCCGAGATCTCTCACCACCCCGAACAGAAAGATAAAGGTGCAGGGAAGATATTCTTCACTCGTGCAGCTCTGCAGTGCAGGGCTGTCGCTGTGGGCAGCATGTGTAGTGCATATGTGGCTCCAGCTTGTCTCCTAATTGAGGCCAGTTCACTTTCATCCTCAGTGCTGCCAGCTTAAATGGGAAGACTCGAGGGTGGAATCTAGAGCATTCTATAGATCTGTGATCTGTGTGTTACTTGCTCTGTGCAGCACACATGTAGCAATGAAGGATAATATGGCTCTTTTTTTTTTTTCTCCCCTCCCCAGTATGGCTCTTTTTTAAAGGACCTTCTTTTTTGTTGTTCTTGTTAGGTTTTTTTAAGCCATGTTTTTACTGTATCTGATTATCTACCGAAGTGTTTTTTTGGAGAAAGAATGTACCATTGTCAGCTATAGAAAAGTATTTTTCTTTTTTAAACTTTTTATTATGGAAACAATTAAAAATATTCAGAAGTAGAGAGGATAGTAGTGTAATGGACCTCGTGTAGCCTCACTCAGCTTTGACAATTACTAGGACACGGCCAATCTTATTGATACACCCCACCCCCATGATTTTGAAGCAAATTCCAGATAATTTCATTTCATATAATTTCATTTGTAAGTAGGTAAGATTCTACCCCGCCATTGGCATGTGATCTCCAAAATAAAGTTCATGTTCATTACTGATTTTGTAGAATTACAGAAATTAGTTCGTTTATGGCACATTCAGTTGTGTTTTGGGGATAAATATCTGAATATTGTTTTGATCAGTGAGAGCAATTTCATCTAAGTTTTAATCAGTGAAAGCAGTTTCATCTAAAGGCAGCACTGTGGACTTAAAGGAAATGCTTTAGCCAGTTCTCAAAGGCCTAATTTCTAAACCAAATCTGAACTGACTTTCAAATTCTAGTATATTCTCAAGTTAATGTTGATGTTCTATGAATTGTTTTTCCATGGCTCCTGCCTATGTTAATACTAGATTTTAATGTTCTTTTTTTAATTTTTACATTTTGTTTATTTATTTACTTGAAATATAGCTGATTTACAATGTTATGTTTTAGGTGTAGAGCAAAGTGATTCAGCGATTTTAATGTTTTTAGATTTTTCTTTTTTCTTTCCCTCTCTCACTCCTTCTCTCCTTCTCTGTCTCTTTCATTCTTTTGCTTAGCATAGCTTAGTGGCAATATGTTGGAACCTGACCAAGTGAAGCATTTTTTTTTTTTGCTGACTGAAATTTAATGGGACTACGCAGTTATGAAATCACAGCAACCTGCCATGTGTATAGTTCTGTGTGGCTGTACAGAGGGGAAAGTATATGCCTTAAACATTCGTCATTGGACTTCTCTGGTGGCGCAGTGGTTAAAAGAATCCACCTGCCAATGCAGGGGACATAGGTTCGAGCCCTGGTCTGGGAAGATCCCACATGCCGCGGAGCAGCTAAGCCCGCGAGCCACAACTACTGAAGCTCGCGCGCCTAGAGCCCGTGCTCTGCAACAAGAGAAGCCACTGCAATGAGAAGCCCGCACACCGCAACGAAGAGTAGCCCCCGCTCACCGTAACTAAAGAAAGCCTGCATGCGGCAATGAAGACCCAACACAGCCAAAAATAAATAAATAAAATAAATTAGTTAAAAAAAAATTAAAAACTTAAAAAAAAATTCATCATATACTAGTTGAGAAATCATACTAGAACGCTGGCATAATAGACAAAGCTGACACTTAATAGTTGAAGTGCTTTTCCTAATTAACAGGCATGCTTTTTATGTTGGAGATAGTTTGCTTTATATTTTAATTTGATTTTTTAATCAAAACGTAGTTTAATGTATTTTTTGTAAAGACATCACATATTGAATTAGAAAATATTGATAACAATAGAAAACATTTCCTGAATACTTAATATGTGTCAGACACTATTCTATAGGCACTTTTACATATATTTATTCATTTAATCCTCACAGTAACCCTGGGTGGTAGGTACTGTTATTCTAGGTTTGCCTCATAAGAAAACTGAGGCACCACAAGATTAAGTAACTTGCTCAAGGTCACTCAACTAGTTAATGGCAAAGCGGGGATTTGAACCCAGGCCATTTGAGCCTGTAGTCATAACTACTTTCCTATATTATACCTGAGAATATGTAAATTCCTCTTCGTACCATGTTTGTACTTGCATTTCCCTCCCCAGGAACCATTTTGAACCAGAGCCAATGCTACACTATCGTATGAGGGTATAATTTGATCACTGGGTGGGTATTTTTCATTGAGAAACTTGAAAGCTGTGTTAATGAGATTCTACTCATGTTCCTTTACTGGCTTTAGTTATGAAGGAGAAGAGGGGAAAAGTGGAAGCAAGTGGAAAGTAAAGTGGTAACCGCTGAAGTGTCTTCCTCCCGCCCACCCTCAAAGGAGCATTGAGCCCATCTGGATTGTTGACAGGTCACAAAGGAGCTTTTGAAGCCAGTACTTCAGAGTACCACTGAATCTTCAGTTGAGTACCTTGAAATACCAGGTATATTGTTGGAACATTGGTCATCGCTGGTCTGTCCTAAAATGTGTAGACTTTTGTGGGAGTTTGTCCTGGGTCTACAGTGACTGGAATTTTAACAAACCAGGTACCTGATACTCTCCCCCCCTTTTTTTTCTGAAAGGAGTGGAGGGTAGAAAAAAAATTGTTCTAGCCCCAAGTTTCAGTCCCAGTTCACCAATTACTAAGCGTGACATTGAGCAAGTGATGTTGCTTCTTGTGTCTGTTTTTCTCTTAAGTGGTTCAGTTGCCCTGACATAAGTCCAAATCCATTTAAGATGTTGTCTGTGGCTCATCCATTTGTCTCTGTTTATGGAGAAGGTAATTGCCTTTCCTTATAGGAAAAACATAGACAAAGAACTTTGGCAAAACATTTGATAATGTTTTCATGGTGTCTTTATGGCAGCATTGGGAAAAAACTGTTTAGTGGAGGGAATCTGTGGTGGTATTTGTTACTGAAATTTTAACCTTTGTCATCTTCTATCCAAAATTTTTTTGCCAGTAATTTTTATGATGACAGACAAGGACTGCTGATCAGATTTACAGATTTCATGGACGTTTGTAGGGAAACCAAATAAGGCTTGTACAGATTGTCTTGTGAGCTACAAAATAGGTTGAAATAAGATGAAAGTTGTTGGAAATAAAAGTTAAGTCTATTTAATTGTAAGGTCTTTGAAAGAGTTCTGAAACTGGGTAGTCTTGGCCTTCTTTTCAATGTGAAGTTTTATTAAAAAGTAGTAGATGCCTTTTTATTCCTTTTATTGACTTCTGGTCTCACAACTCCAGTGGAATTGTTCTTTTCCAGGTAATAGATGGCTCTATTGTCAAGTCTATTGAACACATTTTCCCCTATATTATTTTTGACATTAGTGACCAACCATATTGTCTTTGAAATTCTCTCTTGACACGTTAGAGCTCTTTTTCTATATTCCTTCTGTTCTTTGCAGGCTTCTTTTCCTCTGACTATCCCTTCAGTTTTTTTTTCTGTTTCCCAGGGTTCTCAGCCTTTGATTCTGTCTTGACTAATTTCATATCACCCAAGACTTCACGAACTACAATCTTAGTCTGTTAACTCAAATCTCTCTCCAGGCTAAGTCTTCCTTTTCAGCTCTGCATCCTTATATTGACTTAGAGGAATTTACCAACATCTCAAAGTTTTTAAATGAATATGTGAAATATTTTGTACAGAATGTGGGCTTTAATTGATTATTTTCCTTTGACCTGGAATATTTTGTTCATTTTTTTAAGTTAATTTTTATTGGAGTATAATTGCTTTACCATGTTGTGTTAGTTTCTGCTGTACAGCAAAGTGAATCAGCTGTACACATACATATATCCCCTGTTTTTTGGATTTCCTTCCCATTTAGGTCACCACAGAGCATTGAGTAGAAGTTCCCTGTGCTATACAGTATGTTCCCATTAGTTATCTGTTTTATACATAATATCAATAGTGTATTTATGTCAGTGTTCATTTTTAGGTACTACATTATAAGGGGCATGTTGTGTGCACTAAGTATATATTTGTTCAATAAAAATGAGTGGAAGCTTAGACAAACTGAGTCCATGTCCGTGGAAGGGTGCCTGGGATGTTGAGGTTAGGAGAAACCATAGCACATGAGGAACTAGCTGTTGAAATAACTGAAGGGGTAAGACTTGCTGGGGTAGGCAGCCTATTGAGAGCTGTCTTTTGAGCACTGGCTTTCTAACTTTCTTAGGACAGAATCCATTTTGAGATTTTATATCTTGACCCTTTATTCAATATGGAAGTCTATGTGTGTATATATATATGAATAACAAACAAGTTTCATGAATTTAGTTCTTAGCCTAGCTTATGTGCAGTGTGCTCAGATTTTCTTTTCTACTTAATAATAGTAATAATAATAATAAAATGCCAGTCAATAAACCACTAACTTGATTTCACAACTTACCAATGGACTGATCTGTGTTGGAAAAATCCTTTTTCCATTGATAAAAATAAGAGATTCAGAGAAGGGAAGTTTTCTACCTGGTATGAGAAGAACTTTTTAACAGTTGGAGCAGGCAGAGAATGGAATGGGCTACCATGGGAGGGAGCGACTTTTCCACGGTTTGAAGGACCCAGGGCAGAGGCTGATAGTCACCTCTTGGAAGGTGGGAGAAAGATTCATTGGGTGGGGGATGGGACCTTGTGACCACCAAGGTGTCTTACGAGCCTAAGATTTTATGATTCTCATTTTGATAAAATTTTTAATTTTATTCGCTAACTTTATTCCATATTTTTAAACAAAAGAGCTTCATTTGGGAAGTTTTAAATATATACAAAAGTAAACTGCGTAGTATAATGACACCCCTACCCCTCATGCATTCTGATCACCCAGCTTTAACAGTTATCAACTCATGGCCAGCCTTGTTTGATCTATATTTCTGTTCTCTTCACCCCAACCGTATTATTTTGAAGCACATTCCAGGCATCTCATTGTTCTCTTTGCACATATTTCTGTATGTATCTCTAAAAAATAAGACTTCTGAAAAAAAACCCACAATACCATTATTACACCTAAGAAATTAACAGCAAATCTTTAATATCAAATATTCACTGTTCAAATTTCCATTTGTTTTTGTTTTCTTTCATAGTTTTTTGCTAGAATTAGGATCCAAATTAGGATCCACATATTGCGATTAGTGATTCTTTTTAATCTATAGGTTCTGTCTATTATATTTGCTTGTAATCTAGTTTTTTGAAGAAACTGGATTGTTTGTCCTCTGTCATTCACACAATTTTCATTTTGCTGATTCCATCCCTGTGGTTTACTTTAACTTGTTCCTCTGTCCCATAAGTTGGCAGTTACATACATAGGCTTTTATCAGCTTCAGGTTCAAATTTTAAAGTATTTTTTTGGCATGAATATGTTATCGGTTCTGTTCTTTCTTAAGACCACTCACAGAGTACAGCAAAGCTAATTGTAAAGACGATTGGATTGCTTACTTAGTTCTTCATTTTCTGAAGTCATCCTAAGCCAAATTCCCCATAAAAACAGATGGAACCACTTAGAAGTTTGGGAAGATAATAATCCTCTGCAAACACCACATCCAAATACAAATTACAAGAGTTTCTTGTCTAGCTTCATTTCCAAAAAAGAAAGGGAGAAAGCAGATGCCTTAGTAATTTCCTCAGACCACAAACCAGGTTTTCAGTTAAAGTGAGACATTTTACAGTAAAGTCAGTCTTGATTTTTCTAGCACAATATGGAAACATTGCAGTTTTGCTAGTTAAATTTCCCACCCAGTAAGCAAGTATTGTCAGTGACTACTCCCCCGACGCCCTTCTTCCTTGGCAGTTGGAAGTAAAAGAGTAAAAATGGGAAGATGGCAAGTCAGAAAGGAGTATATGTGGGGAATCAAATAATTGTGTTCTGCGGTGATCCTTTTGAAGGATATTTGTAATCTTCTTACTTTTTGTTATGGAAAATTTCAAATGTACAAATAAATAGAGAAGATAGTATAGTGAATATCCATATCCCCACCACATAGTTTTTTTCCTCTCATGTATAGTATATTTTCTAAAATTGGGTATGGGGTCACACCGCTGTTCACCAGAATCTTTTTTTCATTTGTTGTGAGGCTTGTGGCATAGGCCTTACATCTTTTTTTCTTTGTTTTGTCAGTGTTGGTAAATCTTTTGCTAGGTTTTATTTTATTTTATTTTGGTTCATGTTTATTATATTAGGTGGTAGGTGAAGAAGATTCTATTATTCAGTGAAGATAGGCTGTGATTAGGCTTCATTCTCTGCCTTCTGTTTTAAAAACTTTATATAATGGAAGCATACGTAAATGAAGAGAGGTGGAGAGAGTAGAATAATGAATTCCCATGTGCCCATCTTCTAGGTAATTATCAACATATGGTCAATTTTGTCTCATTTATGTACCCACAAATCCCTCTGTTCCCACCCTATTTCATGCTGGATTGTTTTAAAGCAGGTCCCAGACATTATATCACTTCATCCATAAATACTTTTTTGTATGTCTGGTAAGCATTAAAAAAATAAAACAAACACAATTCCATTGTTACATCTAAAAAATTTAATATTTCCTTAATATCAAATATTCAGTGACTTCATATTTTTCCATTTGTTTGTTTCATTTGTTTCATAAATGTTTGTATAGTTGGTTTGTTTAAGTTAGGACCCAAATAAGTTCTACATTACATTTGGTTGATATATGTCTTAAGTATCTTAATATGTAGTTTCTTTCTCCTATTTTTCAGCTTTCTTGTTGAAGAAACTGTGTTGTTTCTTTAGAATTTCCCACCTTGTGGATTTTGTTGATTGCATTTCTGTGATAGTGTTTAATATGTTTCTCTTGTCTGAATTTCCTTTTAATTGGTAGGTAGATCCGAGGCTTAATGAGATTCAAAGTTGGTTTTTGGTGGTGGTGGTAGTGGTTTGGAGAATCCTTCATAGTTGTTGGTGTTTATTTCTTATTGCACCGCTTCAAGAGACACAATGTATGGTTAGCTTCTAACCATATTTTTTTCTCTGAATTACTTAAATTATGGAACTCATGACATTTTGCCCCAATTTCTTCATTATGTATTTGTAAAAAACATGAATATTTTCTCATTAACCAAAACACTACCATTATATATAACAATCAATTGCCAGTAGTTCTCTAATATTATCTGGTATTGAGTTTATATGAAAATCTCTCCAGTCATCCCCATGACTTCCTTTATAGCTCATTTATCAAACCAGGACCCTGTGAAGGAGCACATATATGGTTATGTCACTTAAGTCTCTTGTGACCTAAAATAGTCCTCCTTCTTTCTCTTTTCACTGTCTTCTTATGACAGTGACCTGTCGGAGAGATGCAAGATGGCTACCTAAAGTCTTGTAGAATCTTTATTTTTCTGGGTTTGTCTGGTTGTTTCCATGTGGTGGTATTTAACTCAGTCTTCTATCCTCTTTATTTTTTGCAAAGTAGAATTTAAATCTAAAAGCATGATTAGATTCAGAATAAACATTTTTGGTAAGAGTACTTAATAGCCAAGTTGTATCCTTCTTATTGTATCAGATCAGGATCCACATAATATAGCTATCCCACTATTAGTGAAACAGATTGATTAAGATGATGACTGAACTCCTCATTTAAAGTTATATTTTCCCTTTTGAGATGGGCAAATAATCTTGGGGGAGTGAGACGTGAGCACCATACAAATATTTAGTTCTTTATCAGTCTTTCACCTAATAATGTTAGTATCTATTGATGCTCCTTACCTGAATCAGTTATCTCATTGGGAGTGGCAAAACGGTGATAAAATTGGATTAAAAAAAATTACGGTAAAATACATAGCAAAAATATACTATCTTAACCATTTTTAAGTGTATATAGTTCAGTAGTATTAATATATTGACATTGTTGCACAACTAATCTCCAGAGCCTTTTTCATCTCACAAAACTGGAACTCTGTACCCTAAGAGTTTTATCCTCACAAAACTGGAACTCTGTACCCTAAGAGTTTTATCATTCCTTCAACTTTATAAGCTTGCAACTTTCTGTGCAAAATAGCTTTTTCTCGTCAATGTGGGCTATTTGATTACCATGAAATAGTTTTTAATTTCAAGTGCAGGATTAAACAATTAAACAATTGAACAATTAAAAACTTAATTTTTCCCTTTACCAAATTTCAGAATAAGCCATTAATATATAAGAGTGGTCTCAAGTTTTTTTGATTGGCTTGCGGATTTTTATATATTAAGTGCATTTCAATCAAGTACAGTCATTCTTTTTGATGTTCAAATTGTCCCAACTTTGGCCAGTGGCAAACCCTTCAAGTTGGCTCTTAAGTCCTTTTGACATGACCCTATCAGGTTTTGAAAGTAAGGAATATGTTTGTTTAAAGGCAGTAAAATTTTCTTTGGAGAATAGGGTCAAATCTCTCTCAGCCATAGCACAAAAAGCATCCATATTATAGAAAAGTGCCAAAGAGCAGAGTAAAATCTGATACTAATTTGTCAACATAAGGAGAAACAGGGTGAAGTTAGATGACCTCTTAAGGCCTCTTCTCATTTTATATTTTGTGATCTTTTACCATATATAAAATTGTTTTATTATTTTGTTATTATTGGAACAAAATATTTCAAGAGTTTGAATGTTGTCAGATTTTGCCTTAAACAACATCTTTATTACTTTCTTCCTATTCTGATAGTCAGCTTCCTGGGCCAGGACTGGATTAAAGGACTGTAAATTGGGAAATGTGAGGGTTTCAGCATGTTTTCACAGTTATAAAGTCCATCCTCAGAGGAAACAAGAAGGGGTTTGCATCCTAACCTTTGCCTTTTATTCCAATAAAATGTGGCTAAACATTCCACATAAAGGTCAACCTTTAATGCTCGATCAATAAGCTGCTGCCTCGTTTCCTGCGGACAGCTTTATTTCCTCTGATTTGAGCAAACAGATGAGGTTTCATCAGGAGTTTAACTATATAACTGAATTTGTGCAGACCTGTTTTGTAGTGGGGTAACATCACAATGCTTATGTTTCCAAACCTCTGGAAGTTACCATCTGACATTTAAAAAAACTTGTTGGTTTTGAAAATTGACTTTTCCCAGTGTAGTTTAATGTGGATAATGGTCATCCCATAAGCAATAGTTCTTTTCCATTTAGTAGGTTTTCCTTTCCAGAATAAGTGTGGCTCAGTTTTATCCTTATGCCCCCAACAATCACTATGATGACTTTTTGGTTAGGAATTAGATATGAATGGTCAGTTTTTTTGAATGCTTTGAACACGTACTGAATGTTGGGCAGAAGTACAAACAATACAGCTACATACCATACTAATAAAAACAAAATGTTTTGCCTTGAAAAATGATTTCTTCTCCAAGAATAGAGTTATTATGGAATTCTGTATTTATTCATCAACGAGTTAAGTTTTTGAGTAAATAAAAGACTATACTGTATTTTAGTTAGAAGTATTTCTTTTCAGTGTTAGGCGTGGTTGGTTTGTAAAGTAACCCTCTATGATCATTTTTATATGTATGAGAAGATCATTAACTTTTTAAATGAAAGCCAACCCTTTAAAAATGTGTCAAGTTTCTTTAACTGCAGATACTGTGAATATTGTTATATCTAGTAAATAAAGCTCGTTCTGTGAATTTTCCAGATGGGGACAGCAACTGGAAGAATTCGATTCATTTCTTCCCATTCGTAATGTTAATGAATTGTGAATTAGTGCAATGGAAGTCTGTACTGGATTGTCTGTATAAGACCATAGAGGCTTGGTGTCTCTTGCATGAGAAATACCAGTGTATGTATTTAGAGAGGTAGTTATTTTCTCCATCACTGTAGCAGGATTTGAGATATCTTATAGGGAGTATATATGATAAAATTGCTTAAGTAAAAACAAATTGAAGTCAGGTAAATTTAGAAATAAAAAGAAAATAGCAAAAGATCTGCCCTCCACACACCTTCTATTCCTGAGCATATTTAAGCTGTAGCTATAACCTAACATACATTTTTATTGATGTTTTGTTTTTGTATCTGTATTTGTATATGTTTTGTTTTTACATAAGAAGTATTTTTATTTATTATAAAATAAATTTATTTATTTATTTTTGGCTGCGTTGGGTCTTTGTTGCTGCACGTGGGCTTTCTCTAGTTGTGGCAAGCGGGGGCTACTCTTCATTGTGGTGTGCAGGCTTCTCATTGCAGTGGCTTCTCTTGTTGCGGAGCACGGGCTCTAGGTGCGTGGGCTTCAGTAGTTGCAGTGCGTGGGCTCAGTAGTTGTGGCTCACAGGCTCTGGAGCGCAGGCTCAGTAGTTGTGGCACACGGCTTAGTTGCTCCGCGGCATGTGGGATCTTCCTAGACCAGGTCTCAAACCCGTGTCTCCTGCATTGGCAGGTGGATTCTTAACCACTGCGCCACCAGGAAAGTCCCTATAAGAAGTATTTTTAAAGAATATAATGACTGATAAACTCATTACTCTTCTCTGAAATGTCTGCTGGAAATTATTGAAGATTCTTTTCCATGAATACGATCCTTAAATGTTTGGGCACCTTTAAAGTATAAAGATGAATAACATTTTTGAGAAAAGGAAATTGTGGGGCTTCTCTGGTGGTGCAGTGGTTGAGAATCTGCCTGCTAATGCAGGGGACACGGGTTTGAGCCCTGGTCTGGGAAGATCCCATGTGCCGCAGAGCAACTAGGCCCGTGAGCCACAATTACTGAGCCTGCGCGTCTGGAGCCTGTGCTCTGCAACAAGAGAGGCCACGATAGTGAGAGGCCCGTGCACCGCGATGAAGAGTGGTCCCCGCTTGCCACAACTAGGGAAAGCCCTCGCACAGAAACGAAGACCCAACACAGCCAAAAATAAATAAATAAATAAATAAATAAATAACGGAAATCGTGATAATTAATAGTTGAGCCCGATTTTTTTTTCAGTTTTAAAAAATGACAGGCATTTATATTCTTAAGAGCCAATTCTTTTAAACCCTGGTCCCTGTGAAAGTGAGTCATTTCATCCAAGGTACAGCTCATATGTCAGATTTTCTGTGAAGTCTTTTCTAATTTCCACAAGTACAGTTAATAATATCTCTATTTTCTGTGTCTCCCAAGAAATCTAGTGGAAGTTACCAGGTTGGATTTCAAAATCCTAAAGAGGTCAGTTTTTTCCACTATATAAATTTTTGCAGGACAGCAACCCTGTATTACTTGTGTATTCCCAGTGACCAACATAGAGGAAAGCATTATATAGATGTTTGTGGAATGAATGAAGACCAGTAAGTGAGGTTAAAGTTTTAATAGAGTTTAGACTATTAAATATTTTGCTTGTTTTGGAATAATTGAATATACTTACTGATTTTGATAATCTTTTTATGGTTCAGAAACCTCTGAAGTGCCAATAGTAATGTGAATTGACTTATAGTTAGAATTTGAAACAGATTCTTTTATGGAGAAGATGCAGATGATCAGCTGATAACAACTGCTTTTCTACCCAACACTGACTCACCCATCCTTTCCTCTTTCCTGCCCCTTAGTGGAAAGGATAGCCTCCTTTCATTCTATGGATAAGTAAGCTTCTACCAGTCACACCCTAGAATCCTATCCCCGTCACTTTTGGCTGACTCAGAGATGGCTTTCTATTTAATTAACTGCTAAACTGTTGTGTGTCTTTTTTCCCTTCTTCTAGACAATGGTTCTCAACCTTGGTTATACATTAATGTCATCTAGGGACCTTTAGAAAAAAACCCCTGGGCTCCAATAGAGATCGATTGTATTAGAATCTTAGAATCATAGAATTGTAGAGTTGGAAGAAATTAAAGTTTTGTTTTGTTTTACTTTATTTTAATTAATTAATACAGTACTTCTAATTAAAGACTTGAGGAAGAACTTAGGGATTTGTAAATCTTCTCCATGGCTGCCATTTTCCACCTCTCCACCCCAGAATCATTGAATTCCATCTGGTCTTCTAAATGGCTTTCACTCCCTTAATCTCCATTTCCCAGGTTATTCTGTCCTCTTTGCTGTTATTTTAGCATGTCCTTTTCCTGTTCTTAAGATGCTGTTCTTATGCCACTCTCCTGCTCAGTCACCTCTAGTAGCTCCCTTTTGCTGTAAGGAAAGTTGAAATTAGAAGTTTATTCACCCCACCGTCCTCCTTCTTTGGATCCTATGCTCTAGCCAGAGGAATCTTCCCTGTCTTTTGTACAGTCATATGTCTTTCTGAGTTTTCTTAAGAAAATTCCATAAACTGTACCTAGACTTACTTTCTTCTTTCACTTTGCCCATTGGTTCCTACACCAAATCATAGAATGATTCTTAGCTCGAGAATATTTTAGCAGTCATTTAATTCAGACTTTTTAATTTATAGATGAAGAAACTGAGACTCTGAAATGTTAAATTACCCCTATTGCCCAGGCCACACAACAAATCAGCCTCAGACCCAGTTTATCACTCAGGTCTCTTTGTTCACTTTTCACACAACCTTTTTCTTTCAAGATGCAACTCATTCTAGCATTTCTCTCAGACTTTCTCCGATTGCCTCAGAGAGTCTATTCTGGCCTCCAGTCTTTGGTGCTATTTATTGTCTCGTGCCAGCATTTGTGCTTCTGTGTTCATAATAATTAACAATGACATTACTGACCTTTGAGGGCTTACTTACTAGTGCTTACTAGTTGAAGAACTAGTCAACTAGTTAACTCATTGCTTATTTCATTTTTACCTCACAACCACATGACAGGGTAGGTATTGTTATCCACATTATAGAAATAAAGAAACTGAGGTATAAAGAAGTAAAGTCTGAAAAGATCAATGCTTAGTTTTGAACTCAGGTCGGTCTTATCCCAAAGGAAAGCTCATCTGTGCTGTTTGTAGTCTTTTACTGGTAAACATCTTTTATTTTCCACTGGATTATAAATCTCTTGATAACAAGGATCAGGTCTTTGTATGTCTTTACAAATGTCTTTGTATTTCCTGTAACATCTATCACAGAAGAGTTCAGTAAATACTTGTTGATTTCAGTTGGAAGGATCATAACTCGGTGACCACACTTTGAGGGTCAAGGTATTAGTGTGCAGTGGGGAAGGAAGCAGGTGACCTGTGAAGCTTTTCTTAAATTTAGGCATTAGATCTAGGAAGGGGATGTAGGTATGGGGTTGACTGAAGTTTCCATGGAATGATGAGGGCAGGAGAGTTCTATAACTTTCCGTGTTTAGTGGTTGTAATGAGATACTATACCTTTATCTACCTGTGAGAGTTTGCAAAAGCATCTCAGTGGCACATTGTCTTTTCTGGCTTTGTTTGTTTTATTGGGTGTTGCCTTCTTGAAGGAGTCCTGAATTTCTCTCTCAACCAGAGTATTAGCAAATACCTTTCCATATATGATTAGTCTTTTTAACCAAGAGAGGTCTTGGACACTTTTCTCAAGTAAATTCTTGAATTTTGTCTTCTTAACTGAGTGCTTCTGAACTTGTGGATCTTTAAGCTGTGCAGGTACATTTTGATTATGGATGTGGGTTACATGAATGATTGTCCTTTTGTAGTCAGGCAGTTAGGTGTGAAGAATCTTTTGTTCCTTCTTCCTGTTAGCAAAGTGACACCCTTAAGCTTTAAGGCATATTGGTTTCCCATTTTTCTAGGGTTTGAGGTTATTAGTCTTCTTTGTTCTTTTGAAATAACGCCCCACAGAATAATGTGCCAGCTTAATTTTGTAGTGATCAGGAGTATGGGAATGAGCCCCTTCCAGTTAAGGGAGGTAGATTTAAGGGTTATAGGGTGATCTTTGACGTATAATTCCCAGGACGTTGAATAACCTTTTGTAAAATGAATGTTTATGCATATCTTGAGAGGGAGGATAAGTAAAATAAATGGTCAAGCTAAACTGCGTGTAGAAAGAGCACTAGTTTAGGAGACTGGAGACCTGAGTTGTTCTAGTCTTTGTCATTAACAAGTTGTATGGTTTTGGAAAAGTAACTCTGAGCTTCATTTTCTCCACTTCTCATTTTTAATGAGTTGGATTATATTACCAGCCCTCCCCCCACCCCATGTTGGTTGGTCTCAGATATCAAATTCACAGTTTCTGGTAGATATGAAACTGTAAGTAATATTCTTATTTATTTGGGAGAAAACAATTCTAGTATCAATTTGCAACAGTATTAATCTTGTATTCAGAAGCCGGAATGCTGGCTTTATGGTTCCCCATATTCAATAGGGGATGTTTTAATGGTCGTTAAGTCCTTTCTGTGCTTACATCTTCAAGTAATGGTTGCTGACTATAAATTTAGCCCCTGAGTTTAATTTTTATTGTGGTAAAATACACATAAAAATACATAAAAAGGTACGTAAATTTACCATTTTGACCACTTTTTACTGTACAATTCAGTAGCATTGAGTGTGTTTACAGTGTTGTGCAACATCACTGCTATTTCCAGAACTCTCTAATCTTCCCAAACATAGCCTCCATATCCATTAAACAGTAACTCCTCCTCTGTTTTTCCCAGCCCCAGGAAACTTTTATTCTACTTTGTCTCTGAATTTGCCTATTCTGGGTATTTCATGTATGTGGAATCATATAATATTTGTCCTTTTGTGTCTGGCTTATTTCACTTAGCATAGTGTTTTCACAGTTCATCCATGTCATAGCATGTGACAGAATTTCATTTCTTTTTGAGGCTGAATAATGTTGCATTCTATAAATTATGCCATATTTTGCTTATCCATTTATTCATGGACATTAGTGTTGTTTCTACCTTTTGGCTATTGTGAATAATACTGCTTTGAATATTGGTATACAGATATTTGAGTCCCTGCTTTCAGTTGTTTTGGGTATATACTTCAGACTGGAATTGCTGGGTCTTGTGGTAATTCTTAAATTTTTGAGGAACTGTCAAAATGTTTTCCACAGTGGCTATACTGTTTTACATGCCCACCAGCAGTTCTCAAAGGGTCCAGTTTCTCTACATCCTTGCCTGCACTTGTTTTTTCCATTAAAAATTTTATAATAACCATCCTAATGGGTATAAATAAAGTGGTATCTCAATGTAGTTTTAACTTGCATTTCCCTAATGATTTAATGATGTCATGCATCTTTTCATGTACTTACTGGCACACGAATTTCTTCTTTGGAGAAATGTCTTTTCAATACCTTTGCCTGTTTTTGAATTTTTTAGTTGTTGTTGTTAGCCTTTGATTTTTACATGTAGTATGAGTAAGGAAGGTACCATTATGAGGTAAGTATACTTACCTCAATGTTGGTATGTATGTTAGGTTGTTACCTTACTGTTACTATTTTGGCTGGGCTAGTAGATAAGAAAACGTCCTCTTTCATACAGTTTCTCACCAATACAAATTCTCTGTACCTTGGGATATTAAGTGATATTAAGTAAATGGAACTTGGATTTTCAAGTTCAGGACCTGAGTCCTTGCCTTGGGCCAGTTAATCTGGCAAGAGGACATGTAATGTGCTGAGTTGAGGGTTGCGCTGCCTCACTACTGGTTCTTGCGATTAAAGTATGAATCTGAATGTACTTTGTAAAGTGGATACTGCCATCGATGATTTTTTACTTTTGGCCCATTGAGTTATTGTAACTTGTGTAAGCCAGTTTTTGAATTGTGAGACAAAAAAGGAAGGTAGATAAGCAACTTTATTTAGAGGATCCAAAATTATTTCCTTTATTCCCCTGACATTCTCAGAAGCTGAAGGGAGATGAATGTTAGCATATTTTATGGGTAAAAGAAAATGAAGGAAGGATAAAGCCCTTGTACTGTTCCACAGCTTTCTAAACTTCTTGTGCTAACTCTCTTTAAGCAAGACTTCACTGTGCTGTCCCAAGGCTGCACCTTTTCTGTGGTTCCTAATATGATCATGTATAGGAAACTATTTGATACATAAATTTGGTCAAGGGTTTATCTGGTCAGCATTTCTTTGAGTGGTTGTCTTCTCAGATGTGTTTTTAGGGACATCTTTCTCAGAATCAAAGCCATTTTGAGATTTGCTGTATAGTTTAAACAGATGCCTGTTTGCTCTTCTCCTTTACACATTATTCCCTCAGAGTCAATGGCTTTGTCATTTGTGGTTACACCCTCTTCTTCCTCAAGAAATCATTTCATGGCATTTAAAGAGGGAAATGTGTCTTCTACTAACGTGAATATTCAAATAGAAATTTTTTTCTAATTCTCTTTGGTATATTTTATTAAATGCTGCCTTTAGAATTGGAGAAAGGTTGAGATAGAAGATGTATTGTTAGAACTTCATAGTCACAATCCTGAAAAACACATCCATAATTTCCATGGTTCATTTTAGAGTGAGTGAATGTAATTAATAACTCATGGGTTGGATTATTTATTTATTCTTTTGGTTATAAATGTTTATAATTCTACTGAATTTTTAGTATGTTTATGAATTATTTTCTTTTTTTGTTGTAATTCATATCATGGAAGAATCGAGTAAAGAAATTCGTAAGTTTTGAAGTGTAATATTGGCCAAGAGTTGGATTTAATTTGTAGCTAGTAAAATTTCCAGTGAATTAAATCAGATGATTCTAATGCTTCGAGTTTAACGTTTTTTTCTTTCAGCCTCCTTATTGGCACAACCTGTTGAATTTGCTGCCTGTATTTTGGAGCCATTTTGGTTACCTAGTCAGCCCTTTCTATGGCATTATTTTATTTTAGTTCATTGTTATTAGTTAAGTGGCTTACTTGGTTATGCCTTCTTTGTTTAATCTTTGTACTTTTTCTCATTCTTACTTGTTTGCTTACTTTTCTACCCATTAGTTTAAGTGGGCATTTAGATAAATCTGCTCTTTAAGTACTTAAACCAACAATTCAATCATTTTGCCTTTTTTTTGGAGGCGTCTAGAAGGTATTTAGTTAGCACTGTGCTACATTTCAGTATTCTCTACCACTCTTTATAAACTTTTGAATCAGTTAGAGCCTTTGGTGCCTCGAGGCGAAGGATGTCATTTAATTTATTAGCAGCTGTTGCTATATACATGTAATTATATTTGACTGCAAGTGCATTTTTACAAGATGAGTCTGGTGGAGTCATTATATAAATGGTTCAGATTAAGGAAATTATTGACCACTGAGGTAAGTGCTTGAGAAACTGCCTATTTAGAAATGACTACTGCGGATCTAAAATATGCAGGGAAGGCTGCATATTTTACTCTGACCTTATTACCGTACAAAGGAAAGCTTATGTAAAAATAACTTGTCACTAACATTCTGCTTTCTGAAGATATAACACCCTGTTATGCAACTAAGTCCTGGCGATTTAGTCAAGGGAGAAATAGTTTCAGTAGAAGGCTGCTGGTGTATCGGGTTGGCCAGAAAGTTCGTTCGGGGTCTCCCCATGTTACTGATCCTTGCGGCGATTTATGGAGCATCTGTTCCAATAGTTGGTTTTAAATACTTTACGAACAGGGGTAGGAGAGGCAGGGGTGAGAGCAGGAGGTTCAGGCAGCAGGGAGGGTGGCTGAGAGCTGCCGTTGCGTGAATGGCTGTGCTGCCTGGCAGTTAGGGAAGGGGTCCGGCCCTGCCATCAGTCAGCACCGGAATCTGCCTCTGCCTCTTGCTGGCTTTGCCCTGGAGCTTGTCACTTCTCTGAGCCTCTGGTTTCTCATAGGGTTGCTGCAAGCACATAGCATAGGTCCCAGAATGGAGCAGCTAACAGTTGAGTCCATACTCTTCTTAGTGGACCCCTGACCTTTTGTTAAGGTAGTTGAGGAACTGCAAGCAGGGGTTCTGAATAGTTGTGTAACTAGCTGTGTTGTTGTGGTTGTGTGAGTGTGTGTGTGTGTGACTGTGAGTCTACATGTGTTTGTGGATGGCTGCAGTCCACGTGTTATGCTCACGGGGTTGAGGATGCTGTGTGGGAAAAACAAAACAAAGCAAAAATCCTCCCCTGAGGATTTCAGTGTTGGATACAGGGCTCAGAACAATCAAATCTTGCTTCAGACTTTGAGGTAGTATGGCCACCAACAGCTGTGGATGATTAAAGATCAACTTTCAGCAGTTTGGTAGCAGTTAAATGTCACTGGAATGTTTATGCACTTGCTTTGTAATTTGACAGGCATCTCAGAGTTTCCAAAGTAAATGTATAAAATCTAAGTCATTCTTTGACATATGAATCATAGTCAGGATTCCACGGAGGGACATATCCTTTTAATTTTTGGAATTAACTTGGCAATTTAAAAATAGAACTGTGAATAGATGTAATCCTTTCTGCATGTTTTAAAGAAATATTTGCATAGAATGAAATTATAGAATGTAAATTTAACTTTTGAAAGAACAGTGATGAATGTACTTTTTTAACCAGGTGATTCTTTAGAATTTGACTGGTTTACTAGAAATGCCTTTTCACAAATGCTCAAGTGAGGAATGGAGTGAGGTGATATTTTCAGGTTTTGGTAAACACTAAACTTTTAAGCTTTTTCAGTCCTAAACGATAGCCCTCAGCAGTCACTTGATGCTTTTCCCAAGTATAGCCCTCTAAAGGGGAAAGTAAGTCATCAGGAGATAAAAGTCTTGTATTTCCTTACCAGAATTTTGGAAAGGAGAGCTTCTAGGGAGGAACATTCCCATGTAAATATGGAATGTTTTAGATTTTCTTTTTCCCTTTAGTTATTCTCTCTTGAGTGTTATCACTGAGTTATACTGATTGGAAGATTGGAAGGTTGAAACGTTTGCTCTATGATAAAAGCAACTGATCATCAAAACTCCCAGGGAGAATTGCTCTACCTTACAAGTAGATCCCTTTCTACTTTGCAGCCCTCTTCTTTTGAGTTGAGCAGTCATTATGGTGTCCCCTCAGTAATTTGGGCACTCACAAATGCGGACTTTTATCAGATGTATGGAGAAGTGGGGACGCGAGGACTAAGGACCTGACAAGTTCAGATTATTTCAGAGTGAGAAACATTGCTTTCAGTAATTATTATTTATAACATTTGAGTCATCTGATTACTCAAGCATGATTGGAGAGCAATAATGAAAAGAAAAATATATATGTAAGTATGTATTTATCTGTAGTAGGTAATGTACCCTGAAGACCTTTCCATGAAATTGGTATAATTTAGTATATGATTTAGTTAATTTGGTGTATGAGTTAGAGACGGCACGATCTTTTCTTTTTTTCTGATTATGGAGACATTGAAAATTCAGTTGTCTGAGGGCTACTTTGGTAAGGGACGTGTACTTTAGACAATATAGTGTTTTAATGTTCAAAGTACTGGATCAGATTTAACGGTTCCATAATCATTTACAGTTAACATTTTCCCTTTTAAAATCATAAACCAGTTAGAGTCAACTTCTTGTGTAGTCTAGTATGTCCTGAGTATCAGACAGTGGGATATTTTTACTTCATTGCTTTATTCCCTAGAGAGCAAAATCGTCACACTGAGGGATGACCCAATCCATTAGTGACAAATAGCACATGACTTAGGTAGTCTCAGAAGGGGAAAATGAGTTCTGTACACAGAACAGAAAAGTGCTTTGTGCCCATGTCACGAAGGACTTGTTAGGCTTATACTTTTCTAAGGGGCCTAATAATTGCTTTGTCTTCTCTTTTAAAACAGGTATTAATTCTGGGAAGGTGTCAATAATTCTGATGTTGCTCTAGAATGACTGGTTATGTGAATTGGTTATTTGATATCATCTCTGTTCATAGTCGTAATGAAGGACAAATCTACTTCGTGAATAAGAGCTTTTAGACTCAGATACCTAATTTATAACAACATGTTGGAATGCTGGCTTTCTGTTTACTCTTAGCAGTTTTTTGTCCGATCTTTTGAAATGATCTTGGCAGCCAACAAATAAAAATACAACATGGTGGATGTTTGTATTTAGCTTAGGCACTTAGGACATAAATTATTATTTAGAAGTTTTACTTTGCCTTTCTTGGAAATATTTCAAATCCTGACAGTTTTGAATAAACTGTTTAAAATTCAGCAGAAAGTTGAATTTACCTTGAAATATTTTGAGACTCTTAGAAACATACTTTTTAGGTAATTCTTCTTTAAATTTTAAGGAACTCAGGTTCATGGTCATCATTAAATTTCTAATTCCTAGTTTAGGAACTCAGTACATTTTTGTTGAATGAATGGTTTTTTTGTTGGGGGGCTTAATAAGTTGGAGTTTTCCCAGTTTGGGGACTATCTGAAGGCAACGCTGATTTTAAATGCACATTTACCCAGGAAATTGCATGTACACACAGCTCTTGTAAACAGTTATTATGAGAAATCATCACGGTTGCATTACATGTTTTCCTGATGTGGTGGAGAAATGATTGGTCACTCACTATAGGGCATGGAAACTAAATAAGGATTAATGGTCCCCAGAGATTATACTTCATTTATTTAAAAAATATGAACAATCTGCTGTCCTTTAGAAGTGTTATCTTGAGATAAACATTGGAACAAGAACTTATGGCGCACAAGTATTTCATTTTTGCTGATGTAATAATGTCCGTAAAAACTTTTCAGAGTGATGCCAGTTCTACTGCTGTAACGTTTGGCTTGTGGAGCCACTATTAATCATTGGCTGCATTCACCATTGGCGTGTATCTTTTTGGCAAACATTTGCATCTCTGCAAGTTTGTGAGGTAATGGGTAATAATTGTTTGACTTCTAGTCAACAGCAGCCCACCGAGACGCAGTCTGCCGTGTTCCAGAGGGAGCTATGATGGTTATAGCCTGGCCCTGTGGAAAGGAAGCTGATTTGCCTTATTGTCAACTTTTGTTGTATTAAAATACATACTTGAATGGGAGTGATACACACTTAGATAGGAGTCTGAATTGTAGGCCTTACTGTTAAGACCAAGTGTATTTTAGATTTAAAGAATTCAGTTACATCTAATGGTTCTGGCTTGCAGAGGGAAGAAAAAAATGTCAAACCTAACTCTGATATAGACAAGAAATTTAACTTTTTAAAATTTGGTTATTATCAAGTATTTTAATTCATTAGGAAAACATGTATTTTTTCCTATGTATTTTGTCCCATACGTACTTGGAATGATGGATATAAAAGCGGTAAGAATTCTTGTACTTGAGCTTATGTAATGAGCATCAAAAATGAGCTAATTAGATAAAATAAGACAGTGATTTAAAGACCAGATGATGTGTTATTGAGGTACCTAAAGGGATTGATAGTACAGGAAGAGGTTTGGGAGGAGTTTGTAAATCAGATTAGAAAGTGGGGGAGCAGAAGAATGGAGGTGAAAGGGGTACAATCTGTGCCGAGACTGGGATGAACGCAGAGGGGCTGGACTATGGCCGGAGGACGGGGAGAGGCCTTCCATGCAACCAGAGGAGACAGTAGGGATCTGCTGTAGCTGCTAAGTTGTGGGCAGCTGAAAATGACGTTTAAAAAAGATGAGTAAGACTTGGCAGAGGTGTGCAGGGTGGTTTGTGTGAAAGGCCTGCACTGGTGTTGAACGCCAGGAGAGACAGGTTTATTGATGCCCGGTGGCTTCCCTCATGGCATGACATTTATGTTGTTCAGTTCACTTTAGCTCAGAGTTTGAGCCTCTACCTTAGAGAGACAAATTTGATCTTGTCAGTCAGTATCTTGTTAATAATGGGGCTTGGGCAACAGGAATCAAGCCCTTCTTCCTCCTCTTGCCAAGCAAGAAAACCAAGAACCCAAAACCCAACACCTACAAACAAATAGTGAAATTTTATAAGAGATAGAAGGTTCTCGATTATTAGAATGCCAGTTTATTATAGTGGGAAATAATGGGCAAGAGGAATAAGTTCGCATTGTCCTGTCTAGTGCGAGTCCTGCTTGTTGCTCACGTGGCGCACTGCCGGGTAGGGAGTGGTGAGCGTGGAATCAAAACTGGAAGGTTGGTTATAATAAGAGAGGGCTTATGAGTAATTCATTAATATTTTCTGTATCTGTTACATGCCTGTTCCAGGGCTAGGTGCTGTGTCTTGTTCATACACCATCAACAAAATGTATCCAGTCCCTGCCCTCATCCATCCTCACAATAAAGCTGTTCTTTTTTATTTTATTTATTTATTTATTTATTTATTTATTTATGTCTGTGTTGGGTCTTCGTTTCTGTGCGAGGGCTTTCTCTAGTTGCGGCAAGCGGGGGCCACTCTTCATCGCGGTGCGCGGGCCTCTCACTGTCGCGGCCTCTCTTGTTGCGGGGCACAGGCTCCAGACGCGCAGGCTCAGTAGTTGTGGCTCACGGGCCCAGTTGCTCCGCGGCATGTGGGATCTTCCCAGACCAGGGCTCGAACCCGTGTCCCCTGCATTGGCAGGCAGATTCTCAACCACTGCGCCACCAGGGAAGCCCAATAAAGCTATTCTTGCTAGACGGGACTAAGTATATGGGTCGGTCTAACCACATACTCTCTCTCTTTGAATTTCTTTTCTCTGTCTTCTCATTGCTGGCCACTCTTGAGGTTGATGAACTTTTCTTAAGTCATTTAAATACTTTCAGTCATAGTGCTGTAAATCTTAGTGATCTGGGGGTTGTTTGGGATCTTTTAGGTGATTTTGCACAGCGTTTGCTTTGATTCATTTTCTGATTTTTCTGTGCTATTAAGGGATAATCTTATATTTAGGTTTCCTTTGGCCCCCATGAACTGCGTACAATATGAAATAGGCCAAGACTGCTGTCAGGGAAGTCAACCAGGAAGTCAGCTTGGGGTCAGCTTCTACCCACATGATATTCTGGCTCTGAGCTGCCTTTCTGCTTGTACAGTATTTCCATACTTTAGGGAGCTTGGAAGAGGGGGTTTGCTGTGGGAATGAAGACAAAGGGATGAGTCTACCAGCCTTTGCAAAGAACAGGTGGCAGGTGCTAGTGATGACAAACTTGAGTGAAGGAGAAGATGGAGTTAGAAGCAACTCGGAAGTGAAAGCCTAGGAGGAAGTTGATTTTGTGGGAAGATGATTGATTTTTTAAAAAAATAAATGTATATATTTATTTATTTTTGGCTGTGTTGGGTCTTCATTGCTGCGCGCGGGCTTTCTTTAGTTGCAGCGAGCGGGGCTACTCTTCATTGCGGTGCGTGGGCGTATCGTTGTGGTGGCTTCTCTTGTGGAGCATGGGCTCTAGGCACGCAGGCTTCAGTAGTTGTGGCATGTGGGCTCAGTAGCTGTGGCTCGCGGGCTCTAGAGCGCAGACTTAGTAGTTGTGGCGCACGGGCTTAGTTGTTCCACGGCATGTGGGATCTTCCCGGACCAGGGCTTGAACCCGTGTCCCCTGCATTGGCAGGTGGATTCTTAACCACTGCACCACCAGGGAAGCCTGATGATTGATTTTTGACAAAGCCACCGTAGATCATCCAAGTGGAGATGAATATGGGCCAGTAGTTTCATATTGTGACTTTGGTGATTAAGGCCAGAAATGTACATTTGGGCAGTCTCCATTAGAAATGATGGCTGTCTGATCTTGAACACATCTGTTTAGAAGCTCCTTAAGTTCCTTAGGATGTTGACTTGAATGATTAATAATAAAATAGCTAACTGTGGTGTAATGCTGATTACTATGTGCAGTGTCTTATTTAATCTTCAAAACAAGTAGGAATTGGATATACTTATCCCTCTTATATGGGAGGGGAAACAGGCATAGAGAGGCAACCACGATCACATATTTACCAAGGGTAGATTTGGGACTTGTAGCTGTGTTTGACTACTGAGCTTACACTCTTAACCACTACATTGTATTGCCTCTCAATTAGGTAATTTATCTGAAAGCAGTCAAAAAAGCAAATGGCTTTAAAAACAAAACAAAACAAACTTGAAATAAGCAGAGTAGAATGAGGCCTCCAGTGGAGAAGGAAATGAGCTGTACTGAGTTCTGGAATGATACTCAGAGAATGAGGAATATAGAGGAAGTGGACCAAGAAACCAGAGAATTCAGAGAAGGATGACTTTGAATACAAGTAGAAGTGTATTAAGGAGGAGGTTATTTGTTGTTAAACGTTAGCTGAGGATGTAAGTAGAGGATAGGAATTGAAAATCCTGTAGGCTGACCTTTTCTCATTCTCTGGTATCACCTGAAATATCACTTCCTCAGAGAGGTCCTGCGATTAGTTGGGATGAGGGTATAATTAGGGTATATAGGGTATATATAGGGTATAGTATAAGATCCATGAGTATCCCGTGCTAATTAGAATTTCTAGTGCATTGCAGGCTCTTGACATCTGTTAAGTAAAGGAATTGCAGCAGTAGATGTTTGGGATATAAACTGTAATAAGACGTCAGAGACCTCTCAGTCTAGTCTGGGAACTTGATTGTTAAAGCATAAATAATTTGTCGTGTGCTCATAGTTGACATGAATGCTTTGGCTAGTGGTCCTGCTTATTCGCCATCTGTCACATGTGATTCTAGGACAGAAATGGGAACCTCTTGAGCAGGGGAGACTTAATAGTGCCTTAGCCTCTTCCTCAGCCTGGATATAAGACCCTTTTTGGTGAGTACCCCTCCTTCCCGGCAGCTCTGCTCCCTCATTTCCCAAAAATCTCAACCGTAAGCCCTATGTTGTAGTGATACCAAAATACAAATTACTCGTTCTCCACATGGACATGCCATGTTGTTCCATGACTTGGGGTTTTGTATCTGTTACTCCCTCTGCCTATTTTCCCTTGTCATCACCTGTTAAACTTCTACTGACCTTCAAAGTTCAGTTAAAAGGGTGCTCATCCTAGTGAAGTTTTCTTGCACTGCCCTCGCCCCCGCGGCAGATGGCTTCTCCTTCCTCTATGATCCTGCCCGTTGTAGACCTTTCATATTGCTTTGTAATTATGCCTTTATGCCCGTCTCCGTCAGTGACGGGGAGTGCTTGGAGAACATGGATTGTGTCGTACCTTCTTCCTTTCTTAGAGCTTAGCCCAGTGCCTGAGTCATAGGGAGTGTTCAATAAATAGATCCTGAGTGAGTGAAATAATAATGGCTGCCTGCCACTTGTAAGCTGGAAGATTTCTCTAATATTTTGTTTTTAAAAAGGTTTATTTATTTGATATGAAAAGAAAGTTAAATAATCCTGTGGACATAGAGTTCTTTTCAAGAAAGGGAAGTTTGTATTTGTATCCACTGAAATCTTTGGCTCCCTGAGGATTAGATGGAATTTTGGAGGGAAGATGAAGGACAGCAGGAAAAGAAATACATAGAAAAGCTGTATCCTTCAGATGATTTTTAGGTCATCGTGGGTGTATAAACTTTTAGGGTAGATGAAATAATAAAATCTTTTAAGCGTTTGATTTACTACTTAGTAATTACATATATATTAAGATAGCAGTATATCATTCATCAATATGGAAGGATTGCTTTTGCCATTCTTTCATTTCATGAAACTTTTTGTGGAAAAGTTTTTATCTAACATAGTTTTCCAGGATGTAACATCTTTATTTTCTTCTAAATTGCTTGAGATTAAGCACTTTTTTACTCATTTATTCGACAAACACGTATTGGTGCCAAGCAGTGTTGTGATGGAAATAGAATGATTTACAAAACAGACACAAATTCCTATTTTCATGGAAATCATGCTCTAGAGTTGAATCTGATATGATGATATCACAAGAATTTTATATCCAGAGACATATTTGATTACTTAATATATGTAATATCCACAATGTCTTATAGAATTTGATTTTTAAAAGATTTTTAAAAGGCTTACATATGATGACTTTTTATAATTGGAAGGAAATACCACCTAGGAACAATGGATTAATGGTGATTACACTATTCTTATAATGGTTCTGACACAGATTGCTTGCCATGTACCAGGTTCTGTAGTATAACTAGAATGTTTTAATTCATTTAAAGCCCACACTCAATTTATGAGATAGGTGCTATCAATATTCATTTTGCAGGGCTTCCCTGGTGGCGCAGTGGTTGAGAATCCGCCTGCCAATGCAGGGGACACGGGTTCGATCCCTGGTCTGGGAAGATCCCACGTGCTGCGGAGCAACTAAGCCCTTGCGCCACAACTACTGAGCCTGTGCACCTAGACCCCATGCTCCACAACGAGAGAAGCCACTGCAATGAGAAGCCCGTGCACTGCAACAAAGACTAGCCCCCGCTCGCTGCAACTAGAGAAAGCCTGCGCACAGCAACTAAGACCCAACCCAGCCAAAAATAAATAAATAAAATAAATTTATTAAAAAAAAAAGTTAAAAAAAATTCATTTTGCAGATGAGGAAACTGAGGAAAGGAGAGTAAATCATTTGTATAGCAGCTGATTGGTTGAGCCAGGATTTGAACTCAAGCATGTTAGTAATTTATTATTTAAAATAAAGCAATTAAGAGATTGTTCCCTTTGATGAGAGACTTTATGAAGGTTTGACTATAGAGCTGATAGACAGTTATCCATGGGAGCTGGTATTGAGCATGTGGTGTATAGTGTAGTAATTAGGATCACTACCGGAACTAGAACGCCTGGGTTTGTCACTTAGCAGCTGTGTGCTTTAATTTCATCATCTATGAAAGGGGAACAAGAATGGAACCGATTTCATAGGGTCTTAGTAAGGATTAGATCAGTTAATATATGCAAAAACTCTCAGCAGAATGCCTGGTACATGGGAAGTGTTAGGGAAGTATTAGCTGATGCTCTTATTATTACCATTTTTAAAGGGGATTCCCTCTTTCCTTAGGGTTGGTTGGTTGGTTTGGTTTTTTTTTTTAGAAAAAAGAAGTTACTATGTATTTGGGTGTATACCTTCCATATTTCCTGATTTTTTTGTTTGTTTTGTCTTGTATTAGTTTCGTGATTTTCACCAGGGTTTTGCTCAGGAGGGTATTGGAATGCAGTTCTTTGAGTCTATGTAGGATTTTTCGTGTTTTTCATTTATTCTTGCTTGCTATAGCTTCTAACAGATAGTTTGAACCACCAGCATATAACATAGGAAGTCCTCCAGTCTTGAGATGATGCTTGCCGAAATGTTATTCCTCCAGGTGAGCTTCACTAGTGAAATGGTATTCTTCTGGGTGAGCTTCACTAAACCACGTTAAGTGGGTGAGAGAGGGTGGGGTCGAGGTGAGCTCAAGAACTGTTTCAAGAGTGTGAGCAGCACAGTGAGAGCTGAAGGGCGAGGGGCTCATGGGAAATCCTATCAGTAAGCTGAGCAACTTTGATTATAATCATCAGCGATGGGCTAGTTGACGCCATATAGAGAGTGAGCCTAAATTGTTGATTGGCATCTCTCACCAAATATGGAGAGAGATGCATGGAAAATCAATTCACTGGTCTTTTTTTTGTCGTTTTATTCAACTGTGGGTAACTCCAGTGTTTGTAACATCTTGGAATGCGTGTAAGCAATAGAGGAAGAGGAAACCACTTTGGGTCAAGAAGAATATAAAAACTAGAATTATAGATTATTTAGAACACAGTAACAAGGAAAACACTACATAGCAAAACTTAGGCCACAAAAGCTGAAACCAGACTTTCATAGCTTTAAATTACTGTCATATTAAATGAATAAAAAAAACTGAAATGAACTAAGCATTACATTTAAGACAACAGAAAGAGAACCAAGAATAAGCCCTGATAAATAAGGAAGAGGGAATTAATGACAAGAACAAAAATTAGAAGAGGAAAAAAAAATGGAGTTGGTACCTAAGAGCTAATTCTGTGAGTGGGGGAGAGATGGGAAGTTGCCCAATAAAGGGTAAACATTTAGCTATTATAGCTGGAAAAGAAATGAGAAAAAAATTTTACACTCTTAAACCTAGTAGAAGATATTTTGAAGATATACTTCTGGTAATAATTTAGAAAATAACCAACAAAATAGAAATATTCCTAGGAAAATATAAATTTTTCCTCCAGAAGATATAGAAAATCTTGAAAATAATAATCATAGAAAAGATTGAAAAATATGAATTGCTGGGCCTAACTATAGGGAAGTGTTCTCATATTACCATGGAACAGAAAACTCCCTTACTGTTCTAGAACTATATCAAAGCATAGTTCTTAAAATATTAAGACCAACATAACTCTGATAACAAATACTGACCAGAATAATGGGAAAAAGAAAAAGAAAGAAAACTATAGGCTAATGTCACTCATAAATATACGTAAGGACCCAGTAAAAAAAAGAAAAAAAATCTGGTATAACCAAGTAGAATTCAAAAATGTAGGAATAATATGCCATTTCATATTCCTTTAATAGATTTTATCATATTGCTAACTGAAAGGGAAACATATAATTGTTTTGCTAGATAGGCATTTTATGAAATGCCAACATTCATGAAAGTACTAACTAAATTTGGAATGCAGTATAATTTTCTAATATGCTAAATAATATTTTTCAAAATAATATTTAACTTTATACTTAACAGTATGATAATATTCGTAAGTTCAAAGTAAAAAATTATTACTTTTAGTCATTTATGTGGTTCTTGAAACTTGTCAATACAATATAAGAAAGAAATGAGCATAAGTATTGGAAAGGAAGAATCAACATTATTTTTCATGGTTTATATAATATTTGTGTGCAAAACTCAGTTGAATCATGGATTGCCAAACTTAAAAATGCTATGTAAACAAGATCTTATTTCTAGTTCCTAATAATGCAGAGTATCTATGAACAAATCTAACAAGATGTGTAAAACCTTTATGGATAAATTATGGAACATTGAAGGATGTAAAACAATGGCTGCTGAGTAAATGGAGAGCTGTTCATTGTCCATAGATGGGAATGCTTGTTATTATAAGCATACCAGTTTTCCCTGAATACATCAATAATTTCAGTGAAAGTCCACTCAGAATCCAGGCAGGGTTTTTATGGAACAGTTGATCTTAAAATTCATGTGGAAATGAGCAGGTGTTCAAGAATAGTCAAAGTAATTTTGAAGAACAAGTTGGGAAGACTTGCCCTACCACACATATCAAAGCTATTAAAACTGTTGGGGTGGGACTTCCCTGGTGGCGCAGTGGTTGAGAGTCCGCCTGCCAATGCAGGGGACATGGGTTCCAGCCCTGGTCTGGGAGGATCCCACATGCCGCGGAGCAACTGGGCCCATGCGCCATAGCTACTGAGCCTGCACTCTAGACCCCGCAAGCCACAACTACTGAGCCCGCGTGCCACAGCTGCTGTGGCCCGCACGCCTAGAGCCCGTGCTCCACAACGAGAGAGGCCACTGCAATGAGAGGCCCCCGCACTGCAACGAAGAGTAGCCCCCGCTCGCTGCAACTGGAGAAAGCCCATGCGCAGCAACCAAGACCCAACACAGCCAAAAATAAATAAATAAATTTATAAAAAAACAAAACAAACCAAAAAACTGTTGGGGCAAGGATAGATAATTAGACCAGTGAACCTGCTATAAGCCAGAAACTTCATATAAACTAATGAAAGGAAATTTGTTATATTATAGAGGTGGTCTAAATCAGTACGGAAAGGTGAAAGAAACAGGGCTGGTATGTCCACTTATTTGTTTATACAGGAAAATGATGAAATTTCATTCCTTACTTCGTATCCCCAAATTCATTATAGATGCATTATAGATAGGCTTAAAGGTGGAAAGCCAATCTTTAAAATTCTTAGAAGAAAATGTAAGCATTGTTTGGGAGTAGGAAGCAGAAAGCACAAATGATAAAGGAAAAGATTGAGGAATTTTACTCTATTAAAATAATCTTCCATACATGAAAATATACTGCAGTGGAACGACAGGGCTACGAATATGTTTGTAAAGCATGTTTGAAAGACATTATTAGTAGCCTACCTTGCTTTTTCGTCTTTCTTTACTAACTCTACTAATTTTATGCCCACTTAAAAATGGCTGTCTTCTTTGAGGCCCTTCAGAAGTCATCAGCTGTGAGCAATGAGATGTAAGCTAAGAATTTCTGAGAAAGCGTTGCTTCCTGAATATGGGGTCTGGTTTTTCTTTTTCCTTTTTTTTCCTTCTTCTGCCTGGAATATGGATATAATGTCTAGAGCTGCAGCAGCTGTCTTGCAATGAAAAAGCTGAAGGTACTGGTTAAAGATGGCAGAGCAGGAGGATAAAAGGCCAGTTCCTTGGTGACATTCTTGGCTAGGCATGTCAGCCATGAATCACTTACTCCCATACTTGTAGTAATATGAGAAAAATGGTCTGTTCTAGCCTGTATCCTACAAAGATTAAAAGCTAGCTTATGCAAACAATTCCTATAAATTAATAAGAAAAAGAAAGACAACCTAATCGAAAAATTGAGGATGACTGGAGGCAATTCACAGAAGCGGAAACCAAATGGCCAGTAAGTAAGCACTAATAGCTAGGAAATCCAAGTTAAAACAGAGACTTAACCATAACCATAAGTCTAAAAATATCAAATGTTGGGAAACATGTAGAGAAATTGTTATTATCATTCACTGTTGGTCAGAATATAAATTGGGACAACCATCCTGGGATAACATTTTGGCAATAGCAAGTAAAATTGACCATATCACACTAGCCCGCATTCCACTAGGTAGGTACCCTAGAGATTCCTGTACCTTTGCACGGAGACATGGAAGAAGCGGTCATTGACATGTTATGACTTAAATATATGAACTACGTGAAGTTACATATATGAGCACAGATAAATCTGAAAGACTTAGTCTTGAACTAAAGATGCAGGCTATGAATGTGATGATAATATTCATGTTAAGTATGAAAGCAGTATTGAAGCTATGTCAAATAATGTCACCACCTGGCTACTGAGAGATGTAAACCTGGGCAAATATTTTCTACTCATCAGTAAAGGTTCTGGAGCCAAAAATAGATTTTTTTAAAAATCCAACCAGTGTTAGTTCATTGCCTGTTTTATTCCTGACAGGGTCTTCTTTACTGCGGATATTATAAATAGAGCTGTTCCTTGACCAATAATAAGCTAAGCTTTTAAAGCACTTTGCAAAACATTTTCATGTATATTTTCATTTAATTATTCTAATTGATTTCTGAGATAATAGTCAGGATTTTAATTCTTATTCAAATTAAGTGGCATTAGTTGGACTTACCTGAGTTTTAGTTTAGTTCTTTTTATCATAGTTTTATATTTTTCCAATACACAATTTAATGTCTAGGTGTACTTCATTTATGCAGCATAAGAAGTGATATTTTAAATATAGCTATAGTGACTGTCTAATTGGAGTGATCTAGTGTGGTGTCTTTTTTTTTTTTCTTTTTTTAAGTGAATAATGACTTACTAATTTATTGCCTTTTGGGGGCGGGGGTGAATACAGTTCTCAAACCTTAAATCTTAGTTCTTAAACATTAAACCTTTGTTCTGAAACCTTAGTATGCACAAGAATCATCCAGTAAATTTACAAAAAATAAACAGATTCTCTGACACCTCCCCCGCCTCCAGCCTCAGAATTCTGCCCTTTCTCTTTCTCTGCATTACTAGATTAGTTTCGTAAGGGCTGTGAGCTTTTCTCATTCATTTTGGTATTCTCCACAGTGCATAAACAGCCCGGTGGTGTATGTGTGTGTTTCCTTATTAAGTGCTTACTAAATGTTTGCCAGGTGCATTCAGGAAGAACTTCCCAGAAGTGAATACCTGGACAAAGTTAGTACTGTATTAATATTATGGATGGAGAAGACTAGAAAGACTTTTTAATGCTCAAATGTTAGGTGTGTGCTGAAATTGGTTTTCAGTTAACCTGTTAAGCATTATTTTCAAACATTCTTTTCCTTAGCAAGATCATTTAAAACCATGATTATAAAATGCCAGGGAAGGGTTTTACTGGAAAAGGTGTAACAAAATAAGAGTAAATGGAGAAAAAGCATGTTATTTTGCACAAGTATAGCAAGCCAGCTTGAAGGTCTTCTTAAAGAAGTTGTTCTCTAACACAGGCTACTGCGAATTGTTCAGCCCATTGGCAGCAACACAGAAAACTGCCCTTTTCACCCTTTCCAGCACATAAATGTGGACAATTCATGGCTGGAACCTATCTTCAAGAGACTGCTGGCTTTATTGAAGCCAAATGTGTGTAGAGTTTTTTATTTAGACACATGAAGGGCCTTCAGTGCTCTTGCCACATAGAAAGTAAACCACACAGAGATACTTAAGAAAACAAAAACACACAAAACACCCTCAACTTACTGTGTGTAAATACAGATGCAGACATCACCTATTTGGTAGTAAATACACCTCTGTCTTGTGCAGTCTTTACCCCTCTCAGTGTTAGCTGTGCTTTTTAATGTAGTAACTGCACAATAAATACTAATTGAATATAGGTGAAAGCAGGATGAGAACTGACAGAAATTAGTGACCGATTGTACATTTTTCATCTCTTTTGCTGTTTTTTAAAAGAGTCCAGTTATATTTTAGGATGAGTTTTCTAGTGGTGTGAGAAATTTTAAAATGTAACAGTAGTAAAGAGATTCTTCAATTGCCCGTTTAGCTCAAATCTGAATTAAACGTTCCCAGGCTGAACTTTTCTAACATGGGCCAGAAAACCCATGTGTTTGAACAGTGAACTTGACTTCTTATGCCAGGCCTCTGGATAACCTTGGGGCAGGCTGTTCTTCTGTTGTTGTTTACTTATTTGAAAGTAAGTCTTGTGAAGATGTAGACAGTTAACTCAAGGAATGATTCTTTTTCTTTCTTAGGTGATTGTCTTACACCCTGTTTCATGCTGGTGTTGACTACCTCAGACCCCACAGGGTAAAGAAATCTCTAACAAGGAGGCCATTTCTTCCTACTCCTTCAATAGACACTTTCTCAGAAACATTAACAATTAGATGTACTTTGAAGATGCTGTTCAGCTGATAAACAGTAGTGCGAAATCTCTTTGATATTCTGTTTTGCGGAAGGAGATGAAAGATGGTCTGGTTTATCACCGGTTAAGGCAAGCAGTGAATGAAAGCATGTTCTCAATTAGTGCTTGTTTTACACCTGCAATTTATCTATTTAAATTGGAAAGATAACCTACAGGGTGTGCCTCCTGTACTTATTAGCTTCAGGCAAGCCAGGTCTCTTTACCTACTAGACATGTAAGATTTTGCCTTTGAATTTTCAATTTGGGTTCCTTGGTTTGCCTTCTAGTTTTCTTCCCAGTATAGTCTGTAGGATTTATTTGCTGGAAAAATTTAGTGTACCTTTGAAAAGGAGTTCTGAACTTGAACATATTTTAAATTACTGTTAATATTGGACTCTGAAAAATATGGTTGTCTTTTATTAAATCAAAGTAATGGGTGTGTGTAATTGAATCGAGTTTCCTTTGCTTATCATTTTTGTCTGTGTGGTTTCTGGGCAGTTTCTGACATTGTACCCTTTTGGAGAAGTTACCTTTGCGTCATGATTGGAACTTGTTTGAGGTTGCAAGTCATTCTGGGGAGACAGGAAACGTTCCCTGGAAAATACTGGGCTGATTTTCTTTTTCAGTTTGTGAATTATGAGCTCGGTTTACCAGATTGCATTTTGGCATTTGACTCTCCCAGGGCAGAGTAGTGTCCAGCTTTATTTTGTGAGTAACTGCAGATGCCTTTTTGCCATTTGGGTCAGTTTGTTTGTTTGTTTATTTTGGATTTGTTTATTTATAAATGATCTGTGAAATTTTAAGCCAAAAGGGATACAAAGGAATTTCTGGTTTTCAAAGGTTCTTCTTTTATTTTGCGTTCAAAAGGCAATTTTGCCTTTATTTTTAGAAGTTAAATATGTTACAGCTGTTGAGTAATTTACCACCTCCTGCCCTCACCTCCGCTGAAATAATGGAAGGAGAAAAATATAGATTGATTTTGTATGCCTGAATGTTAAGCTGAGACAAACTTCATCTTTGTGGCTTTATGTGATCCTTAAGATTGTAGAAAAACCCTAGATTCAAAGAGAAGATATGAGGTTTTTGTTTTTGTTTTTTAATCAAAAGGCAGATGTACCTACTTTGACTACTTATTTGAAACATGACAAATTGAGAATAGTGAGAAGCCAAGGACAATTAAGCTCAGGAAATGGCTTCACATGTTGCCTATTGCATCCGGGATGATTTGGATAAAACAGAAACAGCTGTGGTGCCAAATGCCCTGTAAATTTCAAATGCCGGTGTAAAGTGTGGCGTTAGCAGTTTATGAGCTGACTTAATACAGAGCTTTGCCCACAGTTCTTCTGGTGACTTTCAGCTTTCTTCACAAAAATGCAAAATATTTGGGACCCTTTCACATTGCTAAATGAAAAATGGTGTGTATTTGGCTCCGTAAAGCAAGTAGCCTTGAGAGATGGGCCTGCCTAGAAATTGACTACATTTTTGTGGGAGAACGGGTGAAAAGGGCAGTTTCCTGTGTTGCTGCCAAAAGGTCTGAACAATTTGTAGTAGCTTGCGGCTGGAAAACAACTTCTGTGAGGCAAAAACAGCAACTGCAAACTGGTTCTGGGTATGTGTGAGAAAATGCTCTTCTTTCCTACTTGATTGTCGGGCTTTATAGAAATTTTATATAGTGAATTTTAAAACTCAGCTGCTTAAAATGGTGTTTTGGTTGACTTGGATAAAAACCTGGGGAAATATATTTGGAGGTAGCCCAAGTGGTGCATAGTGTGGTACTTAAAAAAGGGCAGCATTTATACTTTGCTTTTACTGTAACCATGGGCTTGGAGGGTAATCTGTTTTTCTCCTGCCTTAAAAAGTGCAGGTAAATCTTGGCATCTAAGGCGTGTGTTTTTACAGGAACGGATTTTTTCAGTTAACTTATTAGGCGTGTGTTTTCTTAGTTCACTTGGGTGGCGTGTTCCATTTTGTATTAGAAGTATGTTTATAAAATACATATGTGAAACTACTGGTAATTACCACTTAATGGTACTGACAGTGTGCCGGGCACCATGCTCATGTCCTTACATTGGCTATGTCATTTACTCCTCTGGAGAGGGAAAAAGCTTAGGGTGTCAGGTAACTAGAAAATGGTTGGAACCTGCCAGGATTTGGAGTCTGGTCTGTGCATTACTAATTATATCAGAATAATTACTATTTCAGATACTCATTTTGTAGAATTAAAATCTGTTAAAGATTTTTTTTTTTGGTAGAATGGGCTTGGATATGTGGAATAAAGATAGACTTGGTTTGATTTAGTTTTAATGTTTTCACTAAGCTCTTTTTCAGTTGCAGCTTTCACCAGACCTGAGCATCTGTATACTTATTGTTGCCTAAATGCTCCAGACTTTACTTTTTTGGTCTTAATTTTGACCTCCCTCTTCTGTTGGGGATATCTATTAGCTTTTCATTAAACTACAGACAATAGCTGATTAAGGCATCACCCTTTTCTTAATATTTTGCCCTGTTCATCAACATCAGTGTCTTCTTTATTTAGTAAATGGGCTGGTGCTCATAATCTAGCACAGTGATTCTCAACCGGGATGGGGCTGGGTAGGTGATTTTTGTCTTGTAGGGAACATTTGGCAATGTCTGGAGACATTTTTGATTGCCATGACTTGAGGATGCGCTACTAGCATTTCTGTGTAGAGGCCAGGAATGCCGCTAAACATCCTACAATGCACAGGACAGCTCTTCAGACAACAAAGAATTATCTGGCCAAAATGTCAAGAGTGCAGAGGTTGAAATACCCTGACCTAGCTAACATAGGGCACAGACCAAATCTTATTAGAAACTGTTTCTGTTTTTGTGAGTTTTTCTTTTTAAATTAACTTATTTATTTATTTTTGGCTGTGTTGGGTCTTTGTTGCTGTGTGCAGGCTTCTCATTGCGGTAGCTTCTCTTGTTGCAGAGCACGGGTTTCAGTAGTTGTGGCTCGGGGGGGGTCTAGAGCGCAGCTCAGTAGTTGTGGCACATGGGCTTAGTTGCTCCGTGGCATGTGGGATCTTCCCGGACCAGGGCTCGAACCCGTGTCCCCTGGATTGGCAGGCGGATTCTTAACCACTGTGCCACCAGGGAAGTCCTGTGAGATTTTTTTTTTTAAATACAAAAACAACTCTGTTAATTTGGCAAGTTTTTATTCTCTATTCTGGAGGTGGCGGAAGAGGCTATCCATCTGTCTGCTCACCTAGCCCTAAGCCAAATGACACAAGTTGACCTTGCACTGGATTCTGTCTTCTAGCTGCTCCTTACCTTCATCCCCTATCCTGACCTAGACGAGATCACACCTTCAACTATTATCTGCCATTTTCTTAGCCAGGATTAGTTGACTACCTATTAAGAATGGTACATGAAATACCTTAGCTTGGGGTGGGAGAAAAGCAAAAGAATGGAAGGAATACCCACCAAAGTTTTGACTGGGATGAAGGTCGTAGTGTGCCTCTCACTGTTATATTGAGTTCAGAGGATACAATTGTGAGTGATCTTCATAGGCCCACTCATAGGCCCACACATATCTACAGTGCCATCTGTTGATTAGCTTTTGTAAACTGAAAACAAATAGAATGGATGAATGAAATTTTCAGATAATCTGAAAAAGAAGAAATCTCTAGGTCCAATAGCTATCACAGAGCTGCCATATTGGTAGGGAAATTGACTGACTTTTGCTTTTTATTGTCTTGTGAATTCTTGGGCCTAACCTTTGTGATTTTGATTAAATGTAACAAGTTGCAAGGAGCAACCTGTACCGGTATCTTGATGTCTTTGCGAGTACTTGGGATGCTGTACCTACTTTCTTTGCATCTTCATCCTTCAGAGACGGATTTTACCATCATTCTCTGCTCGTCTGCTTTTTTGCAGGTTGCTTGAAGTAGGTATTTCTCAGAGTGAGTTGTAATCATTGGCTTCCTCTCCTGCGGCCCTTACTAGGTTACGTGTCCTAGCACAGTGCTCGGTATACAGTGGCCATTCCCTACACATGGAGTGGATGAGTGGAGGAGGAGGAGGAGGAGGAGGAAGAGGACGAAGAAACACCTTAGAAATCTTAAAACTCAGTAACAGAAGACAGTTCGTAGAGCTTTGGAAACTCAGGGTGCCGGGAAAGGAGCCTAAGTAAGTGAAGGGTAGGAATTGTTATGTTAGCATGACCTTATTGGTGTTGTTTGTGCTGTGCACATTTTTTATTTTTTAAAAAACGTTAGCAGTCTGGGTGACTGAGGCGGGAAGGCTAGCCTGTGGCCTTGGCCATATCTGCAGGTCTAAGTGGTGTTCATGTCTTTTACCTGAGGTTCCTCTAAGCTAAATTGCCCTCTTGCTCTGAAGGGCATATAGCCTTTGCATGTTCTCAAATCTGCCTATTTGCTGGCATATGTGATTTCAGTGTAGATTTCTCAACTGAGTAGTCAGGTCGTGTACTGTTCCCCTCCAGGAAGAACTGAGATAGATAGATAGATAGATAGATAGATAGATAGATAGATAGATAGATAGATAGATAGATATTGGCTGCGTTGGGTCTTCGTTGCTGTGTGTGGGTTTTCTCTAGTTGCGGTGAGCAGGGGCTACTCTTCGTTACGGTGTGCGGGCTTCTCATTGCAGTGGCTTCTCTTGTCGTGGATCACGGGCTCTAGGTGTGTGGGTTTCAGTAGTTGTGGCACACGGGTTCAGTAGTTGTGGCTCGTGGGCTCTAGAGCGCAGGCTCAGTAGTTGTGGTGCACGGGCTTAGTTGCTCCGTGGCATGTGGAATCTTCCCGGAGCAGGGATTGAACCTGTGTCCCCTGCATTGGCAGGCAGATTCTTAACCACCACTGTGCCACCAGGGAAGTCGCAAGAACTGAGTTTTAAATTGATAGAAATAACCCTTGAAACCCTGCAGTGATTTCCCTGTGGCAGCTCTCTTACAGAACATTGAGTTCTGGTCTTGACCTTTTATTGCCTTCTTGGGCAAATTTGCTTCCTTAGCTTTCACTTCTCCTGGCCCTTGAATTTCAAGAGACATAGCTTTATTTTACTCTGGGGTTTATTATGTGCCTGAGTGCCACTGTTAGTGGCCTGGGTTAGAATAAATAGCAACTCTGTAATCCACCTGTTTTGTTTTTCTGTTGAATTACATAAAAACATTTATTAGACAATTTGATTCAAAATAGAGATAATTATGGGAAAAGCTGTTTCTTTCAGCGAAAGGCCCACTAGCCAGGCACCAGTGCTTGTCACTGTGGCCACGCCGTTGGACTTGTCCCTTGCAAATTGAATATGCCTGATTGCGCAGGTGTTTGCATGGCTGAACAAATTATATTTGGACAATGAACTGTTATGCCTGACAGTGATTAGAGAGGCAGGGCAGAGTTGCACATGGACTACTTTGGTGAGAGAATTGAGGAGAGAATATTACCAAACATTTTTGTAAAATAAGAGAAAACCGAGACTTTTTCTTTTCTTCTTTAATGGTTAAATGCCCTTAAACTTGTTAATATTGGAAGTCAGCCTTGTACTGGGCAGATTTTTTAAGAAAAAGAATGGCTAGTAACTTTTTTGTTTCTTTACTTGTAACATTGACTTTGTTGAACACTCTGGTTTTCCTTATTGGAGGACAGCTGTGGTTAGATTGTGGCTGAGATCATAGGAAGATCCAATATCCAGTGTCAAATATTTTTTGTCTGTCATTTTTTTTGCTCTATGTACAAGTGTGAAATCTATGTCCAAGAGAGTGGCGGTGTGGGTTGACTAGGGAACTGTCGTAGGATATATCTGGAGGTCTCTAGGAGTCCTGTTAAAGTTCGAGGCCGTGAATTTGAATGGAGAAAAGTTATCATCATCACATGTTTTTTGTGTGGCGTCATGGGTGCAAGGCTGAAGTAAGGCTGGAGTTAGGTGGAGCCACAGAGCACACAGATGTGCTGGAGGACAGCGGGGCTGGGAGCTGAGGGTCTAGTGGTGGCCCGTGGAATCCAAGCTGCTGAAGGAGGGTAGTGAAGATAGGGCAGCGGGAAGGTAGTGGAGGCACCGGCTGCTCAGGGTCAAAGTAGTTGGGGGTGGTGGTTCAAGAAGCAGGACGGAAGGGGATCAGAGGTTGGGACGAACGAAAATGAGATAACGGTAGGATCATATATAGCTCTAGGGCAGGATTTTCCAAGAGATCATTTTAGAAGGTCATGACTGGCATTTAGAAAATGAATAAACAACATGAGAGTTGGGGCCTTATCTAGCCTCTACAGGATTTTACCTGAATTGAAAAAAGAAGGCTTCCCCTTTGGGAAAAGTTTTCCATCAGCACTTATCGTACCTTGGATCCACCTCCCTGGCTGGAGTGGAGCTCTGCCACTGCATGAATCTTCCCCGTGGGAGAGGAAAGAGAAAGGGGAGTGGGAGGAAAGAGGTGCCCCTTTTTCCGCTGAGGCAGCCCGCTGGCAGGGAGAAGGCTCACTGCGGAGAGGGGCTGGGGCTGGATTTGGCACAGACTGCCTAGGCTTAGGCTTTAGGCCTGATCAGAGCGACCATTTGAAAACCGTGTTTCCATTAAAATTGCATGTGTTTACTGTGTATTTGTGAACTGGTTTGGGATGTAAATGTTTTACTCTGGGTCACAGAAAAAAATTGAAAGCTAGTGTTTGGGAACCGTGGGAATGGGTAACTGAGAGGGTGCGGAGGGCAGGATCATGGGGTTCGCTTTTAAAGTAGGAACCAACACGCACACACACATACACACACACACACACACACACACACCCTCTGCTCTGTGCCTTAGAGAAAGGAGTAGGTAGGAGTATGGGTAATAAAAACAATTTCAGTTTGGAATGCATTCTAGGTTTGGGATTCAGCCCCCCTCTCCCCTAGTAGAGACTACACGTGATCGGGTGGTAGAGGAAAGTATGGCCCAGGTATTGGTTGACCTTCTGGCTCCACACTGGGTCTGTGGAGCTTCTCTGTCAGACTGAGGGAAATAGATTGGAAAAAAGTCAGCGTGTGGGTCATCGCCAAGATCCTGTAATTCTGTAAAAGCTGGGGGGTGAGGAGAGGGGGCTTTTGATGTGCTCTGGGTCATAGGGAGAGAGCTTTCTGCAACTTAGAGTTATGGTGACCACATAACACGTAATCAGCTGTATAAAATTGAAAATTAATTTTTAGATGGTTGTGAGGGGACAAAACTCAGTAAAAGATCAAGTAGACAGTCGTGGGAATTGTGAGATATAAGTTCTGGCTTCTTTCTCCTTCTGCTGTCTTGATGATTTTTTAAAAATAAATTAGCATTAGCATCCCAGTATGATCTTGGCTTTCCATTTAGAAATGTGAAACAGACAAACACATCTGGATGTTCCTGGTCCATCTCCCATTGCTTTGAGTAGTAAAATCTTGACAGTAAATTGTAAGGCCTTGTGTGGCTTTCTAGACTGAACTCGGGAGGTGGAGCGTTTCGTTTCCCTTCATACTGGACCATGTTGGTCAGGTGTTGGCAGTGGGAAGCAGGTGGCCCCAGTTCCGTGGCTCTTAAAAAAGGGATCAGGGCACGGTGGAGTGGGGAGTTCGGTGGTTTGGGTGGAGGCCCAGTTTCCCGTGGATCTTTATCCACAGTTTCCAAGAGTTGCCATGCTGACCCCTGGTCGGGTGCCCCATCTCTGGGTGGGCCCCTGGCTGGAGCAGTGGTGGGATCAGGGTTCTTCGTCGGGCTGTCTAGTATGAATGAAGGATGGCAGAAAGGGTCATCGCCCACTCATTCTTCTGGGGAGCAAATGTGTTTCAGGTGAAACTGCTTATGTGTGTTTTCCTTAGAAGTGTTAAAATTTGCAGTTAAGTTTTCACGTACTTTCAGGTGTGTTATAGATTAATTGGACCTTCTTAAGCAGGCCTGGGGAGTTAGTATTCCCTTTAATGACTGTTTCTGCGGGGGGGGGGGAAATAATAATAGCTAACATTTACTTAGAGTTTACTTTATGTCAGAAACCGTCATTCTATATTATTTTATCTTATCTGTACAGATAGCCAGGAATTAGATTTTCTTAGCTTCATTTTACAGAATAAGGATTGAGGCTCTCATCTCCAGCTTCACTTTTGTCATCCTCATCTCATTCCCCCACTGTGCTCACTCCGTCCCCAACCAAGTCCTCACTTCCTCTTGGGTTGGGGTGCATGTATGTTCCCCCCCCCCCCCCCCCCACCACCACCAAGGCAGTGACTCAAAACCTGGCCTATCATGAGTCAGGGATTGCCTATAGACAGGCGTGCAGAATTAGTCCTTCTCAGGCCTGCTGGTTGTTAAATAACGGTTTAGAGCTGCTAAAGTTTAACCTTCAAGGATGGTGCTGACGGTATCTGCTGTGCTCTACGAAATGTTTAAAGCTGAAGAGTTGTAAATGCTGGATTCCTAAGCAGAGTACAGTCAAGTGTGACTGTGAGGTTTCTTGGGCCAGGAAAGACTGTGTTTTTATGTTAACTAGCATTGGGTGGCCTAAGCTGCATTCCAGAGGCAGTTCAGAGCCATGGCTGGTAATGACATCACCTCCACAGGTGCCAAATCATTCTTTTTTTTTTCTAATATAGCCTGCCCATGCCTTTTTTTTTTTTTTTTTAAAGGATGTTTAAGTACTGCTATGAGGTTTTGTTGCAAAATAAGTATGAAATCCAGTTCTGGGTGTGTGTGTGGAAGTAGGGAGATGAAAATACAGTGCTTTTGGAAAACCACGCACTTCCAGAAATTCCAGTTTTAGGTTACTTGCGTTCAGTCACTCCCAAGAGATTTTTATGCGGAAGGGTGGGGACAGAGGAGGGGATTCAGACTAGATGAGAAAAGTAGTTGTGGAAAAACAAAATTGAGGGGCTTTCCGCCTCTACTTTCCTCCTAATCCAAGATGGGCCTGTAATGTTTCCAAGAGAACTCTGATTTCCAGTGTATTTCATAGAGGCTGAAGAGCTCTGATTCCAAATGTCACGCTTGGATTCAAGGGGTTGAATCTTTTTCATGATAAATGTATGTGTTTGTTGAATAAAACTTGGAATACAGAGAAGCAAATAATAAAAGCCAGCCTCATTCCCACTTTCAGACATAATCACTTAATATTATGTTGTTTTTATTATTTATAACCGTACGTTCAGTGGTTTAAATACTTCAGTAAATGCGTATTTGTATACATTTCACAAAGTAGGGCTCATACTATATGTTTGGTTTTGCCATGCCAAGTAGTTTTTTTAGCATGTAGAACTTTAGAACTATGAGGTACTTTAAGAGGTAATGAATCCTCCCTGTCTTTATTTTATAGATGAGAAAATTTAGTAAAATGAAGTTAAATGACTTGCTCTTAATTCCCATGACTTTCAGAGCTGGAATTAGAACTGGTTCCACCTAGTCCAGTATACTTTTAACTATCCCATTCTGCCTATTTTACTGGTGAAAATTTGTGAAGTATTATCCTTTAGGGTAAATTAGAAAGCATTGCCCCAGAGAATTTATAATCCATCTCATATAACTGTGAGTCTGAAAAAAAGTGAAACATTGAGACTACCGAAACACACCTGTGTAGTTAAATTAATTTGCCCCAAGTGATTTGGAGAAGTTTAGAAACCATTATGAGATGGCTGGATTGCTGCTATTTTAGGATTATTTGATGTGAACCTGAAAGGAGTGAAGTTTAAAAATGTATGTTTTACACTAAGCGTAAGTGTCTTTGAAGTGTTTCTTTTCTGCCATGTTAAAACAATAAATGTCTTCAAACTTTTTAGTGGTTTTGCCAAACTGTTAGTTATCATCTCCTATGCCAAATTTCTTCTGCTCTGGAATTATATTTGCCTTATTTTGCTGAATTCCTGTAGGAGTTCTTAGCTGTATAATTCCTTTGGCAATTGCTCACACAAGTCTTAACGGCATTTCTTCTACTGTTATCTTGAAATGTGGGCACATTATGAATGTTAACTTTCCACGGGGTTGTGTGTATGAGCAGTCTGGAGTCTCAGCTCCTCAAGGACAAGGATGCTGTCTTGTCATTTTCCTTCTTTCCTTCTGCCTCTCTCCCCTCCGCTTTGTCTCATCTCTATAGTACTAGCAGAGCACCTTGTAGGCTCACCCTATTATTACTATAACTTGTTAAAAGAGTTCTGAACACATTTAAGGCAAATTAGGGAACACGGCCTCCTCTCTCCTCTCTGTGAGTTGATAGTCCTGCTGGTAACGCGGATTTCAGGAATATCTCTGCGGAAAAAGCAAGTCTAGCATGATTTGCACATTGCTTTGGTCAGTGGGTATTTAGATGTCCTTTTTGAGGCAGTTGTTATGGATTCAGGCAATATACTGGCACACACAGCCTCAGACTCACCGTCACCTCTGTTTGACCTTAGTTAATCTAGAAGAAACCATATAAAACAGCTGACGGGAGGGCTCCTGGAGGGCTGTCTGAAGAGTAGGTGATGGAGAATCCTGTTTTTGTTTTTCTTGGAAAAATTCCTCTACAAGAAGTCTTCAGTATATTAAATTCTGCATCTTGAAGACTTATGATTTTGTACATTTCTTGACTTTCTGTATTGAGAGAAGAATTGAAGGTGGGATGAGGGGAATGAAGAAACTTAGTGTTGAAAATCTCAGGAGTAGGGAGTGGGGAAGTAAGGAGTAATTGCTGGGATATATTTGTAGTTGGGGGAAGAAGGAAAGGGAGTAAGAATGGAAAGAGATCGAGAAATAGGGATGAATAGCCAAAAATTAGGGTGGGGACAAAATCTGAATGTCATTTGGCAAAGTTGATTATACTTTTGGTTTTTTTCCAGAAGTTTTTCAAATGATTGGGGTGGGTGGGGAAATTCCACTAGAGATGACAGCTTAAGTATTGGAGGAATATAATGGAAATAGCCTGAGTGACTAAAGTAGGAAGAAACAGAATTAAGAAAATTCTGTTTATTTCTTTTTTTCTGGCAGTGCTCTGCGTTTCTTATGATGCTGTGCTTAATTTATTCCAAAAAGTTTGTTCAGTGTAGTATAAAGAATCTCCTTTTTGATCAACTCCTTTTTTTCCTGTCTCTAAGCTGCTTGCCTTAGAATAGGTGTGGAGGCCTCCCCATCTCCCAACTTGCTCGCTGTGGAGAAGTGTTAGGACATAGAACATGTGATGCAAAAGGAGACCAATTCTAGGAGCTAGCAGCACAGGGCAGCACCCACATCACTCAGGGACCAAGTACACTTGTGTGATGTGTGTGCCTGCACAAGTGTGTTCTTTTCCCTTAAAGAAGTCTCGTGTTGCTAGAGTGTGATCTTATTTCTCTTGCGAAGTCTTTTTAAATTCATTATATTGAAGTAATAATGGCTCTGCGTACTTTCCAGGCTGTTTGGAATTATTTTCCACCTGTTTCTGTTTGGTTCAGTGAAAAGAGTAAAATAATTTGGGAATTAATTTTACGACTGGAAAAGGAACACTACCTCCTAAAGATATTCATGTCTACCGTTGGGTTCTAGTATCAGTCGTATTATTTCCTGACCTGGGGCTGGGGCGCTTCTGACATAAGCGTTAGGAACTGAATTGTGTCAGCACTGCTACTTAAGGCGTTTATCTTAATCCAGGCGTCCTTGGATCGTGCCAACGAGCAAGGTGGTAGCAGTGATCGCAGAGCTGGGCTGCACGTGTGAGTTCCGAGGAGCTCGAGTGATTACCCAGTGAATCCATCCCTGGTAAATGTGAGTCGGTGTTTTTCTTTAGATGCTCTGTTTTGACCTCATGAGAGGTAGTGGTATTTAAGTTATTTACAGTGTCATTCTCCTAAGACGGAATGAATATCCCTGAATTCTATCTCACAGGGCCCTGTTATGCAGCAAAGGTAAGTAGAGGATGACTACCAGTGAGGCACCAGCCGCAGAGCTGGTTGAGATACGGTCCAGATTCTGGTATTTGGGTTGGCCGGCTTTTCTGGAAGATAAGCTTATATTGTGTTTATAGGCATATCCTAAAAGTTCTTTGTGACTGTTACACAATATATTTAAGTGTTCCAGAAGAAAAAAATAGTGCATTTCTTGTCTTATGGCTTCGGTCTGATAGCCACGGCTGCTGCTTTCTTGCGCAGGTACCCCTTCACTTTTTCCTTGTTCCTGCTTTCTGCCCTCATTTTCTGTGCCACCTTGAGCGGTGAAAGGAAGAAGATCTTCCATACTTGCGTCTGATGAATGCTTTGCATGAAGGAGAGATTATGACAATGCCTGTAGTTTAAAAAAAAAAAAAAAAAAGGTAGCCACTAGTCTACATTTTTTTTACTGTTTTCAAGCCTGTGGGGAATTGGAAGCTCCACAGCGTGAGGTGCATTGGGAAAAGAAAAACCAAGAGGAAAGCGTGTTTTGGAAAAATGAGCTGCATTTGAGAAAACGCTGAGGGGCAGATTCATTCAGAAATGTGAGCTCATCACCTGGTTGATATAATAAGTTCATGCAAATGAGAAATACCTGGCCAGGAGGTTAGGTTTCTGCCTTTTCTTACAATATTCTTTAAAAAAAAAAAAAATCCCTCAGTCACTTAGCTCACTTTAGAATTTCTTAGATTCTTTGGTGTTTGTGATACAAAGGATTGGCTACATTATTTTTTCAGGCACCTCCCAGACCTAAACTTACATGATTCAGGAGGACTGTATATCCCAAAACATATTATCATAGGACTTATTTCAGAGGCATTTCTATTTTCTTCTTGCTTCTCTTAGAATTCAATACCTTTTTGAAGATAACAACCTTTTAGGTCAGTCTTAACCCATGAGAACCAATCATGCAGGTGAAGATGGTAAGTCCTACACTCCTCACATTTTCCTCGTATGAATCTTAAAAGATGGCATGAGATTTCTCATTATAAATGTGCCAAAATAGTGTTTATTCCATTAGAGTGTCGTTTAGTTTAATATTAGGCTTACTTTATTGCATCATTAAGGTGATTATCTTGGATAATAGAAAAATAAGATGATGATGCCTGGAATTGTTGGGAAAAATAGGTGCCCTCAGTTTCTGTTTTTAAAGGTGTTTTCTTATACCCTCATTTCTTTCTACCCAAATGGACTAAGCATGACTTTGTACAAAGTGGTGTGTGTTTTGCTCTGGGGGATACAGAGATGAGTAAGACAGACTTGTTAAGCATGGTGGGTAAGATGTGGGCATAGGGCCAGTACTGTAGAAAAGTGCTGAGCTCTGGAAGCGGGGAAGGGAGTGCTGTGGGCATCTGGAGGAGGGAAGGAGGACAGGGGAGTCTTTGGCAAGGCCATAGCCTGGTAACTGGATTTTGCCCGATGGTGGTGGTGATGGGCGTGCTTCTCAGTTTGCCCACTTCTGAGAAGAGTCTGGGGGAGTGAGCCTGGAGACTCTTGGCTTTTCCCCCCTCAGCAATAGAAATCATCATAGATAGTTCCGAGCAGAAAAGCTAGAGAGGAGGGTCTGGCCAGGGTCTGGCATTTCAGGTGGAAGACTTTGGGTTTTTTTCCTGCAGTTACTGAGGTTTTCCAAACAGGTGAATGACGTGATGAGAACTGGAGTTTAGGAAGATTAGGTGGGTAGCCCTATTCAAAGTAGGGCTAACAAATTTATGAGAAACTATTAGTTACGAGAAAAAATTTATCTGTTGGTAATTTATTTACTGGTTTTACTTACTTAAATCAGAGTCTACTGTTTGTAATGATAACTGCGTTTTTTTCCTACAGTACAAAAATCATCAAACTTTTTTTTAGGGCATTCTCCACTGAAGATAACTAAGTACATACACTTCAGATAAAAGTGAGGAACCGTCAGTTTTAGGTCTTGATTACGATCTTTCTCCACCAAATATATTTAGATATTTATTTTGTAATTAATCCTGGCTCTTGGCATTCTCTTGCTGTTATTTTTTTTTTCTGAAGGCATTTCTTAAGCCCTCATAACAGTGTTTTGAAGACATTACTTGATTGAGTGGGTGTATCCCGATTTCCTCTCCACCTCCAATTTATTAAGCATTTAGTTCCATTTCAGTATGCTATTTTAGGAAATTTCTTGTCCCATTTTTGACAGTCATTTGTCTTTAATCCTTGTGAACATTATTTGATGTTGTTAGTTCTTGAAATTCAAAGTAAAGGCATCTTGGAAAGAAAGTCAGAATCTCATAGCTAATAAGTAAAAGAGTTGGAATCAAAACTCACATCTGCCCGTTACTGAATCATTTTATACTGAGTCGTTTTACATCTGCAAGTCTCAATTTCCTTATCTGTAAAATGGAGGCATTGACAGTACATTTCTAATACAGTGTCTTTGGGAAGTTAAGTGAAATGATAAGTGTGCTGGCATAGCTTGTTTATAAGCCATCTTTTAAACAAAATGAATTATAGATGCACAGTGTTTATGAATCTAACATCACTGATTCAACTGATAAGTAATTTTATATTTTGAATTTTAAAGTTATTTTTCTTTTCAGATTTACAATGTGAAATTATCCAACTTTTAAAACCTTAAGCACTCTTTTACTTTTCTGTACTATAATGAGTGAAACTTGTATTCTCAATAGTTTCTTTTAATTCTTCTCCACAGACTGTCATTCTACAGGTTCAGCTCTGTTTTGTGTTAATTTTTACTGCCTTTCCCCCCTGAAATGCAATAGTCCTGTAGTGTCCTAGTGGAAACATTGTTCTCTTTGTTTGGGCTAAAGAAGTGCCTTTGTCATTCCTTTGAGACATTCTGCAGATGCCATTTTGCAGTTCTGAAAAATACGTCGCTGTCCTCCTTGTGCTGTGTTAAATTGTGTGTGTGTATGGCTTGGTATTTTAATGAAGTTGTAGTGAAAACTTGACAGTGATACTTGTCATATGATGATAAAACAAAGAAAGGTTCTTTCCTGATTGAATGTAGATACGTGTTCCCTGTCTCTCTATAGTGCTGTGTGGTCTGAAAGTAGATCCCTCCTGCACTCAGACGTTTGATGCTTTTTGACTAACTTCATAGGAAACTGTTAAAACAACTTCTTCTGACATGTACTGCTTTTTAAAGATCTCTTAATGTATATGTTCTGAATAGCATTTTAAGTGGCAAGTACACAGTCTAATTTGCTGAGTGGCTTTAACCCTTGTAGTAAGAAGTGGGGCAAAAATCTTTTGGGAAATTACCCTGATAAAATCCAGGAAATTCCTTTCATTCTTTTAAATCCAGTTAAAATCTAACTTTAAAAAAAGGCCTCTGATGTAACAGTGTCTGAAAGCATGTGCTTCTTAGAGTAATTTCTTGTAGATAGTGCCAAGCTCAAGGAAGAATAGCATGAATGTACCTCTGTGTTTTAGGTAAATCTATACCACATGGCACATGACCAGTTTATTATAACTTTGCTGGGACTTAGTCATCCTGTTTTGCACTGCTTTAAAAGTGCTAAAGCAGGAGTATAGAAATAAAGGGAGAAAGCTTCATATTTTTTATTTTAATGGACTTTAATCTATCAAGATATTTCTTAATTATAATAATATATGTTCAGTGGAGAAAACTTGGTAATATAGAAAAATACAAGTAAAGCAAAATTTCCCATTGCCCACATTCAGAAACAACCATTGTTAACCATTTTGGCTGAGCATTTCCAGTGTTTTATCTGTGAATTTACACATGGGGTAAAATCAGAGCATTATCCTTTGTTTTTTAAATGATTCTTTAAAAATTTTTTAATTTTATTTATTTATTTTTGGCTGTGTTTGGGTCTTTGTTGCTGCACACGGGCTTTCTCTAGTTGTGGTGAGCGGGGGCCTACTCTTCGTTGCAGTGCGCAGGCTTCTCATTGCGGTGACTTCTCCTGTTGTGGAACACAGTTGCAGACCACAGGCTCTAGGCGCGTGGGCTTCAGTAGTTGTGGCACATCGGCTCAGTAGTTGTGGCTTGTAGGCTCTAGAGCGCAGGCTCAGTAGTTGTGGCACACGGGCTTAGTTGCTCCGCGGCATGTGGGATCTTCCCTGACCAGGGCTCGAACCCATGTCCCCTGCATTGGCAGGCAGATTTTTAATCACTGCGCCACCAGGGAAGCCCCAGCATTATCTTTTTAAACCTGCTTATTTTCCCTTGGCAAAATACAGTGAATGTATCTCTAAACTCTTTTTTTTAATGGTGAAGTATAGTTGATGTACAATATTGTTAATTGCAAGTGTACAGCAAAGTAATTCGGTTATACATATGTATGTATCTATATTCTTTTAAAAATTCTTTTCCATTATAGTTTATTACAGGATATTGAATATTGTTCTCTGCACTGTACAGTAAGTCTTTGTTGTTTTTCTATTTTATATATGATAGTGTGCATCTGTTAATCCCATACTCCCAATTTATCCCTCCCTCCCTCCCTTCCCCTTTGGTAACTGTAAGTTTGTTTTCTGTCTGTGTCTGTAAATTCTTTTTTTTTTTTCAATATAAATTTATTTATTATGGCTGCATTGGGTCTTCATTGTTGCACGCGGACTTTCTCTAGTTGCGGTGAGCAGGGGCTATTCTTCGTTGTGGTGCGCAGGCTTCTCTTGTCGTGGAACACAGGTTCTAGGTGCGCAGGCTCAGTAGTTGTGGCTTGCCGGCTCTAGAGCGTAGGCTTAGTAGTTGTGGCGAAGGGGCTTAGTTGCTCCGCAGCATGTGGGATCTTCCTGGACCAGGGATTGAACCTGTGTCCCCTTCATTGGCAGGCGGATTCTTTTTTTTTTTTTTTTAACATCTTTATTGGAGTATAATTGCTCTACAATGGTGTGTTAATTTCTGCTTTATAACAAAGTGAATCAGCCATACATATACATATATCACCATATCTCCTCCCTCTTGCATATCTCTCCCTCTCACCCTCCCTAGCCCACCCCTCTAGGTGGTCACAAAGCTCCGAGCTGATCTCCCTGTGCTATGCGGCTGCTTCCCACTAGCTATCTGTTTTATGTTTGGTAGTGTATATATGTCCATGCCACTCTCTCACTTCGTCCCAGCTTACCCTTCCCCCTCCCTGTGTCTTCAAGTCCATTCTCTACATTGGCAGGCGGATTCTTAACCATTGCGCCACCAGGGAAGTCCTGTAAGTTCTTAAGATAGTAGTACTTAATTTTGGAAATGTTACTCCATAGGGCATTCATGCATTAGATGGACTCACTTGAAAGTTCTCAGTTAGCAGAAAGTGCGTGCATTTATTGCCTAAAGATGTACGAGTCAGAAAAGGATAGGCTAATCGTTTTGGATGTTTTCCAGCATCATAAAAGCATAATAAGTCTATATTAGAACTGTTAAGAAGCCTTTGAAACAAGTAAAGATCTGATCACATAAGCCCTGGCTTGTCCTGGACAGCTGGCTCACTGATTTCCAACAAGAGCTGATTCTGCTGTGGCCCGACTCCTGTCGTCTGGGGCAGAGGTACACAGGGATTACAGTGTGTGTATATGTCTAGCCATCAGCTGGGCTTGTTTGAGACAGTGATACCAAGCCCTGTGTCATCCCATTCCATCTGTTTCTTTTAAAAATAAATATACAATTGGTACAGGACAGATCCTGTTACAATAAATTCCACGGCAGAAATAAACTTTCTTTATGTGGGTATTCCTATATAATTAAAGGTTGAGGTGGGAGGAAACCCTCCCCCTGCGATTGGTGGATACTCAGACCAGTCCTTCTCCAGAAGAGAAAAAGAACCTCAAGCCTGGTTCTTATTACTCTAGGATCCAATGGGAAGAATATTTACTTTTGATATTAAGATGATAAGAGAACAGAAACAAGTTTCCTTATCTTGTTACAACTGTGCTGTTTTGTTTGTTCATTCAACATTTATTGAATTAGATGTTCTGATATATAGAGTTAACATGGAATTATAGGGGATAATGTGAAGAGATAAAAAGGGATTAAGGAGGAGGATATGAGATACCTGAATTATGGCTGAACCCAAATGGCTTGAATAGAACTAGGCAAGTTCTTTATAGAGCGTGGCTGACTATGGTGGGAGGAAAAGATCAGGGAGATGGTGACCAAGGGGGAAGTTAGGTGTGGCAGCTAAGTTGATTATTTAGGAGTGCTACATTTCACCCTTTTTGTCTAATATATATGTATGTGCACACACATTTCTATGCATTTAAGCATAATGTATATTTGTGTGTATATCACCTTACATAGGTCAACTGCAGGTACAGTCCTTCCCTCCCCAAGCACAGACCATACAAAGTCCTGTTGACCTACTGCATCTAGTTGCAGTGACTTGTCTCATAGAACACGGTGTACCGGTGATGTTTATTCCTCTAGCTTCATTGCCATCCAGATCATTTGTCAGTGATCAGCGGCATTGTTCAGATTTCCCCCCTGGACAGTGCTCTGCCCTGCCCTGTCGCATAGCCATAAATATTGCTCTGGGCATAGCTCGTCCTTGAAGTGTGATTCCTGAGCAGATCTTACTGCCCCTTGTTCTGTCCCCGGGTAAGAGTGCCTTCATCAGTCACATAGACCTCAGGGCCGTGTCTTCGGGGAGGGGCTGCATTACCCTTAGCCCATTTGAGTCCGACTTGGCCATTCTTGGCATCCTGCTTTCTCTGCCAGTGGGTATGGCTGGAGATGTAGTCACTCCCTGCTGGGCTGGTTTGCCATGTACCAGACTTCTCTTTCAGAGCCTTGTGATTTGTGAGAGAGTGTGTGTACCATAAACTCACAAATAACTTGATCCCCATCCACACCCCCAAAGTTTTATTCTGAGTGTTCCGTGGTTTAAAAATCAGCAACAGAGCTATTGTTAGGTTTGGTCACAAACTGCCTGTTTTTAACCTTATACCTGGAAGCTTGGGTTGGATTTTTTTTTTTTTTTTCTTTTTTTCTTCAAGTGTAGACAGGGGAAGTGGACAGTCTAGACAGAGGAGAGTCAGCATTAATGAGGACACGGAAGCATTTCATGTTGAGGAGGCTGGTATAGCTGGAGTTCAGGGTGTGTGTGAGAGGGCATGGGAAGCAGAAGACGAGCTGCAGATCTGGACTGGAGCCAGTCAGTGCTGAACCCAGGAAGTTATACTGAGGAGTTTGGTCTCCGTACTCCCTGCAGAGCCACTGGAAGCCTTTCAAAAATTTTCATTGCTATTATTTTTTTGAAGTAAGAGGCATAATTACAAATATCTGTGTTTTAGAAACATTACACGCCAGGTTTTCTGAAGAATTACCAGATTTCCCTGGGTATTTGTGCTGGTGATTTTTACCCTCAGTTAAAGGTGTCTGCCCAGGGAAGCCTCCTTTCATATTTCTTTTATTTATGGCTTCTAGGTGACACTTCCAACTCCAGTAAGCACTTGTGTATTTCTGTTCAGTAAAATCTGGTGCTATGATTTGGGTGGTATTTATTGTACAGGTGACTAGGATCAAACATTTATTTAACTTAATTTTAATAGTAAATCTCATTGTTACTAGTTCAGTACATTGTTTTTACTACACAATAATAATCTGAAGCTTGGCAATACTGATTTAAGGAAGTGTCTGGTATTTGTTGCTCTTTATTATGAGGCAAATTTGTGCCCAGTCTTAATTTGCACCAGGCTGGGCGTTCAAAGATGAGGAAGAAGACTGCGTTGCCGATAAGTTCACAGTAAGGCAAACTGATAAAGAATTCAAAATGGTCATTTCAGCAGTAGAAATACCTATAGAGAAAAGGGCAACAGAGTGAGCCTGGATGAAGAGAGAGGAAAGGATCAGGAGTGACGCCTGTACTGAGTTTAATTTTTTCTTTTACTGGGATTTTTGTTTGTACTACTTAATGAATATGATTCATCCATCCATCCATCCATTCATTCATTCATTCATCAAATGTTCCTTTGGCTACCTTACTATATGCCAAGTATTGTATTGGGCTGTGAGGGGTGTGGTTGTAAGACTGCAGTCTTTGCCCCTAGGAATCAGATTGTTCACTTGGAAGGGCAGCCAGTCAGTAGCAGAGAGAAGCATTCTGGGGACTGGGAATTGCCCCACAAAACTGGATAAATAAAATTTTCTTAATCATTTTGCTTAATAATTAATAGAATCATACCATGTATCAAGTATGTGAGAGGGAGAATCCATTTGTAAATTACCTTCTTAATAGTTGTTCAAGAAATATCTGTTGAATGAATGAATGTATCTTGTGTACGAATAGGTTTTTACAAATTGGTATTAATACAAAAGAATATTTGCATCATTTGCTACTGGCTGTCCCTTCAGGGAAGGGATACTTTTTTTTTTTTTTTTTCCCCCAATTGAAATTTCCAGGAAGTATAACTGTCCTAGGGTTTCTGTCCAAGCATTTTTCTGAAGCCAATGGGTGGGTGTATGTTCAGATCCAAGAGAAACAAATTATAACCATGATGTGAACTTTTCACAGTCTCAGAATAAAAGCTTGAAAAAATATTTTTTATGCTTCTCTCTTGCAAATGCTAAATATCCTTTTCTAAAGAGGAGTAAAACAGAGATAACATGTTAAGCATATTAGGTCTTCATATTGTTCCCACCTCCCCTAGTAATTAGCACAACCCCTCAAAATGTTCATTCATAATTTTTGGCCGTAATTTCAAATCTTAAAATTTGGTAGAAAGAAGTACATACGTGGTGAAGTTCAGATAACATTGGACATTGCTGTTTTAAACAATGTAGGCATTTTGGGAGTCAAAGAACAAAAATATTACTATAGCACTGGATTTATGAAGACAAGCAAAATAAAACGTGGGTACCCAATAAAATAAGAGCTTTCTATTATACAAAAGATAAATTAGACACGTCAAAAGTCTCTTAGCTTAAATTTATTAAATATGAATATAATTGGGAAGAGGTAAAGGCTTTGTAAACTGTGAAGCCCCTGTAAATGCATATTTGGTGTAACACACAGATAAAATTGCTCTCTCCTCCCCTCCATATGATTACCATCATGGTTTGTGTAGGTGTTGAAGAAGACAGCCATGGAAGTGCACGTTCTACTAGGTTAGCTAATAGAAAGGGAAAGTGGAAATAAGGGTAGGAAAGGAGTACCACAGCCTTAAAATGGACATATTTTAGGTTCAAAGCCGCTGGTGTTTCCACGTCATGGACTTTGAGCCAAGATTATCCAGTTTAGTAACAAAAACTTACTTGTATAATTAGGATTTAAGCACCTTCAGGACATTTACTTATACCCTAACATAGTATATGGACCACAGTTATTTATAGTGTTACGAATTCTTTTTCTAGACTTTTTTTCCCCCTTAAGCTTATAGTAAACAGAGCACGTCATTTCTGCTGTCTAGGGCCATCTCTTTGATTTGCCATCACAATTCATTCTGTACAAATCACACTTTGCTTCTTCATGCCATTTCTCTTGTTCCCAGTCCTTGTATTTAAAGTAGTTTTTTTTGGTACACAGTGTAGAATTGGGTCTTCCTTTTACCCACTCTGACAATCTGTCTTTTAATTGGTGCATTTAGGCCATTTACGTTTCATCTAGTTGCTGGTGTTGTTGTTGAGTACCATTTTGCTCTTTGTTTTCTGTTTGTCCCATCTGTTCTTTGTTTCTTTTTCTTCTTTTCCTGCTTTCCTCTGGATTGAGTATTTTTGTTCGAGTCCATTTTATCTTCACTATTGACTTATTCCTTTATACCTCTTTGCTTGTTACCTAATTTAAATTAACTCACTAATTTGTCTCCAAACCCTCTGTTCCTCCTTTGTTAACTATTTCAGTGAATGACATTGCTGCCTAATTAATTGCTCTTTCTTTATCTCTTTCTTGACTCTCCTGTGTTGCCAACTTCTTATCATTCTACCAATTGAATATTTCTTGAATTTATCCATTCCTTCCACTAACACCTTCTCTACTCAGATACTATAACCTGCACAAAGCTGAGCTCTCTCATGGTCCAGTTTTAACTTTGGTAGCCAACGAAACACAAGTCTCAACATTGACAAAGAATTGATAAACCACTTACGTTTTTACTCTGGTCTCTTGAAAAACCAAAAAGTGGTTCCATTATAACAGCACAACTTAAAAATTCTCTTCATCACTTTATGAATTTTTCTGATTCTTCCCCATCACAGTTTAAAAACAGCCCTCACACTCCCTCCCTTCAACCAGTCTCCTCCCAAACAATAAACACCAACTCCCTCGGTTACAGTTTGAGTCTCTCCTGTGTTCTTTATGGATCTATTCTTCTGTCTAGTAATTCAGCCCATCCCACAGGAAATCAGTCAAGTTGCTTTCAGAATTGAAATTACAACGGCAGAATTCTCTTTGGGGGGGAGGGAGCAGAGACTGTGGCTACCCATTTGTTAATATTTTATTTTTTAAATATTAATACAGCTATAATTTCTTGTCTGGATAAATATGTAATGTTCTGTCTGGTCTTTGTGGGGTTTTTTTTTTTCCCCTCTAGTTTAAAAAAATTTTTGTTCTTCATGTTGTAGTCAGAACAGTAGTTTTAAAGTCCTTTTAGTTTTCTGCTTAAAATCCTTTCATGGTACCACTTTGCTTTTCAGAAGAGGCTCAAACTTTGTGACGTAGCTTTTACCTTATGAGGTTCTTGCCGTTCTAGATTTTAACTTACTAATTGGGTTTCCCTGCTCATATGTCAGGTTTTCTCTCATGTCTAGACTTACGGGCATGTTGCCAGCAATATTCTACTCTCAGGTCTTAATTTAGATATAGCTTCCTCTGGGTGTCTTTCCTTCTATGGTTCTTCCTTCCACTGGGCCCTCTCCTCCCTGTTAGGTATACCTCCCTCCTCTCCGATTGACTTTACTTGCCTTTCTCCCTCATCAGGTTATAAGCTCCACAAAGGCAGTTATCACATCTGTGTTCACAATTGTTTGACAGTCAATGGGCTCTTAATTATTTGCTGAATGAACTAATAATCCCTGAATAATCTGATACTGGGTTTCCTATCTTTTCTGCCTTAGCACTTATCTTGCCCTGTTGAGCTGGTTTGTAGCCAATGTTCCTTTGGTAGATTAACCTGATATACTGAGACTTCCTTCTGAATATTTCCTCATGAAACACATGTAGGTGACGCTGTATCTGCTTGAATAGATAGATTCCATCTACCATGTTTGGTTGTTATAGTACCTTGAACTCCATTCTTGTTATGCAGAGTTTTATTTAGTTCTAGCCCTTTTGGATGCTCTGCCAGTCAAAAAGTACTTTTTTTTTTTTTTTTTTTTAAGGAAATCCTAGCATCTTTAAATGCTTTTTTCTCTGCTATTTTATTACCAAAACTTTCAAGAATAGTCACTTGTTTGGAACTAAGGTATATAAGATTAATAATAGTAACAAATGCTAGAAGTAGGGTTATTCTCTCCCAAATCATCATCTCTTTCTTTGATTTTTGGAATCCTCTCCAAGAACTTAGATGTTACATCATCACTTCAAACTCAGTGTCCCTAAAAGTTCCAAAATCTTGAAACTTCCAGTCTTCTGAGCTGGAAGGCTTGGCATTATTCTTTAGTTGTGCCTCTTCTTTATCTACTGTCTATTTAGACATCAATGCCTATGGATTTTTTTCTCTGAAACTTTTTTAATATCAGTCCTTTATTCATCATTGCTACTGCTGCTTCCACACAAGTCTGTTTTTCTCTTAGCTTTATTGAGGTATAATTGACAAAATTGTAATATATTGAAAGTGTACCACATGATGATTTGATATACGTATACATTGTGAAATGATTCCTAAAATCAAAAGTAACACATCCATCACTTCACAGTTAACGTTTTTTTGGCGAGAGAATACGTAAGACCCACCGTCTTAGCAAATTTCAAGTATACAATACACTATTATTAACTGTAGTCACCATGGTGTACACTAGCTTCTCAGAACTTATTCATAAGTGAAAGTTTGTACCCTGTGACCAACTTCTCCCTGTTTCCCTCACCTTCATGAACCTTTTTATGTAGCCTTCCATTTGGACTGTCTCTGCTTCTACTATCTCTTCTTTCCAATTCAGGGCCCCCAAATTTATCTTCAAGCAACATTTAGTGGTTATACTGCTTGGCCGCAGCCAAACATTTGGGGGATTGGAACCTGTATACACTGCAAGTGGGAATGTCAGATAGTGCAGCCATTTTGGAAGCCAGTCTGGTAGTTCCTCAAAAACACAGAGCTATCATTTAACCTTGCTATTCGACTCCTAGGTATATGCCCAAGAGAAGTGAAATCATATGTCCACACAAAAAGTTGTACCATGAATGTTCACAACAGCATTATTCATAATAATCCAAAATCAGAAACAAGTGCCCATCAATTAATGAATGAATAAACAAAAATGTGGTATAGCCATAAAATGTAATATTATTTGGGCATACAAAGGAATGAAGTACTGATACATACCACAACTTGGATGAACCTTGAAAACAGTATGCTAAGAGAAAGAAGCCAGATACAAAAGGCTGTATATTATATGATTCCATTTATGTGAAATGTCTAGAATACTGAAGTCTGTAAAGACAGAAAATAGATTAGTGCTAGTTGCCTGGGGCTGAGAGTACAAGGTTTCTTTCTTTCTGAAGAGTACAAGGTTTCTTTCTTTCTTTTCTTTTTTTTAAAAAAAGTGATTAAATTGATATAACAAATTCACCATTTTAAAGTATACAATGCAGTGGTTTTTATTATATTCAAAATGTTGTGCAACCATCACTACTATCTCAGAATATTTTCATCCCCCCAAAAGAGACCCTGTATCCCTTAAAGCAATCACACCTCATTCCCCCTTCCTCTTCTGAAACTGCTGTACCATTTTAGATTCCCGCTAGCAGCAATTAATGAGGGTTCTAATTTCTCCAAATCCTCACCAACACTTGTTATTTTCTTAATTTTTTTCAATAGCCATTTTAGTGGATTTGAGGAGATAATCTCCATGTGGTCTTACTTCCGTTTTCTTTTTCTTTTTTTAAAAAAAATTTATTTTATTGAACTATAGTTGATTTACAATGTTGTATTTATTTCTGCTGTACAGCAAACTGATTCAGTTATACATATATATACTTTTTCATATTCTTTTCCATCATGGTTTATTATAAGATAACGAATATAGTTCCTTGTGTTATACAGTAGGACCTTGTTGTTCTTAGTTCCATTTTCTAATGACTAATGATGTTAAGCGTCTTTTCCTATAGTGATTGGCCATTTGTATATGTTATTTGGAGAAATGTCCTTTGGAGTAATGTTTATTCAAGTCTTTTGCCCATTTTATAGTTGGGTTGTTTGTCATTTTGTTGTTGAGGTGTTAAGAGTGCTTTATATATTCTGCATACTAGATACCCTAGTTGAATAGATGGTTTACATATATTTTCTCCCATTCTGTGGATTGTCTTTTCATTTTCTTGATAGTGTTCTCTGACTCACAAATATTTTTAATTTTGATGAAGTCCAATTCATCTATTTTTTTCTTTTGTTGCTTGTTTTTTAGGCATCATATTTAAGAATGTGTTGCCAAATTCAAAGTCATGAAGATGTACACCTCTTTTTCTTTAAAGAGTTTTATAATTTTAGCTCCTACATTTTAAATCTTCAGTTCATTTTGAGTTAATTTTTGTATATGGTGTGGGGTAGGGGTTCAGAGTCATTCTTTTACATTTGGATTTCCAGTTGTCCTAAGTGCCATTTGTTGGGAAGACTGTTCTTTCCCCACTGAATGGGCTTGGCATCCTTGTCAAAATCAGTTGGCTATAGATATGTGGGTTTATTTCTGGACTCTCAGTTCTGTTTGATGACTGGTATCTAGCCTTATGCCCATACCATACTGTTTTGATTACTCTAGCTTTGTAGTAAGTTTTGAAATCAGGAAGAGTGAATCCTCTCACTTTGTTCTTCTGTTTCAGGATTAGTTTGGCTATCTGGACTCTTGCAATTCCATATGAAGTTTTGGAGTAGCCTGTTCATTTCTGCAAAAAAAGGGCAGTTGGAATTTTGATAGGGATTTCATTGAATCTGTCAGTCAATTTGGGGATTATTACCATCTTAACAGTATTAAGTCTTTGAATCCATAAACATGGATTTATTTACGTCTTTGATTTCTTTGAACAATGTTATGTAGTTTTCAGTGTGCAAGTTTTATGCTTCCTTGGCTAAATTTACCCCTATGTATTTTATTCTTTTTGATGCTAAGTGGAGTTATTATTTTTGGATTTTATTGCTTATGTATAGAAATATGACTGATTTTTGCATATTGGTCTGAAACTTTTCTGAACTACTCTGTTAGCTTTTTAAAATAGATTCTTTAGGATTTTTTATTTATACAGTCATGCCATCTGCAAATAGAGATAGTTTATGTCTCCCTTTCCTATTTGGATGCTTTTTATTTTTCTTGCCTAGTTGCCCTGGCTTGAACTTTAAAGTACAAAATTGTATAGAATGATGAGAGGTGGTGAGAGGGGACATCTTGTCTTGTTCCTGATCTTAGGGGGAAAGCTTTCAGTCTTCACCATTTACTATTATGTTAGCTGTGGGGTTTTTTTAGATAACCTTTGTCATGTTGAGGAAGTTTCCTTCAATTTTTATTATTTCTATTTGTTTTTAGTTTAATTAATTTTTTTAGTTTTGAGTGTTTTTTATCATGAAAGGATGTTGGATTTTGTCAAATACTTTTTCTCCCTATTGAGATGATCATGTATTTCTTTCTTCCTTCTATTAATATGATTTATTACATTGATTGAATTTCACATGTTGAATCACCCTTGTATTCCTAGAGTAAATTCCACTTGCTCATGGTGTAAGATCCTTTTAATATCTTGCTGGATTTGGTTTGCTAATATTTTGTTGTGGACTTTTGCCTCTATATTCATTAGGAATATTGGTTTATAGTTTCCTTTTTTGTTTGTGACATCTTTGTTTGGCTTTGGTATCAGGCCTCATAGAATGAGTTGGGATGTTTGGCGTTTCTTTCTGGGTTGATGAAATGTTCTAAAATTGTTCGTTGTAATGGTTGCACAACTGAGTATCCTAAAAAACATTGAATTGTATGCGTAAAGTGGGTAACTTGTATGATATTTCAATAAAACTATTATTCCCCCCCCCCTCCAAAAACAAAACAAAACAAAACACCACCAAAACAAAACTTTAGGTGAGGTGACCTATCTTTTTTAGCCCAGAGTCCTTATACTGGTCTTCAAAGCCCTCAACAGTCTTTCCAGCTATCATATTTCAGCATTACCTCTGACTTATCTTTGTATGTGACTGATCCAGTGATAGTGGTCAGCCCACTGCCCTGCTCACTGCTTCCCTAGACCTCCAAAATATCTTGTGCATCTTGCTGCTTCACTTGCCCAAGGACTGTTCTCACCTATTTTGAATGTCCCTGTCCCTCTTTCCCACCGAGGACAATCTATCCTTTCTTGCAAAGTTCTGTTCAGATTTCTTCTATTTACCATTCTAGCCTGCAGTTATCTTAGTCCCAAATCCCTACATTCGATGATTATGTTATCTCACTTAAAAAATTGTTATGTGTGATCTGGAATGTGTATGTTTCCTTAGAAGAATGGGACGGAATATTTGAAATCAGAACTTCGTTGGGAAATCTGATATATGTATTTGTAGTGCCCATAGGCACATACTTTATGCATTTACAGTTAACTCACAAGTTTATAGGGATGGCTTTTCATTTGCACTTCTCTGGTCTTCCCAAATAGTTCTCAGAGCTTTGAAGAAAGGCATGATGTGGTATACCTAGCCACTAACATTATGTGCCAGGTAAGTATCTGTTGAGTTATATGTATGTGTTTGGAAGAAAGATCCAGAATTTTCACTTGTGCTTTACAGTTTTCCTTATGTAGTTCTAAAAAACACTTTTTGAGAGAGTGTATTGTATTAGAGTAGAAACAGTTGAGTAAAGTCCTAAGGTATGAAGCAAATGTGCAAATGTGAGGCATAGGTAGTGAGACTCTTTATGTGAAGGCTGCATTTTGGTATTTAGTGAAGTATAGCTGGGAATTTGCATAAGCATCGTGGTGTAATGTAAAGAATGTATAATGTGTTGGAGTTACACCTAATTGATTTCAGATAAAATAGAATTGGCTTCAAACCTGAGGCATCTGTCTCCTACATCGTAGTTGGAGGTTAAGCCAGTATCCAGGTTCAGGTTTGTCTAACTCCAGGACTGACGATCCAGGTTCAGGTTTGTCTAACTCCAGGACTGACGATTAACTACTGTACTATTTTGCATTCCATGCTTATTAAGGGAAGTTATTTCATTTCTCTGAGCCTCATTTTATTGACGTATAAAATGAACTTGATAATAGTCACTGTGCAGAGATGTTTTGAGGTGTAAATAAGGGTGTTTGTAAATAACTCAGCAGAGAGCTTGGTCACAAAATAGGCAGACCTATTAATCCCAGTAAAATATTTTGTTTACTTCAAAACAATTCCAACAAAAGAGATTTTGAAAGCATATCTGAAACTTACACAGAGAAACTTGCTTATCTCTTGGCTTTAGCATATTGACTTATTTGCTTTACATTTTGGCACGGTTTTCAGTGTTTTATTTCTCTAGAATTTAGATAATTTTACAAGTAAGTCATTTGTTAGTAATTTCTTCCACTCTCATCTCTGTTGTTGTTCCTAATGAGTTATTGTCAGAAAAGTAATAAAATTATACCTTCTGTCATTAACCTCCTTTCTGAAGAATTTGAGAATATCTGACAGTTGTGGTTAACTGCAACTGTTATATACTTAAGCCTTAGGTTTTGAAGTTTCTGGAATGAAGTTTAGGAAGGCTCATTTTTTTTTTTTTTTAGGTTGGAAGCCATCGTAAGAATGAACTAGAGAAGTGGTTATTGGTTTTCATCTTGGGTGCAGACGTATTTGTATAAGAGTATTTTGTTGATGTTGCTATAGAAACGTAGTCAAAACTCCAGCTTGGAAGGCATCACAAATAAAGTATTGATTTGGTTACTTGAATTGTTTTCCTTATGTTGGGGTTATACCTAATTGATTTCAAAATGTCTTTGACTTTTTTATTCTTAGCTGTCACAAATAGCCAGATATCAAAAGTTCAAGTCAGTATTGAGAATATTAACACTAATCATCTAATTTTTTTTGGTCACTGCTACTCCTTAGAGATTTGGGGAAAAAATTCTGTTAAGGCAAATCCAAATTTCCTGTTTGTGATGGTTATGGGTTGTAATTTAAAAAATGTGTATATCCATGTATTATAGGATAGTTTTGGTTCAGTTGGGGATTTTTCTTAATGGAAACCAGGTATAGATGCTTTTTTCAAGTTTTATTTATATTTTCTTTTATAAAGTTATTATGAAGTTGTACTGGCCATGTTGTCTATTTTAGCTTTTTAATAAAGCTACAATTTTGGATCAGGAGAAAGCGATTCCACTAAGCAGTTTGTAGGGGAAAATAGCTCTGCTTCTGGCTTTCATAGACTCTCTTGCTCGAAGGAAGGACTGCTATTGAGTCAGTTACGACTGCAGTGGAAGATGTCTTGCAGCTGTGCCTGTTTGGTTTTGTTCCAGAGATAGTATTTGTGTGTACTGTCAGGATGTCTTAAAGACCCACCCTGGAAAGGATTCAACTCTATAAAAGGAGTTTTGTTTTATAAGCTTTCACATATTCTTATGGGATTCTGGTGGTGACCGTGGTCTTTATCGTCTTGTCTTTTAAACTGACATCTTATTGAGACGTAGCCTTCACAGTTGGAGACTAGGAATTACAGTTATAGTTATTGTATCTTGTAAAATAGATTTAGCCAGGCCCTTGGCACATGCTATAATTAAAGCAAAACAAAATACCCCTCGCCAAACCTTGTGATTTCAGTGACTTATTTTTTAGCTTCTTTTTCTGCCTCTATACTGATATGAAGATAGCACTCATTTTATTATATTCTTGGTAATGTAATAGATGTCAATTTACAAATCAGTTTATATATTAGAAGACAGCAGATTATGTGGGGCACGCCAAGGTTTGAAACGTTTACAATGCCAATAACTTTTCATGTTGAAAATTGTTCAGTTTAACCCATCTTGAATCCTATGTTGACATGAATGCTAAGAGAATTATTACTGAATGTATTTTAGGAGATTGACTATATTTTCTTCTGTCTTGTTTTATTTTCCCCCTCTTTTAAATGCCCCAAAGTTATGAAAGTTATTTGGGGTGGAGAATAGGACTCCAGGTGCACTGCTGTCTTTCTAGCTTCCTTAAACCTCTTCCTCTTGCAGCCCATGTATATTTCCAGTTACCTTCTCTTTGGTCTCTGGGCTAGAGGTGTCCCTCCTGCTGTCCGAGACTAAACTCTTCTCTCGAGGTTTTGATCGTTTTTCTTTCTCTTCTAAACTACCTGACGTTCGTTTTCCTTTTTCTCCTTTGTATCTTGAACCTCTCCCTACTTTGTCTTTCCTACCAAAAGCCTGCACCAAACAAAACAACCAGAATATCTCCTGTACATATATATCTTCCCGCAACCTGCACTTCTTGTAGTTATTACATCCCTTTCCTCCAGCCTCTCTTTCATCGCTAAACTTCAGAGATTAGTTTAGCCTTTACCCTTACCCCCTGTCTTCAATATTTTTCCATTCGCCAATTGGTTTTCTCTGCCACTATCCACTGAACTTGCTCTTTGAGGTGATCAGCAGTCTTTCACGACACTTGTAAAGCCTTATTTGGTACTAGAAGCGCTCTGCCCTTGGCCTGGTGTCCACTCCTCCCAGCTCAGCTCTTCTCTTGGCAGTACTTGCTTGGTTTGCCGTCTTTAGCTTATGCTGATTCTCCCCAGCCTCCTTTATAGGTTCCTTGGTCCCTGCCTGGGGATTTATAAGGAGCATTTTCTTTACTCTATCTTACCTGGGGTTTCATCTCTTCCATAGCTTCAGATAACACTGATCGACCAAGTAGTTCCAAATCTTAGCACGGAAACCTGGACTCTGTTGTTCAGACACATATCTCCAACCATCCTGATTTTCCACCTGGATGTCACACAGTCACTTAGTCCACATGCATTAACGTGGAAGCTTGTGCTTCTTTCATCCTCGTTTCCTACTCTTTTTGGAAATCCATCTCTAGGTTAATGTCACCGCTATCTGACTTTTGATTGCCAGGAAGCCGGGAACTTTGTTCTCCCTGACTCCCACCATCCAATTCTTTCTCAAATCCTGTCCATTTTAACTACTAAATATTTATTGACTTCATCTCGTCACTCGCTTCTTTGTTGCCTCTGTGTTAGTTTAGATGCTGTTTCCTGGATCAGTGGAGCCTCTGCTGTGTCGCGTGTTCTCACATGACGGCCAAAGTCATCCTCCAGAAATGCAAAATTAATCTTATTTGTCGTTGCCTACAGGACAGAGTTAAAACATCTGAGTTTCGCGTACGGATCGCTCATTGTTTGGCTACTACCTCCCCTGCCCCATTTCCTCCACTCCCCACTCTGTGTGCCAGGCAGCTGAGGTGTGAACTTAGCATTCTCTGCAGTGCTTTTATCTCTCATGATTCTGTGCCCGTCACTTACTGTTCCAGCCGCGAGGGGCGTGCTTTTACCCGCTTACAGTGGGCCCAGTAAGCTCCTCCTTACCCTTCAAGGCCAGCTCAAATGTCACCTCGGGATGCTTCCCTCGTCAAGTCAGTTACTGTTGAAATGTTTATGCCTATATTTTAGCTCTTATTCTCTTTGGGATATAGTTATTTATTTAAATACTCTTCTCTTGCGCTGCTGGAGCCAAGTTTTACGCAGGTGTGTATTGTCAGCAGCTATCAGTAGGCAAAGAGCAGTTCCTCATTGGATGAACAGATCTTAGCAAAACCTAGAAGTACAGAATTCAAGATCTCATAGGCACAGGTAATGGTGAATACTCTAGCTTAATGTTGTTTATTGTTTATTTGTGTTGTAAATATAAATGTTGTATCTTGGTTTATTGTTTTGGATGGGTAGGGGCTGTGGATTGAGAATGTATTAGCCCTTGTGCTTAGGGTTTTCTTTCATAATCCAAGTTCGGAGGGGTAAGTTTTAAAGATGAAGCTACGGAAAGAAAGGAGTGGAGCTACGGTTTCAAATTATGGAGCTAATAAAGGTGTGGAGGGTTGGAAGTACACTGGATTCTCAAACAAGTGCCCAAACCGTGTAGATGGCAGATATCAGGCCACAGGTTGGCTATGATTCAGGTGAAGTGAGGAGGAGACCCCTAGATGGGGTTGTACCTCCCTAGGGCGTGACGTGTAGCTGTGCACTGCGTGTTGCATACACCTTAACATTTCCCTGGCTTGTCTCAAGTGCTCAACTTTCTACAACGTGTTTTTGATAAGAGCCTTGTGTTGACAGGTTTGATGTTTATGTGGTTCTAGTAGGGAGTCTTGGAAATAGTAGTGGCCATTTTAAAGGGAAAGAAAGAAAAGAAGGGAAATTATGGAGGGTAGATTAGGGTGGGGGAACAGTTTGCCTTCTACAAGTTGAGTAAAAAAACCTAAATAAATGGTAGAAGATTACTATAGGTTAATATTTGACTTTTAAGAATAAATGTAATGATATATTCAACTATTTTGAGGAGAAAGCCTAGATGAATGTTTTTGATGATTGAAATTCTGTGTTTAATAGTAATTTGCATTCACTTAGCATTTTGCACTTTACCGGTAGCTATCGTGGTGGTTATCCTGTGATGCTCACAAGAATCCCATTATATAGGCAGGTTATCTCCTGGTACCTTCATTTTACAGACTTCGTTAGCTAAGTGACAACATGGAGATACGTCCAGACTGTTGGAGCATGAATTTAATGTTACTGCAGATTGGGAAGAGTAAATAATTTCTTGGCAATGACCTCTTTGTTTCGGAAACATAATTTTGGGGGGAGTGGGAAGGTGTAGGATTTTTCTTGGGTCTAGAGGGTGGGGCAGAGTTGGGGAGCTTTTGGGGTCTGCTGGATGTCTAGCATCAGGGCTCTCTGTTTCTTCTGGCCCTTGGACAGCCATAAAGGGTCTCTGTTGCTGGTTGTCTCCTCAACAGTGTCTCGTCCCTTTCCTTCACTTCCGGGCAGGGCAGTCTGCAATAGGGAAAGGCAATGGAATTATTAGGCAGAATCTGACATCTAGCCTGGGTTCTGCTCCTGACTCACTGTGTAACCTGGACAAGTAGCCTAACTTCTGGGTTTCAGGTTCCCCGTGTATGAAAGGCAAGAGCTAGAGGTACGTAAATGCTGAGATCTCTTTTGGTTCTATATTTCTTTATTCTATAAGAACCCCATTTTGCTCGGTCATATGTAGGGTGTTGCACAGGTGCTAGTATGATCTTTGTTTCTGCTTTGCATGTGATGGACTTTGTGATAAGTACTTTTATTTTTTAATCCGTAAGGCAAGGAGGGTCATTACCACGTTATTAGCGGTAGCATTTGTTCATCTCAGATGAGATATGAATGAGCCTAAACATTGTAATCCTGTAATGCCTTCCTTGTCCTCCCCAAGGGAGTTGTCCACTTTGCTGTGTCTTTCCTGTACCTCTGTTATAGCCCTTACCACGTGGTGTAATTGTTTGTTTATGTATCTGTCTTCCCTGCTAGACTGTGAATTCCCTGAGGGCTGGTGTGGGGAAGAACTTTCCAGTCAGTCCTAAGGGCTTAGACCAGTGTCTGGGGTGAAGGAGGGACTCAGCAAATGTTTCTTAGATGTAAGTGGAATGAAAATAATACATTTTAAAGTAAATGCTGGATTACTGGTCTGAATGTGTAATTCTAATAGTGATGCTTTTGAGTTTTGAAGTTAAAAAAAAAAAGGGGGTGGATTAGTTATTGCTTTGTCCTAACACTTTTTAGATGGTTTCAAAACATTAACTTTTTGTTTAGAGATTCCCAACCACCATCCCTTTATTCTTTTTCTTCCCTCCTGTACCTGTTCCTGCTCTCTCTCCAAACCCCCTGTAAAAATCTGGGGTCATACAGAACTTTTCTTTCCCAGAGTCTCATAAATCTGTAGTACTTTCTGGTGTTACATTTTATAAAATGTGGTAGGAAAGAGACTTTGCGAATGGCTCATGTGCAGTTGTGCAAATTATTCTGGGTTTAGAGCCTGAGAGAAGTTAAACTGCGGTGGTGTGTGGTCAAAAGATAACTTTGGCATAGAAGCCGTGGAACTAGTGTAGTGGTTGTATTGTTTTTTTGTTTTTTGTTTGGTTTTTTTTTTTCTCTTTTGTTGACACCAGATAGCAATGATCCTACGAAACGTGGACTGTTAGAAAATTCCGTAGACCAGTTGAAGTTCATCCAGATTGAGAGAGTCGTACAACTTTTCTCCATGTTTATTCAGGAAGGATAGTCTCGCGTGATGATTAGTATATAGGAAGGTTGGATTCTCTGTAAAATCAGTAGAGTCAAAAACAGAGGGGTGGTTTTTTATTTTTTTGTAGTACTTTTTAGGTTATTTTAGGGTTATGCCAGAAAGTTGTGTTTGCTTTTTTTCTGATTTGACAGATGATGATTGCTTCTCACATGGAGGCTGGATGAATAAAGGTGGGAGACTGAAAGGAACCATCTTCCTCATTGTCTTTCTGTGACACTGAGAACTTTATTTTCTGCACAGAGTTTGTGTCCCTTATGGTTTTGGAGCTTTGAGTGACCATCAGGTTATTCCATCCTCCACATCTTATTCAGTTCCGTTCCTTTTACTCCAAGGCAGGAAGTAAGGACATATTTATTTATTTATTTACTTATTTATTTATTTATTTATTTGGCTGCACTGGGTCTTAGCTGTGGCACGTGGGATCTTCGTTGCCGTGTGCGGGCTCTTTTAGTTGCCGCACGCAGGATCTAGTTCCCTGACCAGGTATCGAACCTGGGCCCCCTACCCGCTTGGGAGCGCAGAGTCTTAACCACTGGACCACCAGGGAAGTCCCAGGACACTTTTAAAAAGTCAAGAAATTACGATACTGGGTTTGATTCTATTTATACATCAACTTACATATACAAATATAGGAAAAATACCACCCCCCCCCAGCCGCTCCCAGCCAACTAACTCCCTTGAATACTTAAAAAATAATATTCTGAGCATAAACGTCTAATTTCCCTTTTTAATGGAGCAACAAAACAGTGTCAAAACAAGGCTATTTAGGATCTTTCTAAGACAGATGTAATGGATACACATTCATATGAACGATTTTTTATATTTAGACATTTGTGGATGTTTCAGCGTAAGTATTTTGTGTACTTTAACGTGTTTAAAATCTTATTGGAAATAATTTAAATGACACTGGACCTCGTTTGTATTCAGTAACTTCTCTGCCAGTAACCCACTGAGTAACCTTATTTATAAGTTATTTCACTTCTTTGGGTTTAATTTACTCATTTGGAAAGCAAGGGTGTTGAAATTGAGGTAATGCAGCATTGGTGGAAAAGTGCATTGGCTTTGGAAGGTAACTATGCTCCCCACTATACCACCAGCGCCACTAGTATTGGCTTTGAAGCAGACCAAATTGGTGTAAATTCTGGCTCTACCACTTATTGGGTATATGAGTTTGGAAACTCATTTAAATTCTCTGGGTTCTCTTTTATCCACTGTATTAATGGTTTGTTCTTTTTCCAAAACATAGTGCTAGAGAACTCACCTTCTGTCTTAATTCTCTTAACCTTTGTTCGAACAATGAGATTCTGATGTCTTATGGGCAGGATTGAAGCCAGCAGAGGAACTTGAGCAGTAGCATTGGGTTCTATAATTAAGAAAGTAGATGCCTTAGTCAGCTTGGGCTTCCATAACAAAATGCCATATACTCTCTTGCTTAAACAGCAAGTCTGTTTCTCACGCTTCTGGAGGCTGGAGGTCCAAGATCAAAGTGCCAGCTTGGTCAGTTTCTGGTGAGGACCCCCTTCTTGGCTTGTAGATGGTTGCCTAATCTCTGTGTCCTCACATGGTGAGATGAGAGAGAGCAAAAGAGAGTGAGAGAGAATGAGCAAGCTCTCTGGTGTCCCTTCTTAGGCTACTAATTCCGTCACGATACCCTACCCTTATGGCCTCGTCTAAATCTAATTATCTCTCAAAGGTCCCATCTCCAGATATTACCACTTTGAGGGTTAGTGCTTCAATACATGAATTTTGGGGGGATGCAGTTCAGTCGATGGAAGTAGGGGAGTTAGGAAGGCAGGAGGCACAGGGGTGATGAAAGATGCCTGGGAGAGATTGTAGAGATCTACCAGTGTCTGCTTCACTGGATCCAGTGCTAATGTCAGTAGTTCTGAGACTTCTAGATTCTATGGAGCAATACATTTTAGAAAAAGGTTTGGAGCCAGTATTTTTCCAAGTAAGCATAGTGAAGTAAATCTGCCATTCTACTGCAGTTTTTATTGAAAAAATACAACATTTAAACAGTGTAGGAGGAATACGGTCTGAATAAAAGATGCTTTGAATTGAATAAAATTGGCTCTACTAAAAAACTCACCAAATTGCCCTTTTGTGAACCAGTGAAAACTTTGTGGTGGGTGGATAGTGAAATTTACTTCCATTATATAGAATGACTTTTTTTTTTTAAATTTAAGTTTTATGTTTGTTCATTTTGACAGAGATTAATCTCTTTAGAGCTGCTACTGAAACATATTTTCATTAAGTTCCTGTAAAGCAAACCTTACCTTTTCTCTACGAGTGATATCTTGTTTATTTAAATATCTAATGTGTTTTATTCGTAATAAAAAATATCTTTCTTTTTTTTTTTAAGACTACGGTAGGTGAATGTGAACATACAATACTCATTGACTTAGGAACTGCTTGTTAGGGGAGCAGTATGGTATGGTAGCAGGGTCAAGTTATACAAGTGCATACGTGGATCCAGCCATAAAGGGTCTGACTATCTTGGTCCTGATTTGTTAATGTAAATATCTATTCTGGGGGAAAAAACAAGCAGAATTTAAATTGTGGAAATTTAGGGGGGGCGGGTTGGTATTGTAAAATAAAGGAAGATAGGTTGTTTTTCAGATCTCTCTGACCTGAATCTTAAAATAAATACATTTTCCTTTAGTGACTTTAAATTTATCTTGCTTCCATATGTAGTTGTATTCATATGACAGATGGATGTAGGATTACCTTTTGTATCCATCATTGCTCAATTTAGGATGACAGTATAATAATAAAACAGGGATTTATCAACTTTGTAACTATATGATGATACCTATAAATCTATATTAAAACGAGCCTCCATTTAAATACTGTGTGAATGAATAAGCAAATTCTTTTACAAATGAATCAAAATCCAGTTTTCAGTATTTAAAAATGAAATATCTATATATTTGAATGGTTTTTCAGTACCAAAATGTATATATCAGTTTATAAATAAAGATGATTAGACTATATGTGGTACACATGTATCAGTACTTTTGGTGTCTCTTTATGGGTGGATTAAAATGACACGACATAAAAACAAAGTTGAGGGGTGCAGACCCAAAGCAATGTAAACATGATACAAAAAAAACGAGGGAAGAATTCCTGGCAGTAGTAGAATTGTAAGCAAGTATAATCATAGGATTACAGTTGTACCATTAAAACTATTCTTTATGTAAAATGTTCTTCCTTTAGTGGGTAGAACAGGCAGCAGGAGGGTGACTTTTTCTTTGACCCATGTGCATTTTCTAGCTGAGGAATGAAGTAACTTGGAACCTAGCTGGGCTTTTCTACTGAGCATGCCCTTTTCCAGCAGGGTCTGGCCTGGGTGGGGCCGGTCTTGCTCATTAAGCTGTTGGAAGCTGGATTTCCATCAGCTTTCCAGTCTTCTAATGACAGGGAACACCAGACAACGGGCTCGATGTCCTTTTTTAAAAGCTGAGTATGTATTTCAAGGGGGAGATTTTTAGGAAATTTCTATTGTAGCAGTTAGGTTTGGTGATATATGCTTGTTTGTTTTTGCTTTTGAAGAAAGTTTGCCTTTGGAACTGTCAGTATCTAGGAGACTGAAAATTTGGATAATACTAATGTACAGACTAGATGGAATCTGATTATGTGTACTGTCTGGCAAGGGAATATGTTCAGTTATATTTGAACCAAGCACTGTGAAACGTATGTATGTATTTTTAGACCATTTATTTGCAAAATTCAAATGTTGAATTTTGTCAGGTTATCTTTAACATAATTGCTTTTTTAGGTTTGACCTGTGAGAATAATGAAGCCAGCTGGTTTTATATATTTGCCCTGCTGTTTCACAATTGATTTGTTCAGTGGTACAGTACACTATACGAAAGTTAATTATTCCTAAAGTACAGTGAGGACTATGTAAGGTTAATAGTGTACAGTTATTTTTTTTAACATGTTAAAGGATGATAGATTTCAATTTAATTAGCATAAAGATGAAGCATTTTATAAATTAACTCCTTCGATTAAAAAATGTATTGTGGCTAGCAGAGATTTGAATTTGTTTTTTAGCATCTGCAGATTAGTGGCCATTAAGAACTATCAAGAATTGTATATTGTTTTAATGCTGTCACAGCCTAAGTAAATATTAATTGAATAATAGGTATCAACATTTTTTACTGAATATTTAATCTGTTGTCACATAGAAGAAATGTGAAAACTCACTGTGTTGCCCAGATTCAAACATCCAGACTTAGAAAAAATCGTCTTCATGCTTTTTCTTGATATACTTTACCAGTCTAACAACCTTCCTTCAAAAAGAACCTTGTTTTGATGCTACTTTCTAACAAAGTGAAAAGCAGTACTACTGTGATGGCCAGATGACCTCTGTAAGTTCCGTCTTTATTGTTGACACTGCAGGGAATGTTTTTATACCACTGAGGTAATTACCTAGTATTTTTTTGGGGGGTGCGTATATCCTTGTGAAGTTTAAGTTTTCTATTTTTAGGTTCAACAAAGAATTGTCGCTTCAAATTATTGGCAACTCGGGTGAGGGAATAGATGACTCTGGAGTTGATGCTGATGATCTGGACAGCCATTCATAGGACCCGCACCTCCCCTGTGGACCATCTCCTTTGGAGTGTTCCATTGCACATTGTATGGTATATTGATGACCTATAGTTTAACGTCATAGCTGGATCACAAAGTTGGAAAGGGAAATTTTAAACTTTGACATTTTGTTGGCTTGAAATTTTTGGTGGATTCCAAGGGTTGAATGCCTGGCATATTCTCCAGCAGACTCCTCCACCAAATCACGTTTACAGATGTTGAATTTTGAGAATCTTACCTCCAAAGAAACAAATATATTTAGCCAAAGTAAAAACTTGTCCTAGCTAGCCCCACCTAAAAAGTAGTTATTTTTGAAGCTTTTGCTGAGTAGTTTTGAACTAAACCAATGCTCACAGTAGAACTACTTGGGGGAAAAAAGTTTTTAAGCATTCCAAATGGCATGTCTGTAATTCCATTGTAGTTACAGCTTTTCCCGCCTGGTGAAAGTTGCTTTTATCACACCCGGCTTGTAGGGTCCACATGCTAACAGTCTATGGCATCTTCTGCTGACCAACTGGAAGACTGGCGTCAACACTGGATCTGCTTACCTACGTGAGAAAAATCGTTCAGTTTATAGTCTCATATTTTAAAAATACATGCTGTGCGTTGACATAACTCTTTGGCAGTGCTGTAAATATTGTAAAATGGCAGAAGAGCTAACGACCGAAACTTAAAAAGTGAATTCTGTTTTTTGACAAGGTTTAGATATTTACGCCTGTCAACTGCAGCGTTCCAAAGCTTATGGAGAAGAGGATTTGAAAGCGCGAGATCAGTGTAGGCTCCAGCCTGGTGGCCTTGTCATAGTGTGGGGAGTTGATTGAGTCTGACAGGCTTTTGTCTTATGACCTATTAAAGTGCAGCGTCTGCAGCCTGTGCATTTATCCTGTGCAGTTAACCTTGGTGGATTTGTCGTTAGCTTATTTGGGAAAAGCCTGCCGAACTGCTGTTATTTTTTAGCTAAAGAATTTAAAGTTCGATTCATAGAGAAATAGTATTAGACTGGTTGTAGATTACCACTTGATACTAAGTGAGTTTACCCATGGGGTTGAGTAAGGATCCCATGCAGAAGGTAGTTGTGGGATGAGCTCAAAGTATACTCCCTGGTACCTGTAACCACCAGGAGAGAATTTTGGTGGTGTTTTTGCTCTGTTCTGAGCCTGGTTATGACATCATCAGAAGAAATTGCACATAAGTGTATTTTTCTTCTCTCTAGAATGTTCTGTTTAATGATGTGTGTCCAAAGAAATGTTCCGCGAACACTAGAAACATCACAAAAGACATCGAGAAGCCACCGGATACATAACAGCAGTGCACTGGGAACATGCAATTACTCATCTGCACAAAAGATTCCCCCCTTCATGGGAGCAGAGGAGCACATGCTGGGCAGGGGAGGGGTGTGGACAGGAAACATGACATCCTTGTGCTGGTCAAGCCAATTTTATTCCTGCCTTTCCCTCTAAATGAGGAAACTGCTGACCAAGATTGGAGATGTTTGTGTGTGACCAGCTTAGGAATTTAGTAAGAATCTTCCCATTCTGTTTTACTCTCCTTTGAAAACATTTCCTCAACTTTCAGAGAAATCTGTTTCCAAGTTCCCTGTTCCAACTCCTCCAGCAGAGAATTTAGGAATAATCTTTTTGGTCTACCTGCGTAGGCACCAGTATTATTGTTAGCAAAAGACAGCTTTTTGTTTTAACTCCACGCTGAGGAGAAGAAGGATAAAAAACTAGCAAGGTTTCCTTAAGGAACTATTAGGAAAAACTATAAGTTTTTTTTTTTTTTTTTTAATAGATACTTGATATACTTCTTAAAAGATGTCTGGCTGCTCTAAAAGCTTAGGTTTTGAGCTTGTTCCACTTTGGAGAGCAGTCTGTACAGGGTAAGAGGTGGGTTTGTGAAGTATGCTGAATCGGAAGTTAGCAGAAACTGGTTTCTTTGAGGATATAGAGATAATCTTAAACGTCATATGCCAGGAAATCAGTTTTATTTTAGGCTATCTTAATGCTACTGCTAAGCTGGAATAGACTGGAAGGCTTTTGCACCCAGACTGTTCTGAGGCCAGAACTATGTGACAGGGCAAGGTGACATCATCACTTGTGGCAATGTGGCATTCGGGTTGTCTCCAAGGAAGCCGACCACTTGTGCTGGGTTCACTTAAGGCGTAAGACATTTTAATGCGTAAGTATTATCCTCCTAGTAAAGTGTTTACGCGCTTCAATTTGTGTAAACTTCTGCTCAGTGAAAACTTTGTCTTCATATCTGCTCCTTTGTACCTCATCTACCCAGGGTCAACCACCATTCCCCATAATCACTGCTATTTTCTGTATGCATATACAGGCAAACATGTGCATGTGGGTTCACATATTTATACCTCCCACACACTTTGCTTTCAACCCACAAGGTGTAGCATATCATATGTGCTATCTGAATCTTGCTTTCTGTGCTTAACACGGTAACTTGGAGATATTTCTATAACAGGAGTGGAAACCTTCCTCTTTTTATTTCTTTATAGCTGCATAGTATTCTGTCGTATGAATGTAGCAGAATGTCACCTATTGATGGACATTGATCTTTTGCTGTTACAAGCAGTGTTATAGTGAATCATCCGTACATAATTGTACTCTTTTACTGGCAACTATCTGAGAATGCCTCTGTTGCCATAGTCTTGCTCAATGATTACATAATTGAGCTTTTGGATTTTTCCATTCTGAATTTTTAGCTTGTATTTATTTTACTATGGGTGTGGTAAGCATCTTGTCATGGGTTCATGTGTCCCTTGTATTTCTTTTCTTCCTGTTAACTCTGTACTCATCCAGTAGCCACTTTTTTCCCTATTGCGGGGGGTTGGTCAGCCTAGCCAACTTAATTTGTTTTGGAGTTTTTGATGTTGAGGGAATTTATAATCAGGACTATTTTATTTGGCTTTTTATTCAAATTACTTAAGTTTTGCTAGAGAGCAAACATGTTTCTAGCATATACAATTGAGAGTGAGAATTAAGTGCTCCTTAAAAAGCATGATGCCTATTTGTATTTTATGAGTGTTTAACCAAGCTTTCCCATGTGTGACTTCCTGAAGAGATGACAGTGGTAGTTTTAAAGAAAACCGTGTCAGCTTTTCAAAACTAATTTCTAAATCTAAATTACCCAAATTTCTGAATTAGTGACAAGTGGTTTAAATATATGTTAATGCTAATATTGGTCCCTCTGTCCCCCACTAGGCTGGGAGTGGGCTTCTTTCATCTGTATTGCTGATATCTGGTACCTATGCTATGAAAGTCCTCAAAAAACATTTGTTTTGAAAGAAGGGGCTAAGATAGTGAATATAACCCACATCCTGAAAGTGGGTAAAACTTATCAGGGGCTCAATTAGAACATGTTGCTTAGGATTGTAAACTGCCAAATGGTAGTAATAGCTTATTTTTTTTTTTAATTAATTAATTAATTAATTTATTTTTGGCTGTGTTGGGTCTTCGTTTCTGTGCGAGGGCTTTCTCTAGTTGCGGCAAGTGGGGGCCACTCTTCATCGCGGCGCGCGGGCCTCTCACCGTCGCGGCCTCTCGTTGCGGAGCACAGGCTCCAGACGCGCAGGCTCAGTAGTTGTGGCTCACGGGCCTGAGTTGTGGCTCATGTTGCTCCGCAGCATGTGGGATCTTCCCAGACCAGGGCTCGAACCCGTGTCCCCTGCATCGGCAGGCAGATTCTCAACCACTGCCGCCACCAAGGAAGCCCAGTAATAGCTTATTGATGTTTGTTTTTCAACAAATAATGAACTTTAAGGAATTATACTAGGTGCTGGTTATACAACAGTGAAGTTGTTTAGGATTGGTGGCGGGATTGCCTGAAGTCTCTGGAGCTGGATGGCCCAGCTTTGGATCCTGGCTCTTCCATTTATTGGTTGTGTGGCTCTGCTCATGTTGTTTTTCCTCCTTTTACCTTCTTCATCTGCAACGTGGGAGTAATTTTAGTTCCTACCTCAGAGGGTTGTGAATTAAAGGAATTGCTACATGCAAAGTCTCTAGAATAGTGCTCAACCGATAGCTGATATTATCGTTATTTATTGTTATTTCTGTCCTTACTGTTAATGCTATCACTACCATTAGTGAAGAAACGGATATAGTCCCTTCTTTTATAGAATCCCTGTATGATGACAGTGGCCCGCCATTTATTATGAATTTATTATGTGCCAGGCACTTTATGCATAGCATCTAATTTAATCCTTAGAGCCACCCTGCAGGTACGTATTAATATCCCTGTTTTGCTTATGAGGAAGCTGAGACTCACTGAAGCTAAATAACTTGTCCGTGGTTATGTGGCTAGTATGAAACAGAGCTGGAATTCTAATCCTGGTCTGTTTAGTTCCCAGACTTCATCTCCAAACCATCATGTTATTTTATCCAAAGATTAGTTCGTTTCGCACACAAAGAATGTAGCTCCAGCTCTGGCCTTTACAAAAATCAGGGCCCCATCTGAGAGAAGGAATTTGAGCAAATGCAGTTCATCAGTAATTCTGACCATACAACTCAGTGTGCATAGTTGATTAATGAAGAGCCAGCAGGGTTCTGGATGTCTCTGTCACCTTGGTGAGGGTGCGCTGTCGGAGTGCCCAATATGACAAGGTTTATATGCGTTTTGATGATGAGAATGATGTGCAGTATTGGGATCCTTGATTTATGCACAGCCTCTGGTATACTGAGCTCCAGGAAAGGGCAGCTCTTCCTAGGATGACCTAGTTGCTTGTGGAGAAGACTGCCTGGCACAGATTTCTTTCTTGACTTGATTCTTGAGGAGAACAGCAGGGACTTGCTTTTTTTTTATTTTTTTAATTTATTTATTTATGGCTGCGTTGGGTCTTCGTTGCTGCGCGGGGGCTTTCTCTAGTCGCTGTGAGCGGGGGCTACTCTTCATTGCAGTGTGCGGGCTTCTCATTGCGGTGGCTTCTCTTGCTGTGGAGCACGGGCTCTAGGCATGCGGGCTTCAGTAGTTGTGGCACAGGGGCTCAGTAGTTGTGGCTCGCGGGCTCTAGAGCGCAGGCTCAGTAGTTGTGGCACACGGGCTTCGTTGCTCCGCGGCATGTGGGATCTTCCTGGACCAGGGCTCGAACCCGTGTCCCCTGCATTGGCAGGCAGATTCTTAACCACTGTGCCACCAGGGAAGCCCAGGGGCTTGCTTTTAACAAATAATATTGTTAGCAATTATCTTGGGTGTTATTTGACTTGGACATTGTGGAGAATAATGCCTTGGTTTTCTTTTTCTTTTTCTTTATTTTTGGCTGTGTTGGGTCTTCATTGCCATGCACGGGCTTCCTCTAGTTGCAGCGAGCGGGGGCCACTCTTCATTGCGGTGCGCGGGCTCTAGGGTGCACGGGCTTCAGTAGTTGTGGCACACGGGCTCAGTAGTTGTGGCTCACGGGCTCTAGAGTGCAGGCTCTGTAGTTGTGGCACACGGGCTTAGTTGCTCTGTGGCATGTGGGATCTTTCTGGACCAGGGCTCGAACCCGTGTCCCCTGCATTGGCAGGCGGATTCTTAACCACTGCGCCACCAGCAAAGCCCTGCCCTGGTTTTCATATACCCTCCTCTCCAATATATGAAGGAGGGGAACTTTATACTTTGAACTCTAAGATAGTTTATTTGTTTCATTTTTATTTAGAGTTGTTAGAATGAAGAATTAATGGTTTATCTCACTAACATTAACTCAAATACTAGGTTTTTAAAAATTGAGCATCTGAAAAAAGTGGACTATTTCGACAACCGTGGCTCTTAGGCGTGAGGGCCGTAAAATGCAGTGGGGAGTAATAATTACCTGAGGTGGTTCTACACGTGCTCCCAGTTTCTTAGGGCTTATTTTCTAATGCTTGTTCAGGTTACACAGAGGCTAATAGTGGCTGCAAGTAACTGCACCCCCGGCTTAATCGTTTAAACTGTAGGGGAGTATATTATCTCACATAACAGGAAGCTCAAACGCTGGACGCTGGACCTGGCCACGTGTAGCATGTGCAGTGGGCTGGTCCTCTTCTCTGTGACCCTCTCGCCAATGCCCTCTACTATATGTTACTTTGTTTTTAGACCTTGGATTATTCAAGATGGTAACAGCCTTTCTAGGAATCATGTATACAGTGTTCAGAGGAAGAAGAGGGGCCGTCCCATGGCTCTTTTTAGAAGGAGGAATCTTTCCCCAGGAGCCCACCAGCAGACTTTTTACATGTCTTTTTGGCAAAGGGAAGGGGAACTACCATGATTGCCCTAGACCAGCAGACCATTACCTTGTGGCCTGACCTGGAGCCAGCCTCCACTGGCACGCAGGGGGGAAAGCGAGAAAAGCTGAACAAAATTTGAGTTCTGTTAAAAAGTAGAAAGGTTGGAGGAAATTCATGCTCTGAATGTAACCCGATCCTGCCTAGACTTGAATTAGCGAAGGACTACAGTTCATATCTTTTGTATATGTGGGTTTAATTTAAACCAGATGTTTGCTTGTATCTTTATAGAAATAGTTCTATCTCTCTTATAGGTCCTTTACCCTTTAAAGAAACCAAACAAGCGATATAATGTGTTATTAAGGTAACTAGGGTGGGCAGCATTGAATTATTTAAAAAATAACTCTTGTTTATCCTCACCATATAGATAATTTAAACTAACAAATAGTCCCTTTGGAATGTAGTTGTACTTATTTGGATATGGGATATAGTATTTTCTAGACCTTTTGACACTTAAGAAAAATAAACCTCCAAGGGAGAGGAATTACTTGCAGTCTGCTCTCAGTCTGTCTGTTTTTGTTGTTCCTTCTACCTCTCCAGATATTTCTTTTTCCTGTTTCCTCCCTTTCCTCCTCCTCCTCCTCCTCCTTTTCCCTCCTTCCCTTTTGAAAAACATGTTGGCTATTACTTGAGAAGCATCACTCTTACTACTTCCTAAGCAGAGTTAGGTGGCTGCTGAATCATTCTTTTCTTGGGGTTGCTGTTTTGTTTTTCTCACAGTCAGCGCTTTAAGGGAAGGTCGTGGGGCTATTAAAAGACCTTTTCTTGGGATACAGGCTGTTTGGGGAGATGAACATAAGCAAGTGATTGTAGGTATCAGAAAGTGGCTCACCATATCCTCGGCCCGGGCACAACGATGGATAAAAACAGGATTTGTCAGAGGGGAAAATGACCGAATTGGAACTGTGTACACGTTGCCAGTATTTTTTAAGTTTAATTGTTATTTGTTACACAATTTTGTTCCTGCCTCAAAACTCAAAGGAAAGCCTCTCTCCATACCTGCATTTTCAAGTTTAGAAATGCGTATTTCCCCATTTTGTAAATCTTCAGTCCCCTAACGAATGGATTGAGCTCTGTTGATAGAAATCAAAGACCTCCTGTTGCTTGTGATCTCAGCAGAGGGTGGGAGCCACTCAGCTGGCAGCAGCACCTACCCTGTTCGGGGATTTTATTCACAGTGAGGTCTCTTAGAGTAGCACTGGTTCTCTCAAGGTTTTAAGGAAACATCTGGACCCAATAATTAGCATGAACTTCTTGCTTGAAGTTCTTTGTATGAGTGTCTCGAGTTGTGCATGTATCTTCTTGCCTGGCTTTGCTTGCTGTTGTGCTCTGATTAAGGGCTAGCGCTTTCAGCAGCATAATGTTACTGGGTAGGTGGTTTAAGCTAGCGGTAGTGACAGCACCTTGGAACTTACCTCCTTTTTTAAGCATCAGAAAAAAGAATAGTTTCGCGTAACACAGCTACTTACCTAAACAGCGCTCGCTGATCCTCTATTGATGATGGTTTTCTGCTTGGTTGTGTGTTAAATGATGCATGCTTTTTTCTCATGGAGCTGTTACAATAATGAATACTTTTGTCAACCCAGATGGAGCATGCCAACATGGTAATTGTGTCAAAACCACATGACTGTCTAATGGGCTGGCTGTTCACAGCAGTGTTCTTTTTGGTTGCGGATAAGTAGAGAGGTCTTTACTTAGTATGTTATATAACTATACTAACGATGGATTTTAGGTATTTGTAATTAAAGCTTAGTGGAATGAGCATTGCTTGAGTTTGGGAAACTGTAGTTCTTTCTGTTTTTGGCTTTGCCCACCTGGCTTTGTGATCTCAGGCAAATCTCATAGTCTTTCTGAGCCTCAGTTTCCTTGTTGATAAGATAAAATGAGGGTATTAGGCCAGATGATCTCACAACACTCATTCAGTAAATATTCTTCTGGTACCCCTTATGTGCCAGTCTAGATGTTGGGAACATAGCAGTGAAAAAAAGAGAAAGATCCTGAGATCCCAGCCCTCAGGGGGCTTTCATTTTAGTAGAGGACTTGTGTTCCGCTGCAGGAGTTTCCATTTTAGTGGGCAGTGGTATTTAAAGGCTTATCCACATTGGAAACTCTGAGCGCTGCAGGCATGATAACTATGGTAAACGGATGTGCTATCATCATGTTTTCTTGATGGTGGTAATTTGTTCAAGAAACCATTTTGTCAACAAAGAAGGTAGTGTTTAGCTTTGATTTAAACACTGTTGATCTCTTGAAACTATTTTAAGAATGTACTTATTTACATAAATTATATCTACCCTTACTGTTGAATATTTACAATCCAATTAGCCATTTCCATTGTATTTTATCTTGTAGTTTCCCTTTGCATGGACAACACTGCTCAGCTCTAAAGTTCGTAAAACTTAAAAGTCTTGCGAGTACGGTTGTGATTGAGGAGGACGGCCTTGTGAGACTCAGTGGTGTGGTGTGGTTTACCTGTGCTCTTTGTGTCTGTAGTAGCACCTTGTCTTTTTTTTTTTTTTTAGTTTTTATTTATTTATTTATTTTTGGCTGCGTTGGGTCTTTGTTGCTGCGCGTTGGCATTCTCTAGTTGTTGCGAGCGGGGGCTACTCTTCCTTGCGGTGCGTGGGCTTCTCATTGCAGTGGCTTCTCTTGTTGCGGAGCACAGGCTCTAGGCACGCGGGCTTCAGTAGTTGTGGCACGTGGGCTCAGTAGTTGTGGCTCACGGGCTCTAGAGCGCAGGCTCAGTAGTTGTGGCGCACGGGCTTAGCTGCTCCGCGGCATGTGGGATCTTCCCGGACCAGGGCTCGAACCCGTGTCCCCTGCATTGGCAGGCAGATTCTTAACCACTGTGCCACCAGGGAAGCCCTTGTCTTTGGTTTTGATCCATCAGCTCAGTTGTGATTACATGGCCAGGTAATAACCTTCAAATACAATTTTCTTGGTGGTGGGAACTCATTGGTATATTTCTTATTTGGGGGAGGGGCAGGGCTAATTATAGCAAATCACAGAATAGATTCATGTTGTTCTGTAGTCGTTTTGACAGACTGGCATGAATCTTCTTTGAGGACTAGGCCAAGGGCTCTGGTTGATTCCGTGTTTCATACACAATGGAGTTGTGACTGCGTTACAAAATACAGGTGTGCACAGCTGTGTGGTCCTCCATTCAGTGGCCTTGGACAAGTCACTTAACTTCTACTCTTCCATTTATTACCGCAAAATGGGACTAATACCTACCCTGTAGGATGTTGTGAGGAGCAGAAATCATAAGCGTGATGTCTGACCCAGTAAGCAGTGAGTGATAGATCTTACGATTAAAATGCAGATTTTAATGCTTTTAACATAATAGTGGGAACTTTAGTTTTATATTTCATTGCTTCTGAAATGTTTTGACCCAAAATCAGCTTTAGTTGATGAGTCTCCAGATTGTTTCTCACAGCCAAAGTAATTAGAGAGCTGCCAATTATCTCGGTTAGCTCAGACAAGTGTGAGGCATTTTTGTTTTAATTTTACCAGGGTATTGATTCAGCTCTCAAAATGTAATTAGAGAGTATCTGCTGAAAGTCAACTTTGGTCATTTCATGATCAGTGTAAATAATATTTTCCACTTAATTGGCACCTGGGAAGTGGTACCTTAAAGAAGGAAAAACGATTTTCTGTGCAGTATGGAGCCAGTTCAAGTACTCATGAGGGTCTTACTGGAAGACACGATTTTGAACTTTAAGTGCATAAGAATAAGATGTAAGATTGGACATGTGTATATTATAGTTACCTAACTGTCTCCTCTTTTGTAGCATTGCCCTCAAGGACATTACTGTCCCCCTGATCTCCCTGTCTCACTGTGTATTTCTTCTCCCCCTTGTGCCTTTTCCCTCTGCCTGGCCCTTAAATGTTGGTGGTTATAAGGGTTCTCTTCAGGGCCCTCTAAGCTCGAACTATACTTTTTTTCTAGGTGGTGTCAATGTCACTTGTGCTTTTAGCTATCACTCATGTGATCACAACTCCCAAATCTGTATCTCTAGTGCATATTTGGTCTCCTTTTAAGACCTGTGTGTCATGTGGCCACGGACTTCTCAGTCACAATGGACTAAAAATCAAGTTTAATTGTGTCAACCAGACCTTCTTTTCCTCGGGTTCCCTATTTCCATGATGGTTCTACCATCACCCAGGCTCTCATAACCTGGGACTTTTCCTGGACTCTTTCTTCTCTTTGACTTGCTGTTTTCGGTTAGACACCACGTCATGTCCAGTCTTTGTCTTTACCATTCGATTCATTTCTTATCCTATACCTCACTGCTTCCTCCGGAGTACAGACCATTATCTTATCATGCCTGGATTATAGCACCAGCCTCCTGGATGCCTTTCTGTTTCATTCTTCTCTCTCACCCTGTACTTTACAGCAAGGTTGGGCTATCCCAAATGTGAATTTGATTACTTTACTCCTCTACTTAAAGTGCTTATATGACTTCTCATTGCCTTTAAATCAACCTCCAGACCTTTCTTAGCATGACACGTGAAACCTTTTATGTTCTGGCTCCTGCCTACTTCTCCTACTTCATCATCAGCAATTCACTTTCCTCCTTCCCTCACATCCCCACTCACAAGCCCCCACTTCGCTTGTACAGTGTTTTATTGTTCAGTACTTGTAGTTTCCTACCGGAGGAATATCCTCATGTTTCTACACACTGGCCTATGCCTGGCACATACTTCCCATTTTGATTCTCTTGCCTGAATAATGAATACTCATTATTTTAGAGCAACTCAAATGTCAGCTTTTGCAGAAAGGCTTGCCTAATGACTCTCTTCTCCTTCTCCTAATCCAGGTTAAGTGTTTGTGCTGTGCTTTTTAAGCAGCATGCTCTTCGTTTATCTATACCCTGACTCTGCTAGCTCCTTGAAGGTAGTCTTTTATTCATGTGCCTAGGACTTGGCATACTGTAGGGGCCCATTAAATATAGGCTGACTGACTGAATGAATGTTTTTATGCTTGCCTATTACAAGTATATAACAATTTAAAAGTTATTTTTTAATTGAGATATCACCCCTTTAAAGTTTACAGTTCAGTAGTTTTGAGTATATTCACAAGGCTGTTCAACCATCACCGCTGTCAAATTCCAGAATATTTTCATCACCCCCAAAAGAAACCCTGTACCCTTTAACAGTTGCTCCCTATTCTCGCCTCCTTCCAGCCCTTTGCAACCACTAATCTACTTCTTGTCTCTGTGGATTTGCCTTTTCTGGAAATTTTATACAAATGGCCTTTTGTATCTGGCTTTTCCTTAGGATAATGTTTTCAAGGTTCATATGGCAGCATATACCAGTGCTTCATTCCTTTTCAAGACTACTTAATTTTCTATTGTATCGATGTATCACATTTTGTTTATCCATCCATTAGTTGGTGGTCATTTGGATTGTTTCCATTTTTTGACTTATGAATAATGCTGTTAGAAGCGTTCACTTACAAGTTTTGGGGTAAACATATGTTTTCATTTCTCTTGGGTATATACCTAGGAGTGGAATTGCTGGGGCATACAGTAACTTTATGTTTAATTTTTTGAGGAACTGCCAAACTGCTTTTCAGAGTGGCTGTACCATTTTACATTCTTGCCAGCAATGTTGAGAGTTCCAAAATTTCCAATAACCTCACCAATACTTGTTACTATCTGCCTTTGATTATAGCCATACTAGTGGATGTGAAGTGGTATCTCATAGTGGTTTTGATTTGCATTTCCCTAATGACTAATAATGTTCAGCATCATTTCAGGTTCCTATTGGTCACTTTTTCTTTGGAGAAATTCTACTCAAATCCTTTGCCCATTAAGAAAATTTCTTTTTTTGGTCTTTATTGTTGAGTTGTAAGAGTTCTTTTTATATTCTGGATACGGGACTCCTCAGATATATGATTTGCAAAAGACAGTGAATAATATTTTAAGAGACAAGTATAGTACTGATACATGCTACAACATGGATGAACGTTGAAAATGTTATGCTAAGTGAAAATGCCACAAGTTGTACGATTCCATTTATTTGAAATGTCAAATAGGCAAATCTATACAGACTGAAAGTAGTTTAGTGATTTCCATGGGCTGCAGGAAGGAGATGCTGGAGAGTAACTATTAATGGTACGGTGTTTCTTTTGGGGATGTTGAAAGTGTTCTAGGATTAAACAGTGGTGATGGTTGCACAACCTTTTGATACTTAGAATCACTAACTGTACAGTTTAAGAGGGTGAATTTTATGGAATGTGAATTATATGTCAATAAATCTTTAAAAAGAAAAATCAAGTGCATTTTATTTTTTGAACTTTTCAAGTTTGTACCACTTTTGAAGATAGCTGTGAAATTTCCCGTTGGTCAGGGTGCCAGGCCTTTGAGTATTTTTAGCATTGGCAAGAGAGGAGACAGTGTGCTGTGTCTGCTGTCCCTGCCTATTGTTTTTTATTTAAAAATTTTTTTCATTTTTTAATTGAAGTATAGTTGATGTACAATATTATGTAAGTTACAGATGTACAACATAGTGATTCACAATTTTTAAAGGTTATATTCCATTAATAATTATTATAAAATACTGGCTATATTCCCTGTGTTGTACAGTATATCCGTGTAGTTTATTTATTTTATGCATAGTAGTTTGTACTTCTTAATCCCTTACCCCTATCCTGCCCCTCCTCCTTTCCTTGTCCCCACTGGTAACCACTAGTTTGTTTGCTATATCTATGAGTCTCTTTCTTTTTTGTTATATTTACTAATCTGTTTTATTTTTTAGATTCCACATATAAGTGATATCATACAGTATTTATCTTTTTCTGTCTGACTTATTTCACTTAATACCCTCCAAATCCATCCATGTTGTTGCAAATGACAAAATTTCATTCTTTTTTATAGCTGAGGAGTATTCCATTGTAGATATACACTGCATCTTCTGTATCCATTCTTCTGTTGATGGACACTTAGGTTGCTTCCACATCTTGGCAATTGTAAATAATGCTGCAGTGAACATTGGGGTGCATGTATCTTTTCAAATTAGTGTTTTGCTTTTTGGGGATACATACCCAGGAGTGGAATTGTTGGATCATATGGTAGTTCTACTTTTAGATTTTTGAGAAACCTCTATACTGTTTTCCACAGTGGCTGCACCAATTTCCATTCTCACCAACAGTGTATGAGGGTTCCCGTTTCTCCACATCCTTGTCAGCATTCGTTATTTGTGTTCTTTTTGAAGATAGCCATTCTCACAGGTGTGAGGTGATATCTCATTGTGGTTTTAATTTTATTTCTCCGATTAACGATGTTGAGCATCTTTTCAAGTGCCCGCCTGTTGTTTTTTTTTTTTTTTTTAATTTTTATTTATTTATTTATTTATTTATGGCTGTGTTGGGTCTTCGTTTCTGTGCGAGGGCTTTCTCTAGTTGTGGCAAACGGGAGCCACTCTTCATCGCGGTGCGCGGGCCTCTCACTATCGCGGCCTCTCTGTTGTGGGGCACAGGCTCCAGACACGCAGGCTCAATAATTGTGGCTCACGGGCCTAGCTGCTCTACGGCATGTGGGATCTTCCCAGACCAGGGCTCGAACCCATGTCCCCTGCATTGGCAGGCAGATTCTCAACCACTGAGCCACCAGGGAAGCCCCTGCCTGTTGTTTTTTTATGTCAGTGGTGCTACTGTTCTTCGAAACTCCCTCTTTGCTTGTGTAAAATTAGATACTTTGAGATTTAATTTCTATTTTGTTTTCATTAGTTGTGATAGGATTGATTATTAGATGCATTTCCCCCCCCCACCCCTATGATGTCTTCATTTGGTTCATGTTGGGACCCCTAGATACTTTTCTTATAATCACATATACTAGGAAAACTGTATATGAGGTTGGGTGGGATGGAGGTTTGGAGTTTTGATTATAGTTTTAGTACCTTTCTTAGAAGACTAATTTTTGCATTAGAATAGTGATGGTGAATTATGGGATTTAATATTGGAACAAAAAAGAAGATATTTTTGTTCCAGATTTAGTTATCTCACAATTAAGCCCCCAATGCTTAAAATTCATTTTTATAATAACTAACATTTTTAAAAATTTTGGTTTTAATGTGTGAAATTGCAGTGAAATGTGTCTCAGAATTTTCTAGCATTATCAGTAACATTTTCATATTGTAGAATAAGGAGTACCAAGTAGAAAAAAGTAATTTTCCTTAAAAAATTGAATTTTCCTGAAAAAGTTGAATTTTTGGGGTGAATTATTGTTTATAGCTATATGAAATCAAACAAAAGTAATCTTTCTAGAGCTTTTGATGTTTTGAAGTTTTCTCTGTACAGAATCAGAGAATTAATTCTATTGTGGTGCTAGTTCTGGTTCTTTGATTCTGATAGAGAATTATAAACTTTAAGGGTAGCAGTCTCCTTTGTCTCTTGTGCTTCTGAACCTTCTTTTTCTAAATGTGTTTTCTCCCTGTCATCTTTCTGCCATTCCCCTTCCCACCCTTCCTTACCCTGCCCCTTGCCTCCAAACTAAAACTGGGAGTTTGTAAAATAACCTTTGGTGATTTTGTTTTGTTTATAGAATAAGCTGTGACCATGACTACTGAAGTGGGCTCCGCATCTGAAGTGAAGAAAGAATCTGACCAGTTAGGCGCAGATGCAACCAAGGAGAAACCGAAAGAAGTAGCAGAAAATCAGCAGAATCAGTCATCTGATCCAGAGGAGGAAAAAGGTTCCCAGTCACCTCCTCCAACTGAAAGCCAAAGTAGTCCACGCCACCAGAAGAAAGAGAAAGATCCATCTGAGAGCAGGGGGATTTCTCGATTCATACCCCCGTGGCTTAAGAAACAAAAGTCCTATACCTTAGTAGTGGCCAAAGACGGAGGAGATAAAAAAGAGCCTACCCAAGCTGTTGGGGAAGAGCAGGTTTTAGATAAGGAGGAATCTCTTCCTGAAGAAGAAAGGCAGGCCAAGGGTGATGCTGAAGAAACAGCCCAGAGAAAACAACCGGAGATTAAGGTTGACGTCAAGGAAGAGAAACCTCTGGTGAGCAGTATGGAGACACAAGTGTGCTTGAGAAGTGATTGCAAGTGAAAGCTTTGATGGAATAACCATGTTAACAAAAAGGTTTTGTTTTGAATCATTTTCAGTTATCTTGTATTAAGATACTGCTTTGGCTTACTGTATCTGGAATATGGGTCTTAGAGGGTCTACCACAGCCCTCTCCTATTATTTCTTTTAAAACTTTCAAAGTAATAATGCAAAAAACAAATCCCCTGTATATGCAGATAATAAAAAAGTCAAAATCTATTCATTTTAGGGTTAGACAGGTACTCTCAGAATCCTTCCACCTCTCCTTTTAAATAATATGCACTTTTGTATCTTTGATTTATTTAGGGGTTCAGTGGATAGGAAGAAGTAGATTTGTATGTGTGTGCCTTTTGGTTGCCTGATGAAGCCTAGGTTTTGCCATGGTATGAAATTGTAATTAGAAATATTATTTGACATGGTATTTAAATTGTAGTTGCTGGGACGTAGTTTCTTTTACTCATTTAATGCTGACGTTGCCAAATTGGCAAAATGAGAAAATTGGAGGTGGATTGGGGGAAAGAAAATGTAGGAAAATACCCCTTCTGGCAAAGTTTTTGAAATCTTTTAGGCTCACAGTGTTTATAACAATCACAGTTCTTACTTAAGATTTTCCTTTTTCCTGTGTTGCCTTCTGCAAATTGGTCACCTTTAGTATGAACTTAATTTTTTTCCTCCACAGCCTGTTGAAGAACTAAGTAAGGAGAGAGAAGAGGAGAAGGTAAAGGAAATACAGGAGGACAAATCGGATGAAGCAGCAAACAGGGAGACGAAGGAAGTTCAGACCAATGAGCTAAAAGCAGAGAAGGCCTCTCAGAAAGCCACCAAGAAGACCAAAACTGTTCAGTGCAAAGTGACCCTCCTAGATGGCACCGAGTACAGCTGTGACCTGGAGGTGAGACCGGGAGCTGTTAGGCGAACTATCTTGATGTGTGGAATGACAGCAAAAGTATCGTCTGCCCTCATTTGTGGCCTGGCACAGTGAATAGATTTTTGTGTTCCTGTAAGATAGTTTGTCACAATTCCGCATTTAAAAAAAAAAAAAGCAAAACAAGAAAACATAGACGAGGGTCATCATTTCCATTAGAAACGATAGTTCCTGACCCTGAAGGGTAAGCAGGGCCGATGTTCTGCCAGGTCATGTGTATTGGCTGGTGTCTGTTGTGGATGGGCATTAAATAGTTTGACTATTACCCATGGCCATAAGTGTTTCACTTGAGGAGAAACATTGCACTAGGTTGAAATTTCAGAGTAATGAAATTTCAGCAGTTTAATCCCAAGTGTTTTCATCCCGAGACAGATAATGATTTAAAATCTAGCTTATTTAATTTAGTTTCATTTAATTAAAAAACACTCTTGATTTGCAAAGCATATAATTGATTAGCACTGATGCTGACCAAAGCCAATGTAATTTTTTAAAAGCATTTAATGCTTTATTTTATGACAATCAAAAGAGCCTGTTGCTTTTCATAGCTAAATTACTTTATTTACATGACGTATACTAATAGCTAATGTTTACTGAAGAACTCTGTGAAGAATTTTGCATGAGTTACCTTGTGTCATATAAGACTCTGTATGAGGTAGGTATTATTATGGGTATTCCCATTGTAAAATGAGGGAATGTAAGGCTTTAAAGAGGTTAAATAACTTGCCCAAAGTTTACCAGCTAGTTAGTGGTTTAACCAGGATTCCAACCCCAGCAGTTTGACTGTGGAGGTCGTGAACCTGACTGCTGAACTACTAAGATGACTGCTTCGTGGTCCTTACGTTTACCTTTGTATTAGTTACGTAGAACTTAATTTTACTCATTCAGTTACAGTTGTTCTGCTATGTTAGTTGTTTTGAGAAAAGGAGTACAAAAGATGATTAAAAATCCTTAAAGCTCTCAGAGAGAGAGAATAATACTGTATATCTCTCAGTAGTAGGGGTAGGGACAATAAGGAAACAGTAGAACCATGTTCTGAACCTGACTCAGTTACATTGTTTTTGATCACATGTCCCTCATTTTTCCTACCTATCCTAGAAGTTAGGAAGTCTAGATTTTGAGAATCAATTTGTTGATAACTTGTTATGTGACCTTGAGTCACTAACTCAACCTCTGTGGGTCAAACTGAGGCCCAGAAATTGACTTTATCTTTAGAATATAGGATTACTTAGATAATCTTGAAGGCCCTTGTCATCTATCACCAAAGCTCATGGTTGACCAATGTGCTTTATGGTTTAAATCTACTTTTGTTGCCTGTCATTTAAAAAAAGTCAAGATATATTTAAAAATACAAAAATAATAGGAGAGCTGTGTATTTATCATTAAAATTTTAACCAGATGTCACCATTTAGCCATGTGTTTTAGATATTTTTTAAAAGAAATAAAGCATTAAAGATATTGCTAAAGTCTTATTCCCATCTCTCCTCTTTCTCTGCATTTGTCTTTTTATCACGTGTAAATCTACTTTATTCATTTTAACTGCCGTATAGTATTCCTTTGAATGACTAACCCATTTTATCTATTCCCCTGCTGAGGCACAATTTCTTTTATATAGTTTAACAGTCAGTGCTTCAGTGAACATTATTATATATGTTTCCTTACTTCTGCAAGAGTTTCTGCAGGGTAGACACCTAGGAATGGAATTGCTAGGTTGCTAAGATGCTGTTTTACTTCTTTAGTTTTCCCAGATATTGGCAAAGCGGTCTCCAAAGTGGTTGTGACAATTTAAATTCCAACCAGCAACCACTGTTAGATTTTTCAGCACTGTTTGTTATTAGAATTATTAATTTTGACCTATCATAATGGTGTGAAATATCGTCTCAAAATTTAAATTAGCATTTATTTGATCACTGTCAACTTTTACTAGGTTATACAGTAAAGACAACAATAGCAATAACAAACAACCTCCAAATCGTCTGGACTTAAAATAACAATGGTTTATTCCTTGCTCATGTTATATGCCCTTGGTGGGTTGGCTGTAGGCTCTCTTCCATGTCTTCTTGAGTTTTGGACCAAGATTAAAGGTGTATCCTCCACCTGGGAAATGTTGGTCTCACAGTAGAGGGGAAAGAAAACATGGCAGAACCACACTATGGCTCTTGAATCTTCTGCTTGGAAGTAGTACGTACCACTTTCACTTTCATCTCATTGACCAAGCAAGTCCTGTGGTTAAGGCTGATGACAGTAGGTGGGCAAGTATGATCCTGTCACAGGAAGAGCATATGGTAAATAATTGAAAACACGGAAATAATCCTACAATTTACAACTAAGGAGGCTGAGCATCTCTTTATAAGTTTTGTTTAGGTTCTAAGACTGCTCTAGGAGTTTTAAAACTGGGCGTTCTTTCTCAGATTAAGGATATTCTTTTCCTAGTTTCTAAGACTAAACTAGAAAGTTTCATGAATAGGTGGTGAAAGACATGAACAGGTAGTGAATCTTATCTAATGTATTTTCTGCATCAACTGAGAGGATCATATATGTTTTTGTAATCTTTTAATGTTGTAATTTACATTGTTTTCTAGCATGAAGCCGTCTTTGAATTCCTAATATAAATACTACTTGTTCATGATGATTCGGCATTGATTTTGTATTTTTAATCTAGGGTTTTTGCATATATTGTCTTTAATTTTCTTTTATCAAATGATCTTCATCGGATTTTGTTATCTGGGTTATGTACTAACCTCATAAAGTTGCTTCCCTTTAGTATTCTCTGGAAAAATTTGCCTAAATTAGGGATTTAACTGTTCTTTGGAGATCTGGTAAAACTTGCCTTTAAAACTGTCTTGGGGGAACTTCCCTGGCAGTCCAGTGGTTAAGACTCCACACTTCCACTGCAGGGGGCACGGGTTCGATCCCTGGTCGGGGAACTAAGATCCCACATGCCCCCGCAGCATGGCCAAATTAATAAAAACAAACAAAACGAACAAACAAAAAACTGTCTTGGGAAGAATATTGTTGGGAGGTTTTTTTTTTCTTAAATCATTGGTTTGATTTTCCAATAGTCTGTTTCTGATTTTCCTTGAATAAGTTTCAGTAATTCATATTTTTAGCGGAACTGCCCATTTCATCTAACTTGACAAATCTTTTGGTATGAAGTTGTTCGTAGTGTTCTCATCTTGTATCTTTGATTTTGATTCATTTTTAATTTCTTGTGTTATTTGTGCTTTCTTCATCATTCTTGCTGTAGAGTTAACCATTTTAATCTTTCAAAGAAGCAGCTTGGTTTTATTTGTTTCTTTTCTGTTTTGTAACATTTTGTTCTTTATTTTTTCCTTGGGTTTATTCTGGTTTTTTCCCCAATTTCTTGAGTTGAATATTTGAAAAAAAAATGTATGCTTTATGCTTTCATGACTCTAATTTTCCTTTCAGGTACCTCTTGTTGAGTGCATAAGTTTTGAAATACTGTACTTTTAATTGCCATTCAGTTCTTCATATTTTCTCATCCCATTATGGTTCAACTTAAATTGGTTGGAGAAGCAGATGAGTCTTTATTTCAATGACGGTATTAATTTACAGGTTGTCTTTTCAGCTAATAAGTGATTAGTTAATATACCATTATAAGAACGAACTTTTGAGGATAATAGATGAATTTGAAATAAGCTTGTAGCATATAGGTGTGTGTAAACTTTTTTTTTTCCTGTCAAGTACAAAGCAGAACAAAATTTGAGTAGACTTAAGTGATGTGACCCCACAGCAGATTTTATGCACCTGGAAACCTAGGCAGTGACTGTATATTTGACCAGAGGCTGTAGTTCATCAGTGTCACAATAGTTGTCACAATGCAGGCGTTACAAGTGGTATTTCCTCTTTTGATTAATTTCTCTTTTATCCAGTTCTCCTTCCCATCTAGGTTCTTTGAGTTCTTAGTATCATTAGAATGGGTCTGACACTGATCAGACTGCTGTTACTTCCTCCTCAGGAGCAGAGCCCAAAGAACAGCCATCACGTGGTTTGAGCACGCTCTCGTTTCCCAGTTCCAGCACTGACCTTAGGCAGATGGGGTGATGTGCTCATGCTGCTTATCTGTCGTTCTGTAGCTCTGTACCGGAAACGGGTGTCTGAGGACTACTTGGGGGGAAGTATGTTGTGGGAAACTGTGACTGTAAATGAACTTGCAAGTACTTAAGGAAGTGAATACAGTGTGGGAAATAATTACTTTTACTTTATTTGGTTGGGGAGATTAGATTTGTTTCCAGCTGTTTACTGTCATTAAAGATGATAATTATGTCTTTCATGGCTTTTTAGAGGCCTATAGTTATTGCTTGCTGTTTTTCTTTCTGTATGTACATGTATCTAATTTTCAATTAGATTTTTAGATTGTAGCATGCCTACTGAAGAGGGCCTAAATGCCTTCACTTAGGGCACCTACAACAGTAGAGGGAAGCATGGCCTGTACAGGAAGTCTTGAGGAGTTGGAACAGCCTGACTTATAGGGACCTTGTAGAGTAGGATGAAGTTCTACAAGGCAAGAAATGCCAGGATAAGATGATTAAAACTGATCGATAGAGCAAAAAGGAGCTGGAAGAAATGGACCAGAGGTTGTAAAGTTACTAGTATAAAAGACCTAGCAAGGTCAAGAATGCTATTTGATATTAGAACACGGCTGCAGTAATTTAAGGGGGACTTTTTTTATCCACTGCCTTGGTTACGCTACACACCAGTGGTTTTTATAGATATGGTTTTATCGATGTGATTAGCGCATTGGGAAAGTTAGGCAGATTCCTGTTTTTGTTATCTGTCAGTACCTTTGGTCAACAAAAATACCCTTTTTATACCATTTAATGTCAGTGTTACTGTATTAACTGAATAATTTTTTTAAAATCAAACACAATTCTTGGGGATATTTTTATTTATTTGGTGTCTTAATATCATCTCTGCTTCACAGATTATTCCCTTAAAATAGATAGATCGATCTCCATATATCCTTTTTTATCCTCCCCCCAGCCCCTTGCCCTTTCCTGGCTCTCTGTTTCTACATTCTTGCTCCCGTGGGCCATCTAAACCTATTCTTTTTTTATTTATTTATTAATTTATTTATTTATGGCTGTGTTGGGTCTTAATTTCTGCGCGAGGGCCTTCTCCAGTTGCGGCAAGCAGGGGCCACTCTTCATCGCGGTGCGCGGGCCTCTCACTGTCGCGGCCTCTCTTGTTGTGGAGCACAGGCTCCAGATGCACAGGCTCAGTAATTGTGGCTCACGGGCTTAGTTGCTCTGCGGCATGTGGGATCCTCCCGGACCGGGGCACGAACCCGTGTCCCCTGCACTGGCAGGCAGACTCTCAACCACTGCGCCACCAGGGAAGCCCCTAAACCTATTCTTGAACCTCAGGAATTAAGTGGAGAAAACTGCCCAGGGAGCCATGGCAACATCGTTTTCAAAACTGTTATCTTTGAAGTCTGCATTCTTTTGAAGAAAGAGAGTATATATTAATACTAAGTGCATAAAAATTGCTTCACACACAGTATTTATGAGCATAAATATTGGATAATGGTGCATTTTTGGAGAATGATTTTTTAGTTAAGTACAAAAACAATATGGAAATGGCTTGACTTTAATGTTATTTCTGGCTTATGTAACAATAGGCTTATTGCTAAGCCATGCATTAATTTTGACGCAAGGCCGAGTCTCTTTGTGCATTTGTTCCAAATCTTTGTGTGAAGTATTTTTTCATTAAAGTTAGTAAAAATTACAATTTACACTTGTATACTAGTCTGTCATCTCGATAATAAACTGAGATCTCAAATATTTTTTGAAAAAAAATCTTTACTTTGAAGATGATTGTTTTTAATGAAGAAAATGTATAATTTCTACTCTCTGATATGTCTATTTTTATCTCATTGAGATATGCAATGGTATGTGACAAGCCTCTTTGGTACCAGAATTTAATGGTAAAGAATTTTTGGGAGTCTCCTGGATTTTGCATACTTGTTCCAGGGACTCTGCTATAGGAGGACTCTTGTGATATTGCCACTGAAGTCATTTACATACTCCATGTGTTAAAACAGCAGGGCTCCTTCCTCTGAGGAAAAATACAGTAAGATTTAGTTGGTGCCATGGATATAAAGTCAGGAGATCTGTGTTTACTTTTCTTTTGACTCTTTGGATGTCTTGGGGAAGTCACTTCCTCTTTTTTCTTCTATTCTCAGATTGCAAAGTAAGAATGAAAATATTTGCTTCCTCTATTTCTAGGATTGAGCTGGCTTTACTACAGCTGATAAGTCTGTATATATATTTTTAAAGTCTGAAAATAAATGTGAAAGTTCCTGTAAGACTTCGGAAGCATGAGTGAATGTGCATTCTGAGTTAGAGTTGCTCACATTTTCCTCTGGCATCTGAAAGTTTTTCCCACGTGTTGATTTTGTCTGAGAATTGAGGGCATTGTTCCTGCCCACACAGGAATGTCAGTGCCATTTTTTTCTCAGTGCTATGAATAAGGCTGTCAGAATGTAGGCGCTCTTCGTCAGTGTTCTGTTGATAAAACTGTTTATCAGGCAGTAGAATGTGTCAAGGTCTTCTTGCCTTCCTTGTGTAGAGTACTGGCCTCAGAAATCCAATTTGTTATCATTGCTTTTGAGTGTTTTTATGTACTTACTTGATTGTTTATGTCTACTGTCACCCTCCAAGGCTGTTCTTTTAGACTTCTATATAATCGACCCTTACTAGGTTTACGAGCTAAATAGTTTTAACTGTCTACATCTTGTAGAGGATCTGGAAGTTGTGGCCCTCTAAACTCCTGCAAAATAGCGTTAGATTTAAATATGATTTAAATAGAACTGTGAACAATTTAATTGGCATGTATTATATGCCATTTAAAATTCCAGTGACATAGGTCCAGATGGAATGTCTCTGGTTAACTGTCCATTTGTTCCTTTAGCTCAAAAAGGAATTTAAGGTGATAATTCTCTCCAATAACGTAATTTTTGTTTAGTAAATGGGAAGAGGCTGCCATGCCATGTGAGTAGTTGAACACTTTGGTCCAGCTGGAAGAACACTGAGGGGTTCACAGGAGCAGAGCAGACTCGTTAGCTGGGCATTCAGGATGCTGTTGCGTATGACCTCAGGATGTCTTTTGATAGATTACTATAGGATTTTCTGTGTTTTCCCTTGCCAGCCAAATTGGTCTTCTAATAAGGCACTGACTTGTCTGTCCTTTCTTTCCTCAAGTTTCTGATGAGATCATCTCTGCCATTTCAATTTCCCCATCCACACGATTCCCCCCAATCTTTTAATGTCCAACTTAAATCCAGGTGTCCGGAGGTTTTTTCTTCCTCTGAACTTGTTTTCACCAGTCATTGGACAATTAATCATGTGCTGCCTTGTGAGAGTCTCTTGTATTGTTGTGTTGAACAACAGCTAAACTCTTGTATTATTGTTTGATTTTTCTCATGCTTATGTTGTTTCTTCACCTGGATTGTTAGTTCCTTGAGAAAAAGAACTTTCTTCTCTCTCCCCATAGGGCATCAATGCAGGACTGTGCCTTTAGCACTACTCATAAAAAGTTAATTGTTGATTTCGCTCTGCTTTCTCCTATGTGTATAAAACTTTTATCCTTATCTAAGCTAAATGATCGCGTTTGCTTGTTTGTGTTCCTAGTTCTTCTCTCCATCCTTTCCAGTTAGAAAAGAAAGATTTGTGTGTGCGTGTGTGTGTGTGTGTGTGTGTGTGTGTGTAATCCTCCACCCTCTCATATTACTACGTCTATCCACAGCTGCCCTGCTTTTTAAGTGCTTAGAAACAGTAGGCTAACTTTTTGTACAAACACTTCATGGGTTTAAATAAATGAAAATGATTTATTAAATTTCTATAGAGGCTGTGAACTGACGAGGCGTGAGAGCGATGCAGAAGTGGATAAGGAGTGGTCTTGGCCCTTCAGGATCTCACAGCATAGAGAGAATGTAGACTCCCAGAAGCCTAAGAGTTCTTTCACACAAATCTGAGCTGCCACAGGTCAGATGGCTGCTGGCTGGCTGGGTGTAGGCTGGGCTTGGAGAGGAGAGTATAATTAACACCTTACTCCCTGCCTCTTTTTCTCTAATGCTCCTCTTTTCTCTTGAGCAAACTAAAGAATGATATGGTTTTAATTTTTCAGCAGTCAAGAATTCAACCACATTGGTTCTCCTTTGTCTTCCCCACTTTTGGTTTCAAAATCTGCGGATTGCCGTTTTTGCCCTTGCATCAGTGGTTTTTGAAAGCATTAAATTGACACTTGAAAGTAACTTCTCACTATGAGTAACCATCCTGACATAATTTTGAAGGCAGCATCTATCTCTGCCTGCCCCTTTCTCACACATGCTGCCAGGCAAGCTGACGCCTCAGTAATTTACTACTTAAGTTTTACTCTCACCTGAGGGTGATAGTAGAACAGGCACCAGATCTTTGAATTTTTTTTCCTGTTTTGGAATGAAAATTATTTGAAGGTTGAATAACATTTGAAATAGTGGGGAAAGTCATTTTCAGAATAAAATTTGTACTTTAAAATCTGTTCAGATATGTTTTCTTGCTCTCTAACATAAGTAGGTATTAAAAAAATTTTAACTCCTTTTCAGAGTTCATCAAATGAGATGTAATTTTATTTTTCTTTCATTCAACAAGAAACAAAGTTATCTTTTGTTAAACCCCTTCCGCTGGGAATCCCTCTGTTTTCATTACTGTTTTATTTCCAGTCTCTTTTCCAGTCTTCTCCTGAGCAAATTAAAGATGTTTCTGACAGTTTTTATTTCTCAACCATTAGGAAATTTTGCCAAATATTCTCCTCCTTGATCCTATCTCCCTATTCCCCCCCACCAAGGTTTCTCTGGAGATTGTGTGCAGGAGCTTGAATGGGGGAACAGAAATTTGAGAATCTTGCCTTTACCTGTGAGCGTTGTTGAATTTATTTCACGGAAGCTCAAGCTGGGGCCATTCTTTCCATCCATCCTTTCCACAGCGGGATCAAGACTCTGTGGCCTAGTGGAAACATGTACAGAATTTATCATCCCTATTTACAGCACTTTAATATAATATGCTAACATTTGAATCTTAAAGGGATCAAATGCAATATAACATAATAAAATACAGTCTATAAAAAGCACTGGATTAGTCAGAAAAAGTTTCTTCATGCAAGGTGGCTAAATGATTAAAGTACTGAAAAATGATCTGTCAGATTCCTATTTTTATATTTGTTATATTCTGCAACAGAGTTTCACATCAACTCTGTTATGATTAGGAATATTATTCTTTTTTTAATTCTAGAGAGACAGCCTCAAAACTACTAACTGAACTACGTTTCATAACTGTGTGCTATATTTGCAGAATATGCCATTTTAACCTGTTTTGAGTTGTCTAGTTTTGTGCATTATCTAGTTATTAACATAGGAAAGAATTTGAGTCTTATTATGATCTGTTTATTATATTCATTGATCTCTTTCTATATTTCTGTCAGCAGCAATTTAAAGTGAATCAAATAGGAACACTCTAATAAGCTTTTCTTCTATAGCACAGAAAGCTTGTCTGAATCAAATGTCAAAAGTCACTGTAGGCAAATAGTTTACAGAGAATCTGCTAGCCTACAGAGATTTGCTGCTTATGGTTTTTTATATAAGTTTTAATGGAAATGGTATTTGGCAGTTTCTTAAAAAGATACTTAGAAAAATTTGGTGTGCTCATCTGGCTAGAAGTTTGATACCAGCCTCTTTATATAATCTAACAGTTTTAGTCACTGCTGTTTTTTAAGAGGTTATAGTTTTCACAGATTTATTCCCAGTTTTGCTGTTCAAAGTGAATAAGAGAAAAAGCTGGACGAAAAGAATGTGGAGTTTCACTTCTTAAAAATTACTTTAGTGACTGGTTACTGACCTTCATTAGTGATGGTATATAATTTTTAAGAAAAATAGAAAGTTAAAGAAGTCATATTTCCACAGTATTTTATGAATTTGGCCTCAAAATAGTATTCATTTAAATATATATTGTGAGTTTAGAAGTAATTTTTGTCCCCCAATATTGATTTGTTTCCTGTCTGAGAAGATAAAGAGAAAAGTATGAGGTATAATTTGTCCTCTTAAATTGAGTATAGATTTTACTTTCAGAGGTAAACTTTACCTATGAAACAAGAATATGCATATAGTTGATAAAATACTGTTTATGGTTTAGATAAAAGTGCAGAAGTGCCAAGTTATTATGGGCTGGAGTTGGTAAGCAAATCTTCATTGAGGAGAAAGGAACTCGTAGACTTCGAAGAATGATGTACTTAGGAAAACTCGGCAATACTTAGCCTAGTACATTTTTCATTTGAAAATGGTTAAATAGTAAAATCCAAGCAGAAATTTTGGGTTATAAGAAAAGGCTTGAATGCCTACTTCCTTATATGTCAAGGATAGCATAATAAAATGTAAACTCTGTTAGGAGCAAACCATGCTGGCCAGCGCTGTCAGTTTTGGCCCAGGCTTTGCGTGGCTTGGCTTTAACTAGGAATCCTCTCCTCTTGCAAAGCCAGAATACCATTGGGGTTCAAATGGATTAATCTCTTCACTTCTGCTAAACGTAAAGAAGAGGTGGGCTCCCACCCATAGGAGAGGTTGCAAAGTAAACATAAAATATAAAAAAAAATGCATGGACTCTATTGTTTACTCTTTTCCAGTCTGCTTTCCAAAATTTTGTTGGCACTGATTCCATTCTCTTTCTCGCTTTCCATTGTCGGGGGTGGGGGGGGGGGGAAAGAATATGTGCGTGTTGTGCTCATGTGTGCACTTAACCACCTCATTTTAGAATAGCTTCCATAGGGAGCAGAGCTAAATGTGTATTTTCAATCTACCATCTTTAATTAGAAGTCCACTTTCTACTTAGGAAAATCTGGACACTGAGCCTGTTTTGTCACTAGGATAAAGTGAAGTGGGCCCTCTGCCTCAATATAGCCAGGATGTTTTCTGGATATCTCATTATAACAAGACTTTTAATTGGTTGTGGTAGCTTTAGTAGCATCTGTTTTGACATTGTTCGTTGTTTTCTTACAGATGCTTTTTGTTAGTTTTCATTTTCTTGATTCACTATTTCCTGCCGGTGTCTAGATAGTCCATTTTGTTTTGCATGTGTGTTTAATTGGGCAGAGCAGAGGTAGGTCATAGGAGAAGAATGGATGGAAATGCTGTTCTACTTAACATATGTTATTTTGTTTTTTTGCGATTAATAGGTATAGTTTAGTTCTTATCCACTTGGTTTGGGTCCTAAGCTATGTATTATGTAAAGTTTGTGGCTTTGTTCATCAAACATTTCTGGACCAAGCATTGGTGATAATGTTGGTGGAGGCGGGGTTGGTTCTTCAACAAGATCGGACTTGGGAGAATTTCACTGTGCAGGGTCTGATGCTCAGCATTGGGATGTACGTTAACTCTATTCACTGTGCCCGAGTCAGTCAGGCAGGGGAAAACTGCCCTTGCTGACCAGTTATATAAATGTAGACATAAGAATTCCAGGAAATGAATTTACAGTGAGAGATAACTGCCAGGAAGAATGAAACATTTAGATTTATTGGTCATTTAATTCTTTCCTTCATAATAAGAAAGTTGTCAGATGGTGCTAAATCTCAGGATATCTTTGTGAGCATGAAATTCAGAGCAAGGGGTATTATACCAACATAGTAACAGGTGTCTTTTTTTTTTTTTTTTAAGAGATTTATTCCGGACTTTTATTTCTTAATTTCTTTTGAGACAGGTCTTCCATTGAAATCACTTCCAAAAACCCAGATTTATAGAATTGCCATTACATGATGCTATCTTTTTTTTTTAAATTTAATTTAATTTTATTTATTTATTTTTGTCTGTGTTGGGTCTTCGTTTCTGCACGAGGGCTCTCTCTAGTTGGCGGCAAGCGGGGGCCACTCTTCATCGCGGTGCACGGGCTTTACACTATCGCGGCCTCTCTTGTTGCGGAGAACAGGCTCCAGACACGCAGGCTCAGTAATTGTGGCTCACGGGCCCAGTTGCTCCGCGGCATGTGGGATCTTCCCAGACCAGGGCTCGAACCCGTGTCCCCTGCATTAGCAGGCAGATTCTCAACCACTGCGCCACCAGGGAAGCCCTAACAAGTGTCTTTAGCTTCCTGTAGCTTGATTGAAAGCCACCGTGGAGGGTGAATACATCTGCCAGCAGGTCAAGAATAATTGTGCTTTCAGGCCAGGTTACCCTTCTTCCTAGTGATACTGCTAACTTCCCACTTTTAGTTCTCCCTATTCCTCCCCCTTCAGGAAGCCTCGTAGGATCTGTACATTTGTTGGATACATATACATACACTCAACCACCTACCCTTTCTTCCCCTAACATTTTAGACCTTTTATTCCTGGGTCTCCTGCAGTCAGATTATTTCATCTATCACGTATTGATTTTTACTTAGGTTTCCCAGTAACTGTTAAACTAACTCCAAATTCTGCTGGAAAACTTATGATGGACCTTAGTATTTACATTTGGGCATGTTACTGACCTAATAGGTGTGGGGATGGGAGTTGAAGTTGGGAAGGGGAATGATTGGCCTGAAACCCATTTACCATGGAAAAATATTATTTCTGTTGGAAAAGATTCTGAATTTCAGGTAGCTGTCTGTCACACGTCACGCTGCATTTTATGGCAGAAGTAATATAGGAGAGCTTTGAGGTGGCCATCTGGATATGTGAATACGTATGTGCAGAGAAGCATTATAAAGGACATTTCCAGCTTATGAACAGGTTATACACATGTATACGTCAGTAAGCTATTTGGAGAGTATGTTTTCCCATGGAGATAAGGCACAGATGATTAGACTTTCAAGTCGATTTGTAAAAGTCTATAAAGTTTTTGAACTGAGTTCTGGGTGCTAAATCTTGGAGCAGGTGGATAAAGACAGAATTTCTACCCCACTTTTCTAATTCAGGCCAAAATTTAAAATCCCCTTTTTATTTTCATATTCTTTTCCTATTTCTTGTTGCTTTTTTCCCTAGACTTTCTTGTTCCTAGTTCCATGATGATATTCTGTTACTCTTTTGTAGTATCATAATACAAAAAATGTCCGATGCTTCCTGCTTACTTTTTCTCTGTCCAGAATTAAAATTCCTCTAATTTCTCAAACGTAGCCGATCTCTCACCTAAATAATGAGAGGATCCGCAATCTGAGTGAATGACTCCTGTGTGGATGATTACTTGTATTTGCCTTCTAGAAGGTATTTGCATTTTAACAGAAGCCTGTTCACGCTAAAGAATCATAAGTGGTAGAGTTTCACTCAGGAAGCCAAGGGAAATGAAAAAATGAAAGCAGTTTGTGAGGGCGGTAGAGGGCTGGGTTTTTGGCCTTTGGATCAGGTGGACGTACTGCTGGTAAGGTGGCCTTTTGGGGAGGCATACCCAAGTGCTCCCTAACTTTCTTGCTTCTGAACCTCCATGTTTCTGATGCCTCACACTTTTTCTTCTTATGTAGTTGAAGTAGTTGCTTTGTGTGTGTTTTAAGTCAGGCAAAGTCTTGAAGACTCATCTGTTGCTCCCTACTTGCCCATGGTTAACAAAAACCTTGCCACTTTGTCTTTTGTTTTACTTTAGTTTGTTAGTCGTCTACCGGGAATGAAAAACTTTTATTACCTGGGAAAAAAATGTCAAGCTGAATAGAAAGACTGCTGCCTCAGATCATTGTTTAAAAATTGAGATATCTCAAAATGAAATGTACTTTTTTTCCTCAGATTACCCAGAAGTTGCTTGTCATTGAGTTCAAGAATCAGAAATTCAGGTGGTGAGGTATAAGGAAATTACTGTTATTTCTTAAGAACCTTTTCAAGACCTCTTTCTTTGTATCAGATCCTGTTTGCCTCTGTTTTAAAATAATAATAAAGTAATAAAGTAAATATTTAAGTGATTAAGATTTTTCTGCGTTACAACTTGACTTCCACTTTGGTCAGTTGTTAAAAAATACTTGAAACACTCCTGGCCAGTAGAGGTAAGAATAGTTTCATTGGGCCTGATCTGTGATAAGATCTGTAGTCAAACAGGTGTCTTGTGTTTTTCTACCTTGTGATTTCTTTCTCGAAGGTAGTCTCAAATACAGTTGTCATTAAAGATTGTCAGATAAATTTTATGTTATCGGGCTATATGAAACAGTCTTTTAAAAAGGATTTTAAGTGAAAAGTTGATCAATTGATGTATCAGTTAGTGTGTTGGGTCCTGGCTTTTGTGTCTGGGTCTTTGAAAGGGGCAAAAGGTGAGTATGCTCCTTTGGATGGTGCCTGGCCGGACTGAAAACAGAAAGCTGATGGACTTGAGTGTGAGGGCAGGTAGTCTTACCATGGGAGAGGGAATCTGTTTGCCGACTTTGGTATCAGCCTTGCCTCATGGTCAGAATCCTTGGTTAAGCTTTCTGAAAATACAAGAGCACAGAGGCTTTTTTTTTTTTTTTTTTTTAGGGCAGTGAAACTATTCTGCAGGATACTGTAATGGTGGAGACACGTCATCATACATTTGTCCAAACCCATAGACTATACAAGACCAAAAGTGAGCCCTAATGTAAACTATGGACTTGGGGTGATTATGATGTGTCAGTGTAGGTTCATCAGTTGTAACAAATGTACCGCTCTGTGGGGGATGCTGATAATTCGGGAGGCCGTGCATGTGGGGGGGGTAGAGGGTATATGGGAAATCTTTGGATCCTTTGCTCAATTTTCCTGTGAAGCTAAAACTGCTCTACAAAATAAAGTCTAATACAAAAATTAAAAAAAATACAGATGCCCAGGTGCTATCTTTGAAGATTCTGATTCAGTGGGTCTGATGCTGGACTTGAGCATCTCTGCAGCCAGACTTAAAAACTGCTTTGAGAGGCTATAACATGCTGCCTACCAAGGCACTCCCTGGCAGAGCACCTGCTCCCCAGGTATATGGTGAATTGATCAATTAGCTCCTCCTTGAAATATGAACATGGCTGGTGGGGAATTTTCCCCTAGTGGTAGGGAAGTGAGTGGAGTAGAGCTCCTACAGTAAGACTGCAGGAAGTCTTATTAAGTGTCTGTCTGGCTGAATTTGTCTGGTTCTGGTTTGCTTTGAGCAATGCCCAACATATAGTAAGGGCTTGATGAATATTAGGTGCAATTATTATCATCATGATACTTTAAACTCCTGACTGTATTTTTTCTCAGGATCTTACTATTTTTCTTGAACGTTTGATGAAAATGCTAACGTCCTTTGCCTTGGATGAATTCTCAATATCTTGCTATTATATTTTATCAATAACTTAGTGACTTGGAAGGTCCATAATATAAACATATACCACTTAAATAATCACGTTCACTTTGTAATTAAAAGAACTTGCTTCGATTCAAAAATCAAACGTTAGTATTTTTATAAGCAGGAGGAAAAACAAGATTTAAAAACAGTACATTTTATATTGAAAATTTTGAATAAACCCGTCTCTACTGTCCAAGGACTTAACCCTCTTGTTGGAGAGTCAGAAGAGAAACATTGGCCGTAGCCAGCTGGATTAAGAAAACAACATCAAAGATCAATTTATATGCTTTAAGCTGTAGGAATAGAAATATAGTTGGATTTTGCATCTGAGAAATTGCAGGCTATTTGGCAGCTGTTCGCTTAGAGCAAATGAAGATTTAGATGATTTTTCCTCATATGCTACAAATACCATTACATTAAACTTTTATTACCAAAGGAAGGCATTTAAGGGACCACATTTTATGAACAGCTGAGCAACTGACACATATTAGAACTGACAGAGGTGTTTATTATTCCTTATTGTTTAGTTAAAGCGAAAAAATAAGTATAATTCCTTGTGTAAAATGTGTGTGTGGATATTTACATTTCATCGATAAATAGTTTGCTTAACAAGCTTCACGATCCATCGCTCTGGAGGTTGTGTGAGATTTTTCTGAAGCTCCATTCCAGAGCTTGGCTTTCAGATTACCCTGGAGCGAGCATATTGGTGAGAGGAGTAGACTTGGCTTCTGGAATAGCCGTCGGCAGGCCGGTCCTGCAGCTGGAGATAGAAGTCCTCCAAGAGGACACCCTTTGGTTAGCTAGCTGATTCTTGTGTCCTGAAAACAGATGAAAACCTCTGGTTTGTGGAAAATAAAAACTATAACCACCTTAGAAATAAAGGTTGTGGCTATGGATGAAAGAGTAAAAGTTTGATATTTTATTTATTAAAAATAAAATTAACATTTGTTTGCCATTTTCCATATACCATAAAGATGAAACATATTTTTCTATCTTGTTTGCGATCTAAACTTACCTGGTTGCTTATGAGATGAATTGCGTACTCAGTTAAGAATTATGAAACATTTCAAACACCAGCAGACTGGGGTAGAAAAGCATGCCATCTCAATACTGCATTTAGACTTGGATAGAATGGGGGAATCACTGAGCTCATGAAATAGGGTTTTATAATATAGAAGAAAGGCAAGCTCCTCTGTTCTTCAGGAGTTAATTAAGGTATGCATGTGATTTTATTAAAGGTGAGCATGTATGCATCTAGCTACACTAGGGTTTCCTTTAATATTATTGCAGGACACAGTTACTGGAGGGTATTGTGTGGTGCGTTCTGGTCTAGTGTGTGTTTTGTTTTGTAGCAGCTTTTTAATTTTTATTTCTAGCACCTAAAACTATATTGAATAGTATTTTATGTCATTCATGTCAACAACACTGCAGAATTTCCTCAATGTTGAAGCATAATTCCTTGAATCCTGTGGAATGGAAAGAAATAGAGAGTCTGTAATGAACTATGAGAGGATTTTTCTTTTTCTTCCCTCTTCTTTTAGAGGCTGGTCTTGAAGGAATACTGTATAAGAAAGATTTCTGCTTATCATTCTTGGTAGTGTCTTTTAAGAAACCTACATGCTTATGTAATTTTGATAATGCATGCCTGTCTGTCGGTCTATCTATTGATATACATATATACAAATTTTTCCTGATCGTTAGTGAAAATTAAGTTTGGAAATTTTTTTTCAACTACTCAAAGAAAAAACAATAGGTATGTGTGTGTGTATACATGTGTATGTGTATATATATACACATATTTATTTATATATACTATACGTGTGTACGTTTATATATTTTTTATATAATACACTTTTTTCAAACTTAATAATGGTCAGGGAACTTTAAAATCTTCCTTTATTATAAATGTCTCATTTACTTCTGGAGTTACATTTTGAATACACATACACACAATCATTGGATGTGGTTTCTTTCTTCCTTTTTGCCAGGATTTGAATGAACTTTGGGACAGAGGTGTGTCATTCAGATTGGTAGGAAAAGAATGATCCGATAAGTGATGCCCTGAGACTTTTTAAGACACTCCTTTCCCCTTCTGTTTGGTTATCTTTGATTTCCTCCACCTCCCATGACAGTGTCTCAGTTGTTGTGTTTGCTCTGTGCATACCTTTCTTTCCTTGGCCTTTTATACTTGCACAGTGCAGTTCAGAGCTAGCGCGAAATACATAGCTCAAGGGCTGTGATGTGTGGATCGCATTGTACGCTTCCCAGCACTGTCTTCTCAGTGCACAATAAGTGCAGTGTGGAGGGGCCTACACGGAGACAGTGATGGTGTTTTATAAAACGCCAGTGGTGTGTGGTGTTGACTGCAATCCGCCGGGTAAGCAGTTGCACAAATTCCTCCAAGTTGAGAGGCCTCCAGAAATGTCATGTTTTGGCCTCAATAATGAATGCCACAAATAACAGCACAGGCACGGGGAACTTCGCTCAGCGTCTCAGATTCCAGGCTGCCTTTCTTCCGCTCGGTTTGCTATAAATTGCTCTCCTCCCCAACCCCTCCCAAAGAAAGTTCCCCAAAGCTAGCCTTCCGATCCTTGAATAATATATATTAAATCCACCTAAATTATCTTGTTTTGTCTCTGTTTCGTTTTCTTGTTGAAAATTTCAACCCATTGATTTTATACTACTGTTCAGTGGTGTAAGTGAGGTTTGGGAGAGGCAGACAGGGGCAAAGTAGATTGTAAAGCTTGTTGGCATTTAATATAGAAGGTAAGATTTCTTTTTGAAGTGTACTTGGCAAGTTGATTAACTGTTGTATGGTTTTAATTGTTTAATTAACTGGTCCTACGTTATCAGAATAGGGATGAACACAGTTTGTACTCTATAAAGATTCTAGTGTAAGATGGGATATAAAGCAAAGGCATGCTTCAGATAGCAAGAAGAAATAACAGCGACTGATGTCTTAGGGCAGGAATGTGTAAAGACTGCAAAATCCCACTGTCCCCTTTTGCATAAAGGTGGTTCATGGTCAGCTCTTAAGAGAAAGGGGCAGATTGGCTTTTCTGCTGACATCTTTCCTCTAGTTCCCAAGAAGTATTTGGAAATGCTCTAATTACTAAGGAAGAGTCTAAGTACAATGTAGAATTGTGAAAATAAAATACAGGACTCTGGCTGTTCTTCTTCTAGAATCTAGTTGGCAGTGTGTGTTTGGCTTAGTTTCTTGAATATCTGTGGGTTGGTAGTCCATGAGCTAGAGCCAGGGAATTGCATAAGACTGGGAGCCAGAAGACCTGATTTCTAGACTCAACTCTGCCAACTTTTTGGCTGGCATTATAGCACCAAGCCGTTGCATCCAGCATATCGTTTGGCCTACGAGTGAGTGAAGTGAATCAATGAGGTACTGCTGTAGGAGACATTAAAATGAGTCAGACATACTTTAGCTTAAAGAATCCAGTCTTCAAAAGTAGTAAGTATCAAAAGGAGTAGAACGACAGTCCCTTTGGTGGGGCTAATGGCGGACTCTGGGAGGGCTCACACCAAGGAGTCCTTCCCAGAACTTCTGCTGCCAGTGTCCTTGTCCCCGCGATGAGCCCCAGCCACCCCCTCCCCACACCCCCGCCTCTGCAGGAGCCCTTCAGCTCTAGCAGCTGTGTGGCTGACAGGGGCTTGGTGCTCCGGCCATGTGTCAGGCCTGAGCCTCTGAGGTGGGAGAGCCGAGTTCAGGACACTGGTCCACCAGAGACCTTACAGCCTCACGTAATATCAAACGGTGAGAGCTCTTACAGAGATCTCCGTCTCAACGCTAAGACCCAGCTCCACCCAAAGGCCAGCACGCTTCAGTGCTGGATGCCCCATGCCAAACAACTAGCAAGACAGGAACACAACCCCACCCATTAGCAGAGAGGCTGCCTAAAATCATACTAAGTTCACAGACACCCCAAAACACACCACCGGATGCGGTCCTGACCACCAGAAAGACAAGATCCAGCCCCACCACCAGAACACAGACACCAGTCCCCTCCACCAGGAAGCCTACACAAGACACTGAACCAACCTCACCCATTGGGAGCAGACACCAAAAACAACGGGAACTACGAACCTACAGCCTGTGAATAGGAGACCCCAACACAGTAAGTTAAACAAAATGAGAAGACAGAGAAATATGCAGAAGATGAAGAAGCAAGGTAAAAACCCACCAGACCAAACAAATGAAGAGGAAATAGGCAGTCTACCTGAAAAGGAATTCAGAGGAATGATAGTAAAGATGATCCAAAATCTTAGAAGTAGAATGGAGAAAATACAAGAAACGTTTAACAAGGCTCTAGAAGAACTAAAGAGCAAACAATGATGAACAACAGAATAAATGAAATTAAAAATTCTCTAGAAGAAATCAGTGGCAGAATAACTGAGGCAGAAAAATGGATAACTGACCTGGGAGATAAAATAGTGGAAATAACTACCATAGAGCAGAACAATGAAAAAACAATGAAGAGAATTGAGGACAGGCTCAGAGACGTCTGGGACAAAATTAAATGAACCAACATTTGAATTATAGGGGTCCCAGAATAAGAAGAGAAAAAGAAAAGGTCTTAGAAAATACTGAAGAGATTATCATTGAAAACTTCCCTAACATGGGAAAAGAAATACTCAAGTCCAGGAAGCACAGAGAGTCCCATACAGGATAAGTCCAAGGAGAAACACACCAAGACACATACTAATCAAACTATCAAAAATTGTAAAATACAAAGAAAAAATATTAAAAGCAGAAAGCGAAAAGCAACAAATAACATACAAGGGAATCCTCATAAGGTAAACAGCTGATCTTTCAGCAGAAACTCTTCAAGCCAGAAGGGAGTGACAGGACATATTTAAAGTGATGAAAGGGAAAAACCTACAACCAAGATTACTCTACCCAGCAAGGATCTCATTCAGATTCGATGGAGAAATTAAAACCTTTACAGACAAGCAAAAGCTAAGAGACTTCAGCACCACCAAACCAGCTTTACAACAAATGCTAAAGGAACTTCTCTAGGCCGTAATACAAGAGAAGAAAGACCTACAAAACAATTAAGAAAATGGTAATAGGAACATACATATCGATAACTACCTTAAATGTAAATGGATTAAATGCTCCAACCAAAAGACGTAGACTGGCTGAATGGATACAAAAACAAGACCTGTATATATGCTGTCTACAAGAGACCCACTTCAGACCTAGGGCCACATATCGACTGAAAGTGAGGGGATGGAAAAAGATTCCATGCAAATGGAAATCAAAAGAAAGCTGGAGTAGCAATTCTCCTATCAGACAAAATAGACTTTAAAATAAAGACTATTACAAGAGACAAAGAGGGACACTACATAATGATCAAAGGATCAATCCAAGAAGAAGATATAACAATTGTAAATATTTATGCACCTAACATAGGAGCACCTCAATATATAAGGCAAATGCTAACAGCCATAAAAGGGGAAATCAACAGTAACACAACAACAGTAGGGGACCTTAACACCGCACTTTCACCAATGGACACATCATCCAAAATGAAAATAAATAAGGAAACCCAAGCTTTAAAAGACACATTAGACAAGATGGATTTAATTGATATTTATAGGACATTCCATCCAAAAACAACAGAATACACTTTCCTCTCAAGTGCTCATGCAGCATTCTCCAGGATAGACCATATCTTGGGTTACATATCAAGCCTTGGTAAATTTAAGAAAATTGAGATCGTATCAAGTATCTTTTCTGACCACAATGCTATGAGACTAGATATCAATTACAGGAAAAAATCTGTAAGAAATACAAACACGTGGAGGCTAAACAATACACTACTTAATAACCAAGAGATCACTGAAGAAATCAAAGAGGAAATCAAAAAATACCTAGAAACGAATGACAGTGAAAACACGACGACCCAAAACCTATGGGATGCAGCAAAAGCAGTTCTAAGAGGGAAGTTTATAGCAATACAATCCTACCTCAAGAAACAAGAAAAATCTCAAATAAACAATCTAACCTTACACCTAAAGGAACCAGAGAAAGAAGAACAAAAAAACCCCAAAGTTAGCAGAAGGAAAGAAATCATAAAGATCAGATCAGAAATAAATGTGACAGAAATGAAGGAAACAATAGCAAAGATCAATAAAACTAAAAGCTGGTTCTTTGAGAAGATAAACAAAATTGATAAACCATTAGTCAGACTCATCAAGAAAAAAGGGAGAAGACTCAAATCAACAGAATTAGAAATGAAAAAGGAGAAGTAACAACTGACACTGCAGAAATACAAAGGATCATGAGAGATTACTACAAGCAACTCTATGCCAATAAAATGGACAACCTGGAAGAAATGGAGAAGTTCTTAGAAAAGCACAACCTTCCGAGACTGAACCAGGGAGAAATAGAAAATATAAACAAACCAATCACAAGCACTGAAATTGAAACTGTGATTAAAAATCTTACAACAGGGCTTCCCTGGTGGTGCAGTGGTTAAGAATCTGGCTGCCAATGCAGGGACATGGGTTCGAGCCCTGGTCCAGGAAGATCCCACATGGTGCAGAGCAGTGAAGCCTGTGTGCCACAGCTACTGAGCCTGTGCTCTAGAGCCTGCGAGCCACAACTACTGAGCTCACATGCCACAAGTGCTGAAGCCTGCAGGCCTAGAGCCTGTGCTCTGCAACAAGGGAAACCACTGCAATGAGAAGCCCGCGCAACACAACGAAGAGTAGCCCCCACTCACCGCAACTAGAGAAAGCCCGCACACAGCAACAAAGACCCAATGCAGCCAAAAATAAATTAAAAAAAAAAAATCTTCCAGCAAACAAAAGCTCAGGACCAGATGGCTTCACAGGCGAATTCTATCAGACATTTACAGAAGAGCTAACACATATCTTTCTCAAACTCTTCCAAAATATAGTAGAGGGAGGAACACTCCCAAACTCATTCTACGAGGCCACCATCACCCTGATACTAAAACCAGACAAAGATGTCACAAAAAAAGAAAACTACAGGCCAGTATCACTGATGAACATAGATGCGAAAATCCTCAACAAAATACTAGCAAACAGAATCCAACAGCACATTAAAAGAATCATACACCATGATCAAGTGGGGTTTATCCCAGGAATTCAAGGATTCTTCAATATATGCAAATCAATCAATGTGATATACCATATTAACAAATTGAAGGAGAAAAGCCATATGATCATCCATCTCAATTAATGCAGGAAAAGCTTTCGACAAAATTCAACACCCATTTATGATAAAAACCCTATAGAAAGTATGCATAGAGGGAACTTGCGTTAACATAATAACGGCCATATGTGACAAACCCACAGCCAACATCGCTGTCAATGATGAAAAACAAACTATTTCCACTAAGATCAGGAACAAGACAAGTTTGCCCACTCTCACCACTGTTATTCAACATAGTTTTGGAAGTTCTAGCCACAGCAATCAGAGACTAAAAGGAAATAAAAGGAATCCAAATCGGAAAAGAAGAAGTACAACTGTCACTTTGCAGCTGACATGACACTATACATAGAGAATCCTAAATATGTTACCAGAAAACTACTAGAGCTAATGAATGAATTTGGTAAAGTAGCAGGATACAAAATTAATGCACAGAAATCTCTTGCATTCCTATACACTAATGGTGAAAAATCTGAAAGAGAAATTAAGGAAACACTCCCGTTTACCATTGCAACAAAAAGAATAATATACCTAGGAATAAACCTACCTGAGGAGACAAAAGACCTGTATGCAGAAAACTAAAAGACACTGATGAAAGAAATTAAAGATGATACAAACAGATGGAGAGATATATCACGTTCTTGGATTGGAAGAATCAACATTGTGAAAATGACTCTACTACCCAAAGCAATCTACAGATTCAGTGTAATCCCTGTGAAACTACCAATGGCATTTTTTACAGAACCAGAACAAAAAATTTCACAATTTGTATGGAAACACAAAAGACCCCAAATAGCCAAAGCAATCTTGAGAAAGAAAATCGGACCTGGAGGAATCAGGCTCGCAGACTTCAGGCCATATTACAAAGCTACAGTAATCAAGACAGTATGGTACTGGCACAAAAACAGAAGTATAGATCAATGGAACAGGATAGAGCCTAGAGAAATCCACACACATGTGGTCACCTTATCTTTGATAAAGGAGGCAGGAATATACAAGGGAGAAAAGACAGCCACTTCAATAAGTGGTGCTGGGAGAATTGGACAGCTACATGTAAAAGAATGAAATTAGAACACTCCCTAACACCATACACAAAAATAAACTCAAAATGGATTAGAGACCTAAACGTAAGTGCAGACACTATAAAACTCTTAGAGGAAAATGTAGGGAGAACACTCTATGACATAAGTTACAGCAAGATTCTTTTTGACCCACCTCCTAGAGAAATGGAAATAAAGACAAAAATAAATGGGACCTAATGAAACTTAAAAGCTTTTGCACAGCGCAAAGGAATCCATAAACAAGACGAAAAGACAACCCTGAGAATGGGAGAAAATATTTGCAAATGAAGCAACTGACAAAAGATTAGTCTCCAAAACTTACAAGCAGCTCATGCAGCTCAATATCAAAAAAACAAACAACCCAATCCAAAACTGGGCAGAAGACCTAAACAGACATTTCTCCAAAGAAGATATACAGATTGCCAACAAACACATGAAAGGATGCTCAACATCACTAATCATGAAAGAAATGCAAATCAAAACTGCAATGAGCTATCACCTCACACTGGTCAGAATGGTCATCCTTAAAAAATCTACAAACAATAAATGCTGGGGAGTGTGTGGAGAAAATGGAACCCTCTTGCACTGTTGGTGGAAATGTAAATTGATACAGCCACTATGGAGAACAGTATGGAGGTTCCTTAAAAAACTAAAAATAGAACTACCACACAACCCAGCAGAGAGAAAACCATAATTCAAAAGGAGTCATGTACCACAATGTTCATTGCAGCTCTATTTACAGTAGCCAGGACATGGAAGTAACCTAAGTGTCCATCGACAGATGAATGGATAAGGAAGATGTGGCACATCCATTCAATGGTATGTTACTCAGCCATAAAAAAGAAATTGAGTTATTTGTAGTGAGGTGGATGGACCTAGAGACTGTCATACAGAGTGAAGTAGGTCAGAAAGAGCAAAACAAGTACTGTATGCTAACACTTATATATGGAATCTAAAAAAAATGGTTCTGAAGTACTTAGGGGCAGGACAGGAATAAAGACAGACGTAGAGAATGGACATGAGGACATGGGGAGGGGGAAAGATAAGCTGGGACCAAGTGAGAGAGTGGCATGGACGTATATACACTACCAAATGTAAAATAGATAGCTAGTGGGAAGTAGCCACATAGCACAGGGAGATCAGCTTGGTGCCTTGTGTCCACCTAGAGGGATGGGATAGGGAGGGTGGGAGGGAGACACAAGAGGGAGAAGATATGGGGATATATGTATATGTTTAGCTGATTGACTTTGTTATACAGCAGAAACTAACACACCATTGTAAAGCAATTATACTCCCAATTAAGATGTTAAAAAAAAAAAAAGGAGTAGAAGTTAAGAGTAAGCAGCATAGATGTGAAATAAAGTGCCTGAAGGAGAAAGATGAATATTGGGAGCTTGGAATAGGCTTCACAGAGGAGAATTTGGAGATTGGTCTAGAGGTCGGCTTTCAACAGTTGGAAATAAAGGTAGGAAAGAAATTTAGAGTATGCCTTGGCAAGTCAGTAGACCTTTTTATCTGGGACAGGCAGCTATGACAACTAATGAACCAGCTACATATACTGATATCTTAGGTGCACATTGTAAAGCAAAATATCTGTGTATTCTGCTTGGTTGACAAATGTGTGTTTGTAGTCCTTCCATGCACTAGAATTCAAGTTGTTTATAAAAAGTGAAAAGAATGATAATAGGAGAAAATTGCCTTCCTGGATAGAAATGTAGAGTACTAATGTTTATGTATATTGCAGGTAAGAATTCATCTCTTTGAAAGAGTGGTCCACAACCTTTTTGGCACCAGGGCCCAGTTTTGTGGAAGACAATTTTTCCACGAACAGGGTCGGGGAGGCAGGGGCAGATGGTTCAGGTGGTAACGCAAGCAATGGGGAGCGGCAGATGAAGCTTCGCTCCCTTGCCCGCTGATTACCTCCTGCTGTGCGGCCTGCAGTTGGGGATGCCTGCTTTAAAAGAAATTCAGGGAATCAGACTGAAAAGTTAGAGCAGTTAAGCTGTCTCCAACCTCAGTTTTCTTATTGTGAAATGAGATTAGATGAAATAACTGTGAAAGCTCTTTATAATGAGATTTAAAATCAATTATTATTTTAGAACAGCCCAGAAAGGTCCTGTGCTTTCAGCTGCCTTTTAGTGCATTCACGTAATGTGCCAAACATTTTATTAAGTACTTTAAATATACTTCATTCAATTCTCTGATCACCATCATAAGGTGAATATTTTTATTTTAAAGAGAGGAAACTGAGACAAAATGAAGTTAAATAACTTGCCTGAGGTTACACAGCTGTTAAGAGGTGGGGCTGGCGTTCAAATCTATGTTATTACCATTCTGCTGTGGTATGTTTCTAAGAAACTGTTGAGACTTGAAGATTATCATGAAAGGTGGTACATACCAGAATCTGGGAGAGGAGAAGGAACAATTTCACCTCGCATGACCCCATACATTTTTTTTTTGCCACACTGCATAGCATGTGGGATCTTGGTTCCCTGATCAGGGATCGAACCCGTGCCCCCTGCAGTGGAAGCGTGGAGTCCTAACCAGTGCCACCAGGGGGAATCCACCCCCCCACAAACACACACATATTTTTATGTACTTGCATTATGAGTTGTGTCTTGGTTCCTCTTCCCCAAATGATGAGAATTTTTATTTATGGAGTGAGTTGCGAACAGCATGAAGGCAAAAAAGAAGTTGTGAGCCACTGGGTCTTATTGCTGTCACAGAACACTCAGGCAAGTTTGATTACAGATTAATGCTTATAAAATGTAATAACTTGGTCCATTTAATGTATACTATTTAATATGCCTCCTGAGTATTTGATGTGTTTTCTTTATGAGATAAGAAGAAATGTACTATTTTGTTTGCCTTTTTGAATTAGCTTACAAGGCAGATCAGTTTTAGGTTTCTAAAGAATAACTTCTCTGGGTTTTCTGTTACAATTTTCTTTCTCTACTCCTTGTTATTCCCTGTCTCATGTTTCTTTCCTTCTTGTCTTGATGGCTTTATAATGTCTATTATTTTAAAATAATGCATGCCAAAATCTTTTGAATGTTAATGTGTGTAAATATTTAATGGAATAAAGTGATTGTAGGTTAATGGGTTTTATTTTATCTGGCTAGAAATCCATTGAGTTTTCTTAATTTGAGACTTTCAGCATTTATCAGCCATTACTCTTTTAACATTGCCTCTCCCTTATTCTGTTGTCTTCATGTAGAATTCTGGGGAGTTATATATAGACCCCTTCTTCTATCTTACATGTCTGTGAATTTCTTTCATAGTGTTCATCTGTCTGTGCTGTATTCTGGATAATTTTTTCAGATCTATCTTCCAGTTCACCAGTTTTCTCTTTAACTCTATCAAGCCCTGTCCATTTGGATTATAATTTAATTAGTATAGCTTTATTTCTAGATGTTCTAATTGGTTCTTTTAAGAATCTGCTTTTTGATAGTTGCTTTTTCCTTGATATTTTAAAATATTCATTTATTTCTTTCAGCATATAGAAACATACTAATTTTGTGTTCTGTACTTGGTAATTCCATTGTCTTCAGTCTCTGAATAACTGATTCTGATACCGTGTCTGATGGTCAATAATAGTAACTGGTTTCCTTGTGTGTTTTTGATTTTTTTGATTATGCTTGTTGGGATTTTATCTATGGGAATCATTTGCTTTAGCCAGACATTTGGGTACTCCAATCCTGGACCAGTTTAAACTGAATTCTCTCTTGTGTCAGTTTGGAATAAAAAAGATAATGTTATTAACAGTCTCCAAATCTGCTTGAGGACCATGTCATGGTAATTTTTCTCTCTCTCGTTTCTTGAGGTAGCGTCTGTAGATCAGTAATTTTGCTGTGGAATAAGTTAGTAAGTGTTGTATTAAAGAAAGATAGTAGTTTATTTAGCCCAATAATTTTGGTAAACATCAGGTTGAATGATGATAAACAAGTTTTTTTTATTTTCCCACCATAGAGCTTCTCAGGGTATCTTATATGCAAATAGGAGTTTTGATGCTCAGTAGTTGTGTACATTAGGCAGAATTTTCCTTGTCCCACTCTACTCCCTTTTTTGGGGATTTGGGTGTATATGTGAAGCATCTCATGGGACCAATGGGAACAACAGAGCATACTTTGGCAAATATAAGTCTGCCCCCGATACCCTTGGCTTCTGCATACTGCCTTCTCACTGGCTCTCCCTCTGTGTTTACACACTCTGTGGCTCTGTATGTATGAGTATGTGTGTGTACGAGTGTGTGTGTGTATATCTATCTTGTATTTAAACTCCCTGAAGGAAGATGTGGTTGTATCTGGTAATCTTTATCCCCAGAGTAAGACATTGTCGTTGGGTAGAGCTCTTATATCTCATAGGCCACTGGTCAGTGTTCTTTGGACAAGTTGGACCAGGTACCTAGTTCAGTCTAGAGGGGTAGACTCATAGGACTTTTTTTTCAGGGGGGGTAGGTTTCGTTTTTATTTTCTGTGTCTACCATTCTAATGTAAAGTTCCTGAGACCATATGTGTCTTATTTATGGTTCTTTCCTCAATGTCTTAACATAGGAACTGATATATATTAGATACAGAATTAGTATATGGGGAGCTTTTTAGCCTGGCAAGCCCTTGTGGTCACCTGAGAGTTCATTGTTCTGTAACCTCCAGTATCTTTTGAATAGAAACTGGTTCTGTCAGACTTTATAAACATCCAAAGTGAAAAAAGTAAGTTCTTTTGAATATGCTATTACTTTTTCTTAAAAGATCATTTCCTTGTTTAAGATTCATTTCAGATGCCACAGTCTTGGTGAAGCTATGATATTTCTTTTTTTTTTTTTTTTTTTTGGTAATTTAACTTTTTATTTAAAAATAAATTTAGGCTTACAGAAAAGTTGCATACACCCAAAGTTATGGTATTTCTCGGATGCTGTTACTATTCCATTCTTGGTGTTCCTTCATGCACTTTGTACGTGCATCTTTCAGTACACGCCTCATAGTATTGTTGCTTTTTTGTCTTCCCAGCCAGCCTTTGAGTTCATTGAGGGTGGAGATGCTGAATGGAAGCTTAAGTAATACGTGCATGTAGTTAAGATCTTATCAAGCATTTAAAATACCTATTTCCTGGAAAAGGGAAGGAGAGAATCATAGAGAGGCAGTCTGTGCATCTAGAAGATATTTTGGTGTTTGTTAGATGTGGGCTAATGAAAGACAGTTGGGAAGAGAATTCAGCTGTGATTGAGCGAGGCACTTGGTGTGGCACTTTGACATACACTCTCTTACTGGGTTAATTTGACCCTCACAGTGAGCTGTGAGAGAGCTGCGATCTCATCTTACAGTTAAGGAGACTAAGTGGTTCGCCCACGGTCACACTCGTCCAGTAATAGTAAACAGCTTACACAACGTCGAATGAGGGAGGGACTGAGTCTGACTGCAGCCCCATGCGGACGCGTCTTCCCTCTGCTGCCCAGCGGTACCAACACCAGATTGCGGTGGTGAGCTTTGCGGATGTTGTAATCTTTTAGGGGAATGCTGTCCATGAGAGCATGTTTCTATTTTTGAAATGGAAACCAGTGAGAACGTATGGTTTATTAATAAAAATTGACTGTAAGCCAATGTTAGAATGTGTTTTTCTCTTTGAACTGAGGTTTGTATGTATAGACATCAGTTGTTTTGACTATCCTTTTTATACCCTAATTGCAAATAGCATTACAACCAGATAAAATAGCATGAATCTCCTTCGACACTGTCACGTTTCTCCATGATTTCTACGGCTAATCAATTTCAGTAGTTAGCTTATTTGAGAGTAGTTGTCGTTTAGTCAGAGGTTTCCTAGAAGTAATAAGTTTGTTTGGAAACTATATCTGATTAAAGGCCAACTTCTTATATAAGCTTCCTTTGAGTTCTTAGTGTCTTTCTAAATAAGAAGATAATCTCTGCTTCATAGTAGTAGAATATCTTCTGTGACTCATTTATACCTCATTATAAATACATAGTGTGTGATGAACAAGTAGATAGATGTGGCAAGAGCTGTAATAGTTTTCTCCCTTTGTTATCTTAGATAAGGACACTTCCTAATTACAAAGTAGGCACTGAAATTATAACTATGGTCAGTCACTATGAGCCTGAGTGGGTAAATGTCACCTCATTTAAAAGAAGTATGTCACACAGAGTACACTGTAATATTGTATTTTTAGTTGATTCAACAGGCACCTATTACGCTGGGTAATTACTCACTGGAGATTGAGGAGTGAACAATGTTGTCGGAATTAATGTCAGAGAAAGCGAAGTCTATCTTGGATTATTGATTACCTTTGAAATATTCTTTGCTGTTGTTTGCAACCAAATCTCCTCACATCTACTCCAGGCTCTTAGGAAGAAGAGATAATGGATTTTACTGCACATTTAAGAAAGTAACAATCATGATATGAGTCACCTTCTCCTCATAAAGTTACTTTAAAATACTTCCAAACTCAGTCTTAATTATTTAGATTAATCATTGCATGCAGACCAGATAGTTTGAAATTCAGAACCTTTCATTTTAAAAGTTCAACACAAAATTTCATGTAAGTGAAGTTAGTCATTTTTCATGTTATAAAGCTCTCCAGCTTATAATAATAAGAGCCAATATTGGTTAAACCCTTACTATGTGCCACACACTGTTCTAAGCTCTCATTATGTATTATAACTCATTGAGTACTTACCACGTCCTCTGTGGTATATTCTGTTATCCCCATTTCACAGATGTACAAATTAAGGCAAATAGAAGTTAAGTGTCTTGTCCCTGGTCACATAGATTGTAAATAATGGAAAGGTATTTAAAACTTTGGTATTTGGAATGCAGAGCCCTGTACTCTTATTTACTACACTGTTATTTGCATGTACTTAAATATGTGGACACATAAACACATATCTGTTTTACATGTACTTAGTCATTTTTTGAATCTGTAGTGATGTGGCTAGCACATTTCTTGAAATGTTGAAATAATGTGTAACCTGTGTGGCATTCTCCCTTTTCCCTCTACTATTTAATGTAATTCTACCTTTTAATAAAAAAAGTTACTATAAAAAGTTTGATAATAAAAGTTGCAGATTCTCCTTCGCAGGTCCTTCAGGCATGGATTTCTTACCTGTGGTTCAACAAGAGGAGGAAGAAAAGGTTAGAGGAGAGAAACACACTCTTGAATTGAGTTTCTGTGAAGACTTTATCTTTTGAAACCCCTTATCAGAGTTGTCCTGATTTGAAATTGAAATGTCTTTTATATCTCGTTCCATTTTTAAAGATGTTTGTGTGGGAAACGTTCATTTTCACACACTGGATGAACTAACTAGTAGACATTTTGATAGTGTGAGGGCATTCATCTTGAAGATGAACAAGTCTGCTGGCTTGTTCCTTTCTCACTCTCAGTCCGGGGGTTGCTTATATCCACGCAGGGCAGGGAGGCGTGTGTCTAACCTGACTTTGCAGTTGGGGGTTCCCAGGGCCGTGCATCTTAGTTGGAGTCACCACTTTATGTTTTGCCATTGATTAAATAATGAGCTTTTCTTCTATGGCTGTCACAGGCTTTGTATCTCTGTTCATAGCAGCTTCTTCAATTAAAAAAAAAACACACACACAACAAAGCAAGGCAAAAATAGGTTAAATCCTTAGAGGCAGCTCATTTACTGTCTCAGTTCCTTTCCCTTCTATTTTTAAGATTTGTTCTACAGAGTGAATCATTCTTGAGAAAGAGTGTAGCTTGTATTGAAAAACATAATTTCTACTCTACAAATATCTTGGAACAAAAATCAAACCTAAGTGCTGATGGGATGAATCGTGTTAGGATACATTGAGGAATGGAGCTAAATGATTTTCCTGGGGAGAGTATACCTTGTAGACATGACATGAGCCATCTTGAGGAACTGAGGGAGGCAGCTTGGACATATTTTTGAACTATTTGAAAAACAAATAAGTGAACTCTTAGCATTTTACTGTTTTTAGTTTTTGAAATATTGACATGGAGTAACAGTAAAGCATAGAGGCTGATCGTGTTTTCGTTTTAGAATTTATGCTTTATGTGTGTGTTGGGGGAGTCTAAAGTGAAAAAGTTATGAATCACTTTTTGGTATTGTTATAAAAGAGGATTGGAATATAAATATTTCATATTAATTTATGCTAAATAATGTTATCTGATATGATGCCCTTGGTTTACAGTACTCATGGACTCATTAGTGCTTGAAAAGTAAAGATATTATTCTTTTTCCTCAGAAACGTGCTAAGGGACAAGTGTTATTTGACAGAGTGTGTGAACATCTCAATCTCTTGGAGAAGGACTACTTCGGACTTGTGTTTCAGGAGACTCCTGAGCAGAAAGTAAGTGAAGTTATTTCAAGTTTGTTTATATCATCTTAGAAAAATACTGTGGGTAACCTGTGTAAAATTCAGCTTTCAAATAACTTATTTTATGCTTTTACTATGACATATTTTATGTTCATTGGAGAAATTTGGAAAGATTGAAAACTTGTGTTTTCACGTATAACTTTTTGCTATTGTGTGTTTGTATGCTTTTCTACTTATATCGTAAGCAGACAGAATGGAATATCTTACACTACATTAATTGTTAGAAACTGAAAGAACTGGTTTTAAAATTTTTATGTTGAATTTTTAGCTCTTGAATTCCCCTGTATTCTAGGAATTAAGCTTGTCTGAAAAGCAGGCATATTGGAAGAAATGTCAAGGGAATCCATTTGTACTTGTCTGGAGAGAGTGTTTGCCTTGCTGAACAGATTAGTGGTTGTGTGGGGTGAAGGTGTTCCTTGCCCTGTGGTGTGGGTTATTGGGGGCAAAAAGAAAGGCAGGGCCCCGCCTGACTCAGGTGGTAGACTCAGGCCCCGCCTGACTAGGAGGGCCAAAATCAAGGTGCCAGCCAATTCAGTGTCTGGTGAGGGCCCCCTTCCTGGCTCGTGGACAGGGCCTTCTCATGGTGTCCTCACATGGTGGAAGGAGCAAGAGAGCTCTCCAAAGCCTCTTTTATAAGGCCACTAATCCCATTCATGTGGGCTCCACCTGCATGACCTAATCACCCCCAAAGGCCCCAACTCCAAATACTATCACGTTGGGGATTAACTTTCAGCATGTGAATTTTGGGGCAGGACCCAAACATTCAGTCTCTAGCACTTTCCTCTTTGTTGAGGAAGAACTGCTCCTTTTCTATTTCACTTTCTGAGTATTGGGACTTAACTCTGGAGAAGAAGATACTAAGTACAGGAGTGAAGAGTGAAGGTTTGTTCCAGGGTTACACCTAAAGTGAAGCCCTTTTAAGTCTGTTAGATGGTGGCTGTGGGCAGACTCACTGTGATCGTTCTGTCTGAGGATGCACAGAGAGAGCACTTGGTCACAGTGCACTTTCCAGCACCTAACGTTCACGTCACAGTCAGTTGGTAGATGGATATAGGCTGTAAATTTTATTTGCCTGCATGCCATCATTATTTGTATTTATACGTCCTGGTAATGAAATATAAGGTACTAAGAGTGATAATTATATATAAATTAAATTTTCTCAACTTACTTAGTTTGAAATCTTTGACTCCTAATTTGTGGTTTAATTCTACATTTAAACTAAAGACAATTAAATTGCATGCCTGCCTGCTGAATAGTGTGTGAGCATTCTCATTAGAACTCTGTTTAGAGTACTTTTCTTAGAAGTAATTACATATTAGACATTCGGCTAAATAAACTAGGTGCTCTTTTTAGACTTTAAATTATATAAGGTAGTCTTGATAATGTTTCCAACCATGTGCCCTTCTGTTGGCCCTCAGAGCTGCAAAAGAGAAAGTGATGGAAATTTGGCTGTCATTACCCACTTTTTCTGAGATTACATTTTGGTACATTCACAGGAGCATTTAATCTTTTTAAAAAAGGAAGACCATCTAATATGTTGTAGAATATGTAGAATAACATGTTCTGTTAGTAGAAATAGGATATGCTACATTAAGACATACGGTATTTCTGGAACAGTAGATTGCGTGAGAAAGTGGCGTTTAGATAGAAGGATTCACTATTTTTTATTTTGCTGACTCTTATGTGTCTAATCTATATCTTTCACTTGAATCTCAGACTCATATACTTCACTGCCTACTGGACACTACACTCAGTTGTCTTAAAGCAAACGCGTCATCTTCCTCTTAAACTTCATTTGTTCCCTGAAGAGTGGGGAGAGGTTCCTTCTACTTTTTATACCTCTTTTCATTGCCTATCAGTCAACAAGTTCTGTCTCTTCTACCTGCTAACATCCCTCTTTTGGTTCTCTTTGTCCACAGTTCTTGCTTTGGTTTAGGCTCCTGTCATCTCTTGCTTTGAATATTTTATTAGCCTCCTAACTGGTCTAACTGTCCAGTCTCAGGCCTCTGTGATCATTCTTCACCTTGCTGCTAGATCGAACTCTCGAGAAGGCATATCCCATCTTGGCACTCATTGGCTTCAAACCATTTAATGGATACAATCTAACCCTCTTAGTGTGAATTACAGTCTTGGTCCTGTGACTTGCGTCTACTTCTTTACCTTCATTTCTCAGTAACCTCTCACATACAGTCCATATTGAACTCACTCCAAATTTCTCTCCTAAGAGGAGCTTTGCCAGTCCATACTCTATCTGCTTGAACATACTATCCCTTACATTTGGAATATCCTTCTCATTTTTTTTGGTATCTGAATGTCTACTCTCCCTTAAGATCCAACTTAGGTATCCTACTCTATGAGATTTTCCTTGACTGTTTTCCACCACCATCCCTCCCGCCCCCAACTCGAGGATTGAGTTGACAGTTCAGTCATCTAGACATTTAGCACAAACCTTATTTGTTTATCAGTCTTTCTCCCCATTGCTCTAGGAACTTCTTGAGGGTAGAGGCCTCCTTACCTTTTATCTGTGTAACATCTGTATATCTAGACATTATCAAATATTTTAAATATGCTACCTGTGTGCCATCTCACACCCATTAAGATGGCCACTATAAAAAAACAAAACAAAAAACCCAGAAAATAACAAATGTTGCCGAGGATGTGAAAAAATTGGAATCCCTGTGCACTGGTGATGGGAAGGTAGTATGGTGCAGCTATTAGGAAAACAGTATAGAGGTTACTCAAAAAATTATAAATAGAATTACCAAGTGATCTAGCAATCTTACTTCTGGGTATATATCCAAAAGAATTGAAAGCAGGATCTTGAAGAGACATTTGCATACCTGTGTTCATTGCAGCATTACTCACAATAGCCAAGAGATAGAAGCAACCCAGATGTTTCTTGATGGATGAATTGGATAAACAAAATGTGGCATATACAAGGTATGGTGAATGGAATGTTATTGAGCCTTAAAGAAGGAAATCTTGTTCATCCTATAACATGGATGAACCTAGAGGATATTATATTGAGTGAAGTTAATCACAAAAAGACAAGTACTGTATGAGTCCCTTATATGAGGTATCCCTAGTCAAACCCATGGAAACAAAGTAAAATGGTGATTACCTGGGAGTGGGGGGAGGAGAAAATGGGAAGTTGTTGTTCAATAGGTATAGAGTTTGTTTTGCAAAATGAAGAAGTTCTAGAATCTGTTGCACAACAATGTGATATAGTTAGCGCTACTGAACTGTACACTAACAGTTGGTTAAGAGGGTAAATTTTTTTGGTACGTGTTTTTTACCACAATTAAAAAAAATACGACCTGTGTGCAAACCAGTGTACTTCTGCAACTCTAGCAGTAAATCATTAAGACATAGACCCTGCCTTCATGGATGTCCCCACTTAATCCTAGTTGAGAAGACAGAGTAAAAAAACCTGAATTACACAGTTACTAAATTTTGATTACTGTTCTACAGGAAAGATTCAGGTTATTAACGGGGAAGACTTCTTAGGAGAGAATGATGCTTAAGGAGAGATCTGAAGTGTGAGTGGGCTTTGGGCGAAGGGACATGGGAAGCACACATACAGGGCCCTGGGCAGGAATAGCTGTCCGCTTGCTAAATGGAAAGACATCTGTTGTGGTTAATGGGGGGAGACTGGGTGTTGATAAGGGGTCAGATTATGCAGGGCTATCTAGGCTATATGTCTATATTTCCAGGCTTGGGAGATCTCCTTTATCCTAAGAAAAATGATTAGTCATTGATAGGCTGACACAGTGATGTAAGACAACCAGTCTAGCCTTTAAAAAGGTCTGAGAGAGGGAATATGAGCAGGACTGCTCACCCAAAGCACAAAAGTAGCCTCAGTTGAGGTTGTGGTAGTGAAGGTAGACGAGCCAATGATTTAGGAGAGATGTGGATTGCTGTTGACAGTCCGGCTGAGATTGGAGATCATAAAACTGTGATGGCAGCAGAATACACTGGTGTGTGCTTCTCTAATTGCTCTCTGCACCCTGGGTATAACAGTGGAGAAATGGGGTATTAAAGGGGAGTTGGCTATGTTCATGGTAGTTATGGTAAGAGGGCAAAAGATTGAGAAAACTGGAGATCCTGATGCACAGGTTATCAAGCTGATTATTCATAGGATCACAGGAACATAACTGAAGCTGAAATGGGCTGATAGGCTGGGAGAAAATGGCTGGGACCAAGGGATGAAAGTCCAAAGAAGTCGACGGGCAGGTACAGTGAGAATAACTGGCTAGAAGACTTAGGAGAGGAAATGATTGCATCTGAGAATGGAACAGTGACATCTACTGAGGTGGAGACCTCTGTGTGGTGACACAACTGAGTGTTCAGCTATGAAAAGGGATGGCTGAGGTCAAGGAGAGGCTAAGGTCATTAGGGCAGAGACTATTAAGGTTAAGTTTGGAGGGGTTCTCCATAAGGTTCTCATCGACAAAAAAGCTAATAGTAAACAGGGAACTCATAATTCCTTATTTTACTCTTTAGTTCCTCTTACAAAATTCGAGATGAAAGTGCTCACAAAATTAGGCGCACACTTATCTAGGCTTTAACTATAGAACAGTGGGAGAATAAACAGCGGGGTGTCCTTTCTGAAATACTCACTTTTCAGGAAATCAGTGCTTACATGTGATTGGCAGTATATTTAATCATTCATATATAATCTGATTTGCCTTTGCAACTTTTGTGTTGTATATATTTTGTTTTATTCCTTCTTGCTTATGTAGACAAAATCCAGTCCTCAAGACGTCTGGGCTAAAGAACTCTTACTTTTCAAATATAGATTTGTATCATGTCCTTTTCTTTTTCCATAGAAACTTATTACTATCGCACCAACTCAACTCATGCAATTTCAACAATAGGATACTATAGGAAATAGGATTTAAACTGCTTTTTAAAATGCTGAATATTATCTATATTTATGGACGTTTTCAGTCATTGATCATTTCAACGTATTGCAATGTAAAGCCATGGTTATTTGTATGAAGATTTTCCATGGAAAGGAATATCTCATCTTATTTTAGTGTAGTGCTGTGTCTCTCATGGTTGGAAGCCTTCCACTTTACTCTTGAGTATGAGAATCTATCATTATTAGTGTTAGAACTTTTTAATGTCTGTAGAGAACTCATGTAAACTTTACTATGGAAAATTTCGTTAGAAATATGTGAAATCAAGCAACCTGTTATTCTTTTATACACAGAATTCCCCGTCCATATAGTTCTTGTATTCATGTCTAAATGGAACCATCATTAAGGATTTTGGACTATCTTTAAAGGGAAAATATTGTCTTGAATTTTTGATGTTAACAGAGTTTGGCCTCTAGACCAGGGTTTTTAATGTCATTTTGCTTCAAGTCATATTGAAAGGGGAGCTCGTTTGAAGTGTAGTTGATATCCACAGCTAACTTTATGAAAATTGATAAACGCATTTCTCTGATGGCCAGACCATTTCCTCCCCCAGAAACTAGAACTAAAAACTCCCGTATTAAACTGTTTGTCACATATAAACTATTCTTCAATAAAATTCTATATTCAATCCAGTTACACCTTATAATACCGCAGACAGGTGTTGGAATCATGTTCTCCCAGATGCATAGTGAATGTTTCACTGTAACAGAGGGCCTGTAAGGTTTCTGCCAACACCAACGTGATGGCAGTGTTCTTAGACTTAATTTAGACAGAGGTATAATAAAGGGGATCTGCTTCAGTGCTCTAAATTCTTAAAGGAAAATGCAGATTTTAGACAAAATTATTCTTTGCTTTTAACATTTGGTAATAGGGTGTGTGTTGGATTAAGTTTAATTTCTCTCACCTGGCAAAATTGACAAGCACCAATTTTGAAGGCATGGCTAGGCATTTGGAAAAACTTCTAACTCTGGGGTCTTAGCATCTACCCTGAAGGAGAATTAGGTGAGATAGATATTTTTGGGAGGGAGGGAATTAGAAGATAGATTTTGTGACTGCATCTTGAGCTGTTTTCTATATCTAGTGTGGCCAGTGGCCCCAGACAGGCAGCTGGCTGCATGTTCAGACTGCTGATGAGATGCTGCCGGTCGATGGGCCTGAGTGCTCATGTTTGCCAGGTGAAAGTGGTTAGCACTTCTGTGGAATAAAAAGACTGTGGCTCTTGACATTATTTGATACAGCTGTTCAGTGTGATGGGGAGGAAGCAGTCACCTGCTAGGGCTTTCTGCAGGAGGTCGTCAACAATTAGAATATTTAACCAGTGAAGGCTGGAGGTCTTCCTGACAAGCCAGTTAAAGGACTTGAAAAATGTCTCTCTACATTTGACTTCCGTTAAAGACAGGAATTTCTACACAAAAAGAAAGCTCTGGTTCTACTACTCAAATGGTGGTGCAGGGCCCAGCAGCACTGTCACTCAGAAGCTTGTTAGCAGTGAGGAATTCCGGGTCCTCACCCTGGACTTACTGACTTGTAATCTGCATTTTAACTAGAGCTTCAGGTAATTCACATATACCTTTAGGCTTGAGAAGCACTGATCGAGGGGATAAATACTCTTTTGAGGTGGCAGAGAGAGTTATAGGAGTTTGGGATGTCAAGAAAGCCAAGAAAGTAGGGGCCCTAATAACCCAAGTGGCTCGGGGTGGCAGGGTGTTCTGGTACTCATAGCCTCTTAGGTGGGAGTGAGGCTGTTTGCAGTCAGCCTGGACATTTGGACCATATAGTCTCTGAGCTTTTTTCTAACACCAACATCCTATGAATATAAATAGAGTGATTCATCATCAAGCTTTTATATTTTTCTAGATGTTTCTGTTGTTGGAAGATAATTGAGAATCACCTTTATTTAACACTTTTTCTGAGAACCAGTAAAATATTATAGGGAAATACCGGAAGACTTGGTGTTAACCAAGACTGTTCCGCCCTCAGATTTGCAGTGGGTAAGAGAGCAGGATTAAGGAGCTTCTCTAATTAACTGACAGAAAGACTTAAGTGTGAAAAAAAAAAAATGTGTATAGCTGTTTGCTGCTTAGTTAAAAATTTTTTCTCTAACCTTCCAAGGCAGGTTTTTGGTTTTAACTTTTTCTTTGTGCCTAGATTCCTTTAACAGTCTGGTGAATTCTGTGGGCTGCTTCTCAGAACAGTGTTTGAAATGTATGATTATAAAAAACAGGCCTATGAAGGAAGCCAATAAATAACATTCTCAACATATTAATTTAAAAAATTGGGATAAATTCATCATTAATACCTAATCCCTACTGTGATTTCAAAATATTGATTAGCATAAATGATATTTTAAGATCTGCAACTACTATAATGTGCTGTGGAAATAGATTTGATTCCTATGAGTGACAAAGCTAAAGGCACTGCTGATATTAGCCAGGTTTTTTTTGTTTTTCCCCCTACATTCATAATTAATAGTAATGTTAAATTTCAGCTGAAGGTTAATGAAGATAAAGATGTAACATTTCCCCCCCCCAGCTGATTCACAGACTCTTGATTTCATGTTCTAAGGTGATTTAATAACACTGACATTCTAGGACCACATTTTAATTTTAATTTACTTTTGTTGGAAGCCTGTGATAGGATTCTCTAGGGAGAAGGGGTCTGATTTTTAATCTCATCTGGCCCATGACTACAGTGCGTGTATTTTTTGAATCCAGAGTCTGATTTATTAACTTTTTGTGGGTAGAAGTAGTCACATAAATATTAACTTCTTTAATATATGTAATATATCTCCTTTGGAAATAAAAAATTATGTGAAGAAGGGATATATACTGAAAGGTGATAGAACAATTTAATTTTATCATTGCCAAAAAACATTTACCATTAAAGGCACTAGGTAAAGTCCATTGCATGTGTACTTACTCTTCAGGAAGCATTTGAATGAATGTTTGAAGAGAACAACCCCATGGGGTAGATGATATGATCTTCATCTTGAAGTTGAGGAAACCGAGGCTTAAAGAAGACAGGGAATGAGCCCAAGGTCACAGAGTTGGTGGAAAGCCAGAATTTGACTCCATGTAGTTCTGATTCCAAAGTCTATGTATGTGGCAGCCAAATCTTAAAAAAATGGGAATGGTGCACTATAATCTGTCATGGTGTGTGTGAGTGTGTGCATTTATGTCATTCTCTGATGGCTTTTTCCATCTTTTTGCATCTGCTTCTTGATCCACCCAGCACTCCTCAAGTGTCAGAACCAAGAAATTCTTTTTTATTATTTATCTGTTAAAAAGAGTTTTATGTCTACTATTTACTTATAATTGATAATGCAGATAATAGACTGATATTTCTTTTAAAAGTCATGTTAAGGCATTTTTGGTATTTTTACTTATGAATTTATGACACTAGGCAATAAAATTGTATCCCACTCATGATCTAAGTGCTCATTGGAGCTAATTATTCAAATAAAAATAAACCTAAGACAAATAATATAACCTGTGGTCTTTTAAATTGATCACAGCATGGGAAGGGAGGAGACAAGCAGTGGGCCACCAGCCAACAGGTATTAATTTAGTACTTACACTGGTTGCGTAGAACTGCCAAGTCCTGTGAAGGATGTGCAGGGGATAATGGTCTATCCTGGCCTTGCAATGACCTCCGTACTCCTGGGTGGGGATGGAGTTCACAGTGTGGAAGTGGGTGTGGTTAGCAGATGGGTACCAAAGGGCAAACCAGGTCGGTGGATGCAACAAGTCCTCTCTGCTGCCGCTGTTTGATCATATCGGGTAAACTCTGCCCACTCAGTTTTTGGATGGGCTCTGAAATAAAGAGAATACGCCGCTTTGGTCTTAATATTGTGCCTGGCAATGTTGTGGAAAGTGGCCCGAGAATGACAGCGAGTCTGAATGTGGTTGGCTGGCGCACAGAAACTTATTACTCATACTCCTGGGTCTGCAGAGCCAGACTGACTCTCTGCGTGCTGTGCAGAAACTGTCGGGTGACTTGTACGAGGCTTTGGTGCTTCATGTGAGAATGGACGGTGCCGGTGGCTGGGACACAGGGTTACTCCTTGGGGTTACAGAAGATGAGGCTGCTTCCACCCTCTTCCTCCGAGAACAGAGAGGTCTTTTCTTTTCTTTTTTTTTTTTTGCTGTTCTGTGAGAGACGTCTATACCAATTGTCACACAGTGAAACTGGGGATTTGGAAGGGTGTGTCTAGGCCTTTAATAAGACCAGTAGTTTCCCCTCCCCTCTCTTCTTTCTTCTGTGCTCATGTTGTGAGGGATTTTTTTCCTTTTCAGTTTGGCACGAGTTGTGTCTGATTCAGTTTTTCTTGCTGTGGTTGTTACTTCCTTGGACGAAATACCACAACACTTTTGACTCTCCTTCCCTCTCCGCCAGCCGCTCCCCTGTCTGGGCCAGAGGCTGAACGATGCGTTTTTCTCATCCTTGTGCCTCATGATAGCCCGCCACTTGGGAGCCAGCTGCTGCGTGGACAGCTGCTGCGGGGCCGGGAAGCTGAATGCCAGGCTCTCTTCTCGGGGGAGAAGTAGAGCTGCTCCTTGACGCAGCACTGGAGGTACCGTGAGAGGGTCCCATTGGCCCTGCACATCAGTGGGCCATGCAGCTGGGCCACCAGCGCTATGAAACTTAGACCAAGCTCTGGTAACTCTTTGTTGAGAGGGTTGAATATAGCCAGTGTTAGAACAGGGCCATGCACACCTTGGATCCTTGCTGCCCTGAGTATAAGCCCTGAATGGTACAGTAAGACCCGTGGTGGGGGGGGGGGGGCGGTCTGTGCAGCTTTGCTTTCAAAGCATCCTGTTGTTACTACTTCTTAATAGTGTGTAACTTAATGTTCCGTTGTACCCATTCAACATATTGTTAAGATAGTAGGTTATAATTTTCTATGTAGCAGTAAACATTTTAATTGTTTGCTTTACGTATCTGAATAAAATTCTGTTTAAACACAGATGTTATAATACATGATTTGGGATGCTTTTAGAATGAATGAAACTTATTTATTCTAAAGCCAATTATTTGAGTCAGTTTAATATACCTCAAAAATGTAATTGTTCTATTAGTGAAGATAAAGTGAACTTTAATAATGACTTGAGGGTAAGGTAGGGGAAGTATAAAAAAAACATATAGCATATACATAAACACACACACATATGCAAATTTTTTTTTATTGGATACATCTTTTGCCTGTAGCTTTAAAAAACAAATATTTAATGTCCTTAGAGGGTTTGAACCTAGTAGTTCAAATTTGGTCTTTTTCGCTTTAAGATATTATAGTGGTTTCCTAGAATCTTTTTTAACTTTCTCAAAGGGTGGAAATAAAGGAAAAGTGAAAGGGAGTTCCTTATGATTGTGACTTTCAACTTGGAATGAAGTTTTAAAAGGATGTTTAAATCTTCCAGGAAGGAAAATACTGGCTCCAATCTGACAGTACTTCTCCATGGCGTTGTACAGTTGCAGGCAAAAACAAAGTTTAAGGAGGAATTGGCTTTAGGAGTTGAGATAATTGTGTTTGATGGGGGTATGTGTACTTTTAACCAATAGTTTCCAATTCACATTTTATCCATGAATAAGAGCCAATTATTGTCCTTGACTGAACTCTCATTTCAGTGTCCACAGGGGCTGTTTGCTGGCAGTACTACTATAGAATAAAGACTAGATGCAGATGTATTACGTCTCGTCATTTGGGTAGATGTTTGATTTCACATCCAAGAAAATGAGGCCCAAGAGACCCCCCCTTAAAGTGTTTTAATATTTTATTTATAACACACACACAAACACGCATTCAAAAACAAATCAGTGCTGAGCCCAGTGGAATGCTACTAGTAGCTGTTTGCATAGGACTTCGTTAAAATGTTTACGCTTCAATAAGTACGTGAACTGTAAACTGTTCCATTTTGGACTCTGGACTATTTCCTATGGGTTAATTAACCTTTTTTTTCTCCCCCTGCAGAACTGGCTAGATCCCGCAAAAGAAATAAAGAGACAGCTGCGAAGTGAGTATTAAATCATCATACTTTGAAGTTATCAAGTTAATCTTTACATCTATGTTTTTCTATCTTTACTAAAATTCACAGGAATGTAAACTAGAATAAGATAGTGATAGAATGATCAGCTCTATTTTGCATTCATATCATGTAGGAAGTTGAGACTCAACAATGTTTCTGTAGAATCATGACTGTTTATTTTGGTCGTGGCTTAGGGACTCCTCTACTGGTCAAGAGGTTATAGACTCCTCTTCTTAAATATTCCCTCACAGTGTCTACCACTGCGAAGCAACACCTGATCTTTATCTCTGGGGAAAAGTATGAGAAGCTGCTTTTCTGTAACTTTCCCTTTTTATATGAAATGTACCCAAGAGAGCCCTGTTACTCTTGCTTTGTCTACTTGATTTTGGCTGTGTGTCCAATTAGTTTAATTAGTAAGCATACCTCTGGCTCCAGAGGCACATGGATGCACTGTTTCTGGATGTCCTGGAGTGAGGGTTTGAGGAGTGAAGGGCATGCAAAATGATCCTTCAGGTCCTCTGAGGTGTTTGCCTTCTCTCCTCCTGTGGCCATGTTTTGTGCCCTGAGTCTGGGTTTGTTCTTAGTTCTGCTTGTCCCTTTCTTCCATTTCCCCTTTTGTTCTTACTGTCGTCTCCCTTAGTGACTTATGTGTCCCACTCTATCTAACCAGCTTCAGTTCCCTCCTGTGGCTGGTTTTGTGATATCTGCATCATGAATCATTATCACCTCAGAGCAATCTCTGATAGGGGATCTGGCTACTTAATTTACTTCAGGGTCTGTGAATGACTTAAGCAGAAAAGGGAGGGAGCCACAAACAGCTGGACTGTTTAGACAAGAGAACAAAATTCTTACCAGCCCTTTGGACGGTGGGCCCCAGAGCTGTCCAGGGAGAAGCCATTTCCCTGAGCGCCAGCCTGCAGGACGCTCTTTGCACTGTTGGTTTCATTTCCCTACTTGTTTATTATTCCCAGCGTCAAAACACTGGAACACATCTATGCTTTTCCCTTCTGTTCCTTTCTGTCTACCTTCCGTCTCATTTTCAGTGCTCCACATTTGTTTTCTTTATTTCTTTTTCTTTCTCTCTCAAATTATTAATACTTTTGGGAGTTTTCCTATCATTTCTTTCCTTCTCTACTCTCCTTTTTTTTTACTGAGTGTATACCTTATTTTTCCAATTTCCTCTCCTTGTAGACTCATCTTTCTTTTCATTTTTTAAATATCTTTGATTAGAGTGACCTTCCTGATTTGCCCAGGACTTGAGGACCTGAGGGGTTTCTCAGGATGTGGGACTTTTAGTGCTAACTGGGGTGGTTGGTCACCCTATCTTCTGACTATTATCCCTGGCTTTCCATCCTTCCCTCCCTCCCTCCCCCACCCCTCTGCCCTGCATTTATTATCTTGGTGTTTCATCCATTCGTGTTTGCTTCATAATAGAAAAGGGGGAAAGTAAAGAAAAGGAGTAATTAGACAGAGATACATTATGCTTACATTATGGAAGAGACTGTACCAGAAAGCTTCGGAACTTTCTCTAGTCCCTTCTGCGGTTGTTAAAACTCTGCCAAGTGCGTGAATTCAAAAAGGTATGGATGCTTGGTTCTTTCACTTTCTCTGAAACCCTACTTGCCAAGTGACCCAAACCATGGACGGAACAGGATAACCTCTGAAACATGATTGATGTTCCATTGAATTTGTTTCCTATAGTTTTGCTTTGGCTTTTGTTGGATTATGTTTGTGTGCTACTCACTTCAGAGTCATGGAGCTATCCTAACTTTTGGAAGGCAAGACTCTTTCTTGCTGATTATGAATCACGATCTTACGTTTTGATTATTTGTGAAGTTTTTTTTTTAGAGTTATTTCAGGACTTTTGCCCTTGTGGTTTGGCAAGAGGAATAACAGTAACACAGGATTTGGCATTTTCAAACTATTGGAGCTAGTTCCCTAAATGGAATCCTGTACCATCCTGATCATGAAAGTAGGCTGAGGAAATGAAGTTTTAGCTGTTGCATTTTACCTCTTTCTTTCTGCTTGTGTTAAAATGGATGAAAGAACTGTTTGTTCTATCTTAGCCCAACCTCTGCTGTGATTTATTGTCATTCAGTTAACAGAGGTAAACATTAATCTTTTTTGAGTTACTTTTGACAACTGACAGCCTATCAGTTTCTGTGTAAAAGTTGTCTAAAAATCTTTATTTTCTCAAATGTACACAAATAAGACTATATAGATATATAAGGCAATATATCTTAGGCTTGCCTGTATTAATATATAAACAATCCATAGCTAGACTGTTTATATAGCTAGGTAAAAATGATAATAATATATAACTAAATAAAAAGTTTAGCATTATCGGTACAACTTTATCAACTTTAGAATTGGAAATAGAACCTGAAATATGTGTTCTATTAGAAACTTATCCCTGTTGTCATATCCAGGTAAGCATGTGCTGGGGTTAATACCTAGGAAACAAATAAATAAAGATCCATTAAGAAAAGATATGATAATCCTGTGATGACTTTGCTTAATTATGTGTTAGTAATTACCTTGAAGAAGTACATATGCATCACAGCCAACCTGGTGCTACTGGCCAAGAAATGGCCTGTCTCTTAATACTCAAGAAAGTTCTATATCTTTTTTATGATGTTTTAAATGTATAGAGGGAACTTAAATCTTTTTATTAAATTTGGCAGGTTTGCGTTATTAGTAGAATAATGATGTATTGAGCCAAAATCCAGCAAGAGTTCTGTGTATTCACAGTAGCTATTCAATAACTCTTCATTGACTTCTGAGTGGGAGAAAAGTTAGTGTGTCTATGGTGAGAAAAGAACAAAATGACCCATTGAGCAAGAGAATGGGATTCAAGAAATTTTTCTTCAAGTCCCTAAATGAAAGCAACTGTGAGCCCTTCAAATATGTGTGAAATGAAATAACACACACACACATACACACACACACACACTTTTTATGTTTTTATTTGGAAATACCATGAACTTTGAGTATAACTCTGAATTCAGACCATTGGAATTATTTTGATCCCTTTACGAAAATAATACCTGCCCTGTCCCCAGAGTTGAGTGGTTTTTTTTGTTGTTGATTTGTTTTTAAAGCCACTGAAGCATGATAAATGAAACATAAGTTAAATGGTAATGTATAAATAGCAATGTTTTAACTTTCGTTAAGTCATTATGGCATGGTTGTTTACTGTATTCCCTGTATGAGTATTCTTAAGCCTAATTTATAAAACCTGGGAAATATTTTTATTGTCTTTAAGTATTGTTGCATTTTATCACTCTCTCCCTTCCAATAGCCCATTAATCATTTCTTGAATAGTTATAGTGGTCATTTGATCATTGCTCCTCTTGCCCCAACAATATAGAAATCTTAAATTTCTTTTTTTTTTAATAAATTTATTTTATTTATTTTATTTTTGGCTGCGTTGGGTCTTTGTTGCTGAGCGCGGGCTTTTCTCTAGTTGCGGCAGGAAGGGGCTACTCTTGTTGCGGTGCAGGGGCTTCTCATTGCAGTGGCTTCTCTTGTTGCAGAGCATGGGCTCTAGGCACGCGGGCTTCAGTAGTTGTGGTGCACGGGCTCAGTAGTTGTGGCTCATGGACTCTAGAGCTCAGGCTCAGTAGTTGTGGCATATGGTCTTAGTTGCTCCGCGGCTTGTGGGATCTTCCCAGACCCGGGCTCAAACCCGTGTCCCCTGCATTGGCAGGCAGATTCTTAACCACTGCACCACCAGGGAAGCCCTCTTTTTTTTAAAGTGTGGAGACTGTTTGGCATCTAGAGATCCTGTTGTTAAAACAAATCTTATCTCAGAACTATTACATGAAGTTTATATTAAAATTTTTGCATATTAGATCACCATATAAAACATTTGTTGACATACCAGTAAAAGTTTATTAAAAAGTGAACCTGGGGCTGCCGAGGAGGAAGCTGGTGTCCTTGGCAGTGGCTGCACTGACCAGGGAACGTGGTTTACGCACAAGAGAAGAGCATGGGGTCTGGAGCCTCCTGAACTTGGATTAAAATCCTAGCTCTGTAAGGAAAATGTGGTGTATGCATACAATGGAATATTGCGGAGCCTTAAGAAGAAAGGAAATTCTGACTCATGCTACAACATGGATGGATCTTGAGGACATTATGCTAAGTGAAACTAGCCTGTCACAGAAAGAAAAATACTAGTGTGGGTTCAAGCATTCTCGATACTTCCTTCTGTCATCTTCATAAAGTCCTGGGTCACAGAGAGCTGCCAGCTGTTATTACAGCAAGATACCTGCAAAGGGTGGACCCCTTCTGACTCTTGCAGTTAAAATCCCGGTGCCTGGAGTTTCCAGATATTCCATGGCTTGTCCCCGCCTTGAGTGACAGCATGGTGGAGGGGATGGAGCAAGGGGCCTTGGCATCAAGGCTGCAGTGAGAATGGAATAACGCAATGGAAACGTGCAGGTGATAACGGGGATTGGCTGGAATCAGGAGGAGAGGGAAGACGATCGTTTCTGCAAGTAACTGTGAAGCCAGGTTATAGGAATTTGTTCTCCACAGTGAAAGCTTCACTTATTAAGAAGCCCTTCACAAAACCTGTGGAAAACGCACAAGCAACAGTTGGCAGTGGCTGTCGCCAGGGGGAATCGTGTAGCTGAGGGAGAAGAGTCACCCTACACCCTTCCAGACCATATTCACATATTTCCTCCCCCAGAAAGCAAATACAGAGTTTAAAACGACCTATTCTTCTTTTCTGGAATATGATTTTTTTTTTCTTTTTCTGAAATTGAAGTGTAGTTGATTTACAATGTTGTGTTAGTTTCAGGTGCACTGAAAAGTGATTCAGTTATACATATAAAAACAGTCTATTTTTGGGGGGAGGATTTTTTAGAAAATAAAAAGAAATGGAGGTATTTGTAATGAGGTGGATGGAGTTAGAGTCTGTCATACAGAGTAAAGTTAAGTCAGAAGGAGAAAAACAAATACAGTATGCTAACACATATGTATGGAATCTAAGGAAAAAAAAAAGTGAACCTATTATTCTTTGATGATGGGTTATTTATGGAATTGATTTTTACTTTATTTTTCACTTCATTTTTGTTTTGTAAATGATATTTTCTTTAAATTAAAAAAAATTCTCTAAATTGATTTATAGCATGACTGATCTATACTATTTGAACATTGCTATACTATTTGAACATTGACCTTTAAGTTTTATCAGTATAAATGGTGATTGTGTTGGTTGCATAAATAATCATGATCTTTAATAATTACAGATCTTCCTTGGCTGTTCAGCTTTAATGTGAAGTTTTATCCTCCTGATCCTTCTCAGTTGACTGAAGATATCACCAGGTACTTTACATTTATACTAAAAATGATTCTTTACTTACAGCTCTCATTTATTTCAGTGCCCTGGGGGGGAATGGTGGTAATTTTAGGATTAAAACCAAAACACTTTTTCTTAAGCTGAGTTTTAGAAGTTTCCTTGGAAGTGGATATTCCAAAATAGTTTGAAATGTTTCTAGTTTCAGAAATTTTATTCACTTTTCTTTAACTTCCCATTTATATTCGAATAATGGAATATTTTTTAAAAATTGCAGCAACTTTGTTTCCTATGTTATACTTTCAAAAAAATCACTGGTATTTAATATTTCAGATTTTAATACTAAGATAGTTTTTATTGTGTAAGCCATGTGTGCCTGTGTACTAATCTCAGCTTACAAACGTTATATAAAGGTAGAAAAATGAAAAACTTTTTAAAAGTTAATTTTTGGAAGTCTCTTGAACTGTAATTTTTATACACACACACACCTGCTCCCCAGGATAAAAAACTAACAAGGTAGGCTTTCTTATGTAAGAGTCAGTAGCTATTTCATTTCCATCTCCTCTGAGATTATCTGGACAATACAGACACATGCTTAAATTGCAAATAAAGTCTCAGTTTAGGAGCAAGAGTGCTTTACTGATTTTGAGAGTGACTAAGTATTTGAATGGGAACAAGGAACATTTAGAGTCCACGAGTACCTTGATATCTTAGCCCTATTAAGCTGGGTATCAGCGATTGGAATTCTTAGCTTTGGTAAGAGTAGGTCTATAGAGTGATTTGTATATATTTTTAAAAGATTATTTACCTGGCCAAGGAAAACTGCATTCTGTATATATACTTCTGGAAAATTAGAGGGTGTTAGCTAAAGACTCTGTTTTTGATTCCGGCGGTTCCTGTGTCCTTGACGTTTTCTGCTAGGCCAGTTTTGTCGTCAGATGTGAAGTTGGGTAGATATTTTAGCAAGTGCGTGATATCCATGTGAACTAGGAATAATGGAGATTTTTTTCCAAGACTGGATAAACGACAAGGCCTTTTTTCCCCCCCTTTACTAGTTACTGCTGAATAAGGATTTACTGATACTAATTAAGTTTTGATTGAATTAGCTTCAGCTAGTAAATAATAAATAGCAGCTTTTGTAAACTACACAGTGAGCTGCTTAGAGCATGAAACTTGACAGGTTGCCGTGCGTAGGATACAGAGCCTCACTGCGGGAGGGCCTTTGAACAGTGCACATAACTGGGGCTTTGTGACCCAGCGTCCTCTTTGTACATACATTCCTCCTTGCAGTGATTCCTTTGGGGATGATAATCCTTTGGTGACTGCAACTTTGTAGCATCGGTAAAGTGCTTTGGTTTTCCTTTTAGAGGGACCTTGAACAGTCTCCCTGCGTGTTTGTGGGAGAATGAAATAGTAGTCTAGTGAGCTAAATAAAAGCCTGAGACCAGCCTGTAGCTTTGCAGCCTAAATATTACGATTGAAATCTTCACTATGACTTGAGTGAACATCTAGAAGGTGGGATAGGCTTTTGAGGAGGGCAAGAACACAGTTCAGAATTATGTCTGAAGAATGATCTGTCCTGCCATATGAAGGAGATGGACTTGGGAAACTCAGGAGGCCATTGCGGCTTTTGTTTGAAGTTTTCGGGCCTTAGCCGTAGGCTTTAAAGACAGAAGAAGGGATCAATGTGAAAAGTAGATATACTAATATAAGGAGGAGCAACAGGATTTTAGTAATAGATGGAATCTTTGTGTTTAGGTCTTAACAGTGCTGTAAAATGTGGAGAACCAGTGATATTCTTGATTAGACCTAGAGAATTTGAGGATAACGTGGAATCGTAGTTTAAAATTTAGTTTGCTAAAATAAAGCAGTGATGCTCATGTTGTTCTAGGGGTCAAGGAAACACATAATTCTCCTCGGAAAGAGAGCTACTGCAGTGCTTAAAATTATTCAGACTGTAGTGATAGTGAGATGAGTTTCATTCTTAGAAAATTATGGAGCACTTGTCATGTGGCAAGTACTTTGCTAATAAGTGTGGGCTTATGATGATGATAAACAGAATCCCTGCCCTGCCTGACAGGAGATTTGGGTGGTAGGTAATACAGGTGTAACTGGGGGATGGCTGATGCCATGTTCTGGGACATGCTCTCTGACCCAACAGCAAGAGCCCTGGACCACAGGCAGTGTGCCCCTTTGAACATGGGGGGTAGAGGCAAAAGGAGGGTGGAACCATGACACCCCTGCCAGGCAAAAGCATCCACAGGAAGAAGCCACCAGCCAATAGGAATGGCAGTTTCTTCAAGAATGAGGGAGGGCGCTGCCATTTTCTTGGGAGGAGTCAGTGGTAACCTTAGCAAGTGGTTCAATTCCAGAGTAGAAATGAGGTTTTCAAATGTTAACAAAAGGAGTTGATGGGGGATCCCCCCCAACCCTCATAAAATATAAGTAATGCGTTTCTGCATGTTATTTAGTAAAAGCCAGAATCTTTTATAACTGTAATAATCCACTTGGAACACTGAATGATGGTTATTATAACTAATAATAATATTATTATGATTATGGCTACTAGTTATCAATTGCCAAGTACCATGCAATGTCTTTTATTTATATTATCTAATTTTTTATCCTCATCTTTAAAGGGAAATAGAGTTCTTCCCATTTTACAGGTGAGAAGTTAGACTTAGGCAAGTAAATTAGCTTGCTGAAGGTCACGTGGTCAGCTCTGCCAGGCTCTGAAGCCCATGATTTCTCTACTGTAAACTGAATTAGCTGCCTCTTTAGATGGGGTAAATGGGCAAGTAAGGGCTTCCAAGTAGAGACTGACTTATGATTGTTGTTAAAGGGTCTCAGGAAAAGAAATTAGTATGAAAAGCGTAGAGAGGATAAAGGGTGGGTGACCTTAGCTTTTCATGTAAATCCTTAAGAACTGTAGCTATTTCTTAAATTTTATTAGTCTTTATAACTTTTGAAGAGCATGCTAATTTTGATTACAGTTTTAAATCCAAGGAGTCTAAGTGATTAGAATTTCACCTGCAGTCACAAAACTCTTTTTTTGTAATAGTAAAAATACACTGTTGCCTGAATAGCAATTCAGAATTTCCACTCTATTACTTTGCCCTCTAGATGCATTTTCTATAAATAAGTCACAAGTTTAGAAGTCCATGGAGGAAGGTGGGCTTCTTATTACAAAACACTTTTTTTGTTCTGCATTTGAAGAGTGCCTGTATTATATATTTGTTTCAGAGGAATATCAGAATCATATTTATGAGCGCTACAATCTTAGCTAACTGTTCTGCCACCCTTTTGTCCCCTGTTCCTCACAGATACTTCTTGTGCCTTCAGCTGCGGGAGGACATTGCCTCAGGCCGCCTGCCCTGCTCTTTTGTGACGCACGCCCTCCTGGGGTCGTACACTCTGCAGGCTGAACTTGGGGACTGTGACCCAGAAGAGCATGGCAGTCATGACCTCAGCGACTTCCAGTTTGCCCCTACACAGACGAAGGAACTGGAAGAGAAAGTGGCAGAGCTGCATAAGACCCACAGGTCTGTAGACTTGCTTACTGGAGAGAGTGACCGTGGTGGGTCTAAATGGCTTCCCTTATAGCATTTGCTGGACATTTGAGCATAGTTGATGGGATTATTCAGTTTGCCCTTGTGGAGCTTCACCTAGTGCTAGTCAAGGTAACTTGGAGTCATTGAGACAGGCTTCCATTGTCTTTATGCCTGTAATACGAGGAGCTGTGCTCATGAGAGTAAATGTTTTCATTTATTAAAAAACTGTACTTTTCCCTATGATATCTCCTGTGCCCTCCTCCCAGTCCTCTCCCTTCACACACACACGTGCACACACATACACACACATGTGCATACACATACACACACCTGAAACAAACATACCCAGTACTTGTTTGGCATTGATTATACATTTCTTCTGCCTTTTAATTATTTTTATTACCATATTTGATAAGAAAGCCAGGGAGATAATGAGCCATCAGGATTTGAGTCAGAAGTGTGAGTGGTAATGGGCGTAAGGGAAGTAAATCTACAGGTGGTTTCTCTATCCACAGAAGATGACTTTTGGTTTAGCTGAGGGTTATTAATTACTTAAATACCATGTTACACTTTGAGAACTTCTATATCTGTGAAAACAAATGGTTCTCTTAAGCATGAGTTTTTAAAAACTCCCAGCTACGAAATTCTAACTTGTCCCATATGGCAAAATTGAAGTTTTCAAAAATTTTGACTGAAATGATTTGAAAGGAACTTTCAGAGATTAGAGGGTTTTAAACAGACTACCTTCACTGACTTTTCTTTAAAAAAAAAAAAAAATGCAGTATTTGACTTTAAATATTTTCTTATTAACTTCATTCCAAGTCTGTTCAGTAGACATGTATTATATAATTTGAAATTGAAATATCAGGTGCCGAAATGCCATGGGGAATATGAAAATAACGGGACCCTGCTTTCTAGGAGCTTAAGATTTGTTTAGTTGGGACCTGTCAGGTGTAAAATCAAGCACAAGTACTTCTGATCTTTAGTATTGTCAGTCGTAGTGAAATAAAATTAAGGAGAGAATTTGTCTATTTCAGAAAGATGAAATGACTTTCTATTTTTTTATTCTTTTATTTTTAAAGTTAATTTATGTTGTACCCACTATTGCTGGGGCTTTTTCCCTAGTGGAAAAAAACGAAAGCAACTTTCTAAGATAAAAAGGGTAAGCGTGGAGGGACACCTCCTTGCAACGAGTAGGTTCATATTGGAGGATCTTAAGAGAAGAATGCTGGACGTTGAGAGCTGATCCTTCTTCCCTGATTCCTCCTTGTCTGCACATTTAGCTGGGCTACCCCCTCCACCCCAAGCTCTCCAAGCTCATGCACCCCTTTCTCTATTTTGGTTACATTTGCTTTGCATCCACCAGTAAGGTAATATTGTTTCTTTTGATTCTTAGGGGATTATCTCCAGCACAAGCTGATTCTCAGTTCTTAGAAAATGCCAAGAGGCTTTCCATGTATGGAGTCGACCTGCATCATGCCAAGGTACTGTGAGTGTAACGGAGAGGTGGCCTCTTTCCGGTCTGTTGACTAAAGTTTTGAGAGGGCTCCAGTTGTAGACTAGCCTAGCTCACTTTCAGAAAAGGCTCTTCACCCTCACTCACCCAAGGGACTCTATTTCTTTGGGGTTTCTAATGGTGGGGTTTATGGCTGTGGGGAGGGATCATTGATTCTCCCTCTTATTCTTTCTTCTTTTCCCAGTCTTTTTAAGTTGATACCCTTTCATATATACTTATGGGAAGACTCACCTTATCAGCCTTCTTTACCCCCTGTCCTACCTTTATTCTGTCCCAGCTTTTGTTCTTGCAAGTGCTGCCTCTGTCCCAGCCCCGTCTCCCACCTGTGTCCTGGGAGAGGAGAGCAGCTCGTAGCCACCATGACAGGGCAAGGCAGCATGGATATGACCGCTTTCCGAAAAACTGCCGGAGAAGGAGCCCTAGGGTTGGGCTTTTCCCTACAGGTCTGTTGTACTTCTTGTAAGATAAACTGTGCTGGCCCAGGCTTCAGGCAGTTAGACCTTCTGTCCCATGTGAGCAGTGGGGAAAGAATGGAATCATGGAGGTAGCTGAGAGGAGAGGCAGGGTTTGGTGAGGAAGATGCCAGTAACAAGCGTCACCTACTTCATGATCCTAGTTTGGACGATCAGGTAGTAGGGAGAGTCGGGGCGGGAGCAGTAGGTGGAGAGTACAAGAGGCAAGATGAAAGATGCATTTGGTTTTGAAAAATACGTCCAGAGTCGGCTCAACATGCAGAGGGAACCTATTGTTGCCTGCTTTTAAAGGACCCATCAGTCCCTTGGTGAAGTTTAGGAAGCCCAGGTTATATGATTTGAGAAATCCCTAGGAAAGCCTATCACCCAAAGGTATCTTCCTTCCCTTGGCCTCAGATTACTAATGTTTGCTTTTGTGTTTATAGTACTTCATATTTGCAAAGCACTCCTTTTTCCTGTGTGCCTTCCTTTATTCTTTAAATATTTTTCCTTATTACAAAAGTAATACATCTTCATCCTAGAAGATAGAGGTGAACAGAAAAATATAAAAAGACTGAAATGTCTTTATGCAGAAACAAGCACTGTTAGTATTTTGGTATTTTCTTGTTTTATTTAAAAAAAAAAATCTCTGAGCAGTTGAAGTCACATTTTAAAAATGGGATTATACCATGAGTATTATTTCATAAATTTTTTTTTTTTTAACTTGCTCATATAAACACTTCTCCATGTTAGTAAATAGTCTTTGGCAGCAACATTTTTAACTGCTAGGTGCTGTATACCCTTAATTTTTAAAAGTGCTTTCACTTACACTATCTCATTTAAGGGTTGAATGTTTTTGTTTTTACAAAAACTACATAAAACAGAATGCATATGGCTTGTTACACTATCTGGCTTGTTGCCTCAAGCCACATAGTGTAAAGTGGTCCCATCTGTGTGATGTCTGCTGATAAATCCTACTAGGAGGTAACACAGATCTTCTCCACACTTGAGTGTCTTGTAGCTCATTTCTCTGTATGATGGAGACAGGCAGGCTGGGTTAGCAGGCAAACAGAAATAAGGGAGGGAGGACAGAGCAGATCTGGTATCAGAAGGACTCCCAGAGCCCATCTCTCCTCTAAACCCTGTTATTCTTGCCACACGTGAATCTTACATCTGCTGCTTTTGTTGATCATTAGTGAGAAAGCAGTCCTTAGATGACAGTCCTGGAAGGTTTCGGGATTCTTGTTTTTGAAGTTGTATGTTAGAAAAGTAAAAAAGCTGCTGCTTTTGTTATAAGTGTAATTTCAGTTCTTGCGGTGTGGTTAGGAGTAGATCACTTAAAAAAAATGAGAATAACACGCATTCATTCAACTTATCGTCTGGTGGACTTAGATAATATCTGATGCGCAAGATATTTGTAGCCCATGGGAAAAAAATCTGTAGCAATGTAAGAGAACTTTCCATGTAGTTTAAAGTTTTGTACCTTTATACATTTTTCATCGCCTTGAGATCATATTTAAAAAATTTTTTTTAATTAATATTTTATCGTCAGAAGAGTCCTTCAATGGCACACTTACGTTAGGACAAGGTGAGGGTGTTGAATAAAAGGGCTCTTGACAAAGATAGAAGGAAACCACAAGAGTAGAATGATGCCCATGAGCTGGTAACAGCAGCTCTCCTAACCCCTCTGGGTGTGGGGGGGAGGTGAGGCAAAGAGTAGTTACCAGAACCCAGGGGGAGATCTGTGTGGAGAGGGCTGTCTTGAGAGGAGCCACGATTGTCAAGGATATAGCCACCCTGATGAGACCACACAAGGAAGGAGTCTGGGTATTAAAAACCCTGACCTCCTTGCCCTCCTCCCTCTCTCTGATCTTCTTCAAGAACTTTCCATTGGCTGAAGTCAGTGGGAGTGGGATCCTGTTGATGTCCACATGGGGTAGCTTCCTGAGGCAGAGAGCAAGGTGGAGAAGATGCTCCTTTTTTATTAGTTTATTTTTCTGACTTTGTTGCTGAATGGCAGAAGTCAAATATGGAGAACTAAGGCATGCTTTTTTTCCCTTTAACTTCTTTCCCTTTATCTGTAATTTCTATTCACACAAATACTGATAATTCTAAAACAATATGTGGAACAATCGGACCTCAACTGATTTACTTGGATCCAGATTGTGTTTATTTTTCAGTCAGATAAAATAGCTTCAATGTCCTGTTGAAAGATTGCCTCACACTAGAGATAGCTTTGTTTAATGTTTCAGATGATGGTTGCCTCCTTATTTGTGCTGAGAACATGCTCTCTTGGGCAATCTTCTGGCCTGCTCCCTGTGTCCCTGGCCAGTGATATTTTGGGCAAGCACGTCATTTGTGTCTGGTGCCAAGTTGCTTAGGCACCTGTACCTGGTTCACTCTGGCTTTTTACTCTGTTCCTAGAGAGAACTGTGGCTGTCAGGATATGGGTGAATAAAGCACCTTTATAGGTGAGATTTTTAAACCTGTTCAGATGGTCTAATGTAATTTTATTCGTATATATGAGTTGTTCACATATCACAGCAGTGAATGCCATTGGCATCAGTTACCTAGTACTGTATTTCTATTTTTTAAAAAACTGAAATAAATTGCGTTAAATTGTTCTCAGTAACAAGGCAGTTGAAATGTTATAGTTTTATTGACTTGAACCTAGACTATGTGGGGTTTGTTTCAGCATATTTTGTGAGAATTTGTGCCGTGTTGTTAATGATTTCTGAAAATGTGAATATCTCTGAATAATAATCTTCAATTTTCCGTATCTTGAATGAGATCTAGTTCTTCTCTTAAAGATATTTGAATATTGTATATATTAGATCTTCAACCACTACTTGAAATGTGAGGAGGCAGTTTTTTACTTTTGTCTGTAAATGTATTTGATTTTTAAAAAAATCTTTCAGGCTGGCGATTATTCTAGATTGTCATCTTTTCCAAATTAAAACGCCGAGGAAAGAAAACAGTAAGTTCAAGAATAGTCTGTAGTCCTTTGAAATATGCCAGCCAAAGGAATGTTGTAATGAGAACGGGATGTCAGCAGTTAGTGTTATTGAAAAACTGCTTGAAAGAATTCAAAGATTTCAACACCATCAGCCTAGAAGAGAAATGTTCTGTGAGGAGTTGGTGTTGTCCAGAATATAGGTGTTACTTAGCAGCTGTTAGCTAGCATAATCATCTGAGATAAATTTGCCTACAGTAAAATGGCTGACTGCACCTTAGGGTAAGCTGACAGACTGTCCCCAGGGGCTGGAATAGCCTCTGGGAAACATGTTTTATCTCCCGTATCTTCAGGATGTCTAAATTCAGGTCTATTTCCTTTCCTCCCTTTTAGCTCTTACAGCCGAGCTCGAGGGCATATGAGTTAGGCCTTTTGAAGAATGTTGTGTCCTGTAGTCATGTTGCCATATCTCAAATCTGACCCCTCAAGAGAAATATCTAGGTTTAAGATGTGTTGTATGTCCTACTGTTTCTATTAACTTGTGTACTGTCACTGCAGTTGAAATACAGACCTGTTAAATTGGCATTCCTGATCATGGTTTGAGGGGGCTCATTGACTTCCCTACCTATATAACTTTCACAACCCTAACCATAGTCAAATGGCTTATGCTTGGCAGGACTCAGAAGGCGTGGACATCAAGCTGGGCGTGTGTGCTAATGGGCTTCTCATCTACAAAGACAGACTGAGAATCAATCGTTTTGCTTGGCCGAAAATCCTGAAAATCTCCTATAAGCGCAGTAACTTCTACATTAAAGTTAGGCCAGCAGAGGTAAGCAGAGTCATGTAGCCCTTGGCATATCTAATTGGCCTTTGTCAGTGTTCTCCTTTATGGCCACGAGCTACCAGAATTCTTTTCCATTGAATGTTAAGAAAATGAACTATTATTTATTCCTCCATGGTAAAAAAAAAAAAAAAACAAAAGAGGGTTTTTGATGATAAACTTGCATATATGTATTCCTGTTGATTAAAAAAAAACAAAAACAAGCAACAGCCACAATTTCACAGAAAAGGGAAAGTAGTCAGTGCCTGCCACATCCGGGGTGAGGGGCTCATTTTTCTTTTTTCTTTGCATCAACTAAGTGGTCAAGATCGATAGGAAGGTGGTAAAATGAATTTTAGTGGATATTGAGGGATAGCTGATTTATGTCAGTAGTTGATATTTGCCCTTTTTCAAGAAGAACAATTACTTCTTAGTGAAATATCTGAATCCATGTTTTTCAGTAGCTTCTAATCAGCTCTTAAGAGATATGTTGATTTGTTTTATGGATTTATTCTAGCTGGAACAGTTTGAGAGCACCATTGGCTTTAAACTGCCAAACCATCGGGCAGCGAAAAGGTTATGGAAAGTGTGCGTGGAACATCATACTTTCTACAGGTAATTTTGAGAAAACAGCCTGGGATTCATGAAAACAGCTCTTGGTACCATCTAGATCCTAGGAGGGGGCAATGGATAGCGTGGCAGACCCAGCCACAACTGCTTTATGGTTCTTTGCTCTCCCTCTTCGTGTATCTGTTTCTGTCACCATGCTGTGCTAGTCCTGGCTCAGAACTGCTCTGCCTCTGCAGTGGTCCCCCACTCCACTGCCCTTCCACCACCATACCCTCCCACCCCGGCTGCCGCTCTCTCACTGTCACTCACCTTAGGCTTCACTTAGTTGCTCTTATCAGCTCCCTCCTGTCTTACTTCTTTCCCAGGCAGACCAACCCTGAACCCTGTGCTCTGTCCCTTTGCTACTTTGGCAGGAGTGTTCTCCCCACTAAGTCCCTGTCCCTTTTTGCACATCAGCCTCCAGTCTCCTGGTCCTGGATGAGTCCTGTGTCCCGACCTCACCATTTCTATACCTGTGCTACCACGTGTTGCTTTCAATAGCATAACTATCCAGATAGACAGTGCTTTGGGTTGGTGCAGTTGCAGAGAGATCCTTTCCCACATCAGCTGGATCCTAGTGCCACCATCACAAATATTCCTGGTCTTCTTGAGCTCCAGGGCACCCTGGCCCCTCTGCTCAGATGCCCTTCATTGGAGGGTATGCTGATAGTAGATACTGTGGGTCATGAACATTCTTGGTTTCATGCATCTTCTCTTTTTCTCTTTTTGTCTATAATTAAGCATCGTTTCCCCCTCCCTTCATTCATTCTTTTCTTCCTCTCCTGTCTCAAGAAAGAGCATATATAGAACTTTTATTCCTCTACCTTGATCCCTTGTTTCATGCCTCACGTAGGATTGCGCTTTGTAAATCATGTGCCCCCAGTGGGTGGCTTCCATGAGTTCTTTGGCCAATAAACATGTCCATGTCTTGCTCCCTGAAAAACCGAAAAAACACAGAAGATCTCCTTAGACCTTTTAGCCTCCTATAGCTTTTGTCCTGTCTCCGTTCATACTTTTATTCAGGGGCATACTTTTTAACATTGCTTTTCTTAGCAAAGTGTGGTTTGCTGATCTTCCTTTTCTCTGTTTCCTCAGTTTCCTATTACTGCAGTCTAGATAGCTGTGATATCTAGACCCTTCATCTTTAAAGTTTTTGCTTTGCACTCTTAAGGTCTAATGCTGCCCCTCCACATACTAGGTGTGTGATTGTAGGTAAGTTACTCAGCCTTTGTGAGTCTTTCCCTTTCATCATTTGTGTGATGGTGGTAGTGATGATAGTGCCTATATTATAGGGTTGTTTTGAAAACTAAATGATATAGCTCACGTGAAACAAACTTAGAACCATTTCTGGTATGAAATAATGTTTATCATTATCATCATTATTCTTAGTTTGGTAGCATAGTGTGCTATTTATTTTCAAAACTGCTCTGATATACTCATTTCAGAGGAGTCATGTTAACCGTTGACTTAAATCACCAAAAAGATTCTTTTAGAGAAAGCTCATAAATGTTTGTGGTCAAGACTTTTTTGTTTCGGTACTAGTTTCTGTTTAATTGTAGCTTAATTGCTTAAGGATTTCTTTGTGATCAGAAAATTAATCTGTAAGCTAATACTTTGTGTATGTGGTCACCAGTGCCAGTTGGGCAAGAAAGCACTTTATCTCAGTTTGACATAAACAGAATAAAAATCCTCTAGTTAATGATTTTCCCTCTTTTGCATTATGACTTATATCTGCCTTTAAAATATTTTCCTTGTATTTCTTGGATTTATGTTTTTTGTAAACTGGAAGTAAGAGAAAATCCTCATATGGAGCTGCTCATTCTGGGAAGACGTGGCCTTTGGTTGAGATATAGTCAACTGAAGTGAACCTGCAGAAGGGTACCAGATAACCCAGTCTCACTCTCCTGTTTGCCTCTAGTCTTTTTTTTTTTTTTTCTTTTTAAATAATTTTATTTTATTGTGGCAAGATCACTTAACAAATTTTAAATGTATAATATATTATTATTGACTGTAGGTACAGTGTTGTATAGCAGCTTTCTAGAGCTTATTTATCTTATTTAATTGAAATTTTTTTGCCTGGTGATTAACAACTCCCCATCGTACCCTCCCTCTAGCCCCTGGTAACCACCATTCCAGTCTTTGATTCTGTGAATTTTGACTATTTTGGATACATCATATAGGTAGAATTATGTAGTACTTGGCTTTCTGTGTCTGGCTTGTTTCACTTAGCGTAATCTTCTCAAGGTCCCTCCTTGAGATGGGCCATTCCGTCTCAAGGATGTTACATTCCAGAGTGTAACAGGTCCATTCTGTTACATACTGCAGAATTTCCTTCTTTTTTAAAGGCTGAATAGTATTCCATTGTATGTATATCCTGTATTTCCTTTATCCGTTCATTCGTAGATGGATGGTGAGGTTGTTTCCATATCTTAGTTATTGTGACGTGGTATAATGGACATGGGAATGCTAATATCTCTTTGAGATCCTGATTTCAGATCTTTTGGAAAAATACCCAGATGTGGGACTGATGGCTCATGTGGTGGTTCTATTTTTAATTTTTTGAGGCGCCTCCTTACTGTCTCACGTAGCTTCTGTACCATTTTGTATTCCCAACAGTAGTATGCAGGGGTCTCAAGTTTCTCCACATTCTCGCCAGCACTTGTTGTCTTTTGTTTAGTTTTTAAAATTTTGTGGTGGAGAGGGTATTTCCTTTTGGGTCATGATGCATGTTTCTCCTTTGAGATATTTTTTAGAAATGTCTCTTTTTGTCCACTTGTTGATCTCCCAGTACCTACAGAGCATGCTTCATGAATGGATGGTAAAATAAATGCGATTTAGCCAACTTGTTTTTCAAGGAGAATGAGCATTTCTTAATTACTGCACTGATGAGCTTGCCAATGACCCTTTTTTCTGTACATCACTGCTTTCTTACACAGCATTCTTAGACCACAGCTAGCTGGATTGCAAGGTAGGGAAACCCACCATATTCAGACCATCAGGAGACAGTGCATGGTAAATGACCACATTTCTCACCCTGCCCCCTGGTACTCGTCATCAGGGTGCCGAGACATTTAATCTTTCAGTGCCTCAGTTTCCTTCACTGTTAGAGAAAGAGATTACAGAGCACAGATAAGAGTTAATTTCTGGTCTAAATGTCTAGTATTCCGGCTTTCTAATTTCAGAATATGGAGCTTTTTCCAAAGTACAGTTTGAGGCACTGACGTCTTCAGATCGTGCTTTCTCAGCAGCATCATCTCTGTCTCCTTGGAAAATCTATTGGCAGAAAAGTGTTTCAAGGAACACTTCTGCTACCCTCTATGACAAGACTAAAGCCAAGGGTGTATTAGTTCTTTTTTCATCAGTCTCATTCTAACACGTTGTTTTCCTGGGTTAATATGATTGAGAATCCTGAATTGATGGGGGAGCACCTCTTGTATTACCACATGTAGCTTTACCTTGACTTGACTCTCTTTTCATTGCTTGTTAAGCAGAAGATTTCTAAAAGTTGAGCAGAAATGCTAGTAATACTCAGAACGGTAAAGAACTCTCTAAGAAACCACTCTTCTTTGGATAATGATAGGAAAAATTTTGGTGGAGTTCTCCATATTCTGGAATTGTCAACTGCAGTCTTCTTATTTAATACATTCTCAAAGAGCTCTGGGATTATCTTTTTTGTTAAGATGTTTTGCCAGCTCTCCATCAGGCAGTGAAGGCAAGATAATTTCAGTCGTATACCAGACAAGTTTGGCTCATTTACTAAAACCGTGCTTTCACATAAGTCTGGAAGTACTTGCCATCAGGAGTTGTACTTCATTCATTACGGACCTGGGGTTTAAGGAGTAGAATTGTGTTGGCAAGAAAGGGTGTTAGTCATCCCTACAGATCCACTGTGTGCTGTGTTCTTCATGGGACAGCATCACTTGATGGGACACATTCCTGAGTTAGATGTTCTTTCCCAGAGAAATAGACATAAATATTAAGAATTGCTAATGGTAATGGATTGCTGCTTGGCACTTCTGGCTTGGAGCAAGAATTCAGACATACGTGTTTATATAAATGATTTAAGTTAATACAAATAAATAACCTTTGATATACACTGAAAACAGCTGCGTTTTTGCTCCGGTTGAGGAAAACATTATTCATGAACATGTGAATGAGGATTTATTCATCTTATCATTATCATAAAGCTCTGTATATAGGAGGGTTTATAAATAATGTTGATTTTTATTAGAAAGTTTAGGCAGCACTTTTTGGACCAAATAATCATACTTAATGAAACGAGATATTAAAATATATAGTTTTAAAGTTAAAAAAAAATCCGTAAAGTCTAATTTTGTTCCCTTTTTCCCCCACAGGCTTGTGTCTCCAGAGCAGCCACCAAAGGCCAAGTTCCTGACCTTGGGGTCTAAATTCCGCTATAGCGGCCGTACCCAAGCGCAGACCCGCCAGGCCAGCACCCTCATTGACAGGCCGGCACCGCACTTTGAACGCACTTCTAGTAAGCGGGTCTCCAGGAGTCTAGATGGAGGTAAACACGTTTATTAGGATTCTGGATTCCATTAATCTTTCTCTAATCCAGTGGGATCAGAAAATGTTGACCGACTTATTAATAAGATCCCCAGAAATACCCTAGAGGGAGAGCCTTTTTTTTTTTCTGAGTAAATAAAATACTGTTACTTATACTCATAAGAAAATAATTTTATAGTGTTTTGAAGTTGTCATTCTGAACCTAAATTTTCTTGGCACTGTAAATACACACAAATATTAGTTGAGTTCTTGTTGATGAGATGTTGGACAAATGTTTTTACTGACCTGACTTAATTGTGATATATGTCATGTGACTTAATTTCTTGAACTTGTTAATTAATGGCAAACATGTAATTCCAAGGGTTTTTGGTGTGATAGCATATATAGAACTTTTATTCAAAGGAACATAAAACATTCATTGCATCATCACATTTTTGAGTTTAAAAACCCTTACTAAAGCTTAACAGACATTCTAGCATACGGGAAACCATTCACAGCTTCAAAGGATTAGTTTAAATACAGTGTTTAACAAAAAGGAAATATAGTGTGTTCATCTGTTCTTACACCCAAGAGGAGACATGTATAAATTTGTATAAATTTTTTCTGTTGGAATTCTCATTAGCTACATATATGTAGTTTTTTAATAAATTACACATGGAAATAAATTGATGTTGCTTCCCTTCATTTTATATATATATCTTATTACCTGTTTAATTTTGGGTTAATAGCAGGTTTCCTGTAAAAGAGCTGAGGTTAATTTTATATTAGAACGCTTTAAAAATTTTTTTTTTCTTTCTACCTAATAGCAAGTAATTGGTATGGATACCTTTCTACCAGAAGTAGTTCTCCAACATTTTTTGGCTGATGAATCTCAAAACATATATACAAAAATAGTAATGCTAAATTGGAAAATTTCTATTTTACTACTGTTTATCAGCAAAAACCTGTTTTTGATTGTTATTACTGATATCTTTCTGAAATGCGAACTTGAACAACTTATGTTTCAAATAATTAGCTAAACAGATTGGATATTCTAATAGATAAAAATCTTCTCTCGGTAGTGAAGGATTGACACTCCTTGGCCTTGATCTATTTTTCCTGGAATAAACTTAGAAAACAGATCCAGGCAGACACACAGAGATACTTCCCAAGTTCTGTTGGTGGGCATTTTGGTACATATAGTTATTGAATCTTGCTTCTGGAGAATCTTTCATATAGTTTTATGAGACCACAGAAAAAAATGTGCAACAGAATCATAAATTGTGGTTCAAATAAATGTCCACATTCCCAAATGCAGTGATTTAAATTTAGTGAATTATTACTGCATGATAGTTGTCAGAGTATCTTTTAGCTCATCAACAACTGAGTACTTTTTCCAAGTAAATCCAAAAAATGTGCCCGGTTATGTAAATATTTCTCAAGTCTTGCCCCTTGTCACAGAGAATTTATACAAGTGCTGAATAAATGTGATCAGTGTCGTTTAATGCCTGAGAGAAATCACTCCTCTTTCTGGAACACTGTCCTTTTTAGCCTTTGTTTTAAACTATGAGGTTTTTATAACTCTTACGTTGCGAATTTTAGAGCTTAAAAAGAGCAGTAAACCACTGCTTTTTCTTTGAGGTATATAAACTGTGCTCAAGGAAGCCCACCATCTTGTATGGGCAGTTAGCGCAGAAGGTTATAGTGGGTCTGTATCTGAAAACAATGATTTTCACAAGTAAAAGCAACAAACATGGCACAGTAATCCATTATTTTTCCTTTTGTGTTTTGGACACTGTAATTCATCAGATGGGCAAGCCATCAAAAGGATTATTGTGTTGTTGTGAAAAACAGGAGGCTTTTCATGCCAATACATGACCAGACAGCTAGGGAACTATTTGGATAGGGCTTATGTTCTTTTCTTCCCCCAGAGCAAAGCTAGGCTGTAACCTGGTACTGAGCTTTATTTTCCCCACCACACCATCAATATACCTTTTTTTGTTGTTGTTGATATGTGTTATGTTTTCTTTCTCCTGTTTTTAAACAGGCTATTAAAATATATAAATATTCTTCACTTTAAGGTTTGACAAATTAAGTCTTTTAGTGATTATGTAGAAAGTAAAAAATCAATGTGATATCTAAAGATCAAATATCAAAATAAAAATCAATCTAGGATAGCTATTTTAGAACAGTGAGATTCCAAGATTTGCACGATCAAACCAGAAAGGAGGCAAATCAGTCACTGAGAGCACTAACACCCCGGATGCGTGTGAGAGCAGGGGAACTGATGATTTCCTGAAAGTGGAAAGTATAATCAGGGGCATTACAGATTGGGTCACTGGGGAAGGAAGGCATATCTGAGGAAGAACCATTTCAGTTGAGACTTGAAGGATGAGAAGGAAGCAGCCATGAGTAGAACAGGAGATAAAGCGTTCCAGGTAGCAGGAGTAGCAGGTCTGAAGATCATAACTTTAGGCACAGCTTGATACATTCTAGGAACAGAAAGAAGGCAAGTGTAGTCAGAGCTGACTAGTGATAGGGAGAGGTAGGCTGGGAGCAGGTCACACAGGGCCTTGCAGGCCACATTCTCTTGGTGCCGAACGTGGTTTTTATTCTAGGAAACCATTGAAGGGTGTGTGTTATACATACATACACATGTGTACACATTTATACAAGCACATATGTGTACAGTGCTATCTTTAAAAAAAAAAAAAAATCACTTGATGCCATGTCCAGAGCAATTAGAGAGGATGCGAGAGGAAGCTCAGGCCGACTGGTCAGGAACAATCCTGTGAGAGTCGTGGTGGTTTTGTCTCAAATGGTAGTAGACCTATTAGCCATTGGCACCATAGGTTCTGTGCCTTGGGCCTGTAAACTTCTCAGGGTTCTACACGGTTTAAGACCTGACAAAAATTATTAGCTGCCAACTGAAATCATTAAGTGTTTAACAAAAGTATGCAGGGTCAATATTTTGCCAACTTCATTATGTAAACTTTAAATTGGATATTCATTAAAATTTTGATATCATTACATTTGAAGCCATTTCTAGGTCAGGGTTTCTCATTTTGCAGTAAATCTCTGAGTATAATGGGTGCTTAGAAACCGTAATCATAGGTTAAAGAGTCACTCATACTCATCTACTTTCCAACGAAAAATTGTTAAAATCTTTTTAAAAGTCAAAAAAAAACCCTAGAAAATAATTATATTTAATGTACGATGTGAATTCATTTTAATATGATTTGTTGTGGGCTTTCCAAAGTATGAGTGTTTAAGAGCCGTGAAAGTCTTAAAAGGGACCTGGGTGGTAAAATAGAGGTGGAAGGAACTGGCCACATTTAGAAATACATCCAAGGACTCTGTTGGACTTGCTGGTTGTTGAGGGGTAAAGGAAGAGACTTCAAGGTATCTGACTTGAGTAACTGGGTGCAAACATGAGAGTGTATTTGGCAAAAAGTCAAGACTGAGAAGAAGGAAGTTTTGGACAGGGCAGGTGAGGGGTGTGGATTAAGAGGCTTCTAGTAACACATGGATTCGAGGTCTAGGTGTTGCCCAAGTTCAGTATGGTGGGTCACACACAGTCTCTGCCCTCCAAGAGCTTGCAGCCTAAAGTTAAACACTGGGCTTCCCTAGGGGCATGGGGCCAGAGCAAGCCACACTGTGTCAGGAAAGTGCTTTTTATGCTGGTGAAATGACCTCAGTGGTTTCTTCTTTGGGGAAGAAACTACAGATGGACAGAGGCTTTTGCCAGTTGCTACTCACTTTGCCTTGTTGAGATTTGAGGCCATCTTGGGTTGGTTGATCTGCCATATGACAGAAATGTCAACATGATATATGTTCCTGCACATCTGTAGGATAGACGAAGGGAACACATAAGGCCAGATTTGCTAAGGCAGAGGGTTTCTATGTATTAGACTTACTGTAGGTCAAGTTGAGGCATTCAGGAGGGAGGTTAGAAAAATGAAAAATATTAACCTAAACATAGAAGTTGATTCTCTAAAATCTACTCTTACTGTCTTGTTGCAATTTCGACTGGTGTTCTAATTAAAGGTCCCTTTATGGAGGAATTCTTAAAACTTACTGAAGCAAATCATTTTAATAACTAGGTAATGAATTGTTGCGATAGGTAGATTCAGAAATAAGTTCAGGCAAGATTAAAGAGACTCCAGAGAATTAAAATACTGCTCACATTGTAATTCTGACATAGTGCCCTGACTCTGGTGTTTCATCTGGTCTTAGAGCTCCTTCTACTGGCCAATTCTATGATCAGTGTCTATCCTTCAAAAATCTGTGACTTGAGAGCTTTGTCTAATTTATTGGGTTACAATTCAGAATACTTCTAGAGTTTATTAAAAGTTTAAACATGAGTTTATTTGATATGTTATTTTCATGATCAAACAGTGTTCCCGTTTCTATTAATTGTCTATAAGGTGCCTGTTTATCTGGGAAGGGGGGACGTTCATCGAATTTTATCGCTTAAGTGTCCTAAAGCAATCCGTATGATCATTCTCAACTAGCTCTGATTGGTATTGTGGACCGAAGTCTTACGAAGGATTTTCCTGGCCCTGCTGGGGAGGTTTCAGCACGTGGCCCTGGAGCTGTGAGCCCTGCTGTGGTACAAGATGGTGATGGCAGCAGGGACATTAGAAGCCCAGCTAAAACCCCACATGTGCAACTCACTGAAGGAAAGGTATGGTAAATTAGTCGAATACGTGGCTTTAAATGTGTACTTAGACAAGAGGCTGTCTATTGCATTTGTTGTTTCAGAACTCACATATCTTTTAAAATCAGTCATTGTATGTTCTGTGTTGATAAAATTTCCCACTTTTCAAATATGTGTATGCTCTTGCTGGTTTGGACTGAGTCTCTGACCTTTTTCTGGTTGTTGGTCAAAACAAAATATTTCAGCGTAAGTTACCTTAATGCAAGCAAGTAATTTATTGGTCTTTTGTCCATCCTTATAATCATCCTATTTAATTAAGCCCCCAATTATAAAAGCTGTGATGATTTGAAATTCATATTTGGTTTGTTTCAAGTAAAGTTTAATGTGTAGCTTATGTCTTGATTATTTTATTGTAGTATTGACTTGAATTTTTTGAAAGAAGAAAGGTGGTCTTTATGAAAATATGATTTTTCATTAATAATCTACCACTGATGAAGAAGAAAGTTTTAAGTAATTGTTTTTTGAATACTGAGTGAGAAGATGGTGTGTTGCTTTCAGTCTTCTTTGGTGCGTATACCATAGTGAACAGAGAAGTAACCTATATTGTGTTTTCAAACTTGTCGGGGTTGTTTTATATTACCTTGGGCAAGTATAGTCACTTAGAAGTTGATTTGAAGTGGCTTTGAGTTCTTCAGATCTCTTTTCCATGTCTACACAAAGCAACTTTTGAATGGGTAACATTGGAAGTAAACATGAAAAAGAAATGAAATCATCCTGTGGATTTATAATGTTTTCAAAATTTTAACTTTGAAAAATTTAAAGACGTGCAACATGAATTTATAAAGAACTTGCTAGATGAGGTAACTGCCAGTGTCTCAGGATTTCCTGCACTGACAGCCCCCAACCGCAGCAGAGAGGAGGGCTCGGGCACCATGGGGGCCCTGTCTTATGCTACAAGGACAGATGCTTCTGGTAGCACATGCCATCAGATCCTCTTCATTCCTTTGTTAAAAAATTTGTGAATATCATATTCCACAAAGGATTTGGTTAAAAATTAGTTTAGAATAACAGGAATCACAGCAAACAAGGTATCTATCAATAACTGAAAAGTTGTCAGGATAAGTTATGATTATGCTACCAAGACACCCAGGAGTGGCTACTTACATCGGAAACAGGAGAGCTGAGAATCTCAGAAAGTCTGTGTTCCATTCTGCCTAGATAATGTGATACAAAAGAAAAGTTCTTTGAAATTCCAAGGGAAATTCTGCCTGTTTTTGGTAAACGACTGGCCTTTTCACTAATGCTTTCAGTGTTTGTCAGCGACCAGGTTCAAAAGTAATAATGCTATTTGAGTTTCATAGGATCCGTTTGCAACCAGTTGAAAAATAATAATTAAATCAACCTATTACCTATAAGTTGTATGTGATAAAAGTAGTCCAGTTTTCCTGTTTTATAAATGGATCGTTTAATTCAGTTTCTAATGACACTGTGTTAATACAATCCTTCTGAGTAAACGTTTTCACTAACTACCCATTTCTTCTTCTCTCCTCTTTCTCTCTCTTGCTTTTGGTTCTCCTTTGAATGTATCCACTGTGTAATTTCACATTCAACCATGGGTTTGCTTGGAGAATAGCTTATTTCCATGTGCCCACCTTCACCACTCATCCACTGTGCTTCATCTCTTTCCCCAAACGTGTTGCCAGCCCCTGAGATGGACTTGCTTTCAGACATTTCGGAGGAAGACCCCTTTGGGGAGGCCAATCAGCTCACACTAGGCAGCTTAGAGCTCCCTTCCACAGGCGAAACATCAGAGCAGGGGGGTTGTGATTCTGGCTTGGATCCTCTTGAAGCCCCTCCCGAGACTGACTGTCCTCCCACCCACGAGAAGCCTCTAAAAGAGGCTGAGAACAGGGATTCAGAGTTTGGGTACTTCTTCAGTTTCTGCAGACGCTTTCCACCTCGCTTCCCCTCACTGCTCGATGAGGATGGGTACCTTGCCTCCCCCAGCCTCCCCAAGGTCTGGGTCTCCTTCCTCCCCACCGACGTCCAGCACTATGTTCCCATCACCTCCCCTTTGTTCCTTCCCTCCCTCAACCTCATTTTTGGGCTCCTTCTCTCTGCTTCTCAGTCAGTGCCTTTTTCTCTCACCTTTTCCCTTCCTCTGGCTCTATCCCTCTACTATCTGGAGGCAAAAGCCACTTCCTTGACTGTTTCTTATGACTGTGACTTGAATGACAAAACGGAGGAAGAGGAAGCAGTTGCTGGCTCTCCTACATGAGCTTTAAATCTGTGTGGTCAAGAGCACTCCACTTCGTCTTATACCCTTCCTAATGTAGAGTGTAAACATGTGCATAAATTCTGTCACTGGTTAACCTCAAACTAGTATGATCTGCACACTTTCACGCACATCGTTTTAGTACATGAGAAATAAGTGTAATTAAACACTTTCCCTCCACTGATATTAATTGACTAGGGCCACACATTCTAAGTTAAGAGCAAAGTTGTAGGATTATTTTATAAATACCTGAACCATACTAGGCCATAAAAACAAGGAGAGGGGGACCTATGTTGCCCTTAATAATCTGTTTTGGGTCTGTCCATTTTGCAGATAAATGTTAATGCTGTTCCTTTAGGATGGAAACTTTATTTTGATATAGAACTTAGGATGCACTGGACATAACTGTAATTGATATGTATTAGTAGAATTCCTTAGTGTTATTATTCCTCTGTTAGAAAGCCAAGCTTGTTCTTGCATTTTTGAGGATGCATCTGTGACCTTTACTCCTGACATGCATAGGTCTAATCTCAGAAACTCCTTTTCTCCCTATTATTGTAGCATTTGGAGCCCAGATGAAGTTCAGGTAGTTTGTTTTCTTTTCTTTTTTTTTTTTAAACTCAAAATCGTATATAAGAGTCACCATCACGTATTTTGTAAGGAAGATACTATTCTGTTATCTTTTCTTTAAGAAATATGTGTGAAAAATGAACCATAGTATTTTGAAAATTTAGACTCTGTAGCACTAAGGTTGGACCGGACCTCTTAGTGTTCTTTTATTTAAAGTTAGGTGTCTGGTTTGATCCGAGGATTTTTGCCGCAGTATAGGGCTACCTCTGCAGTACTAAGCAGTGCTCACATGTATAGTAGTTTTTGATTTGTTTTGCTAAATGTGGTCTGGGGACTTAGTGTCCCATATCCGTGGTTACTATTAATACATAAAATAAATCACAAAATTTAGAGCAAATCTAAAGAAAAATGTGAAGATAATTAGGCATAGTGGGAGAATCCATGATTCCTGAAGGTTACCTGAAGAATGCCAGATCGACATTTTCGAGAATTAAGTGCTGACCAAGGAATTGGAAGATGATTCTTAGCAAATTGTTGAGTGGCTGTGTCTAATTTTTCCCTGCTGATCAAAAGATACTCTGAGTTCCCTGCTTACCTCTCAAAAATGCTTGAATAGTTTAAAAAAAAAAAAAAGCACTTTGAACTCTCGGATTTGACACTGGCATTACAGTAAAGAAGAAAAAGAATATGTATAATCCTGCTATAAAAGAACATGTAAAGGTTAAACTATTTTCCTTTGGTATCTGAACCAATATTTTTCTTTTATGCTGTTACCTTCCATGAGTCAGTAGTCATCAGTATTTATGTTAGTTTTAAATGTACAGATTAATTCTTTGGGTCATTAGATAACTGAGAATTGTCTAACTATGAAAAAATATTCTTGCTTAAAGAATTTTATGCAAGAGAAGTGGCTATAAAATACAAGAATGTTTTTAACTACCCACCATTTTATATGAAAGTAGCAAAATAAACCAGTTTCCCCCCAAGGAAAGAAATCTGTGTTAAAAAACTAAATAATAGGGTGAACATTTGTCCCTGATAGAAAGTGAAAGCCAAAATTTACATCATCACACTTTGCCCTCACCACTAGTTGATGTAGATGTTTCAAGTTAGAACAGATTGAATTATGCCATTTTTACACTCTCATGTTTTCATTCCTGAGTCAAAACATATTAAAAAGCGCATAATCTAGGGACTGAGAAAGAGTGAAGCTTCCATTCTCCATTCCACCTTTGCAAAGGACCATTTCCATCATTTGTACAGCACTGTAGGTGAAGAAAGACCAAAGTGGCTTAATAGTCTGCATCTTCTGAGGGCCAGACAGTGAAGGTTGGTAATGCTGGTTCACCATTTAAGTTCAAATACAGCTTCTTTGCACTGATGGTAGCATTTCCACTAATACTCCCCTTCTCTCTGGCTGCTTGCTGGGTGACTTCCAGGCGAAGACGGAAGAGGAGGAAACGCAGCTGGAGGAGGTGGATATTTTTCCCCCAAAGTTAAATACCTGGTAGCTGCTGCCTGCCATTATCATTGTGTGGGAGGTGGAGCACTTTTAGGGTTTATTTGTGAGTTTTGCTCGTTGTGGCTTTAGGTTCTTCAGGTTTTTATTCCTCTTTTATTTTAACGTCTTAGACTATCCAACTCTGAGTCATTTCTGGTGCTTGCTGATTGATACACTTATGTTTATTTGCCTTTTCCCCCCCTGTGTGTGATTTAATTTCACAGAAAAATTCCTTGAGAGTAGAAGGGGATAATATTTATGTCAGACATAGCAATTTAATGTTGGAGGTTTGTATAATTTAAGAAAACAACTCTGTCCTAATGGCTGCCAGGCTGCTGTGAACGGGGGGTCACGCGCAGGCCGGCTGGCTGGCAACTTTCAAGCACAGTGCACGAAATGCATGGGGGAGGTTCGCCTCGGGAGTGCATGTTACCAGTCCAACTTTGTTCTTTTAAAGTGGCTTAGGTAGGAATATATCTACTAGAAGTTCTCAAAGTGACAACTGGGAAAAAAAAAATTCTGTGTAATCAAATGAATAAAGTTTTTATTCATTAATCTTGAAGTTCTGCAAGTAAACCTATTTTCTCCTAATGGGCTTTCTCCAGGGTTTAGAGTCTGAAGTAACGTGATCCCATCCTTAATACACGTTCACCAAAACAGATATTTGTCGATTGGCATTAAGTCATTTGGCCCTGAGTCCACAATTTTTTTTTTTTTGGTGGGGCGAGAGAGTGCCAAAATCCATGCAATTAGGAATGTGGTCCACTTAAAATCTTCCATTTGAGAGTATGCTAATTAATGGGTTTGTTTTGATTAAAAAGAAAGAATAAATGAAAGAAAGTAAGAAAGAAAAGAGGAGGAAAAAAAAAAAACCTAGCCACCCAATTAGGAATGTAAAATGTATTGTATTCCCCGTGTCACACGAGAACGGTTTTTTGTTTCTTTTTCCCCCTTCTTTTAGGGTAGTACATGGCAGTGTATTCAGTGGAGAACCGCAATCCTCAGTAATTTGACTAATCCGTTCGGTTGCTTTCAGCAGCTTTGATAACTGTTGGAAATGTATTTTTGCATAACTTACTAAAATGCTCTAAAGTGTAATACGTAACATTGCTTTGAACAAATGTAAGAAATGTGCCTGATCTCAAGCCACAGTCATTTTTTCATGCCATGCAAAGATTTTTAGATTTTCATGAGATTTTGCAAATGGCGATAGCAGCTCGTAGATGAGCTACGACGCTTGTGCATGCATATGGAACATCTAATTTAATCAGATGCATGACCTGTTTCTCTGGGAGGAGTGGGATTGAAAGCTATAATCCACAGGTGGCCCCATGATTTTTGAAATATAAGAAAACATTTAAAATTCAGTTAAAACTGTTTTCTGAATACTGCCTTTTATTTCCACAAATATCATTTCTCAGGGCCAATCTAAAAAATCCCACAAGTGACATTTGTCAGGGCCTATTTCGGTGAAAATTGACCTGGTAGTTTTCGTCGCATCTTTTTATAAGGACTGTTTGGTACGTGGGTGGCCGGACCCCGCATTTGTGCTTGGCAAGTACGTGAAACTAATATGACGTTCATTTATTTTAGAGAAAGGCCAAACAGAAGCAGCCTCTGGAAGCTGTTCCGTTTATTCCATAAGGATTAAAAACCATTGCTGGAATTTCCTGAAAAAAGCCAACCGTTGGTCCCCCTGCCCCTTTTATTTGGGATGATCCTGGACTGGATTCCTGTCAGGCCAAATGGGCTCTGAGTCCACCTTTCTCTATTTTCACTTGCTTCATTATATTACAGCGTGCAACTCTAGTAGTAACCCTAAACAGAAAGGTAAATTTGCAGGAACAAAGTCATGGGCTGCATATCAAACCCAACTATTAGAAAGAAGGGTGATTGGCCATGTTGAGTATTAGTTCCATAGCCTCTTTCTACTGATTTCTTAAACAAATCTAAACAAGGAAGAAGTCAGAACCCTTTAAGACAGGAATCACAAAAAAATTGCACATTGGTTTTATTTTCAAATTTGGACAAACTCATATTCCTAGGTGATGATATGGCTTTTGAGACTTGGCATTTTTCTTGCTTTACTGTGTTTTTTTAATCATAAGTTTACTTTGTCTTATTTTTTGGTTTCATTTTTTGTTTTTATCCTATTGGGTTCTTTTTGTTTTTTGTTTTTTTTTTCCTTTTGGATTTTTCCCCCTTTATTACGTTACATATTGCTAGGACCTGGATAAGGCCCAGGAGGAAATACTGAAACACCAGGCTAGCATTAGTGAACTCAAGCGCAATTTTATGGAATCCACACCCGAACCACGCCCTAATGAATGGGAAAAACGACGTATCACACCTCTGTCCCTACAGACACAAGGGGTATGTCACTAGCTATTTGTTGGCTGTATGTCTCAATCCAGCTGTTCAGTAAAACTTAGGTTGCTAATCTTATTATGTTGATTCTCAAGAAGTTACAAAATGTTCCCTTTTTTTAAAAAAATGTAACTGCTAATAATTTTTAAAATACTAAATATTTATTAATAATGTGTAATACTTATTGACGTAGTTCTTGGGTAAATTGTATGAGTTTCGAAATACCTTTAGAATAGTTTCACTATTTTACTCAAGTAAATTGGTAGTAATGAATTGTTACATAGGGCGACTTAGAAACTGACGTATATTGTATTTAGTAAGTTAATTATTGACTTCTGAAATAAGAGAGTTTGTTTAATAATTAAAGAATTAGTAATTAAAGGGATGTAGGAATGTAGACCATATTTAGAATGGTTTAAGGTAATTACTGTGAAGATAGTTAAATTTAGCTTTAAAGACTGATGAGCCCTGTTGAAAACTTGTAAAATGTTAATTATACAACTTAATACTGAAACTTCTTAGTAATGAAATGTAGATTAGTACTTTAAGAACATTTTTACCCATAACATCTCTCCAAACTCATTCTTATTCTTTCCATGGTTTATTTCTCTTCGCCACCACTATAAGCATTGCCTTTAGAATATATTCTCAAAATATTTCTTCATTCTCATCTATATCTGTTCTTTTTGATGCTGCAAAATCTCTCCTGTTGTCAACCAAGAACTTCATGGGCTCGTTTATTTTACTTGAGGGAGACAGTGATCATACTATATTTAATATGCAGTTTTAGAAAGTGTGTTCAGGTGTTACCCTACAATTTACTCTTTCCTCTTTTCCTTTCACCCCTCTCTTCTCCTTAAATTCATCATCTAGTCTGACTTGAATGTTACCAAATTGTAGGCGTTTGATTTAGATATTCTTAGGCTATTTTTATTCACCTTTTCTTAAAAAGCAAAGCTGTTGGTTACTTTAAATTTCTAAGTTTGTGACAGTGAAAGGAAAACAGCTCTTTAAAGCAGATGAGCAAAAGTAATTGCTAAAAACTGAAAAAGCTTTTGACAATATTAAGATTTAAAACACCATAGCAGGGTCTTCTGAAGTTGTATACAACTTTAATTCTTATTTTCAGCTTTTCTGAAGATGTTACTGTCCGTATTTCAGAATCACCTCTAGAGCGTTGTGTTTTCTGGGGGAACAGTGTCTGATGACGTGCTGGGATTGTGTCCTCCCTTTATGTGCCGCTTCATCTGGTTTGTTCCGCTGACCCACACAGTCGTTTTATGTCTGTGTTGCTATAGATGTAATGTACTTGTCTTATTTGTTGATCATGTCTATTGTTTAAAACAATAGAGCAAAGGAGACCATCTTTTCAAGGATATTTTATCCATGACGGAGAAGCATCAGATGGCGGCCGCATGGACAGTTGAAGAGAAAGCCCAGGAGGCAGACAAGGTGTTCACCTTGCATCCTTGGATCTACTCTTGCTTTTTCCCCTTTTCCTTTATTCCTGTCCACAGCCATAAGATACTCCTTTTTCTTTTGTGTATCAACCTAAATTTTTAAAAATAAACTTTTGAGTGCTTAAAAAGTAAAATAGAAACATAGGATCATTAGATGAGAAGCACCACATTGCAAAAGTACTTTATTTGGAAATCCACAGTTTGAAATGCAGACATCTCAACCGATTTAGGTGATAAATGACCCCTAATTTTGATGGATGTGGCTGGCAGTTGGGAAACCGTGATTTCACACGAAAATGCACTGTTTGTACAACGCACACTGTGGTGGTGTTAGAGTAACGAATTATGTGTGATTTAGGTTACTGTTTTACTAATTACATTTGGAAACCTTTTGAATTTTTATTTTTAAGATTTTCAATGGGCTAAAAGATTTTGGTGTATGCGAGCAGCCCCTCGGATCTCTCTGTGCTCCTGCATATATGAAATATCTGGCATTACTAGGGAAGTTAGCTTTCCGTTGCTTTTACATTGTTATTCTTCTATCTCTAGTGATTTTGCTTAGCCAGCCGGTCAGCTTGTTGTTTGTTGGGACTAGAATGCTTAGAGTCTAGTGGAGGAGATAGCAGACATGCACATTAGTAACTAGAAAATTTGGAGCGCTAAGAAGTGTTAAGGAGATGAAATACTTGTCGAGTTAGAAGGTGATTGGGAAGGCTTGGGAAGAGATAGCATTTGAGTTGAGGCCTTAGTGATGAGAAGGAGGTGGACGTGTGAAGTTTTTTCCATGTGTAAGGAAGAGCAAATGCAGCCCCAAGACAGGAATTAATTTAAAGGACTGAAAGACCAAATGACAAGGTCTGAAAAAAGTCAAAGAGGTCAGACTCCAGATCTTGGCAGGATCTTCAAGAACATATTAACAATTTGGAGTTACGTTATAGGAATGATGGGAAACCATTGGAGAGCTTCAAGCTGAGTAGTGCTATAATCCCACGTGTATGACAAAGACCCCTCTGGTGCTGGTTGAGGAATGGATTATAGGGGATGGGAACGAGAGCACAGATCGGAATAAGGAGAAAGTGTTTCCCTTCCACCAAGTCTGATTTTGTTAGTCGGCAGAGAGTATTACTCATCAGAACATACAGTGGGATGGTGGGGGAGGCAGATTAAGTGGAAGATGAAGCCTTGCGCTAAGAGTATCTGAGATCTGGTTGAGATGAAATATTTCTGGAACACTGCAAATGAGAAACATAACGTCATAAAGCTAAACCAAGTGACATCTTTATATACTTTAAAGGTTAGCTTGAAATCCAAAGCCAATCAGATTCTCCGTGTAAAATGATGACTTTAATATCATATGCTTTGAAATATTACATAGTTTTGAAAATCTATCCTCCTTAGAAGCGAATCAGATGACATCATTTGATCAATTTAAAATGATGTCTTTGCAGTAGGAAACTGGAATTTTGGTGAAGATGTTTAAAATGATCATTTTTTTCTGGATGTCATCGTTTAGGGGAGTGTACGGTATAAACCATGTACAGTGAAAACCATCCATTCGTTATTGTAGAAGTTACATTAAAATGATGTTATGTGAAATTTAAATCTGGAATTTATCCACTGTTCAGCTCCTAAACGGTTTATCTACGCTTGAAGTTACTGCTTCTTTCTTATTCTTTTCCTCTCCAGCACATGCTGGAAAATAACGTATTTATTTAACACACATATGGACTGTTGTAACTGCAATCATCCATTCACCCAACAAACATTTTTTGACCACTTACACTGTATCCGCCCCGCGCCAAATAACACTTCATTGCTATTAGTTGAAAGTTAAGTCTACTGGAGTGTTTTGACTTTTAACAGAATATCTTTTAAATTTCTGTCTTTGTTGCATCTTCATTTTGCTACTTAATTTTTCAGAGTTTCTTGATTATCTTTAAATTGCAGTCCTTAATAAAATGTAAAATAAATTATGCATAAGAGTATAATTTGAACAAGTTTTCCAAATGTCTATAATATGTGTTTTATAGATTAAAAAAAAGAACAGTAATAGTTTCTTGTTTAGAAATCAGTACATCAAACTTTCAAAATGGTTTCGGTACATTATGAATAATTTTGAGAGTAGAGCAGAAAATTGGAAACCAAATCATTTAGTCTTTAATAGGCAAATAACTATTGTATATCGTCTTATGTATTGTGAGAACTACGACACACTTGAACTTGTATAAAATATGAGTTTATATTTTATATAGAAACTCCTGTGTCTAGTAGAGATTACATACACTGGACTTTTAAGGTAATTTTGGAGATATTTTATTGAATAATTAGATGCATGGCACTTATTTAAACTCCCCAGTGATCTTTTACCAGCTAGGACACCGTCTCCACCCACCCGACCCTAGGGATGGTGTAATTTTATGGAGACTGTAATTAAGCTGAAATTGTCCAGAAGCTTTTTTTTTTCTCTCCTGAGTATTGTGCTTGCGCACCTCGCCCTCCTCATCTCCTCGTACCTACCCTTCACCCCAGTTAGTGCACTGTCCCAAGGGGCATCCCAGAATGCCATTCATTTATTCATTCATTTATCTGTCTTTAAGATCTCTGAGCAGTGGGTTTTATTAGGAAGTATTCTTGCACACATCTGACATGAGGGGGACCTTCATGGTGACTCTTAACCATTGGCATTCTAGGTACCTGGGATAGTCCCCAGCTTTCCTGTTGTGCCCTCAGGCAGATTAAGGACTGTCATTTAAGGGCCAGAAATATGAAGATTAAATTCGCCTTAATAGCGTTTCAGGGATAGATGATTTTTACATTGCTCAGAGTTTCCCCCTCTGAGTTTGTCTTCCTGTTTAGAGTTTTTTTTTTTCTTTACCTGTTTCTTGTTGAAAAAAAAAAAAAAGATACTGTTTCTTCATTCCATGGCATATTTAGCACGTCTGAGGGAATTTCGGTGGGTTACTGTCAAAGCGCTTGCCGTACAGACAGAGTGGTATGGGGCAGGGGAGAGGTCATAGGAGCTGAAATGGTCAGTGAAGGCCATACACAAAACGTGGAATATTAAGTGGACCTCAGAGAGATGACAAAATTGGCAAGGCCCAGAGTGCCTGGGGAAGGGCACTGGAGGCAAGGGGTTAGGGACACCCAAGCGCTAACACCGAAATAAGTATAGCAAGTGCAGGGGCCACGCCGAGAAGCTCCCTCAAGAATATACAGAGCAGCGTTTGACGGATGAGGTGGGTTGGTCATGCTCAGCTTGTGATAAAGTTTCAGTGAGAAACTAAAGAGTTGTAGCTTGTTTCTGTAGGTTAGAGCTATCAACGACTCTCAGGCAGGGTGGAAAGCTGTCATTCAGGGCAATGGCCACAGACGCCTGCTGCACAATCTTTTAGAATCCTTGCCTTTCAATTTATGCTGCTCTGTGATTCTTTCTTGCGTAACCTTTCCTTTCAGTAGGTCACTGCTGTCTGTTCTGACTTATTGTTAACTCTTTGTTCTTCCTTTTCTGACCTCTCTAGAGCCTAGAAGAGGAGATATCATCAATTTTGTTTAGTGACAAGGGCTTTTCTGGTAGCATGAAAGCCTCCTTCACCTCAGCCAGCACTTGGACAGCAGGGGGCACTGTTGTGAACTCCAGTGCGCCTTCTGAAAAGCTTTCTTCCTCGCCCTTCTCACAGTTGCCTGAGGTGCATTTTACTTTGTTTCCCCTGTTTTTAAAAGCCACGTATAAGAGTGATTTTTATTTTTTGAGTATTAAGGAACCTCTTCCTCCAGTGCTTTCACTGGTGCAATTAACTCTTCCTGGGAGAAACATTCAAGAAATAATGACAGAATTTGGACTTGAGGAAAAGATACTGATTGGATGTTTCTCTTGCTTCCTTTCCCTCCACCCCAATTCTGCCTAAATTCAGAGAATCATTTAAATCACTAAGGCCCAGAGTCTGAGTTGTTATGTGGAGGGAAAGCTTCAACCAAGTAGAAGCTAAGTATTTTTTGCAGAAAAGTTTTCAAAGTCTAAATGTCTTTTAAACATCTTCTGATGGTTTATTATTTTAAAAATCCTGCTTATATGGAAAAATTCGAAGTGCTTGCCATACTCAATGAAATAATTATTTTCATTTTTTGGAATGACCCCTAAGGGATTCCCTGAACTTGGGCAGAACCCATCTGGCCATTTGAGGTTAAGTAATAAAAATAATGATAATGAAATGTCTCCTTTAGAAATGTTCTGATCCCTGGATATCTTTATTTATAAAGAAGTTTATAAGTAGGTACAGCTAAATGTTACCCCTTTACCAAAATAGATTTAGAGATTTCCAGTTTAACATCTGAAACCTCTGGGCTTTCAGTAAACTTGGAAGGATGGCTCTCTTGGTCTGTCAGTAACGTGATTTACATGGTATTAATTTTGAGCAATGAAAACGTGCCCTTACCATGCCTTTAAGAATAACAGGGCAGATCAAAGACAGTGTGTGAGTATCTGTTGATAGGTGCCCTTTCAGGACCTTTTGCTCATGGTTGTCCGTGTTGCTGGAGCAGATCAACATGAGGTCGTGTTATCGGTTACAGGAAACAGCTCCAGTCCAGTTAGTGTCTGGGCAGCTTCACAGCAAGGTCTCTTTCTGCCCAGAGGGTTCAGGGGTGCAGTGCTCTTCATTCAGCATCGAGATACTTTCTTGAATAAGTAGGGCTACTATCTCTAGCTGAATTTTTAAAGTTAGAGCACAAGGCATTAGTGCTACCCGAATGTCAAAAAGTTGGCTAGGCTTTATGTAAAGTTAAAAAAAATAAGGAAAATTTTAATCTTTAAAAACAGACTCCTTTGTAAGAAAGTTGCTACCCTGATTATCAATACTATAGCATAGGAAGTTATATTACTAATGTATTTCGTCTTCAGGCATTTATTGAACGTTTAGGTACTGTACTTAACTGGAGTAAATCTACTCCCCCAAAGTAGATGCCTGCAGGGGCTAGCAATGTGCATCTCAAATGATAAACTGGGTCCATTTCAGTTTTCAAATGGAGGAGCTAAATTCTAAGAGAAGACACTTGGAGCCATAACTGACATCCACCCTAATATTATAATATCCCTTTTGCTAATCTATCGCACAGTTTGGGATGTTAATAACTGTTTCTGAAATGACAACATTTTTATGTTAATAACTATGTGAGATAATTATAATTTTGCCAATTAAAGCTGATTTTTCAACAAGCCAGCAAAAGACAAAGGCATCATCTTATTAATACTATATTCATTTAGGAATTAGGGGTTCAGGCCAGAATTTTTTTTTTTTGTCTGATTAAAATCAAACTGTCGAATAGATTTTAAAAGTCTTAACATTTAAACTTTAAAATAATGAGTAAGCTCTGGTATAATTCCATTTTTTCCCCCTACCTTTTCAACAAGAAGGAGGAGCTTATAGGTATAAGTATAATAAAACCATTTCATCTCTTTGGGAGGATGCTAGCTGTTTTTGTGTTTTTGTTTCCTTCCCTAAGCTTCTTGCATTTGTCTGGATTGTCCTTCATGTGACCTCGGGCAAAGGTTTTTGTAGCTGTTGATTCTTGCTGTTCTGTCTTTGCGGTGTCGGATGTTTGTTTCGGTGGGCGTCGAGGAAAACCTTTATTGATTCTGTGTCCTCGGTTGCTTTTTGTTCCGCAGAAATGCGCTCCTGAGTCCGAAGGGCCTTGCGCCGGAGCCAGCGATGCTGTTAAGGTTCTCCCCTTTTCCATGTTAACACCATTGCCCGACGTTTCCAATCCCGCTCACGTTTTCACCCGCTTCCCTTTCAGTCCACCACCACCACCATCATCATCTTTGCTTTTCTCCATGACATGAACCTGCCGTCGGTTAATTTTGCTTGCCGTCGTTTTGATTTATTCATCTATTTTTGTTTCCCCCTCATCCATTTTTGTTTCTGTGCAGAGTTCACTTGAGACTCTGAATATAGTGGAGGAGAAGAAGCAGGCAGAGGTTGGGAAAGACGAAAGAGTAACCCCGGCAGAGCTGAACGGTAAAGAGCCGTCCCCTGGGCATGGTCCTGGGGAGATGCGGAAGGTGGAGCCGGGGACGCAGAAAGACTCCACCTCCCTGTCTTCTGAGAGCAGCAGCGAGAGCGAGGAGGAGGAGGACGTGGGGGAGTACCGGCCCCACCACCGAGTGCCGGAGGGCACCATCAGGGAGGAACAGGAGGAGTGTGAAGAAGAGGTGGACCAGGCGCCCGGCCAAGCAGCCGAGGTAGTAGAGAGGCAGGACCCAGTGCCGGCAGCCAGCGTGCTCACCCGAGCAGGTGCCAGCGTCGGCACGGTAGAAACAGTGACCCAGGAAAAGGTAGCGGGCCCCCAGATCCCTGCCCCGAAGAGTGTAAACGAAGGCGCCGTTAAGCAAGACGTGGGCGAAGACACGGAGGACGAGCAACAGAAAGTTAACGGAGAGGTGGCTCCCGTTGACATTGATGTTTTGCCGCAGATTATCTGTTGTTCAGAGGTAAATGGGAGACCCCAGCGGGAGCTCATCGCTAGAGCGGTTTCTCAGGTGGAGCACACCTGCCTCTCTTCTTCTCCTGTCCTCCCAGGTCTCCTTCAGCTTCTTCGAGAGGATTCTGATTTCGATCTCTCACGGGAGGAAGGGGGAAGGCCCTGCTTTGTCGATTTTTCTGCCCTCTCGGGTCACGGTTTCTGGCGTCTTTACCGCAACTGGATCACCCGATAAACTTTCCAACAGCAGCCTGTCGGTTTTTCCCTTCTCATTTCACATTGAAATTTTTCTCTGCATGTTTTTGGATGTTTTCAGTGGTTTATCTTTAGTTGCACTGCCTCCTCACAATGCCTTTTTGTTCATTAGAAAATGGTGTATGTAGTGTTGAAAAACGGTCAGTGTGTGTGTGTTGCTGGTGTCACGACTGGTTTTGACCTTCTGGCTCATTCTCTCTTCAGTTTAAGATTTTCAGAGTGGCAGCAGGCTCCGATCACCGTGATGCTCTGAATTCAGCATCTAGCCCTGATGAAAACATTATTTCTTGAATACCCCTGGCATTTCAGGTTTTAGATTCCAGGGATTGTACCGTCTGGTCAGGAGACTTAGCTTTCCTTCTGGGCAGCGAGAAGCTAACAGGAGGATACCCTTCTCTTCTCGTTCTATCCTCTCATCAATTCTGGATTATTTGCAAGTTTGATTATGTGTTTTGTGAGTTGTCTCCATTGGGTTTGGGTCTTTTTCCTTTTTCTCTTCAAGAAAGAGCCTTTCCATACTCCTCTTAGATTAAGTCTTGGTCACTAGGTGCAGTGTCTCTGATTTGGGAGTTAAAGTTATGCTGAGGGAGGATTTACTTCCGTGTGAGTGTTCCTTGATTAAAATTAAATGCCGACAGTAGAGGGATTATCCATATTTGCTCTCTTTCATGGGGTAGAAAATCTTGAAGTGACTTTGTCTTGAAATAATTAACTGGATTTATGTTACTTTTAAACTTCCGATTTCACTTCAGAGAAGATATTTTGAAAGTCTTTGAATGCTTTAAACTATTATTTTCTGCATTTAATATACAGGTTATTCCTCTTTAAATAATTACACTTGGGAATTTTCTCTCAAGGAAAGCACTGTAGTGTTTTGGTAGTAGTATAGTCTGATGGTGTATTAAAGATACATGCTCAGCAGACTTACAATGTTAACAGGCCGTGACCATCTCTTTGAATGTTTTAAATGGTTCAAAGCATTAATGCAACAATGGTGGAGTGACTCTACAGATATAACGTTTTAACTTATGTAATACAGAAGAAACACTGTAAGATTTAGACAGGTATAACTGAAAACAATCCTGCTTGAAGATATTCTTTCTGAAAATGGGATCTCCTTGTCAGTAGGGCAGAAAAGGCTTTTTGGGAAAAGAGCAAATCTTAGCCTACTGACCAACTGTGCCAATTAAAGGCACACACACAAACCTTACAGCCTTCACACAAACTATATGCTTCTTCAAACTGTAATAAAAATTGAGGCAGGTCACTTCTCATCGTTCATTCTGTTTTGTTTTCTTTTCAATTTTATCATTACTTGCTTAAAGCTAAAGTTTCCATATCACTGTATGCCAGGCTTGACACGTAAGTAATTTGGGACCATCATAATTTGAAGCCTACCACAATTTAGGGAGCTATTATGCTAGCTTATTCTTCGTATATATCTATACACATATATATGATATTTGAAGGAAAGTGTTTTTCTTTTGTCTTTTGTTTTAGATTATTTCCTTTTACTCTTTTCTTTTGTTCATGAGTGTGTGTTTGGATATATTTCTTACAGTTATTTTTGAAGGCTCCATTAAGCACTTTTACTTTATTACCTCTAGAATTTATGTTTCCCTTCCTTTTCACTTCAGCCACCAGTGGTAAAAACAGAGATGGTAACAATTTCTGATGCCTCACAAAGGACAGAAATCTCCACCAAGGAAGTCCCTATTGTCCAAACTGAGACCAAAACCATCACATATGAGTCTCCGCAGGTACAAAGTCTCTAGACTTGGACTGTTTGAGTTCTTTTTTACTTAGTCTGTTTCTGTTTTCATTCTGTCTTCTCCTAGTTTGTGTTTCTGACTTTGACATAGCTTTTCATATCTCCATTTTATAAGTGTACTTCAGCAACGTAACTTGCTACAATCAAAAAGGTGACCCAGTAATTATGGGGGGAAGCGTACATGTGATTTTTTAGGACAGGCAGTACCAATGTTGTTCTTATTATTCTTATAAGCCATTTCTGGCTTGATGTATCCAGGAGTGTTTATGTACACTTGGGAAACAGATCATCTTACAAAGTTTGTTGGATCTCATTTAATTTATGGATTCGTAGAATTTAATTTAGGCTTTTATCCCCTCCTCCAACTCCACGAAGACAGAGCCATTCAACTCACTCTTGTTTACAAGTACACACATATGCACACACACCTGTGCTTCTCCTCATGTGGGATTATTTTCTGAAAACATATGTTGCCATTCTTATGTAAATGTGATACTGTGCGTCTAAATAATTACCAGATTCGTGTGTTTGATTTTAGGTGTTCACACACTGATTCTGTAAAGATTTGAAATAAGATATTTAACCTTAAGGGTAACAAAAAAGGGGAAAGTAGTCATCATTTCAAAATGGAACCGTTTAGAAACTGGGACAACTCTTTTTTCAACTGAGAAATTTAGTGTTCTAGTAGGATTGTACCATGGTGGAGGATGGCAGATTATTGTCCTTTCGAAATATTTTTTAAAGGCGTAATGTGTTTATGTGTGAAACATTCCTTAAAATCATTTTAGATATGCTCTCCATAAATGTGCGTAGATCCCACATAAGCACAAATAGGTTTCTTATGAACGGGCGTGGTAGGAGAGCGTGTACTCATGTGTTTCTGTTGTGGTAAGTGCCCTTGTAAAGAAGTAGAGGTGCGTGACCCAAGTTCGAGAGATCTCCTCCTAACTTACAGTAAGAAAGACTCTGCACTTTCCAGTTATTTCCTGTCAGTGTCAGGAAACTGGCGATAAACGTGTTTGGTGATCTTAGCATAAACTCGTAGCCTATTAATGTGCTTCATTATTTCCCTTGGTAAACTCTAGAACTTTCTAGTATCAAAGCAAAGAAGTTAAACCCTATATAGACATAGTATAAGATTTATATATAAGCTATTTATATACACACATATATAGAGAGAGTGCGTGCACATGTGTGCACACGTGTGCATACGTATTGAAATACATGTAGCCGTGTATACGCACAAACTATTACAGGAACAATGTCATTTCAAAAAAAATCTAGAGATAAGCAATTAACCAAATCGCTTACGCTTAGTCTATCCTAGTCAGGTTCTGTTGCTTAGTAATCTGAGAAAACGTTTATTTTTACCCACCTGTGCTTAAAAAAACAACAAACTCAGCACTTCTGGTCACTGTGGAAACTTCTCTGCTTGGTTCTCTGCTTTCTTCTAGCTTCTGCGAATGGCCCTCGGTCAGATTTTCTCACGACTCCCCTGTAGATTTCAGTCCCACCTTCTACTTCCATTCTTCGTTTTTTCTCTCTCCGCCCAGGGTTGGCTTCTCCATGTGCATTTAGCCCTTGACTTTACTCTGTTGAAATGCCAGCCAATCTCTGATCAGTAAATCACCACTACAGACATGCAGAGGATAGGCAGCTAGCATCTTCTGCCGACTCCTTAGGTCTTAAAAGCTGCATGTCCGATGGGGAGGGGTCTTCCCTGACAACGTAACGGAAGTTAAGCCTTACTTTGTATTTTCCCCCCAACTCTCCAAAGATTGATGGCGGGGCTGGTGGTGACTCGGGCACGTTACTGACTGCGCAGACCGTCACCTCCGAGTCCGTGTCGACAACGACAACCACACACATCACCAAGGTAAAGCAATCCAGGGGAACGTACACTGCCAACAGAATCTTTCCTGAATGGTTTCTTTGTTCCTATTCACACTTCCAATTATTACGCACAGTGCCAGTGGAATAAAAATGCCTAGATTTAAAGTATGCAAGAAACTGGGCTCCACTGACATTTGTATTTAAACCAAATTGCAAATTTGTAAAGTACAAGGGGGTAAAAATATGTTCTAAATAGCTCTACTTAAGACAGCTGTAGGAGCAGAGGGAACCTAATAAAATTGGAAGCCTAGGTTTGGTAAGTATAAGTCAGCTCTCCTGACTGAAGCAAGGAAGTGAAGACTGCCATTGAAAGTTTTCACCGAGTTGTTCAAATCATGTAAATTTCCCCCATTGATTTAAGATACCAGTATGTCGATTTGGAGCATTTCTCCAGATCACTCTTTAAATGTTTAACACCTGATGACCAGCGATCCTCAAAGTGTGGTCTCTGCACTGTCACCTGCAATCTCACCCAGGGACTTGTTAGCAGTGTGAATACTGTGACCCCACTCCGGATCTTCTGAAACCCCGGGAGTGTTTAGGAAGCCCTCCACGCGATTCCAGTGCGTGACGTGGTCATCACCTTTCTAACCCAGCATTATTTTCCAGTAGTTCCTTTTGCTTCTACTTCTCATGTTTGGTTAGTGCTTGAAGGTCTCAAATGTATCCCTTGTGCCCTCCTCACGCCGCATTTCAACAACAAAAAAAACTTTATGAATTAAAAAAATGTCCCATAAGTGCAAGATGGTATTGGTGTTCATTTTAAAGCATATCCAGTTATTAAGACCTAATGATCTTAGTGATCAGCCTTGTTTCTTAACAGTTAAGTGCAATACCTGTGACTGTGTGTAAATTTATCAGTGTTGTAGAGGTTGAGCGTGCACTTTCTCAGGACTGGGTGGTGTTTGCTCATTGTGTAGAGTGTCACGGGCATATGATCTCTCAGCCTCTATCATGCCCCAGGCTCTGTCACCTCGCTCCAAGCCAGTCACTCTGTAACTCTGTGGGCAGTTCACCCAGGAGCTCCTACCCCCGGGTCCCCTCACAGCCTTTGTTCAGCCACGTTACATGTTCATGTCACAGCCACGTGCAGAATCAAATCAGACATTGGATGAAAATCTTTATATCGCCCTCACACCTCTTACCTATCTTAAACCAAGTCCAAGTCTTCTTCTTTTTTTTTTTTTTTTATTATTGCACTAAACCAAATGAAGAAAATCACCAACTGGATCTGTATGATGCCAGTCAAACAATTTCCCAAACCTAAACCAGATGCCTAAATTATTAGCATTCCTTATAACTCTACATAAAACAAACAACTATTTCTCCTTTGCTCCCTTCTTTTCAAAAATTGGCCAATTGGAAGTGAAGAAACTCCGGAAACTGTAACGGAATGTTCCAGTGGAACTGTTTGGATTAAATGGCATCTGTTGCATCTTAGTCTCACCTGAATCTTGATAAGATAGTTTTTAAGGTTGCTTTCAGTTAGGAGTGCTTACAGATGATGCTACACTTTGAACGATCGGATTCTCTATGGAGCTTAAAGAAATTTCTAGAACATCAGTCTTCCCCACCCAGTGTGAATTGCTTAACGATGATCAGAAGGTCTAGGTGTGCGCCATCTCTGTTTTCTCTGATTATGTGTAAACATGTTTTAGTGATTGCTAATCCTCCCTCCCTTCTGTTTCTTTATGACCTTTAGACTGTGAAAGGTGGAATATCTGAAACAAGAATTGAAAAGCGCATCGTGATCACGGGAGATGCAGATATTGATCACGACCAGGTAAAGACTTGAGGTTCTGGTTCTGAAACTGGCCATGTTTATTTTCTAAGTTTCTGTCATCATGTCACGTCCCTGTGTCAAACCGCTTCTCCCAGTACCTCCTTCCTAGATGAATGCACCTCCTAAGCTTGGCATAAAGACCCTTCACAGCCTAAACACAACCTGTCCTTTCAGCCTTCCTAGCACTGAATTAGCACAAAATGTGGGTTGTTTTTCATTTCACACTAGCTCTACATGCACCTTTGGCTCACAATAATCAAGAGGATTTTTGGCAACCATCAGGCATTCACGTGGGCCTGGTTTAAAGGCAAGTCAACAGTTACTGAAAAATAAATGGCAGTTAAATGACACTGGCTTCCAAAAAAATAAGGAAAGCCGCTAAGTTTGACTTATGCCCGCTTTCAGGAACTTATCAAGTATTTTTTTATAGCATTAGAAAAGTTGGGCTATTTACCTCTAGATGTTTTCTCCTAGTTATTACTATTATTGAGGGGTAGGAAAAGGTAATATAAGGTCTCTTACAAAGTGAAAATTTATATGTATTCAGAAAAGATTTTTTAAAGAATTGTACTTCCATTCTGTTAAGCTGAACAGGTGACGAATGGAACCGCTGGAGACTTGGAGAGTAGCTTTAATTTTAGACTGCAGTCCCAAGTGATGATAAAATTTTTTGTTTTGTTATTTTCTGAGTGATTTTAACTCAACTTTAAAGGAGACCAAGCTCTTTTCCTTTTACAATAATTTGAAGAAATGAAAATGTTCAGTTGACCATCTCAGCTGGGGAGTAGGAACAAATGATAGTCACCCAGCTTTGAACACAGAAATTTTAGAGAACAAAATTTCTCGTTTAAGAAAGGCTTGCTATAAGAAAGGCCAAACAGGAATAGATTTTCTTCTATGCCTAAAAAGAAAATTACTGTTTTTTAAAACTCCTGTATACATAATTTTACTTACATATTTCATAATGTATTTTTTTAAATTCCTTGAGAGTTATTATAGGTTAAAAGGTTGCCCTGACTCTGAATTTTGACTTAGTAATAGCGCTTCATTGTAGATGACTATACATGTGTCTGTTCACCACTAGAAAATGAATTACCTGTGTGGAAACCAAGCGTCTGGTTTCCCATATAGAAGATTTATTCTACTTCTCTTCACTGGGACAGTTTTGAGTCACTCTGACCTTAAGTTGGAGCAAACCCTATTCTTACTCTTTTTTCCTCTGGGACTCTCGCTCAGCATTTATTGAATTTCTACAGTGTGCTGGGCAGGAACCCACATTCTTTGGCCTGATGGAAGGTGAAAATCGGGGTCCTCTCCCAGCCTTTGTTTCGTCTGCCCTCTGTCTCCACCAAACAAGGCCCTTTCAGGGTTTCAAATGCCACTTTTTCCCTTGAGGGTTTACTTGCAGGTTTTATTTTATGTGTATTCTTTTGTCCTGTTTTTCCTGAAAACTCAAATCTAGATAGTACCGCTTCTGAACGGCAAATATTAAAAACACAGTCTGAAATGTAAGTTCCAAAATAACACAAAATAACAAAATTCCTAACTCTTCCATTAGAAGAAAATCATGACGCTGCAGCTTTAGCTGTTGCTGTGAGGACGCACACCTTCAGCCCATTTTAAAACTGAAGTGGGGCGAGGGGGCGGGGGAGGGATAAATTGGGAGTTTCGGATTAACAAGTGTGCACACCACTATGTATAAAATAGATAAACAACAACGACCTACTGTATAGCACAGGGAACTATAGTCAGTATCTTGTAATAACCTATAAGGGTAAAGAATCTGAAAAAGAATAGATATATGTATATGTATAACTGAATCACTTTGCTGTACACCTGAAACTAACAACATTGTAAATCAACTATACTTCGATTAAAAAAAACCCAAAAAAACCCAAAACTGAGGTCAGATATCCAAATGAAGAGAACAGATATTTACCTTTTTCATGTTTATTTATAAGATGTCATAAACTTTTTTGAGTAAATGTAATTGTGGCTTCTGGTATGCTTGTCACCAGAAGCTCATGATGAGTTTGCTTTCCCCTTAAAGCCTGTAAATGAGATGATGGAACTATTTAAAAGTAAAGGAGGGAAATTAGTTCCCTGCCAAAAACTGACGTTGATCATGCAGTGACTTTAATGTCATTGACACCTTTTCAGTTCCTTGCCTACATTAAAAGAATTTTAATAGTGGAAGGAAACCCTTCATCTGAGCAGGATAGGAAAAGAAGGAATCTCTTGTGCTGGCAAGTGAAAGAGGCGTGCTCCTGTAGAAACTCGCTTTGCAGGTTCTACACCCCGTGCTAGTCGTGGCTCTCAGCTCCATACCCGGGAGGCATAAACAACACGGCAAAGTGTATTTCTTTCTAATAAAATAACTTCTCAATTTGGCAGTGCAATGTGATAGTTTTCTCAACAGTCTTTATTGTTGCCGCAGTAAATTAACATTTTACAGTATTTAATTACGTGTACTGATATTATGGAAGGAAAGGAGCTAAGGGCAAACTGACTTCAAATATGTTTGAAGATGATAATAGCAGTTTTCCGTTTTCCCTACTTTTCTGCTAATTAAAGCATGTTTCACGCCTGCTACCTTCCCTTGGGTATCATGTATGTTTCCTCTTTGACAAATGCAGGGGTTTAATGTAGGCAGATCTTTGTAATGAACATGAATTCAAAGTAGCTGAGAAGTTGTTCTGTAGCCACGTTGGCTCCCATCAGAGCTGTCCTTTCTCAAATTGGATTCCGGAAACCAGCAGGGAGTAGACAGTGTTGATGGTGCCAATCTCCCTCTTGCCTCTGAACACAGACTTAGAGCCTCCCTGATGTACTCGGTCTCCTTCCCCATTCACATTGCAGTTAGTACACGGCAGCACTTGCTGTCCTGCTCTGAGATGAGGTCCCCACTCTGCTCCTGCCCACTGGGCTGCCTGCTCTCCCCACGTGGCAAGCAGTTGTGCTGACGCTCAGATGGAAGCCTGGTCCCCTGTCTGATCGATCCTCTCTTGTCCCAACACAGGTAGGTTGCCAGAGTTTGTTCCCCAGTGGAAACTTAAGCACCCTCAAGTGTCTTCCAAGCTTCTGAGTGAAACGTTTTTGGCGTGAAAATAATTTTGGGGGGTAGTTTTCTCTTTCTTTGTGGAATGCGGCTCAGGGTTTTGCTCAGTAACCTTCCAGCTGACAGAAATGATATTGTAAACAAGAAATGCAGTTGTCCCCAAAGGCAGGTGACAAAGCAGCAGGAAAACTGTGCTGCTTTTTTCAAATGTATGTTTTCCTTATGAGATACAGCAGTCTCTCTCCTAGTAGGATTTCTTTTTTGTTTTCAAGTTCTTTCCTAGATTTTGAGTGTTGTTCCGTGCGGTTTTCTTTTACTTTTTCCCCGTGACCTCTTTAAACATCTTTCCCTCTGAAAAACAGGATCTTTCCACTTTACCATAATCCTCGTATACAGTTTACTTTCTGATCAAACTCAGAGAAATCTTTTCTGCTTTCTCACAGCCTCATCCAGGGAAGAGCCCATGAATCAGTGGACGGGCAGCCCTCCCCTGCCCTGAAGCCCCCTGGCAGGGTGGTCCTGAGGAAGACCCATGAACCTTTGTGCCTTCACGGTTTCCACCTGTAAAATAGGGAGCTGTATTTTATTATCTAAAGATTAGTCTCTCTCTTTTCTTTAGCTTTACTGATTGTTTGTCGTCATTGTTGCTTGCGGTTTTAATTGTTCTGTGTCCCAGAAGCTAATAGATATTTTTCCTGCAACATTCCTCAAGCAATTACTGAGAGCCTAAGAGGGCAAAGATGAGCAGGGCCTGGTCCTGCACTGTGAGATTTTTGTTTTTTAAATTTTATTTATTTTAATTTTATTTTTTTTAACATCTTTATTGGAGTATAATTGCTTTACAGTGGTGTGTTAGTTTCTGCTTTATAACAAAGTGAATCAGCTATACATATATCCCCATATCTCTTCCCTCTTGCGTCTCCCTCCCACCCTCCCTATTCCACCCCTCTAGGTGGTCACAAAGCACCAAGCTGATCTCCGTGTGCTATGTGGCTGCTTCCCACTAGCTATCTATTTTACATTTGGTAGTGTATATATGTCCATGCCACTCTCTCACTTCGTCCCAGCTTACCCTTCCCCCTCCCCGTGTCCTCAAGTCCATTCTCTAGTAGGTCTGCATCTTTATTCCCGTTTTGCCCCTAGGTTCTTCATGACCATTTTTTTTCTGTTTTTTTTAGATTCCATATATACATGTTAGCATAAGGTATTTGTTTTTCTCTTTCTGACTTACTTCACTCTGTGGGACAGACTCTAGGTCCATCCACCTCACTACAAATAACTCAGTTTCATTTCTTTTCATGGCTGAGTAATATTCCATTGTATATATGTGCCACATCTTCTTTATCCATTCATCTGTCAGTGGACACTTAGGTTGCTTCCATATCCTGGCTATTGTAAATAGAGCTGCAATGAGCATTGTGGTACATGACTCTTTTTTTTTTTTTTTTAAACCTTGGTACATCCTTTACATTCTATTTTTTTTTTTAATTTTTATTTATTATTTATTTATTATGTTTATTTTTGGCTGTGTTGGGTCTTCGTTTCTGTGCGAGGGCTCTCTCCAGCTGCGGCGAGTGGGGGCCACTCTTCATCGCGGTGCGTGGGCTTCTGACTATCGTGGCCTCTCTTGTTGCGGAGCACAGGCTCCAGACGCGCAGGCTCAGTAGTTGTGGCTCACAGGCCCAGTTGCTCCGCGGCATGTGGGATCTTCCCAGACCAGGGCTCGAACCCGTGTCCCCTGCATTGGCAGGCAAATTCTCAACCACTGCGCCACCAGGGAAGCCCACATGACTCTTCTTGAATTATGGTTTTCTCAAGGTATGTGCCCAGTAGTGGAATTGCTGGTTGTATGGTAGTTCTATTTTTAGTTTTTTAAGGAACCTCCATACGGTTCTCCATAGTGGCTGTATCAACTTACATTCCCACCAACAGTGCAAGAGGGTTCCCTTTTCTCCACACCCTCTCCAGCATTTATTGTTTGTAGATTTTTTGATGATGGCCATTCTGACCAGTGTGAGGTGATACCTCATTGTAGTTTTGATTTGCATTTCTCTAATGATCAGTGATGTTGAGCATCCTTTCATGTGTTTGTTGGCAATCTGTATATCTTCTTTGGAGAAATGTCTATTTAGGTCTTCTGCCCAGTTTTGGATTGGGTTGTTTGTTTTTTTGATATTGAGCTGCATGAGCTGCTTGTAAATTTTGGAGATAAATCTTTTGTCAGTTGCTTCGTCTGCAAATATTTTCTCCCATTCTGAGGGTTGTCTTTTCATCTTGTTTATGGTTTCCTTTGCTGTGCAAAAGCTTTTAAGTTTCATTAGGTCCCATTTGTTTATTTTTGTTTTTATTTCCATTTCTCTAGGAGGTGGGTCAAAAAGGATCTTGCTGTGATTTATGTCATAGAGTGTTCTGCCTATGTTTTCCTCTAAGAATTTGGTAGTGTCTGGCCTTACATTTAGGTCTTTAATCCATTTTGAGTTTATTTTTGTGTATGGTGTGAGGGAGTGTTCTAATTTCATTCTTTTACATGTAGCTGTCCAGTTTTCCCAGCACCACTTATTGAAGAGGCTGTCTTTTCTCCATTGTATATTCTTGCCTCCTTTACCAAAAATAAGGTGACCATATGTGTGTGGGTTTATCTCTGGGCTTTCTATCCTGTTCCATTAATGTATATTTCTGTTTTTGTGCCAGTACCATACTGTCTTGATTACTGTAGCTTTGTAGTATAGTCTGAAGTCTGGGAGCCTGATTCCTCCAGCTCCGTTTTTCTTTCTCAAGATTGCTTTGGCTGTTTGGGGTCTTTTGTGTTTCCATACAAATTGTGAAATTTTTTTTTCTAGTTCTGTGAAAAATGCCTGTGGTAGTTTGATAGGGATTGCATTGAATCTGTAGATTGCTTTGGGTAGTATAGTCATTTTCGCAATGTTGATTCTTCCAATCCAAGAAGATGGTATATCTCTCCATCTGTTTGTATCATCTTTAATTTCTTTCATCAGTGTCTTATAGTTTTCTGCATACAGGTCTTTTGTCTTCTTAGGTAGGTTATTCCTAGGTATTTTATTCTTTTTGTTGCAATGGTAAATGGGAGTGTTTCCTTAATTTCTCTTTCAGATTATTCATCATTAGTGTATAGGAATGCAAGAGATTTCTTGCACCGTGAGTTTTGAGGCAACTGGGTAATTGCAAGTATCACTCGAGTGTGGAGGGCAGACACCACGCTGGAGGCTTTACATCATTCCTTCAATCCATACATCGAACCTTAACATTATCTTTACAATCTTAGCATAAGTCTCAGGTTGCAGATGAGAATCCTAAGGTCAGAGAAGATCTGTTTTCTCCACGTCTCACAGTGCGTGCCAGGCTGAGTGGGATTCAGAGCCAGCATGTGTCTCCTACATGTATCATTATTTGGCAGTGGACTGGAGAAATGGGAAATCTGGGGAAATGAGATGCATTCTCTAAAATGAAAAAGGAGCCCATTTCAAATCTCCTGCTTCCTCAAATAAAGCAGTGAAACTGTCTTGGCAGGAGGAGGGATGGATCCCAGGTGATGGCTATGCTCGTGTATAGCCATCCCAAGAAAGAGCCTCTTCCTCTACTCACAGTGCTCTCTCCTGACCCCGCAGGCGCTGGCCCAGGCCATCAGGGAAGCCAGGGAGCAGCACCCCGACATGTCGGTCACGAGGGTAGTGGTGCACAAAGAAACCGAGCTGGACGAGGGGGAAGAGTAAGGTAAGAGCCTCGTCATCGGGGCCTTTCTCATGACTGTTCTGTATTCCTGAACCTGCCGAGCGATGTGAAAGGTACGTCTGCATCACGGTGCCTGTCTCCGGCAGTTCATTTGATCTTTCAGACTTTATCATCTCCGAGTACATCTGCTCAGGTGACCTGCATATAGTTAATTATAAACTCTGTGGACCAACGGGCATCATGTGGTGTTAATAACTGCCATGTATTGAGAGCCACTAATAATCAACATTTATATGTTACTTTACTATTTGTAAAGCACATTAATATAAGTTATCTCAATGTTCACAAAGAGCCTGTTAGGAAGGTGCTATTGCTTTCATTTAGATGAGGGATTTTTGTCGTAGGGGCCCAAAGGGGAGATGAGTTAATCTTTTCAATGGAGACATTAAGAACTCTGTATCAGAGAAGGAACCATAAAGGAAAAGATTGCTTTGACTGTATAAAGAGGTAAAAATTTGAGCCAAACCAACAAAAACAAAAGTAAAAGGTAAGTGATAAAGTTCAACATACCTGGCAGAGACAGGGTTAATATCCTGAATATATTAAGAAGCTCTTATGTGTCATCAAAAAATGTAAACACTTAAGTAGAAAAATGAGTAGAGGATTAAGCAAGTAAACCATGTAGAAACTAAGTAAATAATGAGCAAAAAGTGTTCAGCCTCAGTGTTGTTTACATCAATACAAATGAAAAATTCACTTCTGAATCTGGCAAAGTTTATGCTTTTAGCCAGGGTCAGGGAGGTGGGGGGGCGGGGAATATACTTATGCTGCTGTATCAATTAGTAATATTTCCTGGAGGGCAATTTGGCAAAAACCCATGTCAGACACGCTTACCGTTTAAACTGCTGTGAGAAGTTTATCTTAAATAATCAGAGACGGATACAAAGATTTACCTACAAGAGTATCACATGTTTATATATACTAGCAAGAAATTTGAAATAATCTAAATGGCCAGCAGTAGGGAGTGGTTATACATTATGCTGCTTCCATGTGATGGCGCAATACATATAGCCTTTAAAAGTTGTGTTAAAGAATTCTTAAAAAATGAGTAAGTGTTCCTGATCATGTACGTATTAGGGTTTTAAAAAGCAGGTTTTATCACACAGCGCATATCCTTAATATTGCATTTTTGTTTTTAAAATGATCCGTACATTGGTCAGTTGATAGATAGATCCCCGCTGGAGTGGCTGGTCACAGAACCCGTCTTCCTCCTCGTGGCAAGGCCAAGTGCTCTCCCATCGTAGGGCGTGAGGGGTCCTACCAGTGCACAGCCTCCCCTCTGACTTACTAACGTTTGCCAATCTGATAGATATGAAATGGCGTACAACTTAAGACATACGACATATAACTTACTGCCATATAACTTTCTTGGTCATACAGATTCTTGATAGATTCTGGATACTAATCCTTTGTCAATTTTATGTGTTGCAGATATCTTTGTTTGTGGTTTGTCTTTTATTATTAATATAGGGCAATATATTAATATATTGAATGTAATATTTAATATGTTAATATAGTTGAGTTATCAAGCTTTCCTTTATGGCTTATGCTTTTTCCATATCCTGAGGTGTTAAAGATATTTTCAATCCGGAAATTTTAATGTTGCCTTTCATGGATCAATCCTTAATCTATCAGAAATTTTTTCTGTGTGATTAGAAACAGTGATTTGTTTGCTTCCCGTATAAGTAGCCAGCGTTCCAGCCCTGTTTATTGAAGAGCCCGTCCTTGCCCCATCTAGTCTGCGGGTCAGATATCAAGTTTCTTACATGCGTGGGTGTGTTTCTGAGCACATTCATTTCTATCAGTCTGTGTGTCTGTCCCTGCTCCAATGCCATATAGCTTTAAAATGAGAATTGGTATCTAGGAGGACAACACTCCCCAGTTCTTTCTCTTCAAGAATGTCTTGGCTGTTCTGGGCTCCTTCTGTTCCATATAAATTTCAGAATCAGAGTGTTAGGTTCTAAGATATTCTATGGTATTTTGATTGGAATTGCATCTGCTCTGTAGCTCAGTATACTGAGAATTACATCTTTATGATATTGTCTTCTTTTCCACAAATATTAACATCTTTCCATTTATATAGATCTTCTTTAATGTCTTTCAATAAAATTGTGTACTTTTTTTACCCAGACGCTGTTGCTGGCATAGGGAGATACAACTAACTTTCCAATATTGCTCTTATATCTAGCAACCTTACTCTTTATGTTTTAGGTGATGTTTTCAACACAGGGTGTATAAAGGGCCTACGAGCAGAAATCATTTAAGGTTTTAGTGCAAGCACAGTATCTGTTGTACCTGAATAAATGTGCTATGTTACATGCAAGTCTGAGAACATTCTTAGCTAGGAGTCAGAAGATCAAGTGCTGTGTTTTAATCTTGCCAGATCTCAAACTATGGGACGTTGGGCAAGTCAGTGGGGCTGGTACAAATCTACCTTTTCTACTTATATATAATATGATGATGAATGGGAAAATTGAGTGTTGTACAAATGTAAAGATAATGCGTATTTCTCCTCTAAATTCTATGAATCAGTTATTTAATCAGGAATATGAGACAAAAATTAGTGACCACTAGCATTACCAGCACTTCACCTTCATTTGTGGTATTTTAATAAGCTTTAAAATAAATTAGTTATATCATTTATTCTTAGCACCTTATATTCATTTGTTCAGTGGAGACACACAAACACACACACACACAGCCTTTGAAGTTTGCCTGTCTCAGAGGCCATCTTTTATAAGCAGCCTTGTTAAACAAATTTAGGAGGTTAAAGTGTAAATTCACATGTAAGGTGAGCACACTAGATAAATTTGGAAAGATTCATTTATTCATTGAAAAATATTTAGCAAGCGCCAAAATATGCTAGGCTAGCTTAGGCAGTGAGGATTGTCACATTGGTAGACAACACAGTCCCGGTGCCCTTCCCCGGGAAGGATCCACTCCAGGAGGGGAGGTGTCAGTATTAACAAATAAACAGAATGTAATTGCATATCTGATAAATGCTCTGAAGGAAATAATGTGAGATGAGAGAACAAAATAGGGGGCCTGAACTATTATCAATTTAACCTGTTACTTGAGAAACAGAATTTGAGTTGAAACCTGAAGGACACATGGGAGCTACCTCAGTGTCTCACAGTCATTTTAGCATCTCCACTCCTGACTGGCCGCACTTGTTCTTGAAAAATTTCCTTTGCTGATGCCTGTCAGGGCTGGGAAGAATGTGTTTCCACTGTTTCAGCTACCCTCTGGCTGCCCTGCCAGAATCCCACAGAGGCAGCAGCGGATCAAGGCAAAGAGCAGGACCAGGACGGTATCCCAACAGCAGAAAAGAAGAAGAAAGAACTATTTGTGATATATCGGTCCCATCTCCCTTTTCAGGCGTGAAAAGCTCTCCTCCTGGTCTGACCTGACCTCTTCCTTTGGAGTAGCTCTGACCTCTTGATCAAGCATTGAGCGTGGCAGGTGGGGAAACAGAAAGACGGTCAAAGAACAACAATGTGCCGAGGACTGAACTCCCGGTCTGCTTCCCCAGGCTGGGCGGTGGCCAGCGGTGAGGCAGAGGAGCGAAGTGCAGCTCCACGAACAAGAAAACGCTTAGAGGAGCACTTCTATTGATCTTTGTATCGTTTTTATTTCCTCTTAAGGACTACTCCCTCCTGCTATTTTATCCTAAATGCATATTTATGAGCCCTTGAATGGACACAAAATGTTACTGACCTTGTCACCACTAGAATGGTGTCCCCGCTGGTCCTGATGAGGAGGGAGAAGAGCCCAGGCTTGGTGGGGTGGTCTGTGCGGCCTGAGAAAGAATGAGCCCCAGGAGGGGGAACGCGCGACCCGGCTTCGGCTGGTGCCGTAAGCTCTGTGAACGCAGACTTCAGACGAGCCTCTCAGACTCTTGGAGTAATCATTGACGTTGCATGAAAAAGTGAACGACGCCTCCTTTTCATCGGAAAGCAGTGAGCGGCCAAAGGATAACATGATGGAGGAGCAGCCTTTCATCCATTCACTCATTTTATTCTTTTTTGTCGTTATTGTTCATTATACAGATGTTATGGAAGTCTCATTAGGTATCATCTACTGTTTTACCATTGAGATTTCAAATCAAGGTCTGTACTTACAGACAATAAAGCAGTGGTAGCAGCATAGGGTCTCAAGTTTTATCATAGGTTCTGGACTGAGTTTCGTGGGAACAAAAAGGCAACATCTCTGAATCAGGATGGGGCATCAGAGATGGCTTCTCACTGGAGCTTCACGGCGAGTTGGAGTTAGCCCAGTGAAGGAAGGCGTGGAAAGGGGGCAATTCAGGCAGGATCTGGTACTGTGGACCAGACACTCCAGGAACGGGGCAAAATCAGGTGCAGCTGCCTCGCAGGGCACTTGTAGCAGAGTCATGGGAAATGAGGGCGCAGAGGGGCAGAGGCCCGATCACAAAAAGTCTTAGAAGCCAAGCAGGAGGCTGAAGTTTATCCTGAAAAGCTGTGGGGTACTCCTTTGTATTTGAGAGGTGGTGAGGAGATAAAGGTTTGTGACTTGCTGACTGGTTGCATGAGGATATGGAAGTTAGTGAGTTGGGAGGACGGAGGAGCGGGGAAAAATGCCAGATAACGCCCAGGTTTCTGGCTTGGACAAACGGGTCGATGATACCTGTAATTTCAATCGCGGAACACATGAATTTCATTTTTCACAAGTCATGTGCAATGTGGCCAGTCCTTTCAGTTTAGCTATCTTAAAGCAAAGATGTATTTTTTGTTCTCTGGTACTATACGAGAGACCAACTGTCATGGGAATTATAGTGGAAGCTTGGAAGTGAATGTATAAGGCTCAGTCTTACACACACACACACACACACACAAACACACACACACACACACACACGACATGGTTAATTGGAAATTTACCAGATAGTCTGAGTGTTAAGAGGAAGTGTAACAGGAGATTTGCTGGGTTCAAATCTACTTCATAGTTGTGTGATGTGTGCCGGTTATTTCATTTCTCTATGCCTCAGTTCTGCCATCTGTAAACTGGAGGTGATAATAGAATCTACAGAGGGTTTGTTAATAAGGCATGTTGTAAGAACTTTTTGTAGCGTAGAAGGCCAGCCATGCACCCTTTTTGCTCTTAAAAATCAAATAAAAACTTCTACCCCAGAGATGTTGAGCTTGAGATGCATGTGAAATGTCTTCATGAAGAGGTCCAGGAAGTAGCCAAGAGCTTTGAGAGAGAGAGAGAGAGCACAGTAGGCTTCAGAGCAGGAGGTAGACACATCTGAATATGTCATCCACTGATGAAGCCTTTGGTTTGAATGATGTTACGCAGGGCCAGGTCAGAGAGTTGGGGCCTGGGGAACAGAGGAGTTACAGGAGAAGGAGTGAGAAGGGCAAGAAGATAGAAAACAGGGAGATAAGGGGGCCATGAAAGCTGCAAGAGAAGCTAGCTCCGAGAAGGACAGCATAATCAGCATTAAATATGGCAAAGAAATCAGGTGCCTGTGTCCTTTGGAATTGTTGCTACACAATCTACCTGGGAGCTGTGTCAGAGCTCCTTCAGTCAGATAGTGGAGATGGAGCCTGTAACAGGTTGAGGAAATAGGATTTACACAGAGTGCTTTCGAGAAGCAGGAAAACTCAGTAATTGGCCTTTTGCTTTTCCATCCACCTTGCCTGCCTTCATCTGAGAAGACAGAGCGTTGGTCTGACAGAGCCACTGGAGCTAGTGCAGTGATTACTAAAAACCCAGTACATCCATCATTCCTTTGAGACTGTTAGGTGGACCCTGAGCTCCAGTCCCCAGCCCACAATAAATAGCTCTCAGTGAGTGGTGTTGCTCTCCGTGCTGGCCTGCGTCTGTGAACACCAGTTTCTAAACAAGATAATATTGTGTTCCAGCCAACATTTCAAAGTCAGGGTGATGTTCACGGTTTCAAAATGAACTCGCAGAAACAACAGGAAATTAGCATTAGCTGTCTAACTACCTTGACAGGAGAGAAGAAGGGTGTTGGCTGAATGGAGCTCTAGCCGATCACGAGCTACTCATTTACATGCTACTCATTTACATGCGAGCGGCTCCCTGTCCTTGAAAGAAAAGCACCAGCCTATTGGCTTCCAGATGACGATTTTCAATTCAGGGATGTTTCATGCATATTGGTTTCAGTTGTGTTGCATTTTTATTTTATTCTGTTTGCCTAGTTGTACTACTCTTGTACCAGAAATGAGCATTTTATTACAGCTGAGTTTTCGATATAAGTTAATCAAACCTAAAATGAAGACTTCTACTTAGAAATAAAAAGCCATTTTGGATTTAGTGAGTTTTAGGCACTGCCAGTTTTCACTCTGGAATGCTAGGGAATACTCTGTTTAACATTTATAAATCTGGCAGGTGCTATCAGTGAGTCACAATATATTTGAACTACCCAACAGAAGAGGCGCTGGATGCCGCTGCCATTGGTCATTCATTAGCACCTGGGAGTCACTGATTCCCCGGAGTTGGCTCTTGGACAGAATCATTATGGACTGTTGTTTTTACAAATGAAACTATATGTATTTTTTCTGGCAACAAAAAAGCAGAGGCGGTCATAATTTTTTGAAAGGGAAAGATGGTAGAAAATGTAAGTGACCCATAATTGCTCTGCTCCTAGAGATAGATAATCCCTTTCAGTGTATATACTTGTGAACACATACTCAGATGCACTCACATGTGTTCTCACACCTCTATTTATATAGGCTGATCCTGTTGATTCTATCACATATCCGGCTTTTTCCTCCACTTCACAGTACCTTGTAGATAAGTTTGTCCATCATTATCTCATCATTTTCCAACAGCCATCGAATAGATGCAGGATGGTTTACTTGATCCCTATTAATGGGCATTTAGGCTATTCCTCAGTTTTCACAAGTAAATTCACAGCTGCAAAGATTATACTTGTATGTACATTTGGGGGGCATTAACTTCATTGTTTCTCTAGGACAGATATTTTTAAAAATTAGAGTTGGTGTGCTAAAGGTTTCTTTTTGACATATTGCCCACTTGCCCTCCGTAGAGGTTGTACAAAGTTAGACGCCCACTAGCAGCTTAAGAATATCCCCGTTTCCCCACATCCTTGCCAACACTAAAGATTACACGACATTTGAAAAGTCTTTGCCAACCTGGTGAGGAAAGAGCATTTGTCCCCCCCCCCCCCTTTTTTAAATTGTGAGGAAAGAGCATTTTTTAATTGTTACTGTTGTTCATTGCTAGGGAGGTCACAGTACACATATGCACACGTATATAAATATAGGTGCACACAAACACAATTTGCATTTCTTTGAATTGCCAGTTTGTGTCCTTTGTCCACTTATCTATTCAGGTGTTTATCGTCTTTCATCTTTTACAGAGTTAAGGTTATTAATCTCTTAGTCACAAATGCTGGATGTTTTCTCCAGTTTTTCATTATTTTTGGGAATTTAAAGGCACCAAAAAGAAGGGGAGAGAGCAAGACAAAATTGACAAACGGGAGACAGGCAGGCCGTATCCAGAGTTTTGGTTTGTTTTTCAGCCCAAACAGTATGTCACAGAATTTGAGTTAATTATTAATGCTTAAAATGGGAAGATATCTAGCGATTCGAGAAACATCAGAAGCTCTAACACCGAGCCTGCTTTCTCTCAAGGCTGCAATGGCTCAGTAGGTGCAGCCACTTTAGGGGAAGGAGGGGCTCTCCAAGTCCCCAGTGTCTCTTCCTTCCCATCTCTTCATGTTGAGGTTCCGGTACCCCATCTCCCTACTTACATGTCACGCAGCCAGCCTCTGAGGAGTGTGGAGGTGGTGGTTATGACTTTATTGTACCCTAGTGCAGGGCGTATTTAAGAGTATGGTAATTAAAAGAGTATTTAATTTAAAAATGCATATAGACCATCTTCTTCTCTCCCCCCCCCTTTTTTATGAGGAAATAGAATCCTAGAGATTTGCCATAGGTCCCTTCCTTATAAGAACCGTAAAATACCATCCATGTGTAGAGCTGAGTATAGTTTCATTTGTTTCAAGAACTTGTCCAGTGTTAGATATCCCAGATACTAGCTTTTAAATAGTAATTTTAAATTTTAATGTAAACTTGTGGGTAGGTTAGGACAGAATTTTGCTGGGGGAACGAATTAGTAAGTCTGTGTGTATGTGCGTGTGTTTTAAAGATACTCCTGTGCTCATGAAGATTATATTCCCAGGACATGTTGGCCCTACGTTTATTTAACTCTCATGCATCAAAATAGTTAGTACTAGAGCGAGTGAGGATCTAGTCTTGTTCTGTTCAGCATGGTAGCCAGTATTCACATGTGGCCCTTGAGCATTTGAAATGCTATTCCAAATTGAGATGTCCTGTAAGTATAAAATAACATACTGGATGCTGAAGAGGTAAGAAAAAAATGTTAACTAATAAGTGAGGGAGTTGGGTCTGGAGATGAATTGTTTTGATTCCCACTAACCTTCCTATTTAATGAAAATACGAAACGAACACTGAATTCTACTCATATATAGTTCAAAGACGTTTTTCTAAAAGATAAGGGTTTTGTTACATTTTTTAAAGCACAACTTTTATTTGATGCTACAGAGAAATTTTTCTCATCTCTACTCCTGAACCTAAGATTGACAAAAGCTTAGCTAGAATAAAGTATACCGAGTGTGACCTTGTGACCTTACTGTAGTCCATTTGTTATTTAAAAGAAGCTTTAAAATTTTGTGGAATGCTTTCATATCAAGTTCTCACAAGATTTGAACTCAGCAGAGTGAACGAGAAGACCTTCCTCTAGCTTTAGGGCCAAATACTAACTACTCTTAGAAATCTTTGTCAAAGCTTCAGATTTGGGAGATTCGGGAAAACCAGTTTTTTAAAGAACTAAGAGTCCTCCTGGGATGTCACAGAAGTAGTTATAGTTATTAAACAAAAGAGAACAGAAAAATGAACCTGAAATTTTTTCCACTTAAATCAGCAGATGAAACTAATGGTGAGGACAGGCAGTAGTGCTTTGTTGCTAGAATACAATTCTGTTTATTTTTCCCCTCCCAAGCCCTTGCTTTTCAGCCTGGCCTTGCCTTGCAGATTAGTCGCTATTACTTCATTCATGGATTCATTAATGTATATGGGGAACATACTGCGTTCAAGGGACTATGGTAGTTGTGAGAAAGGTAAATGCATAGGAACAAGTGTACAAATAACATATAGGGTAAAAAATTGTGTTTACAGAGAAGCCTAGGACTTCCCTGGTGGCACAGTGGTTAAGAATCCTCCTGCCAATGCAGGGGACATGGGTTCGAGCCCTGGTCCGGGAAGATCCCACATGCCACGGAGCAACTAAGCCCGTGCGTCACAACTACTGAGCCTGCGCGTCTGGAGCCCACGCGCCTAGAGCCCATGCTCTGCAACAAGAGACGCCACCGCAGTGAGAAGCCCATGCACCACAACGAAGAGTAACCCCCTCTTGCTGCAACTAGAGAAAGCCCACGCACAGCAATGAAGACCCAACACAGCGATAGATAGATAGATAGATAGATAGATAGATAGATAGATAGATAGATAGAAGCCTAGCTAAAGGGCTATGAAAGTCAACAGGAGAAACTGTTTCTGGTTGGCAGATCAGGGAAGACTTCCCCGAAAAGGAGCAGAAAGCTTCTGTGTGCAGAGTGTGGGGAGGATTTGAACATACAGAGAGGGGCAGAGAGGAGAGAGCACATAGGAAAACCACGGACTGGACATCAGGAGAAGCAAATCCTACGTTGTGTCTGTGTGTTGAATTCCAGCAGGGGCTGGAAAGATTTGTCAAAGGCGAATTGCAAAGGGAATTACACTCCATGTTAGTACCTTAGTTTAGGCTTTGCTCTGTAGGTCATCTGCGTAGGGGAAGAGCATTTTCAGCACCATCCTTCAGTAAGATTAATTTATCAGTGGTGTGCAGGATTGATTGAAAGGATGCTAGATTGGATGAAGTACCCTGTAAAGAAACCATTATACTGGTTCAAGCAATTATTAATGGGGAAACTGAACTGGACATCTCTGTCTTTAAGAGTAGAATTGAATTGGGTTTGGAAGTAAAACCAGGAATGAAATATCATATGTGAAAATCCATAATAATAGTATTAGCTCACATTTAATGAGTGCCTACTCTGTGCTGAGCTTTGTTGGAGAACTTTGCCACTTATTTCAGTTAGTTCTTAACAGTCACTTAGGATGTAGATGACAACACCGAGGCCTGGAGAGGTTAAGTCCCTCCCCCGGTCACACAGTCGATGAGTAGCAGAGCCAGAGCTGACCGTCCGTCAGTCTGAATCCACACTGCATATTGCTTTGCTGAGGGGTTCATGATGGGAATCTTTCAAGTAACAAACTCCCACCAATGTAGTTGAAAGACACTTCATTTTAGAAAAATGTATTTTGGACAGAACGTCTTTGAGGTTGCAGCTATGATATGTAGCTAAATGAACAATAAAACCATTATTTTATAAAATAATCATGTTTAAAAATGAGGCAAAATTGATGATGCTTTCATTTGACAGGCTATTCCCAAATTGCGGTGCATAGTAATTCTTTAGGTGGGGTGACTGGAATGTGCATCAAGGCTCTAACACAAAGATGACTGTTAGCTTTAAAGAAAACCCATTTAATTGGCCTGCTGAGATCCCTGACACCTCACCCTTTCCTCAGAGGTAAGGGAGCATGACTGGCTTAAAAACTGAAAGAGCTTTGACGATTACAGGGTGGGAGGAAAAGGAGATGCTCTTCCTAAAACGCCCTCCAGAGGGGAAACAACTGCAACTAAGAGAGGCAGAGACAAGCCTTTTTTTTTTTTTTAGGAAACATCTTTATTGGAGTAGAATTGCTTTGCAACGGTGTGTTAGTTTCTGCTGTATAACAAAGGGAATCAGCTGTACATATACATATATCCCCATATCTCTTCCCTCTTGCGTCTCTCTCCCACCCTCCCTATCCCACCCCTCTACCCCTAGGTGGTCACAGAGCACCGAGCTGATCTCCCTGTGCTATGCGGCTGCTTCCCACTAGCTATCTGCTTTACATTTGATAGTGTATATATGTCCATGCCTCTCTCTCACTTCGTCCCAGCTAACCCTTACCCCTCCCCACGTCCTCAAGTCCATTCTGTACGTCTGCGTCTTTATTCCTGTCCTGCCCCTAGGTTCTTCAGAACTGAGACAAGCCTTTTGTTTTGTTTTGTTTTAGAACAAATGGAAATTCAGGGAAAACATCTCAAAATTGACTCTCCTGGAAGCAAAAATACTTAATTGACTTGTGGTGCTAGCAAACTTTGAACTGAATTTTTGTCTTTGAAGTGAAATTGTGTTGCCGTGTATGTTAACAAGCACAATATATCTGGCACTCAGAGGGGACAGAGATCAGGGGGCCAAGCTTGTCCTGAAAGACCTAAATCTGAGACATGAGCCTCAAAGGGCCCACACGAGAGCCTCCTAAGAAAAGAGCAACCCCCAAAAGAGCATTAATATATTCAGGCAAACCAAGGGATACAAAATCATTTTGCTGAAATATTTGTAGAAGAGATATTGAGTGCCATTTGACCGAAAAGGAAAAAACGCTAGATTTCATTTTTCCTTCTGTATTCAGAAGCCACACAAATATCTGTGAGAGCAGGAAACACCAGTAGGTTAGGGAGCAGATTCCATAGAAGCAGTTCTCCAGCTTAATGGTCTCAGGAACACTTAAAACTTATCGAAGAGCCCAAAGAGTTTTTTGTTTATGTGAATTTTATTAATTGAAATTTGATCTATTTATATTATAAATCCAATAGTTTTCAAGATATTTATTCAGTTAAAAATCATCACCTAGTGAAAGAAGCCTGTCTGAAAAGGTATCATGTACTGTATGATTCTCACTATATGCCATCCTGGAAAAGGCAAAATGACGAAGACAGTAAAAAGATCTGTGGGTTGCCACTGATCCCACGAGTAGAGTCTCTAAATATTGGGAAGCTATCAAGCTCAAGGTGGCCAAAATACAGTTTCGAAGAGTTACAATTTTCACACGAAAGCTTGAATTTTATCACTGGCAACAAGTTCTGTCAATTGTTTGCCTTGCAGTGACAGGCTTATCTCATTTTCAAGAAAATGCCTGCCAAGTATCCAATTGAGCAACGTAGTTTGTCAGTAATTCTCTCAAGTAAAGAAAGTGTTTTAATGAAAACAGCAGCCTTCAACTCACAATTCAAACATTCATACAAATTCACTTTCCTCCTAGACATCTACTGTACTTCTCTGTATGCAGCAGGAATGTGTTATGCGTACTTTCCACTTCATCACACAGAATATTAAAAAGATGTACTCCAGGGTAGAGATGTAAGAAAATTAATATATTTTTCTGTTTCATCCAGGACATCCTTAAGTGAAACTGGCTTGCTTGCTTGCTTGCTTTTTATTTCACTGTGAGTGCATGGTGGTAAAGAATGCAATGACTTCGGGTACAGTTTGGTGTCACTGCCTTGACCTGTGCTAAGATGCCAGCAGGTTTACTCACCGTTGTTTCTGCATCATCAGTGAAAATGTCCACACCTGACAAGGGCAGATAGTGTCTTAGGATGATTATGAAATAGTTTTGACTTTATTAACCCCCTGCAAGAGCCATGGTGACCCCCAAGGTCTGCAGACCACAATTTCAGAACTGGTGGGTCTAAATTATAGTGGTAATACAAACATTGTAAGAATTGACTATTTCCTGGTCTAACCACATAGAAATTTATCATACTTGCATTTTTGGCTCTAGGATTTTATATTCTTACAATGAAAATTCTGTTTTAAAATTAAATATGCAAATTGAGAGCCAAGGAAGAATAAAATGAAAGTTTAGAAGTAACTGAAATCCATAAACTATCATATTTAAAGCCAAATTTCACACCTGAGTACACAGACCTCATGTTTATTTAGGAAATAGTTGCATTGTGCCTTACATAAATAATTTACTCATGTTTTCAAAATCTCAGGCTATATTACTGCCCTGTGGTAATTGAATCTTCATTAATCTGAAAGGTTATGTTTTCGTCATTATTTTAATTATTTCAGATAAAAGCCACAGCTTTGCATTTTTATTGAGACTCCCCTCTGGATGAGCACTTTACCACTTGTCATTAGGATGATTTTTTTTTTAAGTGCACATTTGCTGTTCACCGAATCAGTTTCTGGAGTAGAGCACGATCTCCAGATTGAGACCATGTGAGCCCCTGTCTCTGGAAACTCCGAGGTTGTGCTTTTCAGATGACTTCATAGAACTGTGCTTGAGCTTGACTGATTTCCCACGGCTCATCAGGCACACAGAGAAAGATAAATTGAAGACTGCACTGGACACTCTGTAAAGACTTAAGGCAAAGTAGGCAACCAGCATGTATCCTTGAAAAATTTAGACATAGAATTAGACCTGTGATTAGATGAAACAGCTACATTGACCTGTTCTCACATTGGCCAAAAGAGGGGGACACAAGCTAAGGAACGTGATTTTAGTAGTTAGAAATGTTCAGTGACATTGTATAGTCTGGGGGTGGGAAACTGAAGCAAGGAAATAGTGGTTTGGGTTTTTGTTTTTGTTTACTTGACCAAAATTCTGATAACATAAAGTATAACTCATACTTAACAGCTATAACCATATCCAAACTCGAGGTGAATGATGACGCTGTCAAAAGTGAAAGTAGGTTGAATTAATGCCAATAATAATAATTAATATCTGTCAATTTGCATTGACAAAGAATCCAGAAATCTGTGTATAAGAGGTAGAATTCAAACTAAAAAAAAAAAAAAAAAAAAAAAAAAAACTCTTAAAACTTGTACAGGTCTTACATGAAGAACCAGTGCCTAGTTTCAGATTGAATGGGATATGTGATAAATTATTTAGACCCAAAATGTAGTTTGTTTAAAATGGCCAAATATTAAGTTTTATTTTTTTTCCTTCACAGATACATGCTAAAAGGACAGAAAAATGTTAAATGTCAGATGCTTGTATATTAATGGCATTGGTGATTCCAACCTTTCCTCCTTCCCAGCTCAAAAGCTGGATGTTTAGTACTTGGGAATACATTTCTCTATGTGTTTAAGTGCAGGACGCAGTCAAAAAAGATAGGTGCATGTGTAAATAAAACCCTTCATACAATAAATTACTCCCTATTCATCCAGAACAGTAAGGAACTGGGGTGTTCTGACACATTGAATATCTAATTAACTCAGAGTTACTCGATTTATAGTTTTTTAAACAATGAGAAAAAATGCATTGAACATTAAAATTACAATAAGTATAATTTTCTTTGATTATTGATGTTGTTTGGAATCCTAAGAGCACGTTAAGGCTGTCATTTGCAATACGTATTACGAGAAAAAAATTGATTTATTTTGCTTTCTAATGGTTTGATTGTGAATAAATGAAAGTAAATGATATTTGAATTTACATGGGTAACTCTCTTTTTCTCTACATATATTTCAAGAATTGCTGAAGCTCTTTGAAACCAAGAACTCTTTGATTCAGTTCCTACATATTCCTAGATTCTTATTTGTCTGCTAATGACTGAAACAAATTTAATTTTAGCCTCTTTTACAAATGAAAATTTTTAATTTTTGGTGAAAAGAGATTCAGTGAAATAAGGTGTCCTGGAGTGTAAAGGAAATGGAGAATGGAGTCCTAAACCCTGTTCTTTCTGTAGATTTCCAGATAGTGGTAAAGTCAGGGGATCATTTTCCGTAACATAAGCTAGGCAGAGTGGCAGTTGTGTTCAACAAATGATACATATTCACTAACCGAAGAAAACAGTTACCAGCTCTCAAAAAACAAGAATAGACAGGGCTTCCCTGGTGGCGCAGTGGTTGAGAATCTGCCTGCCAGTGCAGGGGACACGGGTTCGAGCCCTGGTCTGGGAAGATCCCACATGCCGTGGAGCAACTAAGCCCGTGAGCCGCAACTACTGAGCCTGCACGTCTGGAGCCTGTGCTCCGCAACAAGAGAGGCCGCGACAGTGAGAGGCCCGCGCACCGCGATGAAGAGTGGCCCCCGCTTGCCACAACTAGAGAAAGCCCTCGCACAGAAACGAAGACCCATCACAGCCAAAAATAAATAAATAAATAAATACACTATTTAAAAAAAAATAAATAAACAGCACAACTGAAGGCCACACAACTCTCTAATACAATTTGATTGGTAGTTGTAGCTGATCCCCTTACTGACCCCCACATTTCTGTTCATGATTACTAACCTAAAAAAAAGAAGACTGCGTTTCTCCATTGATTTTTTTGTTTTCTTTCCCTGCCTAGAATCAAGCACAAGTCCTACTGAGTAATGAAATAGCCTAAAGCAGACAATAAGGTGGGAAGCAATGAATTTGATTAGCCAATCAGTCCTGAATAATCAAAAGGCTGTCCTAATACCTGTGATAAATCTGATTGGTGGGGAATTTTTTCATTAAAACAAGACAATTTTATCTAACCAAAAGAATGTACAATCTAATTGACTTTGGACCAGTGCCTCTTGGAAAGGACATTAGTTGCTGCTCTCTGCTGACTTCTCTAATCACCTACCATTTGCCAAAAATTTCACCCAAACTGCAATAGAAAGTGAAACAATTGCCTTCTTAAAACTTTTCTCTTGCAGGGACAGTGCACCAACCTTATTTTTTATCTGCCTCCCTGTCCACTTTTATTTTAGACCTCTCTCCTCTCTACCTACTTTTGGTGGTGGGCTTCCTCAAGACTTATACTCACGTGAGACTAGTTCCATCTGTTGGTTTCACGTATCCCTTGGTGCCGACTTGCAGATCTATATCCCTAGTGCTAAGACCACACCCGGGCTCTAGGCCTATTATTCTCCTTCTATTTTTGAGGTCCCAGACTCTAAACCTGACAATGTCCTCTGGTACTTCCAATCAAATCCAAGCTCTTCCTCTCCTGAGCTTGTCATGCCTTCTGTGAACTGGCCACTCCTGGTTCCCTGACCTGTCTCCTGCCTCTTGTACTGAGGTCATTGCAGTAGATGGACAGTTGGCTGTTTTGTTTTTTGTCTGAATGCTCTTTCTGAATTCATTATTTTTTGTCTATTAGATCCAGCTCATACTTCTCAGCCTGTTATTAAAAAAGTAGGCCCAGTATTTTTTTCTTGCCTTCTATTACTCACCATACCAATACTTAGCTTCCATAACTTCCATTTCTCCACTGTCCTATCCCCTCCACTCCACCCCATTCATTCCTGTCCTCCACCCCATACATCTGTATACTCATCTTACCTATCAGGTACTTTCTCACTTCCTTGCATCTTTCCTCATTCTGTTCTCCCAACCTGAGGCAGCTTTTATTCATTTCAATGAAGTCAAAATTACTTTTTCTTCTTCTTTGAATCTAACTTTAAAACCTACATTGGTTTCTCTTTTTTTTAGATTTTTATTATATGAATTATCTCTGTTTTATAGTTAACTTTTTGGTCAGATTCTTATTTGCCACTTGTTTCTAGTGCTAGTCAATCCTTCAGGTATTTTAAGGCCCTCAGGGGTAGATCAGGCTCTCATGCTTGTCTTCTGGTAAAATACTGTTTACTGTAGAAACAGGCAGATGGGAACGGTTGATTACTTGATTTGGAATTTGGTGAATCTTACTTACATTTTTTTCCCAAGCCTGTCTTTGGAATATTTAAGCCTTGTCTCTTTTTTTTTCCTCCTAGAAATTCATTTTATAGACAACATTCAACTTTGTGAACCTGAAAAATTTTGACCATTCCAAGTCTTAATGCCACACCACTGCTCCAGCGAATTTATACTACGACTGGTAACAATGGCCAGAAGCCTGAAGAATTAAAATGCCAACACCAAACCTTACCTTAACAGCTCTGGTCTATACCGTTCCCCCGCATTTTAATATATTATTTTGTTTTATAACCACTCCTAAATATTCTTGGTTATTTCTTTTCTTTGTTTTTTTTTTTTTTTTTTAGTTAGAGAGTTTCGTTTTTTGTTTCCTGTTTACTTTGTGTACAACTACCTGCTTTCTGTGACTCATTTTGAGCAAATGATAGTGAACAAAGCCAGCCCCAGCTGGTAAGGTGCTGTTCACTGGAACAGGTGCTGTTGTGCAGAAAGGAGACTCTGTGACTAATTCCGATAGTGGCTTTCCTTCTTCCGGATGCTTCCCATTGAGTTCTTACAAGTCAATATTTACAGAGTTCTCAGTTTGCAGTAAATATACTTGTATGAGAAAATATTAATGCAGATTAAAGGCGTTTCTTACATCGTGAAAATTTTCTAATGTTTGAGAATTTCATTGGGGCTATTTTTTGATATTGAACCCTCTTGACTTTCCAGTACCGTGACTTTTTACTTTTAGCGGAAAGTCCGGGAATCTCCAAACTGGAGAATTATGATGAAGTTCACTGACCACGCACTGTGTTTAGAGGCCCTGTTGCACCACAGTGCCGGTGCTTCTCAGACACGGGCTCTTCGGCAGCATTCCAGAAATAGGAGGGGAGAGAAAGCGATATCTTCCCTCCTACTAAAATATTCAGGCAGCTTAAAAACCTTAGTGCTTTCTTTCTTAACATGTCCAAATTTCAGTACTTTCCATTATTTGAACACTCGTGTAGAACACTTTGCTTTGTATTAAACCTCCTTGTCTCCACGTAAAACTGACCTTTTGTTATCGAGCAGGTATATCTCTTTCAGATAGCATGGTGATCCACACAGGTGTGAGGTTGCCAGGGCGAGGAGTTAGGGCCATGGTGGTTTTTTGACGGTTGTAAGAAGGCTACACCATTTAAAGCTGATACCAGAGACCTGATAGGGACTTATTAACTGTATTGAACAGTCTTTCTTTTGCTTTGGCCCTATGTATAGTTATGATGCCAGATTAGATTCCTAGCAGCTTCAAGTTGTATTAAATGATATTTTGCTTTCTGTAATACTGTTATAAAATAAAGTTTGTTTATTCTCTAAACTTGTCACTTCTCTTTTTATGAAGGTTTAAAAAGATAAGCTCGAGTCATACTGTCAGTCAGAAGTTCTAGTATTTTGTGGGATGTAGCATTTTTAAAATCTGTTATTCAGATCGTTTATAATTTCATGCTGCTGCCAGCATCACCAATTTCAAGTGGCTAAACCAATGTCGAATGTTTGTAAATCTAGTATTTAGAGTGCCAGTTCCTTCTGCCTGGTTACATAATCAGCTTGTACAAGTTCTCCAAGGCATATTTTTGCTTGTTTTCTTTGTGTATTTTTTGTTTTGTTTCAGGAAATACCTTAGCTGCACCATCTGAAACCTGGTCCTCTGCTTCAGTTTTGCTTAACAGTCCAGTGGGTCTTAGTGCATCAGGCAGAACGGGCTCTGCTGAGGGCTGCGTCCATGTCTCATCAGGATGGTTCATTGTGAAGCTTTTGCCCAGACACATGAGATGAAGTGCTGGATTTTCTTTCAAACGTTAAAAGCATTATATAGCAAGTGACCAACAGGGTGTGGTATATTCCATCTAAAACGTTCTGTAGAATGTCTTTCCCTAGTTGTTTAAAGTGAGCATGTTAAATATAATTTGCATGACTGTCTTCTTTGGGATCAGTTCCCACTGAATTATCTCTCACCTTGTGAAAGATCTTTCTCACTTTCTCTAGAATTATTACAAAAACAATTCCTCTCTGGGGAAGCATATCTCAGCAAGCCAAGCCTTAGAAATATTATGGAACCAAATGTGACTCTGTAAATATAATTTTCATCAGAAAGTGTGTATGTATAACATTTGTATTTAAAGCAGAGGTTGATCTGTCAGGGTTTTTTGAGAACCATATCCTTCCACATGGAAGGAAATCATAGGAGGTAAGTATGTCTATAGCAGCTCCAGTGGAAGAGGAAATGCATTGTTCAGGCCAGGCTCAGTTTTACCAGATGAGATGGCAAGGACAGAGTTTGGGGTCCCAGAGACATCTAAAGTATCTGTGGGGTCTTGGTATCTGAAGAGCAGCTGAAAACAGTGTTGATCATGCCACCTGTGACTATGGCAGCAAGACTGTCTATTTTAGTATTTTGTATTTCTTGCAAAATAATTCTCAGGATGTTATAATCTCATTCTGTGAGCTGAGCGTTCAAAACCCCAAGTGATAGAATAAGAAAATAGGTCAACAGCGTTCACTGCCGTGAGACGTCCAGGCACTAATCGTTTATCTTAAGTCAAAAGCAATATAATTTGGGGGTGATAAGCAATAATTCCTTTTAGTTGTATAGGGTTTTTATGAGTAGTTCACATAAACCTTCCAGCGATCCTGTGTGGAACATGGGAAACAGAGCAATTCATTTTCCACAGGCCACAGCAGGATAAAAAATGAGGTTGTTAAAAAAAAATGTATAGAGTTGGTGAATTTCGGGCATTTCACTGTTGTGAGTAGCTTCTGTTTCCCTTTATGATGCACGTAGCATTCCTCGCTGCATAGGCCACAGTTCATGGAGTGATCATCCCCAGGACTCCGGCAATGAAGCAAACTGTAGCATAACAACTGCCCAGCATGGACTTCATTACGTTTTCCCCTTACTTATGGATAAAATTATATAGTGTCTGAGAACATCATATAATTGAGAATTAAAAATAATACGAGGATAAGGAGGAGTGAGTCGTGGTTTAGGTGAAACAAGATTGGCCATGAGTTGATAATTGCTGAAGCCAGGTGTCGGTAAATGGGGGTTCTTTTTATCATTCCGTTAGAATATTCCATGGTAAAAGACTAAAAAATGCCATAAAGCCCCATGATTTTGAAAAAAAGGTCCTGTCTCCATGTACTGTGAGGTAGTACGTTGCTCTTGTGGGTATGGTGCTCTGGTCAGTTTCCAGCAGAGTCTTAACGCGCTTGCACTAGAGAATAGGACCGGGGTCTATGAGGGCTTGCACGGATCCTTGCATGCGCGTGCACCTGTTCACATATTTGCCGGGATTAGGCCACGATGCGGAGCTGGACCCGGAAGAGAACACGGTCGGCTGGCAAATCTGAGGTGTCAAACTCCTGACCCTTGGCCACAGGGTCAAAAACACTGACCCTCTGTATAGTCAATGATGCCCAATTAGGTTTATAGTAACTTCAAGTTGTATAAAATATTTTGCTTCAAAAATACTGGCTTCAGTTCTTTGTGAGCACCTAGAGGGGTGGGATAGGGCGGGTGGGAGGGAGATGCAAGAGGGAGGAGATATGGGGATATATGTATACGTATAGCTGATTCACTTTGTTATACAGCAGAAACTAACCATTGTAGAGCAATTACACTCCAATAAAGATGTCAAAAAAACAAAGAACAAACTGGCTTCAGACTCCTACAGATGGGTGTTTGCCCTACTCTGAGTAACTGAACCATGTGACTTCAGTGAAGGTACTTAAACATCTATAAAGTGAGGGTAGTAATACATCCCAGTGTAGGGGTATTCTCATGGTTAGATGAAGTAAAAATGTATAAAGTGTCTAGTGGAGCTCCTGGCACAATAATGCCCTCCGAAAAAGCGATCGCTATGAATACTAACAGCACTGTGCATGAGTTAACCCACCAAAGGCAAATTATGGGAGATACTGCCAGTCTGAGCTGTGTTCTTGTGAGAACTTTACAGAGTAGAACTCTGTACCCTTAGGAACTAGGTTACTTGGGAAGCCTGTGGGAAGGTTTTGGCTTTGAAGTTGTGTGGACCCAACTTCCTTGTGAGCCCTGCAGTGTCAGGAACCCCTTATGGTCTACTCATTCTCTGCTGTATGGCAACTAAGGTGGCTAGTGTAAGACAGCACAATCCTTTCCTAAGATGGGCTGCAGGCGTCCTAACCACAGATTCTTTGATGGATTTCGAGGGGCTAGGCTTTCCCACAATATATACAAAATCATGGGTATATGCATGTTTCCTACAGAAAAAAAAAAAAGATTCCTATATTTAAATTCTCAAAAGTCTTCTTTATTACCTAAATAAAGGTTAGGAATCTCTGCTCTTTAAGAATCTAGGTTTTGGAATATGGATTTGAAAATTTTTTTAATGGAAAGAATTTCAATCTGGTGTTAATTATAAATGAAATTTCTTGAATACATATTTCCTGTTTATGTTCTGCCAGGGTGAATGCCTTTGCGTAAATTCTGATAAGCGCAGAGGCCTCTTCTGATTATCACACTAATTATAAAATCAGAAAGCAAGACTCAAGAGCATTTGTTTGGAAAATTCTAACATTTTATAAACAAGTGAGAAAATTGATTTCCAAAATGTGTTTAACCGTTATGAACTCTTACTTCTGAGATAACAGTTTTGCCAGAGAACTTAAGAGTTCAAGGAAAAGCTGTTGGTGTGTGAACGTGCTTATCTGTTCTCAATTTTCCAGTTGCTACTAAATTATATCTAGAAAAAACTATTGGCTGTTACCTGGTCAGATTACTTAGAAGTTTTTTTTTTTTAAGGGTTGTAAATAATACTTCAGAGAACATGATGTGTTCCCTTCCTTGCTCCGTTTTCTGTTTTATCAACGTGTATAAGCTCAGAATGTGAAGCAGCGGTCATGGACTTGTAGTGTCCCAATGCCAAATTTCCAGATTACCAACACAGTTAACAAGAGAGATAGATATTATTAACAATTTTAGGTTAGCTCTGTAAAAAAAAAATTTTTTTTTCATTGAATAAATGGCAATGTAACAGAACTTACAACACCCATTAAAGTATTTTATTGAAGGTCTCATGTTGGGGAAACAGAATTGGGAGTTCGTTCAGATACTAGAACATTAGAAATAAGGTTAGGAAGTGTTGAGGTGAAACCACTCAGGAACATTTTTGGCCCCTGATGAAAGGCTTTGGAGCACAGGAGGAAGCAGAGTATGGGATGAGGTAAGGAGCCCACCAGCCTGGTCTAGGTGGCAGCAACGATGACAAGGAAGCAGGCAGTCCAAACCGGAAGGAACTCTTACCCTGGACTTTGAGCAGGTGGAGAGCAGAGACGTGACCGGGCAGCTGATGGGCTGCGCTCTGTGAGGGACTAGTCAAGTCCAGTACAGTGCCTTTAAGCAGGTGGTAGAAAAACCCTGGGACTTGGTCTCTCTGTAGGAAAACTAACGTTTCTGTTCCTCTCTACACATAAAGAACATTCATGACTCTACTCATGATTTCAATGGACATTCTTTGTACTCTCATCTCATTCAGCAGCAACAAAGGAATCAGGTCTTGCTTTACACAACTTGTTTATGTTGAGAACATGTATGTTTCGAGCTCCTCTGTTACCATAGCAGCTGAGATGCATTTTCCCTGGTAAGGCAGAGGTGGTGGAACGCATCCACCAGAGCCATCAGTCAGGCTTCTGTTGTGCCTGTTTCCAGAAGAAGGTAGAGCAAACCCTGGTGGCTGAGCCACAGATTTGGCCGGCAGGTGGAAGTACGGTGCATCCTTTCCACACCTTCTGTCCAAGAAAGCATTTTACATAAGCTGATTTCCACCAGAGGCTAAAAAGAGATCCCTCTCAGAATTGAAAGAATATTGTCATTCCTTCCATATGGCATGCACACTTATTCTAAATTACCTCAGTCTGGAAGCCCCAGGAGACATTTTCATTGTAATCAAGTGCCATAAAATACAGAAATGAGTGTCTCCAGTTGAACAGTGAGTTTTATGTTATGCAAGAAGTGCAAATGGAGACTAATAACTCACTGGATGCATATGAAGAATTTGAGACTGGGGGAGGGGGAGAGAAACAAAATATCTGGCGCTAGTGGCGCATTCTTGCTTTGGGTCGGCCAAACAATCTTTTGCATGTTTGTATGTCACTGCAGAAATTGGTGCATTTCTTACAGGTGAACAAATTCTTTATGTTTTATAAAGTTAATCAGTCTAATAGCCTGTTGGATTCATATGCAAACATAAGAATACAATCAGACTTACACTTAGGACATGTTAAGTGTCTTTTGTTAATGTTAGCTAGGAAAACTGTGAAGAGCCCAGTAGTAATCACAATCTATTTGAACTACTACTTTGAATTAAATGTTTCTTTTCAGTTATCTAGGTTGGCTATTTGGGGTTCCCACTGAAAGAAGAATTGTGCTAGTGAAATGTTGACCTCTTTCCGTATTTAGAAATAGCTCCCTGTTGTTTTGGTTTAGAGGCAAAGTCTTGAGTTATTCTCCATATGAGTCCCATGAACTTGATGTTCTTTCCTTTTCCCACCAAATTGCCAGTATTTCCAAGTCATGTCATGCTGAAAACTACTTTCATGGTGATGCATACCGAGTATCGAGAGACTCTGCTTGTTTTGTGGGTTCTCACAATGATGATGCGATTTGTGAAAGCAATTGGGAAAAGGGGAGAAGTAAACCAAGGGCCAGAAATGATGCCTTAAAAGGTGTCATTTCAGTGTTGCCGAACTTCAAGGGAGGAAGTGGGAACTCTCACAGCAGGAATTCACAGGCGCTCATCTTTTGCTATTTATTTGATCTCTACCAGAGTATCTTCACCTCCAAAGTCAGAATAATGCGGGCTTCCACGGGATTATGTAATAATGATGCTTAAGAATTTTAGTTTGAAAATAGTGCCCTTCAGAGTAGACATAGTCCTATAAAAGTTAAAAAGTTACAATGTGCCTAGTGCATAGAGCACATCCAACAAAATCTTATATTCTTGGGACTCGCCAAAGAACTGCTATTTAAGTCGAGTTTCATAGCTGTCCTCCTGAACCACTTTTCAGAACAAGCATCTTAGTGTTCTTTTTGTCTTGCTGTGGTTCTAGTTTATTAACTATTTGCTAAGCCATTGACCGTTGCTCTCCGACCAGTAGAAATTGACTGTGCTTTAGCCATTGATCAGTCCCCAACAGTCACGTCTGTTTCTTTCTCTGGTACCGGGAAGAGCTAGCCTTACGATTGTGTTGGTGATCAGGAGTCTGTGACAGTTCTTCATTAACTGAAAGGAAAAATACCAGTTAAAACTGTGGAGGCAGCTGAGTGCCACTGGTCATTTACAACTCCTCAGGGGTTATTGGCCAGCATTTCTACCCTGGTGGCCCCAGCAAGTTACAGAAGTCATCATCATCAGAGCAAGTCCTATTGCAGGATCTCTCCTTTCCTCCTCAACCACTCCCAAAAGAAATATAAATGCTTATTTCTAAGGAGTGGTCCTGGTTAGAGAGGGCAAATTACCACTGTAATAAAAGGTGTTACATTCTAAGTATATTTTATATTCAGTAGATTGTGTTGATTAAATGTATTAAGGCTCCCACATTCAATAAGCATTTATTAAGCATGTCTATTACCCAAGACCCAGGGATATGCAAATGAGCAAGATAGGGTTTCTGTCCTGCTCCTCCCCGCCAAAAATGTGTTTGGGTGTTTGTAAGTCTTTAGACAAGTCAAATTAGTCTCCTTTTTACCTTTTGGCATCTTTGACTGAAAACCGAGTGTCAACTTTTCACCACTTACATACTCCTTATCCCTTTAAAATATAGCTTCAGTTAAAGCTACTGAAATACTAAAGCTTATCAGTGATGTCCTAATTACTAAATCTGGTGGCATTTTCCAATCCCCAGTTTTCTTCCTCTGTAGCATTTGACACGAGCCCCCTTTCCATGACCTCCACCCCCAATCATACTCCTCCCTTTGGCTTTTATTATATATCATCTTTCTGTGTATTCTTATCTGCTCCTGTAGCTTCACGTGTTACCTCTCTGGCAATAGCAAATTTGAACTTTAGCCCTGAAATCCTGACAATTATCCTTTGAGATCTTCCTGGTACATCCAAAAAAAAAAAAAAATTTCTCTTCCTCACCACCACCAACATGCATAACTGAAACTATTTTTACTCTTAAAAGTTTATTTTCAGAATTATAATTAAATTATCCAAGCCAGAGACAAGGAGTTTATAATCTCATAGGAGCTAATGTATTTTATAGAATTGAACCTGAAAATGTTCTTTTTGGTCCCCCACATCAAATCCCAGCAATTTATTCTTTGCCAGGCACTTTATATGCCATGTACTCTAGGACATGAGCACTCTCTCTGACCTTCTATTCTTTTCTGATTCCACACTGCTTGTCATCTCAGTCGAGAGAGGGTATATATGCATTGGATGGTAACAGGTCTTAGGTTACACGAGGCTCAAGACTTAACAGCTAATGTTTCTTGATCACTTATGTGCCAGACACCGTGAAAAGTCTTTTCTCATTTAATTCTTGCAGTGAAATTATGTTGTAGTCACCATTATTATTCTTACTTTACAGGTGAGCAAACGGAGGCATAGAAAAATCAAAATGAGGCAGTTTGCCCAAGATCATAGAAACTGATGGATTCAGGATTCAATCCCAGGCAGTCTGACTCCAGAGCCCACACGCTCAGCCACTCAGTTTCACTGCCTTTCCACATAGATTATTGCTAGTTCAAAGGTATTGCTTGAGTTAGCTCATGCCTTAGATTATAGACTCACTGAAATATGAGTAACTTCTTCCCTCTTATTCTTAATTACTGAAGGCTAACTGCACAAAAGGTGCTTTGAATGAGGAGCCAGGATACAAATTCTAGAGTGAAAATGGGTGACCTGAAATAATGACGTTGAAAGAAGAGAACTAGAAAATGGAAAACTAGGAGAGAAAGCAAGAGAAAACCCATCATTCCTCAATGAGTTATATCTACCAAGTGAACCAAATGTCTGTGCCAGGCGCAATGAAGAGAGCTAGAGAAATAATTTATCCTTCTCCTGAAAGAGCTTGCAATTTGGCCATCATTTCATTTTAACGGGTCTGTTAAGGGCAGTGCGGAGATTAGACAGGAGAGATTAGCCAGGTGGCCGTGAAAACATCTGAGTTTGTAACTGTAGAATATTCTGCAGGCCATGAAGTTTTCCTTCTTGGGCCACAGGTGAAGAAATGTAATCTTCTTGACTCAGAGCTAAGTCTTTACGCAGAGGAATCACCATCATCAGTAATTAGCCCTGTTACAGAAAGAGATTGATCGAGTCCCCTCAACACTTCTGTAAAATTCTTGCCTTGTTTAATTCTCCCACTGTTGGCTCTCGTGTTGGTGATGTTTATTTGCCTGGGCCAAGAGGATTCCTCCATTCAGCAGATACCTACTGAACACCTACTCTGTGTTCAGTACTCCAGGGGTAGTGTTTCGGCTGAGAGGGCTAGCTCTGGAGCCAGATAGCCAGGGTTCAAATCCTGTCTCTACCATTTTCTCGGTGAGTGATCTTGGGTAATTAATTTTAAGTAAATTTTATATAATTAATTTTATTTCTAAATAAAGATCAATAATTTTATCTTTAAGTTTAATAATAGCTACTAGATATATTTTAATAATAGTTATTATAATGACACAAACACTGCCTTCTTAGAATTTATAAGTCAGCAGGGGTCATCATGACCAACAGTTGTTCAGAACAGGCACTGTTAAGAACCTTACGTGTATTGCCTCACTTAATCCCCACACCAACCCTACAGCTATGTCCTGCTATTATTTCTATCTCACAAGTGAAGAAACTGAAGCTTCAAGAGATTAGGTAGTGTGGCCATTGTTACAGACCTGGAATTCAAACCTCCATTTGGTTTGACTCTGTCATCTGAGATCTTATCAATTTCACTCTGCCAACCCTTAACTTACTCTTGACTTTTAGAAATACTTATCTGTTTCCTTTTGGATTGCTGACTATCAAAACATATATATAAAGTTCAGTGAGAGATGCCTAGCCGCGCTGTACATTTTCCATACTTTGGTTAACTGTTTTAGAATGTCAATTGCTGAAGGCCAGAACCTGATCGCTTACCTGACCTTATTTTACATCTAGCTTCATACAAAAACTTTCAGGCATTCAAGAGGCACAATTTCTTTTCCATAGTGACTATTTTTGGCAATGTTGGTTATTTTAGCAAGCTATTTGTTCATGATCAGGGTGATAGTATTTTGAGCGGCACTGAAAGTAGCAGTATAGGAGTCTCAGGACTTGGGGAGAGAAGATAATCAAAACTTCCACCCGAGGAGAGGTGACATGTCCCTGGCAGTGGTGGATGAAGGGTTTGGTGATGGAAAGTTCAAGACCCAGACCTCCACCTTAAGAGCTACTCCTCAAGGCAACTGACACAGATTGAAGAGTGCAGGATGTTAGAGAATTTTCTTTCTTCCTTTGCGAGAAAATTGATGTTCTCTACATACTAATTAAATTTACATGCACCATTACCTCCTAAGCCTTGAAGTGTGGGGATTAATGATGAGTGATTATGATACCATCACATGCTTTCCATCACATCTTAAAATGCCTCTCTTGTCTGGGGAACTAGGATGTATGAGGTAGGCAAGATGACTTTCTGTTTCCGGATGCAGGAATCTGGGGTTCTGTGAACACACTAGTTTATCTGTCATTGTCCCTTTCTTTACAGGGACAAAATAGGAATGATTACACTTGCCATAACCCTGGTTGCAAGTTTAATGACATGACATTTGACCATCTGTTTACAGTTTTTAAGTGGGAGCTGCTAAATAGAGATTCAAACTGGTGATATCTTATTTGGGGCCAAGTGTTCTCATTTGCCCTCAAACTGGAGAGAAGATATTACTACTTGCCCTTAGGAAAGCAGCTACAGAAAGAACTATAATTTTAAAAGCCACATGTTCTCAGGGGTTTTTTAATAAGAAAGGAAAATTTGGAATTAAAGGGAGCACATCCGCATAAAAATGAAAACATGCCTAGTCTAAGGTTATCTGCTAACACTGGAAAATGTAATCAGGAAAAAGGATACACAGATCCCATCGGGAGAGGAAGGAAATATGAGCAAAGGATGGTTTGAGGGAGGGGTTTTCAAATTTGTTTTTAGTACTTTAATGACATCATCCAACTTAAGAAATATTACTGGTTTTTGATACTGCTAAAATAACTATTAACTTCTCATATTAATCTAACATTTGCTGGGTACATTATTAACACGTAGTCTATCAAATCACAGGGCAGTTTCATTCATTTCAATTACAGCGGAATAAACAGGCTCAATCCAGGACCCAGCTTCTCACGTCCCAGTCACTTTAAGCTTCCTGAGGGGTTTGGTTTGGCTTTGGTTTTTTTTTTGTTTTTTGTTTTTATCTTAAGACCCCAGTTTCATGGTAAATTTACATCATGCCATCAAATATCTATTAAGGCTTGACATTTGCCAAACACTGTGATAGCACAATGTTGGCACATTTCCTTAGTAGAAGTTCAGTGGATGAGGAGTGAGTGCACACACACTCACAGGAACACATGGGCACGTGCACACACACACACACACACGTACCTGTCAGGTTGAGACGGCAGACCAAGAAACACATTGTAATGTTTGTGAATCTATCGGCCTGAGAGACAGAGACAAGCAATCACATGTCCAAATTGCTGATTCACAGCTTGCCTGTCCGCAAGGGGCTGCAGTTAAGGGTGCCCAGGGCAGGCCTTCAGAGCCTAGCACGTCATCCACATTGCTGGAAAGATCAAATTTTGCCATGTTCACCACGGAAGATATCTTAAGGGGGATGCTTATTGAGAAGCACCTACATATCATAAAGATGTGTGGCTCCAGGCCTTCCAGAAAAATGGGCGGTACATGGACTTGTTCCAAATGTGTGCCATAGGAAAGGAATCTAACCCCGGCCTTGTGTGGCTTCTCACTTACCCTCCATCAGCTTGATCCTGAAGTAGGCAATGAGAAGGAACAGCAGCAAAGCCACGGGCAGGAAGATGCCCGAGAGCAGGAACCAGCCTGGGAGCTCTCGCAGGAACTCTGACAGCACGGGGCTCATTGCCATATCACACAGCCCACCGGTCCCCCCTCAACCCCGGGCCGGCGGGGTTCGCACCCGGGTGAGGGCAGCTTCGCTGAGTCCACACTTGTTTTCTTCTGGGGCTCTGGCCTTTGCTCAGCACATCTCAGTGGAACTTTTGGTGGACTTTGCTCTATTTAAACAGCCCCATGAATTCTGAGAGGATTGCTGGCAGGTTACTCTGTAACTCAGCTACAAAGTGTAGAGGAATTGAAAGGTGATTCTCCCAGGCCATTCCAGAGATGAGTATTTATCTGGCAAGGTTGGGAATGACACCAAGAGGCCTAAATTTCTTTGTATTCAGTTTATCTGATATGAAAAGTACCTGACTTTAAGCAAAACTCCTTGTTGTATATATTCTACCAATATATGCCCAGACGTAGGAAGAATTTTTCCTACATTTTCTAAATTTCAGAGAAAATATTAATTAGTAGCTATGTTAATGTACCTGTGTCTAGAAAAAATGAATTTTCCTTCATACATAGTTTATACAACGAATAGCAAGGAAGGAGAAACAATATTCTTTCCATACGTAAAAACTCTTCCTAATATGTCCTACTCTGAATGCTTTTCTGAGAGGTACACTGGTTTATTCAGTTATTCAACAAAAGTTTAATTCTACTACAACCCAACCTCTTGAATAGATGCTGGGTGTACAAGAAAAAGTCATGGTACCTTCCCTCTGAGAGTGGAGGCAGACACAGAGACAGAGAATGGCCATAAGACATAATGGTGGAATGGATGGTAATATGGGCCCTGTTCCTTCTCCCCCCCGTGCATCGGTTTGTGTTTGCTGCTTTAGTAGCTGGCACTCCCAGCTGTGTCCTGCTCACACAGTCCTGTGGCCCACCCTTAGCAGTAGAAGGTGCCCCCTGAATGATAGTGTTGTGGCTGGTGTGGTAACTACCAAGTTTCTGGGAAAAGATTAAAAGGACAATAGACTATGTTGACACTGGTTTATAAACTGAGTTGAGTTGCCATCCACTGCTTTAGTGAAAAAATTGTGAAGATACTGGTCTACTAAACTAAAACCAACTAAAAAATCCTTTCTATCATTAAAAGGCCTCCTGGAGAATTTGGAAAATTTGGGGAGGGAGATTGGCATCCACCTCCGTGGGTTGATTTCTCTTCTCATGCTGTTACCCTGTCCCCCATGGCCACTTGGGTGAGTGGCTGCCCTATCAAGCTGCTGTCAATGCCTCCTGAGTTCTTCCATCAAGGGTTTTGCATGGCCATGCTGTAAAGTTAGCACCCTAATCTATAAAACAATAAGAATGGGGAGGATCTCTGGGATGCCTAGCTGGCTTCCTAAGCAGTAAACAGTAAATAGATTTCTGTCAGATCCACCCCTACATGTTTCATATTTTATGCTATTGTAAAGGGCGTTGCTTTTAAAATTTCAATTCCTGATGGTTTGTTGCTGGTATTAAAGGTTTTCTTAATTTATTAAATCTATCACATCACTGGGAACTTTTAGAAGATTACATATTAGGATTTGTTAAACACCCTTTAGAGCTTAAGAACTTTTATCAATAAAAACTCTTTTCCAAATTCACACTGGTTGCTTGGGTTAAGTAGGCCTAGCAGGTAGAAGGATAGAGATGTTTGAAACACTGGTAATCAGTCTATCTGATTGACCAGAATTTGGGGTGGGGTTCCATAGATTGTGCAATATGCTACCACAATGACAGCAGATTCTTTACCTAGCTTTTTACCATGTGGTGGGAGTAATCGTTAATGTCACTGGAAAATGTACATCTGTGAAAATAGAAGGACATGTTACATTTGGGGTTAAATTCTCCTGTTGACTTCCTTAGTAGTGAATGAGCCCACTGTTGATTTACATGACAGTTTAAGGCACAAGTGATTGCAGATGTTGATGTGAGTTCCTAGGGAACTACTCTTATACCACCTATTATGCTCTTAGTGACAGCTGGACAAAAGCCTTTTTTAGATAACTGTGACCTATTGAAGGTGATACCAAAACCACCAGGCCTCTGATTTGGATTCTGTATTCATCTGAATAAGCCATAAAGGATGACTCATTCCAATGACATGGCGTAGAGCAGTGAAGGTTCTGAAGTCCATCAGTGGAAGGTGCCAAAGTTCCGTTGACTGATATCTGGAGAATCAAATTATGTACAGCTGCAGAACCAATACAAAAAAATAAATACAGATGAAACTAACAAATTTTAAATGAAGTGCTCTGATTTAATTATATGGATGATGTTTTGCTGATGAAGCACTGCTCACAGTAAATGTAATAATGACTGCTCCAGTGTGGGCCTTTTGGGTAGGAAAGCCTATATTCTCTGACCCTTGTTAACTGCCCTTCTGAACTTGGCTCATTAGCCCATGTCAATTAAAGGAGTATCACTTGGCACCAGTACTACAGTCAACACAAAAATAAGGGCTCTGAAATCGTGTGGCAGTCGTAGGTTATAAGGTACTCTTTCAATAAAAAGATAGATATGGAAGTGACAATGAAGAATTTAAATTCTTTGTGAACTTTGAGAAAAGGTCCACAGGCCTTCATTTATTCATATTTCAAGTAACAAATATTTGTTGAGGGTTTAACATGTGCCCTGGATGCACTGATTTGGGGCTGTGAACATAATCATGGATGACAAAGTCTCTGTCTTTATGGAACTTACATTCCAGTGGGGTGTAGTAGTATACACCCCAGGGGGTAGTATAAACACTTCCCATGTTCTATCTCATTATAGTCTTATAACAAAGCCTTTGAAGTAAGTACCAATTCTGTAAAGCCCACGGAGCTTTCATAACTCATCAGTGATCACACGACTAGAAAGTGACACAGTTGGAATTTGAACCCAGACCCCAAACACTTATCCATTATATTCTACTGCCTCTCAACCTGCTAGAGATATAGTGTCAAGTCATGATAAGTGCTCTGCAGAAAAAAAAAAAAAGCAGGACAAGGAGAGAAGAGACTAACAGGAAGTGTTACTTTTAGGTGGGTGGTCAGGGAAGGAGTACTAGCCTGATAGAGCTGCTGTAACAAAATACTACAGACTGGGTAGCTTAAACAACTGAAATTAATTTTCTCACAGTTCTGAAGACTGGACATCCAAAACTGAGGTGCTAGCAGCGCTGGTTTCTGTTTAGACCTCTCTCTTTGGCTTGTAGATGGCTGGTTTTCTTCTTGCTGTGACCTCACATGGCCTCTTCTCTGTGCTCTAGCACCCCTGGTTCTCTTCCTTTCCTTATAAGGGTACCAATTGTATTGGATTAGGGTCCCACCCTAATGACCACATTTAACCTCAATTACCTCCCTAAAAGGCCTTATCTTCAAATATACTCACGTTGGGGGGTTAGGGCTCCAACATATGAATTTTGGTGAGGTAATCAATTCAGTCCATTACAGAAGATTTCTCTGAAAAGCAGACTTTTGAGCAGAGTCTTGAATGAGAAGAAAGATGGAGCCGTGAGCATATTTAGAGGAATGGAGTTTTAGGCAGAGAGAACAGCAAGTACAAAATTCCTGAGATAGGAATGTTTTTGGTGTGATAGGAGATGCAGAAGTAGGCCTACTGTGGCTGGAGCACATTGAGAAAGGGGAAAATTGGTAGAAAATACACTTTTGAGAAACTCTGATCTAGAAACATGACAACACTGACAGTCGCTCAAGAAAATGTGCCCACAGGGTGGTCTGTGAAACTAATTCTACCACATTTTATTAGACATTGCTTGGAAAATGGTTAAATAAATGTAGAGAATACTGGGGTAAGATGATTTCTTTACTGCAAGGTTTCTTAGAGCCTTTAATTTGGTAGGGCGCATTGTGAATCCCCAAGAGGAATACAGGATGAGTCTTTCCCAAACTTACTGGACCATTGAGTCCTTGCTGCCAGGAGAATCTCAGGAGATCACGGTCTGCAGAACGTGCTTTTGGGTATCGGCCATTAGGTAAGAAGATTTGTCTTGGTGCTCTGAGTATCAACCCTACCCTAAGTATCAACGTATAGGATTGGTATTAGGTAGGGAATGGTGGATAGGAATCAAGTTATTCTGAGAAATTGTGGGGCTTTTTTACTTTAGTTTTTGTAAATTGCACTAGCACAGACTGGCCCCAACAATTCAAGAAGGATGAACATTGTCTGATTCATTAAATTCTCCAAGTGTCAGCCCATCTCACTTTACAAAGTTTCTTTGGAAAATGATCTTGTCTCATTCATGAAACTCTTTGCAAGTTTATTTTGTTCATGGGAAAATGGTCATTGGAACATGCCCACCTGACACAGTTTCTTTGTAATCCTGTCTTATTTGTGGTGGTGATACAAATTAGATGTTTCTGTTCATTAGCAATGGGCTGTGACAGGAGTGGGTAGCTCTCTGGGAGTAGTATAAGGATGAACGTTTGCACCCCAGGGTCTCCAGGGAGGGGAGGGCACTTTGACAAACCAAAAGTTACTTGTTACTTGAACATGTTTAGAACATCAGAGATGGAAATTCTGTTCAATTCAGCTTTTCTCTCCATTCACCCATTATGATTTGGTCAATCAACATGACAAAATAAGATATAAAATAATCTCTTATTTTATATCTCTCATATAAATAAGAGATAAGAACAGAGACTGATTTATGCTAATTTGAGTTAATGAAGTTTAAATTTCAGCACCCCTCATTTGCCTGGACCCTTCCAAGACCCAGGGAGGGATACCGAAAATATACACACGTGGTGGTAGTTTTTGTAGAGTTTGCAAACAAAAGATATATTAGCTACAATAGATATCTTTCCACTCCAGATGCCCATCTTTCACACTCTTTATGTCAGGAAGTGTTGGAGCAGCCATGGAAATTTTGGGGACAGCTCTAGGGGGAAGATGAGTTGGGGACACATTTAATTTGGGTTGGTGGAAAGTTTGTGTTTTGCTGTTGTTTCTGTATATAGTTAAGTTGTAGTTAGCTGTCTTAGTGTAGTAATGACTTTCAGGAGTACTCATCCCACCCCCTGTGCTATAATTCTTTGCATTGTGACCCAAATTTTCAGGGACAAAAGGTTGTATCACAATTTGAACATGTCCTATGCACTTAACTTCAGAAGTATGTGGGAAGTGGGAGAGAAATAGGATTTGAAATGTATGGGGCCAGAAGCTGCTGTGGAAAATTCTTCCAAATCTCATGCATGTAGAAGTATAAGTGGAAGATTTGATTTTTATTCCTGCTCAGTCAAGATGAAAGTTCTCTCCTTCAGTGTATACAGTTATAAACACAATATGCATTTTGGTGTTAATGGAGTAGAATAGAATTTGTCAGAACTCCTGTGTCTGAGGATGAAAACCGTCAGCAGTAATACTACAAACAGTAAGTGCATCTTTGTGTAATGTTGCACATTTTAAAGATCCCAAAGCACTGGGTTACATTTTAGGGTGTATGATAGATCTTGTCTTGACAAAGTGTGGCAGTTCTGGACAAAAGAGAGTACTGAATTGGGACCTGAGGAAACCCGTGTTCCAATAACAAAACTACATGTATTTCTGAAAGTTCCAAGTGTGTAATATAAGGGAAATTTGATTATGTGGTTATATAGCACAACATAATATAATGGCAATTAAAAACACATTTAATTCCTCTTGGAATTCCTTAATTTCAGATTATTTTTGTGTGCTTCAAAATGATGGATTATACCAAAATTCAAATATGATGAGAGGGAAAGTTCCCAGTGGAGGCCAAAATAAAAAACTGAAGGATTGACAGAAGCTCCAGAATGTAAAAAAATTTGCTTGTTAGCTTTTTAAAACTTTGTAATTTATTTCTTTTCTCAGTCTACGTAAATATTCACTTTCATCCAGTTTTTTGTGTTTGCAGGTTTGTATTTTTTTCTCTGAAAATAGGGACCTTCAAAATGTATAAGCTTCAGACCTGTATTACCTGGGTCTGCTGCTGGGTAAGAAGAGAAATGTTCCAGAAGAATAAAGCCTGAGACAAGTACTGGAGAACCTTGCTCTAATTTCTCTAGTTTATGCTTCTTGCCATAATTTCAGGAGGCTGACCCCTTCTCATTGGTCTCTCTGGCTATTTAGAGGCTCTTAAAGGCAGTTCTAATTTAGGGGGAGGTGGTGAAAGTGATTCTTCAGACTCTATGTCAGAGACGAGCTTTACCCAAGCAAAAATTAAATTTAACCCAGATATCATCAATTGATTTTATGGGGTTTTTTTTTGTAAATTAAGACTCAACCTTTTCCTGCAATATAATATTATGCTTAAATATACATCCCGGAGAAGATAATCCAGCGTAATGCCATTACACAGGTTTATAGCTGACCTTTGAAATCTAAATCTAAATTTTCTTTGAAAAAACCCCCACAATTTTGTTTCTATTTCCCCTTAGAAAAAAATCCTTGTGACTTCTGCAGTATCCAAACAGTAAATCTAGTGTTCATTTAAGCCTGAGAGTTTGCAGATGACTGACAAATCTATCGTTTTGCACAAGCCCTGCTTTCTGTCGGAGAGCTGCAGTTTAGAGATTCACTGCTACAACATAAGCGAAATTCTTTCCTTAGCAGAGTCGGTATAATGCACAAGTTTGTATTAATCACTAAGGGTAACCTAGAAGGCCATTACTAGAACTTTTGGCCAAGGTGGTAAGAGGAAAATAACAGCTGTTTGTATAAAGAAACTAGGAGCTCATTTGCACAGCTATTGGAGGCAATAGGGAGATTAATGCATGTTGTCAGTTATACAGGTTTAATTTGACTTGCGCTAAAATAGCATCAATACACATCACCCCTTTGCCATTCATTCCTTCTGAATGCTGATTAATTTACTCTCATTTCACCCTGACTGCTGCCAGGCAGTAATGAGTTGTAGCCATCTGGCAGTCCTATTTTATCTTGCCCATTGCCCCTAAAAAAAGCAGAGATGGGAACAGTCTTTTCCTGGGCGTCCATCCAGCTGCTCAGAGTTCCCAGCCCTCTTCTTGGGGAATGCAGGGCAGATATCCATCCAGACAGTGAATTCTTGAACTGGCACGTGGTTTTTGTGTTGAAGCTGGTGAGCCAAAGCCTCCTAATTTCAGTATTGGGAGGGATGTATAAGAGAGCCTGTATGTCAGAGTTAACAGTTAAGCCATGTAGAAAGAGATTTGTAAAGTACAGCTACTGCTATAAAGTGGTATTTTATAGATGCATAACAATACAATGTACACAGAGATAAGGCTCTTTACAGACATATAAAGCAATACTGTTAATAATGTCTTAACTCCTGAAAGAACAGGAAACCATCTGGTCTCAGTAATTGCTTCCAAATATAATTTTTTTCTTTTCATGATGTCTTCAGAAAAATCAGACATATTACCTCATTATGGGTAAAAGAATAATAAATAAGATTGACATAAATTTGATTCTATTTCAAGGATACTGTTTTTAAAAAAATCCACTTTATTGAGGTATAGTTCACACACATTAAATTCTGCCCATTTAAGTCTATATTTCAATGTGTTTTGACACATTCACATACTCATGTAATCATCACCACTATCAAGATATAGAATATTTCCATCGGTCCCCCCAAATTGTCCTTGTGGCCCTTCCTGGTCAGTCTTCACTACCCCAACACCAGGCAACCTCTGATCATCTGTCAATGTAGATTAAATTGACCGTTTCTAGCGTTTCATAGAAATGGAGCCTTACAGTATGTATGCTGTTGTGTCTGACTTTTTTGCTTAGCATCATTCATCCACACTGTTGCATTTTTCAGTAATTGATTCCTCTTTATTGGTGAGTAGTATTTCAGTCCATATCTATTCTGTATCACTATGAATATGCCATAATTTGTTTATCCATTCACCTGTAAATGGACACTTGATTTCCAATTTTTAGCTATTATGAATAAATTTGTGTACATGTCTTTGTGTGGACATATTTTTCATTTCTCTTGAGTAAGTACAGATTTGAGTAAAATCTGAGATTCTCTCAGTAATCTTTTGTGGTTTTCAGAGTACAGGTTTGCATATATTTTATTTAATTTATTCCTAAGTATGTCATGTTTTGGATGCTATTATAAATGGAATTTAAAAAATTCCACTTCCAATTGTTTGCTGCTAGTATATAGAAATACAGTTAATTTTTTAATATTGACCCTGATCTTAAAACCTTTCTAAACTTGCTTGTAAGCTTTAAGAGGTTTTTTGTTGTTGTTTTGTTTTTTGGTAAATTCCTCAGGGTTTTTTATGTGTCATGTGTACATAAAGAGAGTTTTCCCTGTTTTTTATTTTTATTTTTTTTAATCTGCATGCTTGTTATTTCTTTTTCTTGCCTAATTGCACTGGCTAAGGCCTGTAATATAATACTGAATAAGTAATAAATGTTCTTTCCTTGGAAGTTATTCTACTTAGTTTCTCATGGTCTCAATCTTGCATGCATGTATTTGTGTTGGACAAATGACTCAAGAGGATTCCTAGGCAGATTTTTGAAACTGTTTCTCTGCTTAGCTCTCTCCTCTTGGGGACTCTGCTCTGCAAATTCCAGCTGCCTTGTCCTCCCCAATTCCCAGTCTCTGAATCTTAAACTCCTAGGCTCTGTTTGGGTTCACCCTCCCTGTCCTGCAATCTAGAGACTGTCTTTCAGCAGAAAACCTGGGTAATGGTAGGACTCACCTTATTTTTTACCCTACTTGTAAGGATCACAATCCTCTACCGTCCAGTGTTTGAAAATAGCTTTTTCTGTGTTTTATCAAGTTTCCTAGTTTACAACAGGAGGGTAATTCTGCATCCTGTTACTCCTTCATGGCCAGAAACAGAAGTAGATACTATTTAATTTCTAATTATCTACCAGTTTATTATTATTATTAATTTATTTTTATTTCAAAACTTGATGTGTGACTTAGCCAGTTTTGTTCTGGTAAGAGAAAGGAAATTTTGTCCAGTGGTTCTCAACCTGTCTACCATTAGCCTTATTTGAGAGCTCCTAAAACAGTCCCATGTTCAGGCTGCTCCTTTGGTGATTCTGACTTAAATGGCATGCATTGTTTTTAAAGCTCTCAGGTGATTATAAGGTGTCACAAAAAGTTGAGAACTACCAGTTTACTCTCAAAACTCTACAGAACTTGCCAGTGATGTGTTCCTCGGTATCCTGGTGTGACCAAAATGGCTTACAGGTGTCCTGAGTCACAGACCTATTCATCCCTGGGGACAGCCAATCTTAGCCAGAGCCCTTGCCCCAGCAGGAATCAGCATCCTCAGTTTACTCCAACGTGCCACACAAATGCCATCATTTCCTGAGTGTGTTGTGACTGTAGAACATTGGAGCTTTAGAAGTAAACCCTCCTTCAGTCTCTCTCATCTTCAGGTCCCAGCTCAAACATCACAAAACCTTTCTCTGACCCCTCAAGGACCATCGTTTTTCCTTCCCACCCATTCCCTTCACAACACATGTGTACTTCTATGACAGCAATATTAGGGTTTTAAAATCTGTTTCTATTTAAGATTTTAGTCCCTGGAGGGTAGAGGATGGTTTCTTTAGTATCTTCTTGTCCTTCCTATTACCAAGTAGAGTGTTTTGGTTTCTTTAATATCTTCTTGTCCTTTCTATTACCAAGTAGAGTGTTTTGTATTTAATATTTATTCTTTTTGGGTAGGCCATTTTGGAGTTTAATGTTTGGAAATGTTCTGTGGGCAAAAATATTTTTTTGTCTTATTAAAAATATATTCTGTCAATGTATGTTTTAAGATTTGCTGTAAGTCAGTTGGGTGGGAGAGGAATACAAAGCCTGTACTTGGTGTTACATTATTTATAGTGGCCCTTGAACTCGGTTCACGTCTCTAATCTTTTTTCACAATTAATTTTGTCCTTTAGGGAGAAGAATTTGGTATTGCCTTTCTACCTTTGGTATTTATACTTCAGAAATAAAATGGATTTTGATGAATTTTGCTCTTTATACCATTTTAGCTTTTTAGGTCCAGATATTTTTATTAGGTGAGATTATTTTTTTTAATTAGTCAATAAATAAATTGAATGGAAAATGAATTTCCATAGGGATAATTTGGAAGAAAATGTGAATCTTCATTGATATTCTTGTTGGCATAATCTATTTGGCCACATAGCACCTAGCTTGGTATGTTTACTCAATTCTTTTTTTACATTAATATTGACATGTCCAGGATCACTCTGTTCAATATGGTATCTTTGCATAAGTTAGGGAAATTCTCCCCATCTGAGCATTGCTTGGCAAACAGAGCAAAGCCTGCATCGTAACCCACTCAACTGGGTCAGGAATCCTTGTACAGGGCACTATTTGTACAACCTGCCATGGTAGCTCTCTGATGACGTCTTTACTTTTAGGACAGTTTGTTTCTGTATAATTTGGCATATTTCCAGGAGATAAACATAGACTTAATATCCTCCAATGAGTATAAGACGCATGAGTACTAATTGTGAAATTAACGTTGGAGGGAGAAATTAAGGAGGTCTTCACTAGAGTCATTTAAATCTCAGTTGCGTGGTTTTTCCTGTGGAAAAAAGCCCAAAGGAGATCAAAGGTAGAAAATTAGGTAAATATTTACCACATGCTAAGGCAGGGGTGAGGGGACCTGTGGGAGCCAGGACACTGAAAATCTTTGGCTGATGTCTTCCATTAATGGCATGTTTTGGCTGGCTAAGACACAAAGGAAACAGCACATTTGCCAAGTGGATGAACATGCACTCGCTTAGCTTCTGGCCACGAAGAAAAAGGGTGAGGCTGTCAGCTGTCAGGGAGGAAGAGCCAAGGACAATGCCAGAAAGTGCCAGAGTAATAGTAGGAAAGGACCACACATGGAGTCCCTTTGTGAGCTAATGACTCTGAAGTCTTTAATTTCTCACCAACCATGAAATTTAATTTTGATGGGATAAGCGCTACACTTATCCACTGACCACGAACCTGATGCCTGGAGCCACTTCTCAGACTGCACGCAGGGAAGGGAAGGGAACAATAGCACTTACTGAATAGCCCTGTTTGCTCTCCAGAGCATCTGATGCCTTCACATACATTGGCTCATTTAAAACAATCCTTAAATTGTTCCATCTGACCTAAAGAGGAAGATGTTGTCACTGGCAGAAGGGACGAGTTGGATGTTTCTGTTATAGGTTTTGCTGGATGGAAGTAATGAATTTCACTTAGGCTTGACTGTATTTTTCTAGTTGCAAATCACAGTGAATGATGGTCTTAAATAAATGACCTCATTCATCAGCACATGTTTTCCTTTCTTTTTCCACCTACTGGTCCTGGTTCTGTTTTCTTTCCCCCTGCTGATTTTCTTGATCTGCTTTACCCCGTCTCTCTTTATTTCTGGTTAACATCATGTATCGGTAACCTGCTGTGTCCCCAAGCCCTCAGACCTCATTTGTTGTACGGGGCTCTCCTCCAATCAGGGCTCCATCAGAGGCTCTCTGGGGTTTTTGTTTAATGGGCTTCAATCAAGGTCATTAAGAGGGATCTATTCTGCAATTATTTTTGCATATTTTCCTTTTGTTTCTTAAAGTAGAAATATCTTCACAGAAAAACAGGAATCTCTGTCTCATCCTCTCTCCTGGTTTATTATTCTTGTTAAAACTGAGTCTGGGCTAATGGATATTCATATGGGGGATTAAGTGAACAATGTAAGAGAAGAATATTATGTTTGCCATTGTGATTGATTTAACCTGTATTGAAGAAATAGAATAGGTATAAGGTACCACTCAGCGCATACAGGTGATGGAGGGCCAGGTCCATAGGCCTATAGAAGTCATATCTCAAGGAGAGCTCATTGGATCTTGGGACTTGGCAGGTGCTGTCTTCCAATGGCTGACTGTGTAGACTTTATATACAAATATTCCCAGTGCAAAGTCATCACTTTAAACGTTTTGATTTTGAAAACCCTGGGCAGTTCAACATTAGGAGACAATTTAAAATATTCATCTCTGGTTTTTTGTCAAGGACAATCTGCCTTCACTTTTTTGCTTCTTTACATTTAGATCTTCATGTATCCAAGCTCCAAAAGTGAGACCCCTCTTCTTGAGGAGCAAACAATTTAAATATAAAATGATACAAAGGTACTGAACAAACTGCAGTAGGGATGGGGATATTAATCATGCCTTTTTATTTTCTGTAATTTTAATGCTTTGACATCTTGGAGCCTTGCTGATGCTGGATAGGCTGCTCTTCCCAGAGCTAGACAATTCCTAGAAATAGTAAACAAATTCACTACCAGAGAGCATGCCTTTCATATGTAAACTCACCAATCCAGAGATCACACAACCCTCCTCTACTGGGTGTTCATACACAGGGCTAATATTCCTCTGCCCTTATCACTCCAGGGCCAGGTACTAGACAGCTAGAAACATCCCCTATACGCCAGAGCCTGCTGAAGTTATTCAAACTAACCAGCACTAAGCCTTCTTACCTTGCCCTGTCTTGCCTTTCTGGCAGAAAGCACAATAAAGGCTCTTGTTCACATTTTCCCCTCATGCTTCTGCTTTCCAGCTGACCCTGGTGCTTCCCTGTGTGGCCCTGTGTGGCATGGCTTGCCTCCTTCTCTTGGGAACTGTGAATAACAAGCTATCTTTTCTTTTTTTTGAGGGTCTTCATTTATTTTCTTTAACATCTTTCTTGGAGTATAATTGCTTTACAGTGGTGTGTTAGTTTCTGCTTTATAACAAAGTGAATCAGTTATACATATACATATGTCCCCATATCTCTTCCCTCTTGCGTCTCCCTCCCTCCCACCCTCCCAATCCCACCCCTCTAGGTGGTCACAAAGCACCGAGCTGATCTCCCTGTGCTATCTGGCTGCTTCCCACTAGCTATCTATTTTACATTTGGTAGTGTATATATGTCCATGCCACTCTCTCACTTTCTCCCGGCTTACCCTTCCCCCTCCCCATATCCTCAACTCCATTCTCTAGTAGGTCTGTGTCTTTATTCCCGTCTTGCCCCTAGGTTCTTCATGACCTTTCTTTTTTTTTTTTTAGATTCCATATATATGTGTTAGCATATGGTATTTGTTTTTCTCTTTCTGACTTACTTCACTCTGTATGACAGACTCTAGGTCCATCCACCCCACTACAAATAACTCAATTTCGTTTCTGTTTATGACTGAGTAATATTCCATTGTATATATGTGCCACATCTTCTTTATCCATTCATCTGTCAATGGACACTTAGGTTGCTTCCATGTTCTGGCTATTGTAAATAGAGCTGCAATGAACATTTTGGTACATGACTCTTTTTGAATTATGGTTTTCTCAGGGTATATGCCCAGTAGTGGGATTGCTGGGTCGTATGGTAGTTCTATTTTTAGTTTTTTAAGGAACCTCCATACTGTTCTCCATAGTGGCTGTATCAATTTACATTCCCACCAACAGGGAAAGAGGGTTCCCTTTTCTCCACACCCTCTCCAGCATTTATTGTTTGTAGATTTTTTGATGATGGCCATTCTGACTGGTGTGAGGTGATACCTCATTGTAGTTTTGATTGGCATTTCTCTAATGATTAATGGTGTTGAGCATCCTTTCATGTGTTTGTTGGCAATCTGTATATCTTCTTTGGAGAAATGTCTATTTAGGTCTTCTGCCCAGTTTTGGATTGGGTTTTTCGTTTTTTTGATATTGAGCTGCATGAGCTGCTTGTCAATTTTGGAGATTAATCCTTTGTCAGTTGCTTCATTTGCAAATATTTTCTCCCATTCTGAGGGTTGTCTTTTCGTCTTATTTATGGTTTCCTTTGCTGTGCAAAAGCTTTTAAGTTTCATTAGGTCCCATTTGTTTATTTTTGTTTTTATTTCCATTTCTCTAGGAGGTGAGTCAAAAAGGATCTTGCTTTTATTTATGTCATAGAGTGTTCTGCCTATGTTTTCCTCTAAGAGTTTGATAGTGTCTGGCCTTACATTTAGGTCTTTAATCCATTTTGAGTTTATTTTTGTGTATGGTGTTAGGGAGTGTTCTAATTTCATTCTTTTACATGTAGCTGTCCAGTTTTCCCAGCACCACTTATTGAAGAGGCTGTATTTTCTCTACTGTATATCCTTGCCTCCTTTATCAAAGATAAGGTAACCATATGTACGTGGGTTTCTCTCTGGGCTTTCTGTCCTGTTCCATTGATCTACATTTCTGTTTTTGTGCCAGTACCATACTCTCTTGTTTACTGTAGCTTTGTAGTATAGTCTGAAGTCTGGGAGCCCGATTCCTCCAGCTCCGTTTTTCTTTCTCAAGTTGCTTTGGTTATTCGGGGTCTTTTTTGTTTCCATACAAATTGTGAAAAATTTTTTTCTAGTTCTGTGAAAAATGCCAGTGGTAGTTTGATAGGGATTACATTGAATCTGTAGATTGCTTTGGGTAGTAGAGTCATTTTTGCAATGTTGATTCTTCCAATCCAAGAATATGGTATATCTCTCCATCGATTTGTATCATCTTTAATTTCTTTCATCAGTGTCTTATTATAATTTTCTGCATACAGGTCTTTTGTCCCTTAGGTAGGTTTATTCCTAGATATTTTATTCTTTTTGTTGCAGTGGTAAATGGGAGTGTTTTCTTAATTTCACTTTCAGATTTTTCATCATTAGTGTATAGGAATGCAAGAGATTTCTGTGCGTTAATTTTGTATCCTGCTACTTTACCAAATTCATTGATTAGCTCTAGTAGTTTTCTGGTGGCATCTTTAGGATGCTCTATGTATAGTATCATGTCATCTGCAAACAGTGACAGCTTTACTTCCTCTTTTCCGATTTGGATTCCTTTTATTTCTTTTTCTTCTCTGATTGTTGTGGCTAAAACTTCCAAAACTGTGTTGAATAATAGTGGTGAGAGTGGGCAACCTTTTCTTGTTCCCGATCTTAGTGGAAATGTTTTCACCATTGAGGACGATGTTGGCTATGGATTTGTCATATATGGCCTTTATTATGTTGAGGAAAGTTCCCTCTATGCCTACTTTGTGGAGGGTTTTTATCATAAATGGGTGTTGAATTTTGTCAAAAGCTCTCTCTGCATCCATTGAGATGATCATATCGTTTTTCTCCTTCAATTTGTTAATATGGTGTATCACATTGATCGATTTGTATATATTGAAGATTTCTTGTTTTCCTGGGATAAACCCCACTTGATCATGGTGTATGATCTTTTTAATGTGCTGTTGGATTCTGTTTCCTAGTATTTTGTTGAGGATTTTTGCATCTATGTTCATCAGTGATATTGGCCTGTAGTTTTCTTTCTTTGTGACATCTTTGCCTGGTTTTGATATCAGGGTGATGGTGGCCTCGTAGAATGAGTTTGGGAGTGTTCCTCCCTCTACTATATTTTGGAAGAGTTTGAGAAGGATAGGTGTTAACTCTTCCCTAAATGTTTGATAGAATTCGCCTGTGAAGCCATCTGGTCCTGGGCTTTTGTGTTTTGGAAGATTTTAAATCACAGTTTCAATTTCAGTGCTTGTGATTGGTCTGTTCATATTTTCTATTTCTTCCTGGTTCAGTCTCAGAAGGTTGTGCATTTCTAAGAATTTATCCATTTCTTCCAGGTTGTCCATTTTATTGGCATATAGTTGCTTGTAGTAATCTCTCATGATCCTTTGTATTTCTGCAGTGTCAGTTGTTACTTCTCCTTTTTCATTTCTAATTCTATTGATTTGAGTCTTCTCCCTTTTTTTCTTGATGAGTCTGGCTAATGGCTTATCAATTTTGTTTATATTCTCAAAGAACCAGCTTTTAGTTTTATTGATCTTTGCTATCATTTCCTTCATTTCTTTTTCATTTATTTCTGACCTGATCTTTATGATTTCTTTGCTTCTGCTAACTTTGGGGTTTTTTTGTTCTTCTTTCTCCAATTGCTTTAGGTGTAAGGTTAGGTTTTTTATTTGAGATGTTTCTTGTTTCTTAAGGTAGGATTGTATTGCTATAAACTTCCCTCTTAGAACTGCTTTTGCTGCATCCCATATGTTTTGGGTCATCGTGTTTTCATTGTCATTTGTTTCTAGGTATTTTTTGATTTCCTCTTGATTTCTTCAGTGATTTCTTGGTTATTAAGTAGTGTATTGTTTAGCCTCCATGTGTCTGTATTTTTTACAGATTTTTTCCTGTAATTGATATCTAGTCTCATAGAATTGTGGTCGGAAAAGATACTTGATCCAATTTCAGTTTTCTTAAATTTACCAAGGCTTGATTTGTGACCCAAAATATGACCTATCCTGGAGAATGTTCCATGAACACTTGAGAATAACATGTATTCTGTTGTTTTTGGATGGAATGTCCTATAAATGTCAATTAAGTCTATCTTGTTTAATGTATCATTTAAAGCTTGTGTTTCCTTATTTATTTTCGTTTTGGATGATCTGTCCATTGGTGAAAGTGGGGTGTTAAAGTCCCCTACTATGATTGTGTTAATGTCGATTTCCCCATTTATGGCTGTTAGTATTTGCCTTATGTATTGGGGTGCTCCTATGTTGGGTGCATGAATATTTACAATTGTTATATCTTCTTCTTGGGTTGATCCCTTGATCACTATGTAGTGTCCTTCTTTGTCTCTTGTAATAGTCTTTGTTTTAAAGTCTATTTTGTCTGATATGAGAATATCTACTCCAGCTTTCTTTTGATGTCCAGTTGCATGGAATATCGTTTTCCATCCCCTCACTTTCAGTCTGTATGTGTCCCTAGGTCTGAAGTGGGTCTCCTGTAGACAGCATATATATGGGTCTTGTTTTTGTATCCATTCAGCCAGTCTGTGTCTTTTGGTTGGAGCATTTAATCCATTTACATTTAAGGTAATTATCAATATGTATGTTCCTATTACCATTTTCTTAATTGTTTTGGGTTTGTTATTGTAGATCTTTTCCTTCTATTGTGTTTCCTGCCTAGAGAAGTTCCTTTAGCATTTGTTGTAAAGCTGGTTTGGTGTTGCTGAATTCTCTTAGCTTTTGCTTGTCTGTAAAGGTTTTAATTTCTCCATCAAATCTGAATGAGATCCTTGCTGGGTAGAGTAATCTTGGTTGTAGGTTTTTCTCCTTCATCACTTTAAATATGTCCTGCCACTCCCTTCTGGCTTGCAGAGTTTCTGCTGAAAGATCAGCTGTTAACCTTATGGGGATTCCCTTGTGTGTTATTTGTTGTTTTCCCTTGCTGCTTTTAATATTTTTTCTTTGTATTTAATTTTTGATAGTTTGATTAATATGTGTCTTGGCATGTTTCTCCTTGGATTTATCCTGTATGGGACTCTCTGTGCTTCCTGGACTTGATTATCTATTTCCTTTCCCATATTAGGGAATTTTTCCACTATAATCTCTTCAAATATTTTCTCAGTCCCTTTCTTTTTCTCTTCTTCTTCTGGGACCCCTATAATTCGAATGTTGGTGCATTTAATGTTGTCCCAGAGGTCCCTGAGACTGTCCTCAATTCTTTTTATTCTTTTTTCTTTATTCTGCCCTGCAGTAGTTATTTCCACTGTTTTATCTTACAGGTTACTTATCCGTTCTTCTGCCTCAGTTATTCTGCTATTGATCCCTTCTAGAGAATTTTTAATTTCATTTATTGTGTTGTTCATCACTGTTTCTTTGCTCTTTAGTTCTTCTGTGTCCTTGTTAAACGTTTCTTGTATTTTCTCCATTCTATTTCCAAGATTTTGGATCATCTTTACTATCATATTTCTGAATTCTTTTTCAGGTAGACTGCCTATTTCCTCTTCATTTGTTAGGTCTGGTGGATTTTTGCCTTGCTCCTTTATCTGCTGTGTGTTTCTCTGTCTTCTCATTTTGCTTAACTTACTGTGTTTGGGGTCTCCTTTTCGCAGGCTGCAGGTTTGTATTTCCTGTTGTTTTTGGTGTCTGTCCCCAGTGGCTAAGTTTGTTTCAGTGGGTTGTGTAGGTTTCCTGGTGGAGGGGACTAGTGCCTGTGTTCTGGTGGATGAGTCTGGGTCTTGTCTTTCTGGTGGGCAGGTCCATGTCTGGTGTGTTTTGGGGTGTCTGTGGCCTTATTATGATTTTAGGCAGCCTCTCTGCTAATGGATGGGGTTGTGTTCCTGTCTTGCTAATTTTTTGGCATAGGGTGTCCAGCACTGTAGCTTGCTGGTCGTTGAGTGGAGCTGGGTCTTGGTGTTGAGATGGAGATCTCTGGGAGATTTCTGCCGTTTCGTATTACATGGAGCTGGGAGGTCTCTTGTGGACCAGTGTCCTGAACTTGGCTCTCCCACCTCAGAGGCAGAGCCCTGATGCCTGGCTGGAGCACCAAGAGCCTGTCATCCACATGGCTCAGAATAAAAGGGAGAAAAGAAAGAAAGAAAGCAAGAAGAAGATAAAATAAAGTAAAATAAAATAAAATAAAGTTATTAAAATAAAAAATAATTTTAAAAAAATTTTTAAGTAATTTAAAAAAGAAAAAGAAAGAGAGCAACCAAAGCAATAAACAAATCCACCAATGATAACAAGTACTAAAAACTATACTAAAGAAAAAAAAAAGAAAAAAACGGACAGACAGACCCTAGGACAAATGGTAAAAACAAAGCTATACAGACAAAATCACACACAGAAGCATACACATACACACTCACAAAAAGAGAAAAAGGGAAAAAAAAAAAATATCGTTGCTCCCAATGTCCACCTCCTCAATTTGGGATGATTCGTTGTCTCTTCATGTATTCCACAGATGCAGGGTACATCAAGTTGACTGTGGGGATTTAATCCGCTGCTCCTGAGGCTGCTGGGAGAGATTTCCCTTTCTCTTCTTTGTTTGCAGAGCTCGCGGGGTTCAGCTTTGGATTTGGACCCGCCTCTGCATGTAGGTCGCCTGAGGGCGTCTGTTCTTCACTCAGACAGGACGGGGTTAAAGGAGCAGCTGCTTCGCGGGCTCTGGCTCACTCAGGCCAGGGGGAGGGAGCGGTACGGAGGAGGCGGGGCGAGCATGCGCGCGCAGCAGAGGCCGGCGTGACGTTGCCGCAGACTGAGGCGCGCCATGCATTCTCCCGGGTAAGTTTTCCCTGGATCACGGGACCCTGGCAGTGGCGGGCTGCACAGGCTCCCGGGAGGGGCGGTGTGGAGAGTGACCTGTGCTCGCACACAGGCTTCTTGGTGGCAGCAGCAGCAGCCCTAGCGTCTCATGCCTGTCCCTGGGGTCCGCGCTGATAGCTGTGGCTCGCGCCCGTCTCTGGAGCTCCTTTAAGCGGTGCTCTTAATCCCCTCTCCTCGTGCACCAGGAAACAAAGAGGCAAGAAAAAGTCTCTTGCCTCTTCGGCAGCTGCAGACTTTTTCCCGGACTCCCTCCCGGCCAGCTGTGGTGCGCTAACCCCTTCAGGCTGTGTTCACGCAGCCAGCCCCAGTCCTCTCCCTGCGATCCGACCGAAGCCCGAGCCTCAGCTCCCAGCCCCGCCCGCCCCGGCGGGTGAGCAGACAAGCCTCTCGGGCTGGTGAGTGCTGGTCGGCGCTGCTCCTCTGTGCGGGAATCTCTCCGCTTTGCCCTCCGCACCCCTGTGGCTGTGCTCTCCTCCGCGGCTCCGAAGCTTCCCCCTCCGCCACCCGCAGTCTCCGCCCGCGAAGGGGCTTCCTAGTGTGTGGAAACCTTTCCTCCTTCACAGCTCCCTCCCACTGGTGCGGGTCCCGTCCCTATTCTTTTGTCTCTGTTTTTTCTTTTTTCTTTTGCCCTACCCAGGTACATGGTGAGTTTCTTGCCTTTTGGGAGGTCTGACGTCTTCTGCCAGCGTTCAGTAGGTGTTCTGTAGGAGTTGTTCCACATGTAGATGTATTTCTGATGTATTTGTGGAGAGGAAGGTGATCTCCACGTCTTACTCTTCCGCCATCTTGAAGCTCCTCTCTCAAGCTATCTTTTCAATAGCAATCATCTCCTGGTCTGTTTGGCCTTACCTGAATAATACTAAAACCTGCATTTTAAACAAGGGGCTACGCTGACCTGTAAGCTTGGAGGAAGTGTCCCCAATGAAATCTAGGGTTTGATAGGAACTTGAGTGTCAGGTGACTGTGATGTTACCATGGAGATGTCGGGGGTGGGGGAAGGAGGGGATCCAGGAAGTGACAACAGCCCATATGAAAGTAAAGGTGTGGTGTGTTCGGGGAACGATGGATACATGGGGTGGCTTAAGGGCGGTACAAGGGGAGAGGTGGCAGATAAAGATGGAAATATTGGTAGCATTAGATTGCCAAGGGCCTGCTAAGAAGCCAGATTTTGTCCTATCTGTTTGAGGCAGTAGCAGATGTTTCAATCATGGTAGCAGCGTGAGTAGGTATATGTGGCACTGCATGGAGGACGACTGTGAGCAGAGAACAGATTGGAGCCGGGGAGGCTAGTTCAAGGCCGTCTCAGAAGTTCAGTCGTAAATGTGAAAACCGGGATCGATGAAAGGTAAATGTCAGACAGGGCATTGGGAAGAGAATCAGGAATAGTATTTAGATCTCCGTACTCTTCCATATGTTATCTGCTGCCACATTAAACTTCCTGGCTTCACAAAAGCCTTCCCTGAGAAAAGTGGGTGAGTAAAAGTACATCTAAGGTGACTACACATTACTTGAGTGCCTTCTGGGTTTTCCTTTACTTGTTTCCAGTTGAGTTTGGAAATTCGTGACAACCGTTTACACGAGTTAAGTGAATTAGAAAGGGTGATGTATTAGAATCCAGGAGACAGAAGTGTCTTACATCCTGATTATCTTAATGCTTATGTAAGACACTATATTCTTCCTTTTCCGCCTTCTATTTATCATTCTCTCTTTTTCTCCTCCCTCTACCTCCTGAAAGTATTTATTATACTCCCATATTACCTTAGCTGCATATATTTGATGGGTTCAATAATGCCTTCTTGAAAGCCAAAAGCATTTCACAGCCAACAGGAAAGGCTTCTGAGTTTCTGCATGACAGGTATTTAGAACTGTCTGCTTTTATAAGTGTAGCATCAGTGCCATGACTAGAAAAAGAAAGTTCGATGAATAATGATCATGGTTTGCCAATAGGAGGGGAGCGTAAACAGCAGAATAATTTAATTCTTCTCATTGTCAGCTTGTCTTATTCAAAAGTTTCCCAGCTGAAGAAGGGCTTATTGGGTTCTTTGTTATAGAGCAGATAAAATGACACCCTGGATTATTCACACCAGTGCTGAAAATTGATTTTATTTCTCCAACTTGCTGAATTCCAAACTAATGAGACTTGACTGTTATACAACTGTAACTGTTGTCAAGTAGCTTTACAATTACCAGAGCTAGATTCTTTTATGAAAAAACAGCTGGTAGACTTTTCTTTAATATTTGACACCTTTTCTTTCTCTGCTCGCTTTTCCTTAAACTTCCCCCAATTACGTTCTCTTTCTTCATTAATAGTATACCAAATAAGTAGCAAGGATTTTTCCCCATAAGAAGATTTTTTTAAAAGTGAGACATTATAACATACATATATGGAATCTAAAAAAACAGTACTGATGAACCTAGTGACAGGGCAGGAATAAAGACACAGACATAGAGAACGGACTTGAGGACACAGCGGGGGAAGGGGAAGCTGGGACGAAGTGAGAGAGCAGCACTGACATGTATACACTACCAAATGTAAAATAGATGGCTAGTGGGAAGCAGCTGCATAGCACAGGGAGATCAGCTCGATGCTTTGTGATGATCTAGAGGGTGGGATAGGTAGGGTGGGAGGGAGGATCAAGAGGGAGGGGATATGGGGATATATGTATACATATAGCTGATTCACTTTGTTGTACAGCAGAAACTAACACACCATTGTAAAGCAATTTTACGCCAATAAAGATATAAATAAATAAATAAAAAGTGAGGCATTAAATATTGACATTACAAATGTGATAGTACAAATGTTTTCCTTCTGAAAGATTAATAAGGATTAGTCATTTTCTGTTTCAGATTCAATTAAGTGAATATACCACAAGCCCCTCATAGTATTTTATGGTGGCTATGGACATCCTGTTTTAAGTGCAAAAATTCACAACTCATGGAATGGTGACTGACAGCGGTGTAGATATTTGGGATGCCCTAAGCAAAAATTTCTTTGAGGCATTTTAATCTTTTATTAACTGTGGAATCATTAGCTCTCTAGCTCGCTTTCCAGTTTCTCTCATGTCTCATTCCAACTTGTTCTTGATAGCCATTGTGTGTTTTCTCTTTGCAGACCGCACATATGTGGATACTTTTCCTTTGTCATGTTGTGTAGTTTGCTGACCTTCAACAGAGCTGAGGTTTGAATAAACAAAGAATTCTTTACAGTGTCATAAAATCCTTGAAGGCCAGGCTGTGTTTTGAGATTCCTTTGGGTACATATACCCTGTCTGGTGCACAGTCCACATAATGTGTAGGGAAGATAGGCATCATTGTAGGTAATCATGGTAGATTAGGGGACACTGCAGTGAGCCTATGGTCCTCTGTGACTTGGGTTGTTGGCCTCTTACGCCTTATGAGGCTGCTCCAAGGTAATTATATTTTTGACAAAAAGCACTTTAAATCTTAGTTTCTTAGACTATCTGGAGGTTTATTTACATGCAGGAAATTAATTTTTTTTTTTAATTTGTGTATGTAATGCAAACTAAATACAGGCTGTGGACCAAGGGGACAGTGCTTTGCACAATGCCTGACACAAAATCAGTCCTAAAGAAACACTTGTTGAATGGAAATGGACTTGAAACAGAGTATATGTGAGAATGGGATAGGATCCATCTTTTGAGTCAGTCAATGCCATCTCCATTGGTTGAAGTTGCCACGAATCTGTATCTGTTGAACAAGATTAACTCTTTGGAGGAAACTCACTTATAGTAAGGTGTAAATTCAATTTACTGATGAGAGAGCTGTAATTGTCTAGATGCTATTAGGAAACAGCCTACCTTAAAATGTTCCCAATGAAAAATCATCTGTAAACATAGGCATGTTAGCATTTTCTGAAAGCAAGTTGAGAGAAGAAAGGGACCTCATAATAACAAATATACATAAAAAGTAGATGGTTAACATAGAAGCTAGGTCCAGGGTCACAAAGCTCTTGAAGAGAGCTTTGAAGATCACCTAGTGAAATGGAGCAGGATGCTATGGTCCTCCCCACATGTCCTCTGTCTGCCTTTTGTCTATGGAAAAACTTTAGCCAAAGAATAATTTTAATCAGAGAAGTGAGAAAATGCAGAAGCAAAGGAAAACAGTCCAACAAGACTAAATAATAATAGCTTAATCATCAAGCATAGTCAAGAACCCTTAGTTCCTCTTCAAGGGCTACAGATAATATTGTGAGCCATGTCCTTTGAGCTGTCTTGTAGATACTGAAATCCCCACCAGGCAGAAGAAGTTAACTACATCATGACCAGACTGTAGCCATGACATAAGCTGCCACAATTCCGAGAGCTGGCCTCAAAGAAATGGGAACAAACTGACCCTGGAACTGAAAATTAGCTGTACCTAAAACAATCTCTCTCGATGACACTGGTCAGACCACCGCATGACCAATTTCAAGATGACTGTCAGAGCTGACTGTGCTGTTTCTACATGTAGCCCCCTCCGTCTGCCTATAAAAACTCTTGTCCCCTGATAGTGGCAGGCTGGGGGGGGTGGGTGTCAGCCTTTGGACAGGAGTCCGCCCTCCCACCCTGGTTGCTGGCATCCGAAATAAAGCAAACTTTCCTTTCCACCAAGCTTGCCTCTTTGTTGGCGTTTGGGCTTTTGAGTGGCGAGCAGCCCGCCTCCACTTTCAGTTACACTGGTTCAACCCCTTCGTGATAAAGATGAGGATACTGAGAGCCATGGTGCTCACTGCTTTCTTGGTGTTTCTTAGAAGGAGGTAATTCAATCGTTTATAACTTGTATCTTTCTTGCTCTTTCGTCACTTCATTTACCCCATAAATATATTTTGAATGCCTTCTCTGTGCCAATCAATGACTAATATATTAAAGAAATAAAGAAGATGGATCATTTTTTCTGTGTACCAAGAAATCTAGAAAAAGGGGAATTGGAGAGAAAGAATTTAATTATTATAATTATATACTGCTTTAAAGTTTTCTGAGTAATTTTGCATAGCGTGTTCTATCTAACCATGACAAACAACTTTCAGTTATAGGCACAAAACTTTCAGTACTTCTTTAGACTTGACTCAGGGAGAGTCTACTCTCCTGGTCAGCAAGCATCCTTCTATGTGAGAATGATACATGAACTATTATTGATCTGGCTCTCCGAATAGCATTTGAAACCATGCAAGACCAGTGGAATTTAATACATTTCTTTTCTGGTAACAGCCAGACTTGTAAAAATTAGGGCAACATGAACTAGTCCTCCCTGCATCAGTTGACCATTGATTCAGGGATTTATCTCTAATAATGGTCTTTCAGTCTCCAAGGCAGTTATCACAATCAAAGTCACCCACATAGGTGAGCAATGGCTGACCACACCTATAAGCAAGGCCAACTTTACCCCTTGGGTACTTTAAATATTTGGCTTACTCATTTCCCCAAGTGGATTCTCTGACTGGCCATGGAACCTCAGGGTTAAAGATATTAGGGGATCAGGGAATGAGTCAGAATATGCAACTCATTGCCCACAAGAAATGATCAGATAATGTGATTATAACCTACTTGGGGATGTTCCGGGATAGTGAGTATAGCCAATGGTGAATGTTATCTGAGGATTAACTCCCCAATTGCTTGGGCATGGAAGCTTGACCAGGAGCAGGATATAAAAACACAATGTGTTGGCTAATCTCCGCAATTTCTGTAACTATGATTTGAAGGAGCTTATGATTTAGTGGAAGGAAACAAGAAATTTTAATGCATGGAGTACTTTTGCTTAAAGGAGGATCACTTCTCATAGCCCATGGTTTGAGGAGAAGATGCCTGAGAAGACTTTCTGAAGGGTCAGATCTGATCTTAGTCCGGAAAGATGCATGAGAGTTGGCCAGGTGATGAATGAGTGGGAGGGGTTCTAAGCAAAGGAAACAATATGAGCGAAGTTTAGAGGCAGAAAACAGGAAGGTGGTTACAGGGAGCTACAATTGGGTGTTAATAAAGTAGGAACAGCAAAGCAGCGCGGAGATGAGGCTAAGGAGGCAACTCTGTATCATGTTGAAGAACCCATAGCAGTAGATCTGTCTAAGGACAGCCTGAATAGGGATGGCGGAAATAGAACAGGAGATCATTTCTGCCTGGGGAGACCATGATCTCCTATTCACAGTGGTTGTCGACTGTTCAGCTAGAAATATGCCACTTTGGTATAAAGGTTATTTTGAGTTGAAGACAATTGAGAAACAGCAGATTTCAAAAAACTCTCCTCTTTCCTCTCATTTGCCTAAAAGCAGGACATAAATTTCCATTTGTAAAGGTGTCTCACCCTCTCATACCAGGAAGAGGAGGACAACCCTTAGGTTCTTAGTCAAGGGAGACAACTCAGACTCTTAATCAGCCCAGAGAAGAACAAGAGGAATCTACATAACAAACCTTACTAAAATAACCCTTATCTTCCATTAGTTCTGCCCATATACTTACTTTTCCACAGTTTCTGGCCCCTAAAAGCTAAACCCCTTTTCTCTGTCTTGTCACTTCTCTACAAATGCACTGTTTTTTGTTAAGATGCTATATAAGCCCCAAGTTATAACCACCCCTTTGAGTTACTTGTCAGTTTCTCCTGGGTGTATGTGTGCTGCACGTACTAATAAACTGTTTTTCTCTTATTAATCTGTCTTTTGTCAGTTTAATTTCTAGGGCCCCAGCCAGAGAACCTAGTAAGGTAGAGGAAGACTTTTTCCTCCCCTACAGAGACAATGTCTTCTGAATAGCTCCTCTTATTTTGTTTTAGTCAAACTTTGCACTTAACCAACTTCTGAAAGAATGAAGTCAAAGCAGGTCATTTCAAAATCTACACTGAAAGTCAAAGCATCCTTTTACCTAACCCAAGACTAATAACTAAGGGAATCTCTGGGAAGGACCATTGAGTAGATCTGCCCAGACTCTGCGCTGCATAATTCCCGGAGGAGCTTTGCTGTTGGCTACAGTATGAATGATACCTCCTGGAGTTCCATAGTACACTTATCCCTGTTTGGAACTGAATTGACTTTAACATGAGGATAAACAAATTAAGCAGAGTTTCTAGCACTTTGACTTCTTCAAAGTTTCAAAATTCACCTCTTAAAAACACCAGCCAGTTGACAGAGACATGGAACTCTTTTATATACTGTTTAGTGAACTCAGTTTCCTCAGTAAAATGATGGTATTGTCTAAGATAATCTCCAGGACGTTTTGTTTAGAAGAGTCTATATTTATGGGGATTGATGTGTTTTTTATTGTTTGCAGTTATAGAAGTTGTAGTTCAGATAAAAGCAAAGCACAATGTCCCCTTCTCCACTGCCCTGCCTCCGACAAGGTTAAGAATTTATAAGGAATTTCTCTAAAAATACAAAGGGTAATTTAAAAAAATATTTAGATACAATTGATATATAACATTATGTTTGTTTCAGGTGTATGAGATAATGATTCAATATATTGTGAAATAATCACCACAATAAATCTAGCTAACATCCATCACCACACAGAGTCACACCTTTTTCTTTTTGCGATCAGAACTTTTAAGATTTACTTTGTTAGCAACTTTCAGACATACAATACAGTGTTTTTAACTACAGTCACCATGCTGAACATTATATCCCCAGGACTTATTTATTTATAACTGGAAGCAAAACACGGTATCTGAAGACATTTGAGTCTTTTTTGGAAATATAGTGTAGGCTATGTAGCTGATACCTAGGACACGATACCTGGGTTGCTTGTTCTAGGTGTAAGAGGCTACTCGCCTGAGATCCACTTCTGTAAATCCTGTTCCTACCCGGTAGTTTTCCTGGCTTGCAATTATGTCATTGTAGAGACTATGGATCTTTATTTTATTTGAAGAAGAAAACTGCATCGTGGTTTCTGGTTCAAGGTGGGTCCTCTACGTGGAGAATAGAACTTGTTGTGCAGGACTCCTCTTTTCCTTGTTGCTCATCTAATAGCGCTCCTCTGGGCGAGCAGGGCAGTCCTCTTTCTCTCAGAACTTTCATCTGAAGAACAACATCAAAGCCTGGTTGTCTCCTGGGTCACTTTGTTTTCTTGTCGGGTGATTTTGAATGGTTTTCCAAACAAGGAGAAATTCTCCTCTTTTCTTCATATTTCAGTGTACTCTTTTCTCATTGTCCTGTTGAAAGTGAAAAACGTTCCCTTGGCCCAGTTTTATCTTATACTGTTGACAGGATGAAACACACTCGGACGTGTGACTTGGTGCTCAGACGTCCCTCCACCCGCATGTCAATTGGAAGACCATTCATCTTCGCTCCCACACCTTTCCAGAGTGACGGTGTGCTAGGTGACATTTTAAAATTAGCTCCCTTCGATTTATGAATGGGCTTTATTCTTTCACCTGTAATAAATGTACTCATGCCATTTTCCTGTCAGAGTTCTGGCAAGCCCTTCTATTCATCGGGAGGCAATTTTCCTAGTTGTGTGTGGGTAGCACCGGGGGGAGGAGAAGAATATATGTGGCTGTTAGTGGAAGGAATTACAAACTTTCTGTCGGCAACAGCAAATATCTCTGATAGTCAAGAGTCACATTAAAGTGGAGCCATGAAGTCACTGAGACTATACGAAGATAAGGAAAGAGCACTTCTCATGATGGCGCTCCATTCATTATGAGAGAAGTAAGTGTCACAATAGCTTACAAGGTCCTAAAGGATCTGGTCCCAGGTTACATCTCTGATCTCGCCTCCCACTACTGTCTTCTCAGTCCCTCCACTTCGGCCACACTGGCTTCCTGGTTGTTCCTTGGACAAGCCTGGTACACTCTGCCGTAGGGCCTTTGCATTGGCTGTTTCTACTGCTGGAATTCTCTTTGCTCACATGTCTGCTGGGCTAACTTCATCCTTTCCTTCAAGTCTTTGCTCAGATGTCACCTTCTCAACGACACTATTCCTGCTCTCCGATATAAATGGCAAGCCTGTCTCCTACCTCTCACTCCCAGTATTACTTACCCTGCTCTACTTTTTCCTTTTCCCACGGCACTTACCTATTGTACAACACTTAATAATCCATTTACTGGGTCTGTTATTGCCTGTCTCCCCTGGTAGGTGGATCGATATGAGAACAGGGATCTTGGCCTGTTTCGTTCATTGATATATCCCAGATGGCTAAAACAGTGCCTGGGATGTAGTTGGCCCTTAGGAAATATTTGCTGAATTAAGGAAACATACAAGCCAGGGAGGTCTTTACTGTCTGCCTCTCTGTATGACCCCCACCCCCTGCCTTATCCTATACTTGTCTCATTTTTATTTTTTATTTATTTTTAAAAATCATTTCTTTTTTTCTTTTTCTTTTTGGCCGCACCATGGGTATCCCACAAGGGCTTGCAGGATCTTAGTTCCCCGGCCAGGGATTGAACGCAGGCCCTGGCAGTGAAAGCGCAGAGTCCTAACCACTGGACTGCCAGGGAATTCCCACTTGTCTTATTTTTAAACATTCTTTTTTTTTTAATTGAAGTATATATCCTATGATAAACCATAATGGAAAAGAATATATATATATATGAAAAAAAGAATGTATATTTAAGCATCCTTTTTTACTTGAAATTACTTATTCAATGTCAGTATTTCCCCATAGACTGCAGACTCCCCTAGCACAAGATCACATCTATTTTACTGTATTTTCTGTATCCCCAACATTTTCATAATACCGTGAAAACAATGGGTACTCAACTAATTGTTATATGAAGAAATATAATGTGGATGATGTTTAATTGTGATGACATTTGTTATCTATTTCCTGAATAAGTGATTTATGTCATCATTTTATTTTAGTCTTAAGTTACATGATATGGCCACCACTCAGAGTAATCTGTACTGTCCATTCCAGGTCATTAGATAAGTGTTAATGATGCGCTAGACCAGATATCTGGAAAAACTAACACCTCACTTATGCCTTAAAATGACCAGAAGAAAATACTCTAAAAATCCCAAGGAAAAATTACTTAACAAGTTAATTAATTTGGACTTCATAAATTTTCTTGCCAAATATTATTTCCCAGGAAGTACTAGAAGAGATTCAATCATCTTCCTCACTCTCTAAAGTAGCTCTTGGTGACATCTTTCACTTTGTCCTGTTTTGTTTTCTTTATGCACTTACCTTTCACTGTATTACACTTCCTTGTTAGTTTATTTTGTCTTTTCGCTATAATGATAAGTACCATGAGAGGATGCATTCGTTGTCTAGGACTGCTGAGACAAACGATAACAGACCTGGTGGTTTAAAACAACAGAAATGTGCTCTCGCGGAGTTCTGAGGCCGGAGGGCTGAGCCCCAGGTGTCAGCGGTGCTGAGTTCCCGCTGAGGGCTCTGGTGGAGAGTGCCTGCTTGAGAGTCACAGCTTCTGGTGACTGCTGACAGTCCTGGCGTTGTGTGGCTCCTAGGCACATCGCCTCAATCTCTGCCTCCGTGTTCACATGGCCTGCTCCCCTGTGCTTCTCTGTGTCTGTGTCTCTGTGTCTCTGTTTCCCCTTCCCTTCTAAAGACTTATCATGGGATTTAGGACCCATCCTAATCCAGGATGATCTCATCTCAAAAGCCTTCACTTAATTACCTTAGCAAAGGTTCCCTTCCCTAATAAGATTGAATTTATAGGTTCCAGATGGACATATCTTTCGGAGGGCCACTATTTACCCCACTGCAGGGGCTTGACTATATTAATCAGTGCTGTATCCCTAGTATATAGGATGATTCCTTGAAGATATAGTGGGTGCTCAATAAATATTTGTGGAATGATATAAAGGAAAAAAGGGCATAAAATACAATGGATCCCTAGACTTCCTGGCAAATACCAAATACAGTGGCAGTGTGGCTGTTAGAATCCTATAGGATGAGACAGAGGATCCTTCGGAGGGTGTCAAAGGGCGAAGTACTTTAGAACAAAGCCAGTTCAGTCTTTGAAATTTAAACCCCTCAACTCACCTCTCTCTTTCCCTGATGCTTTGGTTCTCAAGGAGGAGAACCACCAAGGAAGTCAAAAGATGATCAGGTGCTAATGGTAAACTGTTACTGGGAGAGTTAATAATTGCACGCAGAGAGAGAAGGAGAAAGTGCATCCAGAAAGCACTGGATTCTGCGTTGCCCTCTCTGTAGTAGCACTATCTGTGCTCAGCTTTGCATGAGGCACAGTTACGTCATCAGAACATGGGATGTGGTTTTTAATCCACTGGATCTCTTTTGCCAGCAGCCAAATTAAACTACTAACTTATACACATGCCCATGTAGTGTCAGTTGCTTTTTAAATGGTATCTATCTCTAAGTTGTCTCAACTGCCCTTTGAGTCATATATTACTGATTTAGAGCATTTGAGGGCCTGGCTAAGGTCATAAGAATATTTAAGAGAGTTAGGATTTGAGCTTAACTCAGGTCTGTATGCATTCAAGTGCTAAATTTTCCAATACACTTGTGATCTGACCTGAAGTCTTGCTCCAGGGGCTGAGCTTAGAAGATCTGGTGTCTCTCTCCAGATTTCCATTTTGGATCTCCATTGTCATAGCATTTCTTGGCAGTGCTAAGAGGAAACCTGGGAAGAGCTTTGCCCGGTATAATCAGAGCTTGAAGGTAGACTCCTCATCCTTTGGGATCCATGTATTGGGAACATGAGACTCAAAAGAAAAACTCTCAAAAGGAGGAGGAAATTGAGGACAACAGTTCATGCATCAGCATCCTTTCTTGAGCTCTACAATAACCCTGGAGATTCTATAGTTTATTTTGCTAAGTCAGGTGTTATTGCTTCTATATGCCCTTTCTCCTCACTTCCAAGAAAGTTGTATTGCCTGGAAGACTGATTTGTAAAAAAGCATGAAGGATAAGAGGGATGGTGATTAAAAAGTTGACTTAGAGAATGGCTTTCTAAAGCCCATGACTCTACTAAAAGGATAATGGTCACTTACCCCGTCTTCCCACACCACGCTTGTTTCCCAGTGGTTTCCTAGGGCAAGTCCTCAGCAGTGCTTATTGCAGGACCGCTAGCTGGCCTCCCTCTGCTGGTCTCTGGCCCACTCCAGGCGGTTGTATGCACCTGCACTGGCATCCCCTTTTCCAACATAAATGGGAATCTGTAGTTCCCCTTCCTTACAAATTTCTGATAAATCCCATTACCTTCAGGGTGGAGGCCAAACTCCTTGACCTGTCATTGTGTCCCTTAATTCTCCAGTTTCATCTCCTATAGCCTCATCCCCACACGCTAATGCTCATCTCCCCATAGGTCACACTGAGCTTCCCACTCTGCAACATTCTCTTTTACACATGGCCAACTTCAGGCTAACCAGTTCTGACAATGTACTATTAGAACCAGGCTATTTTTGCATTTAACTTACATTGCTCATTTATAATGCCTGAGTCCCACTTCCCAAAGGTCTTACCTTTGCTATAAAGGTGCCAGTGTTACGTTTATTTTTCTCTTTCCTCCTATTCTCTCAAGTGATTTTAACAGCGGGCTGTGGCTTCTCAGAGTATGAGCTTATTTCTCGTGACATTAGGTAATATTTGCAATTTAAGGGTGTCACTGACCAACCTTGAGACACTGCCTCCTATTCATTTTCCCCCAGCTGGGTTGGCAGTATTTCTTTTTTGTTATTCTCTAAAGAATTTGTTTTCGCAGTTTATAGACAGCATACATTTTCTTCTTCATTCAGCATCTCAGTTTCATTATTTATTACCCCCTTGCAACAAAAAATTGTTCATGAACTCTTTAATCCTAGTAATGAAGCAACTAAAGACTGTTCTAAATTTAGCCTATTTGTTGGACTGAGAGGAGACGTCATTTTGAGGGCATTCGAGTGCCCTATTGTCACCACCTGCCCTCTAATTGAGCAGAGTCTAGTCTTCTTTTTGGATGTGGCAGCTCTCTGGGGTTATTTTAAATGTTTACTGAAGGAGAATGAGCCCAGAGCACTCATCTCTTCTCATTGCTTCACTAATGCTCCTCTATACAGATAATTCCTAAATCTGTCTTTCTGACATTGATAGCAAGTTCCAGATGCCTATCTCAGAATTTATTGGGCATTTCCACCAAGATATCCTACTGGTATGTAAAATTTAATGTCTAAAAATAAACTCTCAACATCCCATAAAACAAACAATCTATCCTCCAGAGGGATGTAGATCTATTAATGGTGCCATCTTGGTCAAAATCATCCAGGTAATTTCATCAGTCTCTTTCCTGCTCAAAAATTACTTACAGGAAATTAAACTCATAAGCTTGATGTTCAAAGCATTCTACAGATTGACCCTGATGTCTTTCCAGCTTCCTGCTTCACTGGTTCCCCCCACCAGTCCTTCACTGTGGTCAGGCATATATTCACTGCTACAGAGCATATTTTTTCACTGTATTTGTTTAAGCAATACTCCTGCAGGAATGTCCTCCTTTCTCTAGTCATAGAGTTGCAACGAGGTCACTGAAAGCTTGGCCCCTTTGGTCCACAGAATTGTCCTGACTCCCTGAACTATTCCTTTAGACTTTGAGTATGTACCACTCCTTTGGTACGTATTAAATATATTATAGAGGATTCGATGTGACTTGTAATAGTTAACACAGCGCAAAATTAATGATGAAAACTAAAACTATTTATAAAGAGCAGGAAGAGATGTTAACAGATAATCTGAGGTGAAATGTTTGCTGTACTGGGTCACAAACGTGGCTGATTTTCCAAGCAGCTGAGCCAAACCACAAGGTGCATTGGGTCACATCATCCTCGTTTTATGGTTTAATTTTTAGAAAAGGGAAGCATATGAGAAAGCTCTGCAGAAAGCAACATTTTTCTGGAACGAAAACTCACAATTGATTTACAGTGTGAGTCTTTTTTCATAGGTAAATCTAGTTCACAGTGAAAAGGGGACAAAGGTACTTCTTGCATGAAATCTTCCAGTATCAACCCTTTATAAAGAATACAGTGTGAAATGAAGAGCTGAGAGTGTGATTCTGGAACTGTACTTTCTTTTGATCTAACAATACCAAGATAGAGCTTGGTAAATCTAAAAAAAAATAGGTGGTGTGCTTGTCCTTTCGATTCTTTCCTATTGGATATAAGAGCTTTTGGATGACAGTCAATTTCTCTGACAAGTGCTTGTTCTGCATGAAGTTTATGTTGCTGATAAAAGTGAGAACCACATGCTTAGCGACCAGATGCACAGAAGGCAGAGTTGTCATTCTGTTGTGAAAATTTAAAAACCGGAGTTGTGTTCCACGCAGACAGTCCAGCCCACTTCTTCTCAGATGACCAGAAATGGAGCCAACTTTCTCCTTTCAAAATACCCCCCAGCACTAAAAATCATGAGATTGTACCTATAAAACCATTACTACAATGTTACCTATAAGTAAGTCTAGGAAAAAAGACTGGAAACAGAGATTGAAAAAATTAAAATTTTTATTGAATTAAATTTTATTAAAAAGATAGAATTATGGGGTCAATAATTTCTGGTCTTAAAATTTGCTTGCTGGTTAATATTTAACAACAAATAAAAATACGAAAAGAGCATTCTATCTTCTCCAGCTAATTTAGTTGTGTAAGACCCAGAGTCAGCTTTAACGTCTTCAGCAAAAATGCTTCCAACAAAAGTGCTTGACACTCATTTCTCTTCTCCAGTGGAAAGACTGACCCAAGGGAAACAGGGAGTGACCAAGTTTGTCCTCTTTCCCTCTAGTCCTCTAAACAACACCCTTTCCTGAGTTAAGGCCCTAATATTCTTGCAGGATCAGATGCTGGTTCCCTGGAGGATCCTTTCTCTCTCATCTCTTACTTCTCTCTATCCCAGGGCTCAGGGGGGCTTATACTGTGTTTTTGGCTTCTTCTGATGTTATTTAATCATCACTAACAATACTTAATTCCCTAACACCATTATCTGGTGTCATAGAATTAATTTCTATGCTTTCTTTGTTATTTCTACCTACGGAGATGTTACTATGTTGGACATGACATGCCAGGACAGAAAAAACCGAAGTGAAATAGTGTGTCTTACAATTGTTTGTAAAGCTGGTGAATATCCATTACTGAGAAACGGACATAAAGTGATTCTGGGACTATGATTTCTGGTGACCTGACAGTTCTAAGATATGTCTAGGAGAACACAAAAGGTTGGGCAGTTAATGATTTTGCTCATAGGATCCCTAGTCTTAGTTTCTCTTAGGTCTTAGCTCCAGATTATTGGGAGGGGATCTCGTAGACCTCACAGTTCTCTCCCCATCTCTGGCCATTCTGACTCTCTCTGTCACTGAGCTAGGCCAGTCATTCCCTTGTCCTATGGTTTCCTCTGCCTGGAATATTCTACCCCGGGTACCCATGTGTCTGGTTTTCTTTCACCTTCTAAGTCTCAGTTATAAGGGCACCTCAGAGACACCTTCTGTAGGCATCTAATATAAAGTACCTTTTACTTTTGTACGCCCTATCCACTTATCCGATTTTATTTTTACCATATATAAGAACATGCATTTGTTGCTTACTTCCTGACTTGTCTATCTCCAAAACCTGATTAGAATAGGCTATTTTCTGTCTTGTTCACTGCTAATTTCCAGCTCTTATAACACTCCCTGGCAGATGGAAGGTGCTCAATAAATATTTGTTGAATGATTGAGTTCTGTGTGAATATAAGAGGCTCACCTAAATGTAGGCAGCTCTCTAATCAGGGGAAGTCTTGGACTGGGCAGACAATGTAAGAGTTGCATTTTCATCTTATTGGAGAAGATTCACAAACATTATAATGCTAGTACTGTAGACAAGGAGATAGAGGATAAAGTTGTAACTGGAGTGGAGTGCAGGGGATCCTGAAAAGTGCCTTGTGAGCACATAAAAGATGCAGAACAGGAGAAAGATAATTTTATTTAGAATGTAAAAGAACTTACAGAATACAAGCTAGAATACAAACCAATCTGGGCCAATGGAGATCTTTTGAAAATTTTCTAAAAAAAAAAAAAGATGAATAAAAAAGGGAATGTGAGCACCTCTATGCACTGGTGGGGATGAATCTCCAAATCACACTGTAAAATGGAAAAGTATGAAAATTTTCTCTTAATCGTGCCCAGACTTCTTTTCTTTTTTTTTTTTTAACATCTTTTTTGGAGTATAATTGCTTTACAATGGTGTGTTACTTTCTGCTGTATAACAAACTGAATCAGCTATACATATACATATATCCCCATATCCCCTCCCTCTTGTGTCTCCCTCCCCGCCTCCATATCCCACCCCTCTAGGTGGACACAAAGCACCGAGCTGATCTCCCTGTCCTATGCGGCTGCTTCCCACTAGCTATCTATTTTACATTTGGTAGTGTATATATGTCCATGCCACTCTCTCACTTTGTCCCAGCTTACCCTTCCCCCTCCCTGTGTCCTCAAGTCCATTCTCTACATCTGTGTCTTTATTTCTGTCCTGCCCCTAAGTTCTTCAGAACCTTTTTTTTTTTTTTAGATTCCATATATATGTGTTAGCATATGATATCTGTTTTTCTCTTTCTGACTTACTTCACTCTGTACGACAGTCTCTAGATCCGTCCACCTCACTACAAATAATTCAATTTTGTTTCTTTTTATGGCTGAGTAATATTCCATTGTATATATGTGCCACATCTTCTTTATCCATTCATCTGTCAATGGACACTTAGGTTGCTTCCATGTTCTGGCTATTGTAAATAGAGCTGCAATGAACATTGTGGTACATGACTCTTTTTGAATTATGGTTTTCTCAGGGTGTATTCCCGGTAGTGGGATTGCTGGGTCGTATGGTAGTTCTATTTTTAGTTTTTTAAGGAACCTCCATACTGTTCTCCATAGTGGCTGTATCAATTTACATTCCCACCAACAGTGCAAGAGGGTTCCCTTTTCTCCACACCCTCTCCAGCATTTATTGTTTGTAGATTTTTTGATGATGGCCATTCTGACTGGTGTGAGGTGATACCTCATTGTAGTTTTGATTTGCATTTCTCTAATGATTAGTGATGTTGAGCATCCTTTCATGTGTTTGTTGGCAATCTGAATATCTTCTTTGGAGAAATGTCTGTTTAGGTCTTCTGCCCACTTTTGGATTGGGTTGTTTTTTTGATATTGAGTTGCATGAGCTGCTTGTCAATTTTGGAGATTAATCCTTTGTCAGTTGCTTCATTTGCAAATATTTTCTCCCATTCTGAGGGTTCTCTTTTCGTCTTGTTCATGGTTTCCTTTGCTGTGCAAAAGCTCTTAAGTTTCATTAGGTCCCATTTGTTTATTTTTGTTTTTATTTCCATCTCTCTAGGAGGTGGGTCAAACAGGATCTCGTTGTGATTTATGTCATAGAGTGTTCTGCCTATGTTTTCCTCTTAGAGCTTGATAGTGTCTGGCCTTACATTTAGGTCTGTAATCCATTTTGAGTTTATTTTTGTGTGTGGTGTGAGGGAGTGTTCTAATTTCATTCTTTTACATGTAGCTGTCCAGTTTTCCCAGCACCACTTATTGAAGAGGCTCTCTTTTCTCCACTGTATATGCTTGCCTCCTTTATCAAAAATCAGGTGACCATAGGTGTGTGGGTTTATCTCTGGGCTTTCTATCCTGTTCCATTGATCTACATTTCTGTTTTTGTGCCAGTACCATACTGTCTTGATTACTGTAGCTTTGTAGTATAGTCTGAAGTCAGGGAGCCTGATTCCTCCAGCTCCGTTTTTCTTTCTCAAGATTGCTTTGGCTATTTGGGGTCTTTTGTGTTTCCATACAAATTGTGCAATTTTCTGTTCTAGTTATGTGAAAAATGCCAGTGGTAGTTTGATAGGGATTGCATTGAATCTGTAGATTGCTTTGGGTAGTATAGTCATTTTCGCAATGTTGATTCTTCCAATCCAAGAAGATGGTATATCTCTCCATCTGTTTGTATCATCTTTAATTTCTTTCATCAGTGTCTTATAGTTTTCTGCATACAGGTCTTTTGTCTCCTTAGGTAGGTTTATTCCTAGGTATTTTATTCTTTTTGTTGCAGTGGTAAATGGGAGTGTTTCCTTAATGTTTCTTTCAGATTTTTCGTTATTAGTGTATAGGAATGCAAGAGATTTCTGTGCATTAATTTTGTATCCTGCTACTTTACCAAATTCATTGATTAGCTCTATTAGTTTTCTGGTAGCATCTTTAGGATGCTCTATGTATAGAATCATGTCATCTGCAAACAGGGACAGTTTTACTTCTTCTTTTCTGATTTGGATTCCTTTTATTTCTTTTTCTTCTCTGATTGCTGTGGCTAAAACTTCCAAAACCATGTTGAAGAATAGTGGTGAGAGTGTTGCCCAGACTTTTCAATAAACAATCATTGAATGAATAACTTGACATTTATTTCTTACAAGAAATGTAAGAGACACAAAATACAGACTTTGACATGCTTCCTGAAAGAGGTAGGAAGGCCTGACCTTCACCAGCATCGCAGAGTTTGTCTTTACCAATGAGTCTACTCAGAAATTCCATGGCAGTGCCCAATTTTGGCCAACACTTCTAGACACTGTCCCAGTTCTTTTCTGATTCTTCTTTCAGTACTTTCCTCTGTTCAACAGCTTAATACCTGCTTGAGCCAATATGGAATCAATCTTGGGGGGAGGGTAGATGTGTAACTGTTAGCACTTCTTCAATTGCACTGTCAGGAACTGTGAGCGGTCTTCAATTTTATCCTATTTACAAGCTAACAAGTTAGCTTGTTTCTGGTTCATGACTACCTTCTTACAAGGCAGAAGACATGAATTCCTGGGTCACAGATTAAAAAAATCTTTATTAGATCAAAAGCATTAGCCAGAGCTTCACGCCCCAGAATTGCACAAGGGGTGGCACAGGTGGACCTAGATGGATGCTTGCACAGGCAGTGGGTTGCATTATAGGAGAGGAATACTGAACTTGGAGAATCTGCCACTTTTATAGTAAGTGGAAGGATGCCTATTCTTTGTCTTACGGGAGATGTAACCTCAACTCTCGAGGTTGCAAACTCAACCCTGAGTAATGGCTTGGGTAAAGAGTACAAAGCCTTGTATTCTTGGTGTGGCCAGCAAGAAAACGCAGGGAAGCTCAAGGCCAAGAGATGATTGCTTCTCTCAACATGGACCACATGAGGTGTGAAGAGATCTGAGTTTTGATAGACACTCAAGGCAAATAGAAGATGTAATGTTGGATAAGTAATACAGCAAAGGCTGACAAATATTTAAAATTCTTTTTTAACACCAAGTAGAAAGATTTGAGCATTTAAAATCTTGTAATTCTAAATGGTGTTTTCTATACTCGGGTTCACAGTGAGAAAAATTTTATTTAGCAGAATTTCAAACAATCGAATTCCTGAAATGGTTTGTAATTTAAAGTTTTGGAGTATAGTGACTATATATCTGCTTGTTGAATCAAATTTCCTGCTCACGTTATTTAACTTGTTTATATCCTCACTATTTTTTTGGGGGGGCGTCTATTGGTTCTGAAAGAGGTATCCTCTGTCAGTGAATGACAGCAGTATGTTAAATCTCCTATTATGATAGTGAATTTGTCTGTTTTTTCCTTGTAGCTCTATTGCTCTATATAATTTGAAGTTAAGTGCATACAAATTTAAAACTTCCTGGTAAACTGATCTTGTTGATATGAAGTGCCCTTGTTTATTTCTAGTAATGCTTTTGCTTTCAAGTCTACTGTATCTGTTATTATATAATTTCCTTTTGGTTTATATTTGCACAGTATATCTTTTCCAATTCTTTTACTTTCAACCTTTTTGTACCATTATGTTTTGTTTTTTTAATAAATTTTTTAAAATTAAAAATAAAAAAACATCAAATTCCTGAATATCCTAAATTAAGATCATGGCATTTTCTTCAAATCTCTCAATTTATATTTCTGTCATTACCCCTGCTTATAGATCTACTAAAATAGTAGAATAAACATATTCACTTCTTTTAGTATTTGGGGTACAATATTAGGATCTCAACATTAATTATCAAAGGTACTTCACAGTTGGCAAATTTGCCAAATTCTTTTGCCTCATGAAGAGTAGCTTCAGTCCTTCTGAAGAGCTGAGGGAACTTCAATAAAAGAAAAAGATGCGATTGCTCAAGACCCAGGTTAGTCGTAGATGTGAGGGTCAATTTTTTGTGTCAGCTTTGCTGGACAACGATGCCCAGATATGTGGTCAAACATTATTCTGGATGTTTCTGTGGGGGTATTTTGGGACACATTATACAAATATATCCACATTGTAGTATTACAAAGAATTGTTTCACTGCCCTAAAAATCCTCTGTGCTCTGCCTATTCATCCTTCCTTCCCCTCTAGCCCCTGGCAACCACTAATCTTTTTATTGTCTTTGTAGTTTTGCCTTTTCCAGATGTCATATAGTTGGAATCATACAGTATGTAGTCTTTTCAGATTGGCTTTTTCTACTTAATAATATGCATTTAAGCTTCCTCCATGTCTTTTCATGGCTTGATAGCTCATTTCTTTTAAGCACTGAATAATATTCCATTGTCTGTATGTGCCACCATTTCTTTTTCCATTCGCCTACTGAAAGGCATCTTGGTTGCTTCCAAGTTTTGGCAATTATGAATTAAGTTGCTATAAACATTCATGTGCAGGTTTTTGTGTGGGCATATGAATGAGAGGTCCTGTTGCTCCACATCCTTGCCAGCAGTTGGTGTTGTTAGTGTTCTAGATTTTGGCCATTCTAATAGATACGTAGTGGTATCTCATTTTTTTTTTTTTTAAATCTGCATTTCCTTGCTGAAATTTGATGTGGAGCATCTTGTCATATGTTCATTGGCAATCTGTATATCTTCTTTGGTGAGGTATCTGTTCAGCATTTTTGTCCATTTTAAAATTGGGTTGTTTGTTTTATTGTTGAGTTCTCAGAGTTCTTTGCATATTTTGGATAACAGTCCTTTATCAGATGTAAAAGCTTTTTATACAAAAATGTTTGCTTTCTTATTAATTTTTTTCCTCTGGGTTGTGCATCCCAGTGATTAATTATGATTGAGCTACCACAGCCTTAACAATGTCAGCTGCAATGTAAAAGGGGGATAAAGCTGAGTTTGCCAAATTTAAAAATGTTTTGCATAAAAGGGTGTGGGGTGTGGTGAAAAGTGGGGTGAAACAGGGAAAATGAAACAACTTAGCCTTTTAAAAATGTCATGTTAAAATAAAATTGCCTCTCTGATGAAGCAAATGACACAGACTTCTTTGGTGTATAATGTTGGAAAACCAGTTTTCTGTCCTGATTTAGATTGGGATCTTTTAAATTCTTCCTAAGGTATTCCCAAGACACTTTAACAAGGGAATTTTTGCGAAGCAATTTTTTGATCAACTTGCAAGATTAGTCTTGCCCAAGTTTAACTAGGTCATCCTTTCCTTTCTCTTCTATCTCAGCAGAAACATACTTTATTAAAGACCCAAACGGAGCAAATGTGGGATTTTTAGAAAGGTGCGTTTGAGATATTAACAAATTAGTTTTATAATTTTAAATAGTTTCAAGTTTAAATACCACAGTACTTGAGTGATTGGGCTTTCACTGACATCACTAGTGCATTGTGATTTATCTTTCTTCTGAATACCTGAGCATGTGGAGGTCCTTAGTAAAAATTTGACAATTTAATGATTTATTTTGGCAGTGTGTTGTTATCTTGTGCTGTCATTTAACTTTCCAAGTTTTCCTGTTTCATCTCCATAACAGAAAGAAAAACCCTTGTGTATGAGTATTAGTTAGAGCTCTCCAGAGAAACAGAACTAATAGGATTTATATACATACAAGTAGGGATTTATTTTGAGGCATTGGCTCAAGGAACTGTGGGAGCTAGCAAGTTTGAAATCCATAGGACAGGCTGAGTGGCTGGAAATTCAGGTAAGAGTTGATGTGGTCTTGAGTCTGAAATCCAGAGGGCAAGTCCACAGGCTGGAAACACAGGCAGAATGTCTGTGCTGCAATCTTAAAGCAGATTCCTTTTTCTTCCAGAAACCTCAGTCTGTTCTTAAGGCCTTCATACAATTCAACTGATTGTATGAGGCCCACTCACATTCTGGAGTGTAATCTGTTTTGTATAAAGTCCACTGATTATAAAAGTTAATAACATCTAAAAAATACTTTCACAGCAATACCTGTGTGTTTGAGCACAGCCCAGCCAACTGAACCATAAAATTAACCATCACACCTTGAAAACAGGAATTATAGATTCTACATCTTTGTGTTTGCCACAGTGTTTATTAGCTATTGTGTGAGTTTATCCTGAGTAAATATATACTGGTTGAAAGAATATTGGAGGTAAATATTTCATTTGTCTTTTGAAAATTGTATATGTTACTTCATAAATGAATAAGCCAGGGGTAGCCAGATATAATTTTAAAATATTAAATGTAATATAGGCAATACTAGTACTGGTTCTTTAAAAAATAGATTCAAATAATTTCATAGAAAAGAAATCACATTTTAGGAGATGGAAACACCATGAGCAATTGAACGGGTGAAAAGAGGTTGGTTTATTTGAAGGACGGTGAGGAACCTGACGGGGCCGGAGGGAGGTGGGTGTGGGAGTGCTCTTAGTAGAACTGATTATAGAAAGGAGAATGATACTTCGGAGGCCATTGGAAATCAAGTGGAGAGATTTTCACTTACAGCTGGCCGCGGAGGGGTTTTGAGCAGGAGAGTGATATAATGGCAATTTTTAAGAATCTGCACTTGATAACAGTATTTGGACAAGAGACAGTGAGGCAAACTGTGTCAATTCAGGTCTTCTGAGAAGCAACTGCTCAGATAGGAATAGACATGCAGTGGGTTTTGGGAGCAGAGCATCTGTAAAAGATAAAGGTGCAGGAGCAGGCAGGAAGAGCCTTGGGACCTGAACTGTCCAACAGGTTAGCCAGCAGCCATGTGGGAGTCTTGAACATCTGCGATGTAGTTAGCTGGAAACGGGGTGTGTAAAACACTCCCTGGAGTCCTAAAACATAGTGCTGAAGACAAAAGACAGAAACAAAAAACCCCTCACACATATGAGAATGTAAAATACTTCCTTAATGACTGAAAATGTTGACTATATTTTGAACTAATATTTTGGAATAAACAAAATATATCATTAAATATATATGTATATAATTAAAAGTGATTCCACCTTTACTCATTTTACTTTTTTAGTGTGATTACTTGAAAATTGGAAATTACACATGTGGCTCCTGTTATATTTCTACTGGTCAGTTCCGCTTTCATGCTTGTGAAACGAGACAGGGAGGGGGATTAGGTAGGAAGACTTGACTGTGTAGCTCTAAGAAAGTTTGGGCCAGGTTGATGGGGGATCCTTGAGCAAAGGTTGGCCTTTGGGGGAGTCCCACGTTGGGCAGGAGGGGGTTGGCGCTAGTATCCTAACCTTTGTTGGCTGGGACCATCCTGGGGGAAGCATGGTCTGGGTGTGACAGCAGCGCGGAATCCAAATGGGTGGCAACTGTAGGCCACATATACTCCCCACAGCATATTCTTTGGAAGGAGATGTAGGTACTGCATCTTCATGGCTGCCTCACAAACCAGTCTTTGTCATGATAATTTAGGTAGATGTCAGCTGGTTTATGGGCCAATGCCATTTGGCTTGATGCCGTGACTCTTTAGTTGTGTTCCCAACTTCTGCCTTCTGTCTTGCCCAATGCAGCCCCATTTGTGTGGAGAGCCCAGTGCTGAGCACTGGGTGAGACCCACCCTCAGGACCTCTGAAACTTCTCTCAAGCTTGTGAACTTTCTAAGCCTCTGGGGTAGGTTGATATATTTAGTTTTGAATGCTTCTCCTGTGTCAGTACAACTAGCTGCTGTTCTGGAGCCGTTACTCAGTCAAAACTGAGGTTGTGACTCTTGACGTTCTTTTTTGGTCCATAGTCTCTAAAAAGCACCAGTGAGCGGAGAACACTGCAGAACTTCAACGATTTCCATTCTCTTTATTTTGGAGAAGATGATTCTCATAAAATGTGCACAGCCTTTACAATTGACCAGCCAATCTTGTACTGGTAGTTAAGGTCTAATGAGAAATGATTCTGTCCTCAAAGAGATTACAATCAGGCCCATGTGCAAATGCAAGGGATGCAGCTTTCTCTGAGTTTGACCGTCTGTGAAGCAGCTGAGTGATTGCAAAGAAGAGAGAAGACATTTAGATGCCATGGTTTTTGATGAAGTGATCATTCCTGTTAGGGAGGTGATACAAAAATTAAAAAAAAAAAACTTTAGAATGTAACCTTAACCATCGTTAGGTTGCTTCTGAATTGTCATTCCTTCTGTGTGTGTTGACACTAAATCTCCAAAGAAGGAAAAAAAAAGTTTATGCCACAGAGAAGAAGCCTCAGTAAGAGAATCCCCCTCAGTGAAGTCAGGGATTATTATCTGTAAGGCCACAGATGCTTTTCTAGTCATTAAATACTTTACATAATAATGAACATGGTGAGTTATGAATATTATTAGGTACAAAAAAATCCTTGTGTATATTCTTTACAAATTTTACACCTGCTAACATGTGTTTTACTCTATAAGTAAGACAGGACAGCTTAGTGAATAATTAAGAGTGTAGACTTTGAAAATCCATCAGGCTCCATCTGGCAGCGTGGACTTGAGTAATTACTTAGCTTTTCTGAGCCTCAATTTTTTAAACTGTAAATTGAAATGTTTATAGTACTCAGCCCATATGGTTGTTGTGAAAATTAATTGAGATAATGCATGTAAATACCTAACATTGGGCCTACTGCATACTAAGTGTTCAAGAAATAGTTGTTAATATTATCTGAAGAGACAGGAACTGCTTCACACCATCAGCTATTCAAGAAATGTCATATTCCTTGTTTTTCTAACTCAACTGAAAATTTCCACCTGCCGAGGTTAGCAAAAAACGCCTAACATAAACCAAATATCAGGCTCCTCTCCTCCCCCTGTATTGTACAAGAACCTCTAGAGCTTACGCAGTGCAGGAAAATGGGGACAGTCCCTGGTTGTACACCGGCCATTGCACTACTGCATTTGAAAACGGGCAGCTCTGGTAGAAGCTCCCTTCTGTCTGTGAAGGGAGACAGGCTTCCAAGATGAGGGGGACCAACTTGCCTCGTTTTACCTAGGGCTCTCCTAGTTTTACATCGACAGTCCTGAAACCTGGGAACTCCCCTGAACCAAACTGGGACAGCTGGTCCCCCTAGGGTAGGGAACCAAGTCCCCTCAGGATCAGCCTGTTGAGAACGGCTGAACCTGAAATGGAAATGATTGTGTGCGCCTCTAAGGGCTGGGTCCCTGCATCTACCCTGGAAACCAACAACATCACTGTGACTGGGCCATGCCCCTCTTCCATCCATTTCCTCCCTTTCTAATGGTCTTGTTTAATGCATGGTGGACCCAGGATATGAAAACAATAGTCGATTTAAGAGTTGCCTTCCTGACAAGTCTCCATCATGTTCAGAAAGGTTCTGAATAGTACACAAAGGGCTATTAAGATCCCCCACGTCAAAGACTCCAAGGTCTGACCACACTGTAAAATGCGGGCATGTGGGAACGGGGAACAATAATTCTGTAGTAGAAAACAAGACAGATAACTTCTCAATAGGCCATTCTGCCACATTGACTTGTCAACTTTTTACCCTGTTGTACCACTACCACCACCACCATTATCCAGATTGGCCTTGCTCAGATATGTCAATCTAGCTCATTAACCCAAATCTTGCCTAATAATTTCTGTGGGCTTCCATTGCACTTTGATGTTATAATAAAACCCTAGTTTTGTCTGCTGCAAGTACTCTAAGTTTCTTCCAAAATGACCTCCCAACAAAACCCAAGAAGGAAGTGAGAAGGAATGGACTGTTGCAATCCTCACTTGTTTCCTTGCCTCTGGCTCTTCCTTCTCTAACCTGTGCTGCAGGAATATCAGGTTAAGTTTCAGCTTTTAAAACGTTGCTGTCACCAAGGCTGTGAGTCTGCCCCCATTTTAAAAAATGTTTTCAGGTTAAATTTCAATCAGCTTGGCAACTAAGGGACTCCACACATCAGCCTTAACCTTTTACTCAAACTTTCTCTCTCATTATCCTCACGACGAAACTTCTAGAGAGACAGACAAGTCCTGCTGTCCTGGCCTTGCTCATCCTCATCTCAGTGGCTAGACTGGCCTTATCTTTTCCTCCTTCTACAAAATGACCCATCCTTCAAAGATGGGCTAAGGCCACCCCTCCCTGAGGCATCCCTGACCTGTCTGTTTCTCAGGGGTCTCTCGTTCTCCTAAAGCTGGTGGGAGAAGAAGCATGGGCTCCTGACCTGGAAAGTGACCAGGAGAGGAGGAAACAATGTCAGACAGAGTTGAACGTGTGGTCACAATATTTTTGTCTCTTCGGGATGTGTCTTGGTGAGGATGTTGTTAGTTGATACTTCAAATATTCAGAAAAGCCCAAAGCCTCCTTTCCTTGGCGCTTGAATTTCAGACTTGAATCTGAGGAAACTTCACGTTGGTCACATGTTGTCATACCCATGGATTATTGATCATTTGCATTTTGTGACACTAATGCTACCAAATGAATTCAATGCTTATCATCCTTTGGCTTTTCAAGATCTAACTCCTTTTTCCAAGTAGCACCCCAATCGGCACTTGGAGAAATGCCCATTATGTAGTCTTGGTGGCAGTTAGTGCCCAGGGGCATATGACACAGGCTTGGGTAAATGAATGCTTTCTCCTGGAACTTTAGTCTTGACAGAAGTACCTGGAGTTGGCTGAAGTCTATCTTTCACAGTAGCCCTGGATGTGTGGACCAGACATCCTGCTGCCCCATCTGTGCCATGGCTATGGCATCCCAGTCCTTAGCCCTCTCCTGCCTCCTCACGTTTCCCAAGCCTGGGCCTCCCACCTCCCATCCATTCTGTGACACCAGATATTCCAATGATTTCTCTTCTTCACTTAAGATGTCCAGATGTGGTTTCTTTCACTTATGGACAAGAATTTTGCCCAGTAATAAACATAATAGTAATACTAATGACCATTACTTTTATAACGATAAGCTAATAACTATTGAGCACATTCTAAGTGTTTACATGTATTAACTTCCTCATCCTCGTGACAGTCATTGAGGTAGGCAGTATTATCCTGATTTCCAGATGAGGAAAATTGAATTGCAGAAAGGTTGCTCAAAGGTTGCTCAATTGCAGAAAGGTTGGCTAATAAAAAGTAGAACTAGGATTTGAATCTATACAGTCTCTTAACCAAACTATTCAGAAATTTGTATCCGGAATTGGAGTTCTAGGTAACAGATCTTCAAGGAAATGTGGAGAATGGGAGACAAGTTCTCAATCTAGATAGCATGGAAGGAAGTAAATGTTCTGTTATTTTTCTGGGGCGGTAATCTAGCAGTCCATGACTTTCGATAATAAGATAGTGAATGAAGTGATTGCTTCCGGACATCTGCGATCAGGGATTCGTTGAGGAGAGTGTTCTGGCAGCCCGTGTTGTCACCACCATAAAAACGGTATGAAAAGTATGAAATATTGATGGGTGGCTCCTTCTGATAACACTGAGTGGCTTAAAGCCAGAGAGTGATGAACTTAAATCTCTAAATTCTAAATTTGGGCCATGGAATGAAATTCAGGGCTTTTCTATAACCATGATGAAAGAATTTATTATTTTGCAGCTGTCAGGCTGCAACAGCCAAAACTCAGAAGCAGATTTTGATCCTAAAGGGTGCCCGGTTACATCCATTGAATAAATTTTTCACTGTGTATGTCACTGCCATGGAAATGTAGTCATCAATCAGAAAAGAGCAGACCCCTGGGGAGTGGGATGGGGTCCACGAGTGGACCCATGTCTCAGTAACCCCAAATCCCCATCCTATATGGAGCTTCTGTTTCCCAAGGATGCAATCTCCCCTTCCTGCTCTGTTGAGATTGTTCTTCTCTTGCCTCAAGACTCTTTTATTCTTTTGCCTGAGGAAAAAGTTCTTCTTGAATGAAGACACCTATTCTCTAAATTCCTCACTTGACTTACACTTGGCTTTGCTCAGAGAAATTACTAGAGTTAAATTTCACCATGACTTGAGCACGAATTGCAAAGTCACTCCTTGGATAAGAAGGTTTACACACCATAAGAATTCCAAGGCTTTGCTAACTTTATGGGAAAATATCTGTGGAGTATGTGTGGGAATGACTGATGGTGCTTGACCAATAGGGAGGAATACAATCATATCTGTGGCGGAATTTTAACATATGGATGTACTCAACAGATAGTTTGCATTCAGAGCAAACCTGAGTAGCTGTATGGGGTTCCAATAATTTGTTTGGCTGATTAACCCAAAACTGGTTTCAACTATAGCCCACAAAATATTGGGCCAGATGAAAACATTTCTTGGTGTAGAATAAAGGAATGTATTATTTTATACATGGGAAATATGGAGTGATCCCTCAAGCATCTTGTCCAACTACATCCTAAATTATCTTACAATCCACTCCCTTCAACAAGGTCTTCAGACAGACAATGGTAAAGGAAACACCATTTATGGAATGGGCAATTTTCTGAAGACTGAGGATTCTAGTAGGAGACCACACAGTAAAATGAACTACGTGATTTCACTGTTGACTGGAGGTTCCTGAGGTGGCAGAGGCCAAGTAGCTCCACTTAACTATCAGAGTCCTTAAATATTTTTAGTGATTTCAAAGTCTCTTGCTTCTAATTCCAACATCTGGACCATCTCCTGGCCTGTTTTAATTAACTAATTTTTTTTCTTGGTTATGAGTCACGTTTTTTCTATTTTTCCCACATGTAGTGAGATTTAATTGCATACATACTTGATACAGTAATAATAAATTATAGACAATGGGGAATTCTGTTACCTTCCTCTGAAGAGTGTGTAATTTTATTCTAACAGGTAGTTGTATTGCAGGAAGGTCACCTTGAGCCTGGGAAATCTTGGTTCTAGTCTTTCTCAGAGTAGGTTTGTTTTAGTTTTGTCATTATTCCTAAGGCAAATCTCTCAGCCTGGGGATAAGGTCTTTATTTTTCTTTCAGGGTCTTTTTAATAGCTTAGTTGAAGCACAGTTTACATACCATAACATTCACCCATTGTGAGTGTATAATTCAATGATTTTTGGTAAATTTATAGAATTGTGCAACTATAACCACAATACAGTGTTTTTAAATTGTAAAATACAGATAAAATAAAATTTACCATTTTAACTATTTTTAAATGTATAGTTTATTGGCATTAAGTAATTCACATTGTTGGGCAACTATTACTGCAGCCATCTCCAGAACTCCTTTGTATCTTGCTAAACTGAAACTCTATGCCTGTTAAACAATAACTACCCATTCCCCTTTCTTTCCAGCCACGCAAACCACCATTCTACTTTCTGTCTCTGTGAATTTGACTATGCTAAGTACCTATAGTAGTTGAATCATACGGTATTTGTCCTTTTGCGACTGGCTTATTTCACTTAATATACTAATGTCTTCAAGTTTCATCTATGTTGTAGCATGTGTTAGACTTTCCTTTCTTTTTAAGGCTAAATAATATTCCATTGTGTATATATACCACATTTTGTTTATCCACAGCTCAGTTTTAGAACATTTCCATCACTCCAAAAACTCCCTTATGCCTGCTTGCTGTTAATCCCCACTCTCTCCCCCAGCCCTAGGCAACCACTGATCTGCTTTCTGTGTTTATAAACTTACTTTCTCTAACCATTCATATAAATAGAATCATAAAATATGTGGCTTTTGCATCTAGGTTCTTTCATTTTAGAAACTGAGAAGAGATCTTTGTTCCTAGGGCATGGCCGTTCTGGAGTTTTAATTGACGCCAAAGACATTTACCAAATCCTTCTAATTTGATGGGTCTTGAACTTCAAACTCTGTATCCCCTGTGGTGAGTGGCCACTGAAATCTATGCACAGGTCTTTCAGCTTTCCAGCTATCACTTCCCTCCTGAGTCCTTAGAATCTTACCCTGCACAAGTACGGTTCAAAGGTTAACAGAGAACTTGGGGGTAGTTAATGCACAGATTTGGGGGCTCCCACTATTGTGACTCCCTTCTGAGATTTCTTACAATTTCTAGCTACTATGGTAGTCCACAAATACTCAGGCTGGTAATATTAAGCCTCTCCACTGGAGCTTATCCTCCATGCCCAGGATCGGAGTGTGCCCCCCAGAAAAAACAGAGTAACGTGGGTCTTACTCACTTTAGTTGCCTCTTTTAAGCGTTGAATGCCTTCCCAATTCTGCCTCCTTTTGGTCACTCTCCAGTGACTTTAAATGTTTGCTCTTTACATTTTGTCTAGAATATGTAATATATATATATATATATATATATATAAAACGTAGTTGGTAGGAGGGTTAGTCTGAAAGAAGATACTACCATTACCAGAGTCAGAAGACTTCATGACAAGAAGATTATATGAGTGTGAAAGATAAGCATTAAGAAAGAGGTTCAGAATCAATAATTAAGATACCATCACTTCAGAATTTGTGATCATTGAGACAGAACTTTAGCTGTAATTTCTTTAAGGAAATGAATATTATCAGTAGGATTGTAAGAATAGTTCTTCAACTACGTAGGGAGAAAATCTTATATCTTTCTGGTCATTTTTATTTTGTACTTTGTTTTAAAAACATCAAATTCTTTGTAATATATACTTCTAAACATGTAACTACCATGGTGATAGTTGCTGGATAAATAGTGAGAACAGTTAACATTGCTTGAGCACTTATTATGTGCCAGGTACTATAATAAAAGCTTTATAGTATGAGCTCTTTTAATATTAACAAAAGAGAGAGTGCATCAAATTAGTAGCAGCTTCAGGAACTTGAACCCAGGGACCCACCTGTAGAGCCTGCTCATTTCACTATCAGGGATACCTCACTGGGATGAGCATTTGAGGATTAAGGATGCCGTGTGAAAGGGGAAGTCGTGCACTCTGTCTGCTAATTAGTCCAAACCTGAAACGGGCTGGTCATATCCACCCTTGATGCTTCTGGAGAAGCAAGGCCTCTTCTCAGGAGGATCTGGGTGAATGTGGTGTCACAGATTGCACTCACCCCTAAGCTGGAGGGGAAAATTCACATTTTTTTTTCCTGCAATGAGTTGTACAGTTTGTCAAAACATCAGCCAGGACTGGGTGACCTTAAATTCTATGAGAAAACTAATGGCTCAGTTTCTGTGGAGCTCATTTATGGGCAGACTAACGGGTCCACTGGTGTTCTTTGTATGTGGGGAGAGGATGCTGGAGCTCTCATTAAGCCTCAAAACTTAGATGTTCCAGGTTTCTGCTGCCTCCTCTTTGGCCTCCCAGGATGGACAATTTTTCACATGTGTCATCCAGTTCATGCTTTGCCGCCCGAGTGGCAGCTGCAGGCAGCTTTTCTAATTATCTCCTGCTGAAGACAGCCAACTGACTGCGGACGGTTGTCAGTTAGGCAGGACTTGGTCCCCTAATGGGAAGGCACAGCTAACTGCTGCTCTGATTATCAAGTTGAAACATTTTTTATTATACCCTAAACAGCCATCTAATTTCATTGTGACAGAAGAGGGAAGAAAATGAATAGAATATCCTGAGGGGCCAAAATAATTCCAACATACCGACCCATGAATTTGTTCACAAAATAAGCAAACATTTCCTTACTGGAAACAGATATACCAATATATTAACAGAGGTTACTTCTTGGTGGTTAGTCTATAGATGGTTCTTATTTTCTTATTTGTGTTTTCCTGTACTTTCTGTATTGTAAAAAATAATATATATTACTTTTGGACTCAGATTTTTAAAAAAGGAGAGATAGGGTAGCCTGGCCTTCAGGGTCCTACTTTCAGCATGGAACTGAGGTTCAGAGCCCTGCTTCAGAAAGCCATAAACCATCCCTAAAGCCTAAGAACTTAAAAAAATTCAAACAGACCCAGAATTGTAATTTTCCTCTGAAAACTGTCCAACTGCTCAGTTTCTTATAAATATATAAATATAAATAAAATATTTAAAATATTTTAATTTAATTAATTAATTTATTTATTTATTTTAAATATTTTATTTAAAATATTTATATAAATATAAATAAATATATAAATATAAATAAAAAACGAACAGGATATATGATTTTCCATTTAAATCCAACATGTGGTAGATATCTAATAAACATCTGATGAATATATACATGCAAGAAAGAATGAGTGAAGGCATGAATAACATATTCGGCCAGGAGTTTTTCAATTGCAAGTTTCTGAAAACTGAATATAAATAGGGCAATATTGATTATTGTACCTGGAAGGTTGAGGGTCAAACTGGACTCAGGTATATTTTCCCTTTGCTTAGCTGCCCATGAATTGGCTTCAGATTCTCTCTGGCTCCTTTACAGGTATGTCACATGAATGTGACCCTAGACAGCTTTGTAGTTACATTCTTAGAGCTTTTAATTCAAAGTAAAAGAAGAACTTGGCTTCAGCTTCCATTTGGGAATTCCAGGTAAGCCTTTAACTGGATCACTATGAATCATAGCCCACCCTTGTAGCCAGCATGGGTGGGCATTATGACTGACAGCCCCTCCAAACCCTGAAGAGCTGGGAAGAATCCCTCAGAGGAAGGGAGTGGGAGGTGCAGATGCCAGGAGAAGTAAGAAGGGAGGCAAACAGAGCAGACAAATTCCACACATCATCTAGAGAGAAGCGTTATTAATCATGAAAATGACAACATTGATAATAACTGAGATTTGTTATATGCAGGTACAATCTGAGCCCTTCACACATAATATCTCAAAGCTGTTCCACAACCCTACAGGTACTAAGGATCAGAGCCATTAACTGACTAAGCCAAGGGCAAAGAAAATGATGGACAATGAAGAGGTTAGCACTTAATGGGGTCTAATAGAAAGGGGACAAATGCATTGAGATGCTTTAAACTTAAGACATGCCCACTGATAACATGCTTGACCTATTTTTTTTCAAAAAAAGGAAAGAAGGTCAACCGTGAACAAAATCTAGGGCTATATTGCTGACATACATTTTAATTTACAAATTTATGCCTTCATTGGACTCTGGCAACCAGACATTTAACTTTTCATGTTACTTGATTCATTTCAAGTTAAGGTGATTCATTAATCATGTAACTGAACAACTTAGTTTTTATGGCTTTTAAAAATATAAGTAAACTCATTTTTATTCAAGCAAATCCAGAAATTAAAAAAAGTCACTTAATCAGGTATGTGTTTTCATTTGGGATTCGGGAAACATTGACAATGTATGACTACATTAAAAAAAAAAGTTTGTATAAGGCCAGGTCATGGAAAGGTCGTGTACTCAGTGGTTCAGAGGATGGGGTCTGGGCCAGATCTGGTTTGGAATCCAGGCTCTTGATGCTGCCTTTTTAGCTGTGTGCAACTGAACAGTGTGTTCAATGCCTTGCTCTCCTCATGTGTGGAATGGAGATAAGAATAGATCCTCTCTGGGCTTCCCTGGTGGCGCAGTGGTTGAGAATCTGCCTGCCAATGCAGGGGACACGGGTTCGAGCCCTGGTCTGGGAAGATCCCACATGCCGCGGAGCAACTGGGCCCGTGAGCCACAATTACTGAGCCTGCGCGTCTGGAGCCTGTGCTCCGCAACAAGAGAGGCCGCGACAGTGAGAGGCCCGTGCACCGCGATGAAGAGTGGCCCCCCGCTTGCCGCAACTAGAGAAAAGCCCTCGCACAGAAACGAAGACCCAACACAGCCAAAAATGAATATAAAAATAAGTAAATAAAAGATTACTATTTAAAAAAAAAAAAGACTAGATCCTCTCTTAGAAGGTTGCTGTGTGGATTACAGTGCATCCATTCAATCCATCAAAGGGGTTAGAGCAATGCCAGCTTAATAAATGGTAGCCCTTAATTTTATTAGAGCTCTCTTTGCATTTGTGTAGGGGCTTTTTTTTTCGATTTCTGCATAAGACTTGTTTTGTTTCTGTTTTTGTTTTTATCACAGATCTACATCAAAGAGGAAATAGCGTTGCTGTTCCCATTAGAGAGGCTGTGTTCAATCCCTCGATCTGCAGCCGCTGGGCGATATTGGGGAAATCATTTCACGGGTCTGGGTTGCTGAAGCATTAAGTGTCCATCCCAATAACAACTAATTGACTCTTTTGTGTTACACAGTGTTGAACTCTCCAATCGAGACTGATGTTCAGTGAGAAGATGAAAAGATGCCTAACGGCAAGGACATTGCAAGTCTCAGGAGTTAGAGAAAAGAGGGCTGAGTCTTCAGACCAGGGCATTTACAGCATCAAAGAAATGAGGTGGCAATTGGGTAACTGCTGTTAAATCAAGGACCCCAAATACCAAAGTAAAATAAAATAAAGTAAAAGGCATTCTTCAAAACCTACAACAAATTTCAAAGCTGGCAGATTGAAGTTAAACTTTGCATATTTCAAGTTGATCACATGAGAATATTGATGTCCAAATAATGAAAATGTATTATTTAATTGCATTTGTCTTTGCTTTTCAGTTACTTATTAAGAAGCTAAAGGTCGATACTTTCTTAGCTTTGTCTTCCTAGGTTAGATGAAAGTCCACTGAGATAAGAGACTCAGAAGAAGAAATGAACAAAAGTAATGAACCAATCCATATTTATTCCTGTATGCCGGTCGTCGATTTTGAATAATGTACAGCGTGTGCACAGAGTTTACTACATCAAGAGGTGCCTGGAAATCAGAGAGAACGATGATCAAATTGAAAACACTCTAATCAGAGAGCTAATATCTTGTTCCAACATATATTTAGGTACTGAGCTAATTCTTCTGCTGATCATAGGTTTAATGGGTTGATTTTCTTGTGATCCAAAAACTTAAAGGTAGAAATACGATCATTCTAAATTTATTGCCTACTTTTATCATCCTATGAACTTGTGCTTTATTGATTTTTAAGAAAAGAATCAGGTACTGACCATCCATGGACATAAAAGCCACGAAAAAATGAATTTGCATTTTGAAAAAGAAAAAAATCTAAAACGTCTTTTGCTTTGAAAGTTTTCCCCTTGAGATGAATATACATGCTTTATAAATATTAACCCAAGTCCCTTTTGACATTTGGCCTGTGTGAAGAAGATTCTAAGTCAAAACCTGGAAGCTTTAAGTCTCTTCTATGAATGAAAAGTCTTCACTGTTCTCAAAGCATCCACAAATTGCATTTGAATCTTTTCATATTTTTTTTTCTTTAACTTGGCCTGGGCCTCACCTCTGCCCCACTCCTGAGATACAGAGTTCATTTAGCATTCCAAATGTTCATGGCATTGAACTGGGGGGCTTGGATGGAGGTAAAAATGAGGAAAGGGAAAATTTCTGTGTTTGTGGGGTTTAAGTTCTAAAATTGGAAAAGTGTAGTTTTTTTTTTTAAAGAAACTACACTGCTCAAGATATTAGTCAAAAGAATTTTGGAGGAGTTTTGGGAGGGGTCTGTATAACTTAGCATTTATCTTATAGTTCTATGAAAATATTCCAATGATAAAACTTTAGATTTAAAAAGTTATAAATATCAGTGTTGGACCATGTTTGAATTTTTATAAGCTTGTAACTGATTTTTTTGCCTGTACCATTTCTTCCAAACATTAAAAATCATGACTTAGGCTTCTGATGGGTTAAAAATACATTTTGAGTAATGTTCAACCCTGAATTCCACCACATGCTCTTGTATGAGTAATGCTACCTCACCCTAAATCGAAGCATGGGAAATTTGCAATTCCCTCAAAGGATTGTAAATGAGCCCCTTGTCAAGCTGCCAAAGTAAATTAACAAGATTTAAATTTTGCCATAATATCTATCGGAAATTCAAATGACTAGTAATTAAAGCAGTGCTTGCTCTCTTGTGACATACGCAGCGTGACAAAACAGTCCTGATATGTCACCTCTCTGCTTCTGCCTGTTTTATTATAGCTAGTTGGGCACCAGGTGGCTTATCCGTAGAGTGTCTTGCAGTCTATTAAATTCTAAGTGTGAAACAGAAATAAAACACAATACATATTTTATGGTATGAGTGAATACATGTTCCTCAAAGCCATTCTGTACCCTTGAGTTTTATAAGGACAGCCTTTCCTATAATAAAATAGTTTATCATTATAGAAAAAAGTTTTTAAATACACAAGAGGGAAAGACTACCAATAATCCACCACCCAGAGATAATAGCTTTTAATATTATTTTTGTGTATTTGGGCCCAGATATTTTGTTTATATTCAGAAATAATCGGGGTCATATGACATATAAATTGTATAAATTGGTTTTAAAACATCTCTTTCTGATTATGAAGGCAATGTAGTAACATTAGTGAACATTTGGAAAATAAAAAAAAGAAGAAGATAAAAATAATCTCAAATCCCACCCAGGGATAACAGCTATCAATAGTTTACTTCTAATTATAATATTTTTTCTTTGCATATTTGTGTATATTTAAAAGTACACACTAATAATGAATAATGGATTGTTATGTAAATTATGGATGAGGCTAATGTTAATAAAGATACAGGTAACACTGAAAGAAAGAAAAATACACAATAAATAGTAATTTTTTATGACAATTAGCAGAGGAATATCACAGAACTTTGGTGGAAGGTGCTGTGCAGTGGGGGTAGTGATAGATAATATGTTTATTTATCTTTCATAGAAAAACTTAATGAGTCAGGTCATCAAAAATGAATTAAAATACTGAAAACAAGTTTTCAGTTTACTTGGCAATGAAACTAGTTCCCACTGATTTCCAGGAAATTCTGATTATGTGTTGAGGGGAGAGGAGACAGAGTTTGGAGAGAAGAAACTTCCCATTATGGGTTTCTCCCAGTCAGTGTCATAACTGCAGGAAATCATTTAACCACTGTTAGCAATGCTGGACCCCAGGTTTGTCAAGTAGTCTTTCAAATGATCATTAAATATGGCAAACAAAGGATTCCAGCTGAACTCTGGGGTGAAGAATGGGGCTCAAGAAACACATTTTCTAGAATTATGGGAAGAAGCCCCACAACCCAGAAGCAAAGGAGAAATAATTGAGAAAGTCTAACTGTATAAAGATTTGTCCCCAGGCTATTGAATACTTCTAAGAACACATATCCAATTGCATTTCCAAGTTTGGAATTCTAACTAAATAAGTCTCAAGAGACCTTTATAAAGCTGGGCTATTATAAAGTTTTAAAATTTTTGATTCATCTTGGTTGGAGTACTCTATTAAGTTTTTTTTTTTTTTTTCCCCCAGAACCCATGTGTAGGCTTTCTGGGCATTTTCATACCTGAGACTGTCTTTCTGGACATTCTTTGTTCATATTCTTTTCCTCATAAATTCCATAGACATTGCTCCAATGTCTTTTGCCAATTGGTCTTGCTGGGGAGACATTTTAAGTCGTCTTTTTTTTTTTTTTAAAATTAATTAATTAATTAATTAATTTATGGCTGTGTTGGGTCTTCGTTTCTTGTGCGAGGGCTTTCTCTAGTTGTGGCAAGTGGGGGCCACTCCTCATCGCGGTGCGCAGGCCTCTCACTATCGCGGCCTCTCTTGTTGCGGAGCACAGGCTCCAGATGCACAGGCTCAGTAGTTGTGGCTCACGGGCCTAGTTGCTCCGCGGCATGTGGGATCTTCCCAGACCAGGGCTCGAACCCGTGTCCCCTGCATTGGCAGGCAGATTCTCAACCACTTGTGCCACCAGGGAAGCCCCAAGTCGTCTTTTTTTGTATATTTGTGAATAATGGGTAATTTCTGCTTGATCTTTTGTAGATTTTTTTTCCCTTTATTTTTCAATCTTGGTCCATTAACTCTCATTTGGATTTTGATATTGAAACTAAAGAACTGGCTTGCCTTTAAATCCCAAAGCATTCATCAGGGATTTATATACCATGAGACTATATGTGCAACAAGAATATTATGCAGTGGGCACATAAGGCACATGTGCCCTCATGTCCAGATATGATATGCTCACCAACCCTCAGCTGAACAGCTTAATATGCTGTGTTTCTAAGATAAGCATTGCTTATGCCAGTGGCCTCTGGCTGGGGTAGGTTTTCTGAGTCATAGTGAGACTGAAGTTTAAGATGAATCATTTTTCTAGAAAAGGATGACCTCCCTGGACTGGTCTTTTTGACTGCAGTATTTCACTTATTGATTGATAGAATTTATGTCAAGACTGAGAAGGGGATTTTGCAGTGAATCCCTGATGAACTAGAGAAGGAGGAACATTTGGCTTGGAATCCATCACAGTCCAAAATGAATACTTGAACATTACAAGTAAAGCAACAGCTGAATGTATGTGGTAAAGACTGAGGATCACAAACATTTTGGTCTAATTACATGGTAGTAATTGAAAGTTTTACTCAGGATGTAATACTATCGTTGAATTGATTGAGCCTGTATCTCAGTAAACTCCTGTAACCTTCACATTCAGGTATTTTATCAATTTCAAAAGAAATTCCTTCATTATGCCTTTGCTGCTTTTAATACAATTATTTTCTTGTTTCCTTCTCAGGAACACAGACATAATCCTTAAGAACATTTCGTTTTTATGTTCTAAATAACTATTATCCTCTAATTTTTAAAAACCTCTTTCTCTTTTTGTTTTGCAATTGAGGAGAACTTAAGTTTGTTCTCCATATCACTGATTCACTTTTCTGTTGTGTACATTTTGCTTTTTGCTGCCCAAAATGTACATTTTAGTTCTGTCTTAGTCCATCCGGGCTACTATAACAAAATACCAGACTTGGAGGTTTATAAACAACAGAAATTTATTGTTCACAGTTCTGGAAGCTGTAAGTCCGAGATCATGGTGCCAGCATGGTCGGGTGAGGACCCTTTCCTGGGTCATGGACTTTTTATTGTGTCCTCATATGGCAGATGGAGCAAGGGAGCTCAGTGGGATAACTTATATAAGAGCACTAATCCCACCCATGAGGGCTCCACCCTCATGACCTAATCACCTCCCAAAGGCCCCACCTCCTAAAACCTTGGGGATTAGGATTTCAACATAGGAATTTGGGGGGAAACACATACATGCAGACCATAGCCATTCTATCTTAATTTTGTTTCCTTGTAGTTCTTTATTATCCCAGTTATCTCCTTTTTCATTTACTTTTAATTTTGTTTTAACATCAACTGGTTTCCTATGACTTTTGGTTCTTTTTAAAATATATAATAGAGGCAGAATATTTTTGCAGTCTACCGAGGGTATCAAACAATTTGGAAACTGTTCGGTTCATGACATATGTGTTTTTAAAAGTTTAGTCTCCTTCTGAATCTTGAGGATGAACCCTTCATGCAGGCTTTTAAATTAACCCTTGGAACAAGAGAGAACTCTAGATTCAGTGTCCATCTGCAAGTGAGTGGATTCCCTTAGGTGTGACTCATAGTCTCCTTGGATGCTGGCGGAACTCCCCCCTCAGATCCATAGCTGGGGGCCAAGTCCACGTGTGCATCTTCCAACCCAATTTCCAGGTTTGGGCATATTCATCTAGTTCCAGGGTGCTGAGATGGGAATTTTTTCTCTGGAAATTTTTTCCTTTCAATTTGGTACTCTGAGCAAATAAAACAGAAGAAAATGTGCATATACTAATAGCAAACTTTCTGCTTCCGTCTGAAGTACAGCATTCGTGGGAACAATCCCTCCCAAGTATCAACCTGTCTCCCCCTACTTTATATCTTATTGAATGGAGAAATGGCAGCTTCTGAATGGATAGAGAAGTAAGGGTGGGGGCGAGCCCACCCACTCGTCAGCCTCCTCCTGACGAGACTACTGCCTGGGGCTGTTGCTTATTTCAGAACTAATGGCTTAATACAAGTCCTGAACCTCTTTTCCTATCCATTCAGATGTCTGTTCTAGTAGTCCTTCTAATACAAAAAGACTGAGTATTTACAACATTAAAAATAGACAAATGCCATAAATGAAATCCAATTTATAGTTGTTTTTTTGGCTACAGAGTCTCTGGGTGATTTTATTATTCCTGTGCTGTATCTTTTGGGTGAAAATATAGTGAAAAGGAAATTAGTAATAATTACTCAAAGATTTGAAACAAGATTCATTACTAATGTATTCCTGTTGCATTTCTAGACATTACGAAATGACATAAATTTTCATTTGCTAAGGCCCTGCCTTGATGCTAAAGGTCACAGGGGAAAATACTTTAACATCATGGAAATTAGAGTTTGTAAAGGATGTGGAGCAAGGAAAATCTTACACATACTGCGCAGGGATTAAAACACTGCTGGTAATTCTTATTGTGTCCTTGACTCAGTATTTGACTCCAATATTTCATGGGTGCCTAGAAGCTATAGACAAAGACACACATTAAGTGTATATTGCTTCTGATTCTGTTGATCCGAATATTAAGTGTGATGTGGTTTTAGTTGTAATGATTGTGACAGTAACTATAATAGTTAACAATCAAATATAGTGTTTATTCAAGACAGTTTTCAGTTCTCCTCCCGAAAAATTCATCTTTTAGTTTAAAGCATTTACTTGTTTTATTCCAGAAAGAGTTTTAAAAATTTCCTTTAAGCTGTTTTAAACACATTAAAATTATCTTTTCCGTATCTTTTAAAGAAAGATCTAGTACCATTTAGAGCTCAGAGTAGACCCACATGTTTAAATTAGTAATTAAGAAAAACTGATCTGCCTTAACCTTGGGAGTCATCAATGTATTTAAATGGAATTCATAATAGTTGCATATCTTTTTTGTGTATTTTCCATCATAAATGCATGGTTTTACTGTTTGCTTACAATCCAATTTTGCATGTATAATTTGCATGTGCCAATTAGTGGAAGGAATGTGGGCAAGAAGAAGTTAGATGGTAATCTGCCACTGCCACCATCCCTGCAGTCACATGCTCAAGGGCTGTACCGACTCTTGTTCCCCAGTGCCTGCGTGCCTCTTCCGGAAACTGGGGAATACTAGATTTTTGCAGTGGTCCTAGATGGACGTATAGCCTGAGAAGTTGGTTTGTGATTACGCCTGTAATTGTATGATTGTAGGATGACTGCCACACACTTTTGCCCTCCACTCAAAGCTCACTTAGTCTTTTTACCCTTGAACCCCTATGGCCGTTATGGTCTGCATAACTCCTCGATTCCTCATTATATACTGCTTTGTATTATTATGTAACTGGTATATTAAAATTTTGCCTTTTCAACTAAATTTTTAGTTCTTTGAGGGCAGGGGCAGCATCTTATAAACTCTTCACTTATTATCACTCACATATTAGGCATTCAATAAATATTTGTTGAGTTAAACAGGACTGAAGGCAATTGACTACATATAAAAATGTTCCTGGGGCTTCCCTGGTGGCGCAGTGGTTGAGAACCCGCCTGCCAATGCAGGGGACACGGGTTCGAGCCCTGGTCTGGGAAGATCCCACATGCCGCGGAGCAACTAGGCCCGTGAGCCACAATTACTGAGCCTGCGCATCTGGAGCCTGTGCTCCGCAACAAGAGAGGCCACGATAGTGAGAGGCCCGCGCACAGCGATGAAGAGTGGCCCCCACTTGCCGCAACTAGAGAAAGCCCTCGCACAGAAACGAAGACCCAACACAGCCATAAATAAAAATAAATTAATTTAAAAAAAAAAAAAAAAAAAAAAAGTTCCTGCACGCTCTGCGAATCGACGTATTCAAATTCATCTTATCTTCTGACCAAATGAGTATAAGTCAAGAAATTGTTTTGTTTCAAGCCTCATTAACTTTCTTGATTTAGTAACATATATCTGAAGAGTTCTTAGTGAAGGGAGAAAACATATGCTATGATGTTAATCAGGATACAAACTTGAATATACAGTGTTATTTCAACTAGAATGGAAAAAATGTAAAAGCATCTACCTCTGGATGATTATGTGAATTTTCCTCTTTTTTTTTTTTTTTTTTTTGACTTTCATGAACTTTAAACATTTTTAGCCCTCAAAACATTTGCTTTTGTAATCAGAAGGAAGTTTAAGTGAAAAAAATCTTTGCAGTCCTTGTATGTGTGTGTATGTGGGTATGTAGATAGGTGTGTGTGAGAGAAAGAGAATTTTCTCTGTAAGGTAAAATAAGCCAATAACAATAAACATCTCTAAGTAAAGTTGAGTCATGGTTAACTGCTATCTTACTGAAACATGTATAATAACTTGTTAGAATAAAAGTCGTTTTGTTTAACACTTTATTAACCAGAACTCAAGCTTTATGTTTATCATATGCATATCTCCCTTCTATATTTGTAATGTCTCTCTCCAATCTCTATCTTAATATACACCAAGCTCCAACTTAGATGATAAATGAACACGTGTGTTCTGGTGAATCAAATATCAGAGTTAAAAAAAGAGAATAGCAATTTCCAGTTGGTAAAATGCTAGGAAACACTATTCTTATTGTTGGTATTTCTATTGATGGGCAATCACTCAGAAAAATTAAACTTCTATATATAAATACGTATTACTATTTAGCCTCTTTTCCCCCCCTTTTCAAAAGCAGAGTAGGACGTTTGAGGAATTATAAAGTGGTCATCCTGGAAGCTAATGGCAGCAAAACCGTTCTGAGCACCAAACTGTGACTATGGTCATGGAGGGGAGAGAGCTAACAGCCTCCGGGCTCCGCTCTCCAGGAGCTTCTGTCGGATGGGGAGATGGACGTACACACATTGTTACAAGTGTGCTCATGGCTGTAACCCAGAGTGTGTGTTTAGCCAAGGTACACTATCTAGTCTCTCTCTATGATTGTTCAAGGTCACTTTTCTTGGACTTCCCCATGGGCCTCCAGAAGTTCTCACGGATGAGGGCTGCATATTTAATAAGCATTCATTATGCTCCTTTTCTCTGTCTGGTTTTATGTTAAGGCCCAGTCTGTGGAGTTGAGGTCACATTTGAATCGTGGTCCTGCCTCTTACCAGCAGTACTAGAGTTTGGATGAGTCACAGAAACTGGCAAAGCCTGTTGCTTCATCCACGAGGGGCTGCAGAGAAGACGGGCTGAGATCTTTCACAGGAAGGCTTTGGCTCCAGACCCGGCCAGGGCTCTGTACTTCAGGTGTGTAGCCCTCGGGTCTCAGTCACAACTCAAGTTTGAAGGAGGTATCATTTAAAAAATTTCTATGACTCAGTTTCTGACTCTAGAGCCCCATTTCCCTGGGCCACCCCTCCCCGCCCCATGCTGTGTGTTTTTTTCAGGGACAAAGAGTGGCAGTCATTGGAGAAGAAGTTTTCTCGGTCATTTTTCAACCTCGCTAGTCTTGCCTGCTTGGCCCTTTCTGGTCTGGAGGCTCCCTCAGCTTTCTCTGCCACCAGCCCTGTGGGGATCTTTTGGTGATGATGTGGGGATCTTTTATATGTATGATGGCATAGGTGACCCATGTGCCATCTTCCAGGTAAACCACAGCCACACCGCTCTCTGACATCTCATGGCCTATGAGGTGGGTCGGAGAGCCTGGTGCAGTGCCAACGTTTCTTAGACCTCCCTAGAGCCTTCCTTTTCTTTTTTTCCCTCCCGTGTTCTCCCCCCAGATATTTTGTTTGTACCTGCAGATAACACTCCTTTTGAAAGTGTCTAAGAGGACTTCCCTGGTGGTCCAGTGGTTAAGACTCCGTGCTTCCGCTGCAGGGGGTGTGTGTTCCATTCCTGGTTGGGGAACTAAGATCCCGCAAGCTGCATGGCCAAAAAAAAAAAGTGTCTAAGAATATTTGATATTCTAAGGGATTATGCTTTTGCTTTGCCTAAGCAGATTGGTTGGGCAGTTCTGCTTTCTCCAAGCCACGTAAGTCCCTAGAGGAAACGAGGGGTCAACCAGCTACCTATTGAAAGGCAGAAAGAGAAAAGGAAAGATACAAGAGAACAACAAAACGAAATCAGTGTTACCTAGCCACAGTAGATTTGGTTAAATTATCAGAAGGATAATACTAGTTGACACTTTACATAACTCTGATGTGGTGGGTTTTTTTAAGATTGATTGATTGATTGATTGATTGATTGATTGCTATGTTGGGTCTTCGTTTCTGTGCTAGGGCTTTCTCTAGTTGCGGCAAGCGGGGGCCACTCTTCATCGCGGTGCGCCGGTGGTCTCTCACTATCGCGGCCTCTCTTGTTGCGGAGCACAGGCTCCAGACGCGCAGGCTCAGTAGTTGTGGCTCACGGGCCTAGTTGCTCCGTGGCATGTGGGATCCTCCCAGACCAGGGCTCGAACCCGTGTCCCCCGCACTAGCAGGCAGACTCTCAACCACTGCACCATGATGTGGTGGTTTTAAAAATATCTCCACAAATTCTTTGATCCTCCTATTTTTGAGAAGTAGAACTTAATTTCCCTCCTTTTGCATACTTTCTCTCTCTCTCTCTCCTTTGGATCACTTGCTCCGGGGGAAGCCTGCTTCCGTGTTGTGAGCTGTCCTATGGAGGAGCCCATGGGAGAGGAACTGAGGGATGCCAACAGCCCATGAGGAACTGAGGTCTGTCAGAAATGATGGGAATGATCTTAGAAGCAGGTCCTTCAGCCCATTTGAGCCATGAGATGACTGCAGCCTGTTCCTCTGCAATCTCATGGGAGACCACTGAATATACAGAACAAGTTGGAACCGTAAGTGACCCTTTAAGTACTATGCCATTTGAATGGATGAAATTAATAGTAGAAAATAAGTTATTTCCACCTCATTTGTATCAAAGAAGCCATTTCCATGGCAACATACTGAAGAATCACACAGTATGACAATAAGTTGAAATGGAAGGCAAGACCAGCATGGATGATTTTACCGCTCTGTACACCTGGTTGAAATGAGATGCCAGCGTTACTCTGCCCAGAACCAACAGCAGTGTGTGTGGAGTAGGGAGCCGCACCCACTGAAACTGCATCTGTCTGTACTGTGCCTTGTTATAATCTTGGTCCAGAGTTACTGGACTTGCTTTTCTCTCTACTCTGATGTTTACAATCTGAAACGTAATTGCTGTAACTTTGAAACAATTTAAACAATGCCTCCTTAGAAAAGTTACCCTTAAAAGTGTGATTTACAGAGGAGCACAACGGTCAGCAGCCACAATTATCTCTGTTGTCATAGTAACCTGCAGTTTGAACTTAACCCAGTGCCTTAAAGTAATGGAGCACTAGAGAAATGTTGGCAATATTGGAGTGCAGAAACACACAGATGCTACCATTGACATACAGTGACCTTGACATGAAACTTGTAATAAGCATTTTAAATCGCAAAAAGCATTTTGTTCTGAAAATGCAGCACCAGAAGTTGAACCAAAAATTACTGAGAATCTCTATGTGGTCCTTTGTATCATAAGGAAAGCTTGGCTTCTGCTTTTTCTAGGAGAAGTTAGGTGTGGGCGAGAAATTCCAAAGGTTGTGTGTGCTGCCCACACTGACGATTTCTCTCTGCATCGGGAATATCCTTAAAGAAAGAAATTTGGAGTCATAGTTCCATTAAAGATCATGAAAAAAGTAGAAATGAGATCATGACTTTGACAAATTCCTATTCTCTAAATTTCATCACAACCTATGCCACGTGCCTATGTGGTTATATACACACATAACCTTGAAACCTTAACAGAGTCCGTCTAGATGATTTTATGTGTATTCTGCTGTCCAGATTGTGTTAGTGAAGGTGCCTTGTAGAAGTTCCCTCTAAAGCTGTATTCCCAGAGACCTTAAAATAACCACTCCACAGTAAAAGTATTACCTTTGTGACAATCTTACTACCCTTTTCATATGGGATATGGAGTATGAATGGGGTGAGCCAAAATCAGGCAGTTAGGTTTGAAAGTTTTAATACTGTCTTGCTTACATGTCATAATTTGAAGGAGATTAGAATACGCCACCCCAAAACAAACCACTTTGGCATAAGGATTATTTTGAGCTAAAGACATCTGAGATTCAACAGATGCAGAAAAAATCCTTCCTGGAACTTCCCTTATCTGACTAAAAGCAGAAACTCCTGAGAAATAAAAACTGCCATAAATGCCCTCTCCCAGGGAAGTTTTATGGCCATGAAGAAGAGGGAAATTTGGCACCAAGATGGACCTGCACAAACCATCTTTGCTGATAGTGTTACCGAACCAGGTTCACTTTGCCTGACGCACAGCAAGCCAAAATGCTGCGTTGCCGAGGTTTCCAGCAAAGAGAAGCTTTATTCACAAGGCAGCCAAGGGAGGAGATGGGAGAACAAGTCTCAGATCCACCTCCCTGAAGGCAAGGGGCTCAGGGTATTTATGGGATAAAGAATAAAGAAGCATGGTGGTCTGAGGCGTCAGGAGCACATGGGGAGCGTGAGGAAAGGTGATTGGAAAAAGGGGTAATTGTCGTTCTGCGCACGCGTAACTAAGCTGCAGACCTCTGCACATTCAAAAATGGAGGTGCTTAGTGTGATCTGAGGGTGAAGTTTTCAGCCCTCTGACGTCAAAAGCTCACCAAGCAGACACTTTCACATGCCCAGTTGGAGAGTCTGTGGTCCTATCTAGTCTTTTTTTTTTTTTAATTGTTTTGTGGGGTTTAGGCATTGAGATTTTTTAAAATTAATTAATTAATTTATTTATTTTTGGCTGTGTTGGGTCTTCGTTTCTGTGCGAGGGCTTCCTCTAGTTGTGGCAAGTGGGGGCCACTCTTCATCGCGGTGCGCGGACCTCTCACTATCGTGGCCTCTCTTGTTGCGGAGCACAGGCTCCAGACGCGCAGGCTCAGTAGTTGTGGCTCACGGGCCTAGTTGCTCCGTGGCATGTGGGATCTTCCCAGACCAGGGCTCGAACCCGTGTCCCCTGCATTAGCAGGCAGATTCTCAACCACCGCGCCACCAGGGAAGCCCCCCTATCTAGTCTTAACCAGCTCAGCTCGGACTAGGTACAGCTGACTCCAAGTTCCTGGAAAATAACTCAGGCATTTTACTGTTTAGGCTACATGCCTCATGGAGGACATGCAAGTCTTTTGTAGCAACAGTTAAAACGACCTTGATTAATGAAGACAGGTGAAATGGATTTGACTAGTGATTACCCACGATTTCAAAAGCCCCATCTTCTATTAACTTTCCCCGTATATTTATTTTTCCACAGTAAAGCCCCTAGAAACCTAAAGTCCCCTTTCCTTTGTGTTGTCACATCTCCACAGTGTATTGCTCTTTGTTAAAAATGGTATATAAGCTCTCAGACCTATCTGCTGCTTTGGGTTTTCACTTCTTTTCTAGGAAGACCCCCATGTCATGTAAAAATTAACATCAAATAAAATTCGTATGCCTTTTCTTCTGTTAATCTGTCTTATATCAGTCTAATTTGCAGGGCCCCAGACAATAAAGCTAAGAGTGTGGAGGAAAAAGTTTTGTTCCTCCCCTACATAATTGAAAGCCACACCTCAAGATATCCTGTCTGGGGCATCCAATAGTGGGGATTAGGATAAAGATAAGTCAATTTTGAGTTCAAAAGTCTGGGGATTGGCGTACAGGGAGGAGAGCTTTTTCTGAGTGAGGCAGGGAAATGGAAAACCAGAGATAAAGGGAGAGAGACTGGGAAAAACAGAGGCCCAGTCTGCTTCCCCATCCACTCCTCACGCTGTTGTGTGTTGGGCTTAACTCTAGGGGAACGTGCAAGAGTCAGGTTCTGAGAGGTGTTAGTTAGGAAAAGATCTGTCTTGTTTTTCCTCTTTTAGGCCTTTCAGTTTCTGAGATAAGAAGAAATATGTCGTTGTGAAGAGAGATCGAATTAGCAACTCCCACCTGATCCTGAATCCCTGATTAATCTCCCCGAGCCGTGGGTGTGTGGTCTCTCCCAAGGGCAGACCTAGAAGGAGGTCACAGTCACAGCTGGTATCTCCTAGGTTCTTAGGCACCCCCCTCCCCACTTGCTTTTCAAGAAGGACCTTAGGACACATCAATCTTCCCATTTATTTAGAATTCAAATATAATCTGTCCTTCAAATCCAATCATAAAACAAATGTTTCCCGATTGCCCTCTTCAATGTGATCTCTTCATTAACATCAGCAGCAGCAAGAAGAGTAGCAGCAACGCTGGCCACTGCTACTGTCATTTAATGAATGTTGATTAAGTGACAAGTACTGCCCTGGGCGTTTTAGAGACATTCATCTGACATAATTGTCTCAGTGATCCCTGGAATAGGCACTGTTACCCTTATTGGTTGGGTAAGATATCCAGGCCTGATGAAACTAAGCAAGCATCAACACAGCTTCTCTGTTTTCTGAATTTATCTTAAAAATTGGATCTCTTACCACAATTATAGAATTCAAAGCCCCTGGAGGGCTTATTCAGTTTTGAACTGTATTGATGAAATAAAAATTCATATTCTAAGGCAGGTCAAGGAAAATTTAAACATAAAAAATTTTTCTCTGCCCTTTGGCCTCCTCTCTACCCTGTGCCCTCTACCGTGCACTGTGTATCTACTTTATGCATCAAACAGACCTCGCCATTGGCAGAAATACCTGCACAGCCATAAAAAGCAACATTCTCCCAGCACCATCCAGACAACTCCTTAGGCAATAACCTTCCTCCTTAATCTTGTAAGGGGCCATGATGACTCACTACTCGCTTTGCACACTTAGATCTGGATTGCGTCAACTGTCAATAATACGTCATTTAAGGTACAGCCCTCCGTCTCAAAACCTTATATAACTGTGCTTTGACCTCTGATGAGTGGAACAGTTCTGAGAGCGTTCTGAGAGGCTGTTCCCAGGTTATAATCCTCAATTTGACTCAAAAAAATTTTTCCATTTCTTTCTTAGATTGACTGATTAATTTTTCCATCGCCAGCATTTAGTGTTGAATGGCTTCATAGCACTGAGAGCAGTATTTTGTTCATAGATACTCAGCTGTCTGCTGATTGATTGTTCTAGTTTTACATGGACAGAGGTTAACTAGCCTTATTATTTCTGTAGTTGATACGCCATCTATCTCAAGCAGAATTTCCTCTTGAGCTATTTTGTACTGTAATAGTTATTACTGGCTAGAGGGCTTTGAAAGGGAGGGGCAGAAGGATCTTTAAAAATATTTTTAAAAGTTTATTTATTCCTAGCAGTTGTAGATTTTAAAAACCTTAGTCTATTCTCCATTTTTATTTATTTGTTTATTTATTTATTTATTGGCTGCGTTGGGTCTTCGTTGCCGCTCGTGGGCTTTCTCTAGTTGCGGCGAGCGGGGGCTACTTTTCGTTGCGGTGTGCGGGCTTCTCATTGCGGTGGCTTCTCTTGTTGCAGAGCACGGGCTCTAGGCGCACCGGCTTCAGTAGTGGCACGTGGGCCCATAGCTGCAGCTCGTGGGCTCTAGAGCGCAGGCTCAGTAGTTGTGGCGCACGGGCTTAGTTGCTCATCGGCATGTCGGGATCTTGCTGGGCCAGGGCTCGAACCCGTGTCTCCTGCATTGGTAGGCAGATTCTTAACCACTGCACCACCAGGGAAGTCCCTATTCTCCATTTTGATAGCAAAATCTTAAGATTATATTGCAATTTATGGAGTTTTAATCCACCTTTACCAAAACACACTGTTAAGAGAGAATACACTTTAGAAGGAAGACCCGCTGCAAAGCAGATGCTTGGACTTTCCTGAATTTTACAGTAAGTGGTTTCAGTTTTTTAGATGGTGAATTAAGAGTTCAGGTTCTGGAGTTCAGAATGTTTGCGTTTATCAAGATGTTGCAAAGGGAAAAGGAGCTAGAAACCTCATAACTTGGCCTTGATGATTTGGGGGCTTTGTTGCCATCACATGGGCTCCTCCATTACTCTTAAGCCTATTGAAGTGTCAGAAATTACTCCAGCCACCCAGTAGCTACTACTCTTGAATTTGACAGTCTGTCACTCAGGTGATGCCACCTGATCAAAAGTTCAGAGTCAAAATCCACAATCAGAATATTTATCATATTTTAGGAAAACATTTCTTCTCTAACGTTAAAATAACTTAACATGTGAACTTTTTACTTTGACTGAAGAGATTTTTTTTAAAGTCATTTTCTATTTAAACGTAGAAGAAGGTCATTATAAAAAGGCACAAAAAGGTCAATACCTTATTTTGCTTAATATGATATGAAAATTCTGTTTTCAGCTAAATGAATAGCTAATTGCTACTTTAATAGAATCTGGCAGCTCATGAGTAAATGACGATACATGTGAATGTGATCTAAAATGGTATTGTCTAAAATACAAAAGTAGCTATATTTGGCATCGTCATAATTGCACTTTCTTAGCCTCTGTGTTCAAATTTTTCAGGTACATCAGTTGACGGATGGTAGCAAGTGCTAATACAAACATTTAAACATCAGCATAACTTGTTCTTAAACAGCAAACCTTTTCCTTTATCTATTTTGTTCTTTAAAAAGTGCTTCTTTTATGATAGTTTCTACCTTTGCAATGTTATTACTGCTGCTCTATAGATTATTCTCTAAAAGAGGAGATACCACATTCTTAATTGGGCTTAAATCAATATCATGTTGAAATAAAAAATAGTGATGGATAATCAATGCATCATGAGACTGAGAAAATGTGAAAGGAGTTTAGTGTTGTAATCAAATATAACTTACACTAAAATGCATCCTATTCATAGTCACGACTGAGCTGCAAGTAACTTCCACCTCAGTGGAAATGACTATAGCTGCCCATCTTTGATAGCACCAGCCCAGGTGTTTGTGGAGGCTGCTGAATAAAAAGGCAAGGAACCTGGGGAGATGCTGAACTTGCTCTGGGACCATGATCAAGAGTCCCAGGTGCTGCGGTTTGTATGCATTTTTATTAGAGGTGATGCTTGTGCTCCCAGCTCTTGGTAGCTGGCCCAGGGCAGAACGTAGTACACCATAAGGCAGAGTGGTACCCGTCCCTCTATAATAAACGTTGTTTCCTTCCACTGAGAGGCAAAAGCATTGCACCTGGGGCTACGGTAGTCTGCACTATGGGAGTCAGAAGGGACTATTCTAACTAGTTAGCCAATTACACCTAACTAGTTCCTCCAGTAGAGAACCAGTTCATCAGTGATGGATTTTATACACAATGCACTGTGCTGGGTCCTGCTGAGGGCAAGGATCCAGTTCCTCTAGAACAAAGAATTCCTCTAAATCAGCTGTCTAGGCCACCTTACTCCCACCACTGACTCCAGGGCTGTCCCTCAGTTAAAGTAGCAGAGTGCCTAGTGGCTTAAAGGGAATTTTATGAAACTCTAATCCCTCTGTTGGGGAAGGAAATTGATTTATGAACACTTTTCCTCCATTCTCCCTGGACCTTTGTAGGTACAATGAGAGTAGCCCAAAGGGTAAGATTTAGGTAAATTTCTCTTTTTCTCTTTTTTGGCTCCTCCCTCCTTTTCCCATCACCTGCACACACATCACAGTTTAATATTTTACCAACTGAAAATCATTTGGGTTGGCAACACTTTTGGAAATTGGGTAGCTCCACGTATCTCCTTAGGTAGCTTGTAAATAACATTTACACTCATCTTCATGAGTCATTGAACCATTCAGTATCTGACATAAGTGCAAGAAATGCAAGTTGAATGATATCTCAGTCATGAGATAGCTCAAGACATGCAAGCTGCATGAATGAATGAAAATGTGGGTTAATATAATTAAATTGTTTTCCTTCTACCATCTATCTGAGATTCAGGGAATGTGATTTGGAGTTTTCAATGGTGGGGAGTATAGAAAGAGCGGCAATTTGATACAATTGGCAGGAGAATCAGAGGGCAGCCAGAGGCGGCATAACTTTCACTGGGCTCCAAGAGATGCGGAGGGCTTTGCTCTGGAGAGACAAAAGGAGTGGAGTAGAGGGAAGAAAGGGGCTGGGAAGAATTTGCCCAGGGGCAGCCTAGCCTCATCCAGGCCAAATGTACTTTCTGTGCATCCCCTCAAAGCCAGAGCATCGGTTTTCCTTCAGAATACTGGAGAGGTGAAATCAGAGCAGGAGAGAATGGGGGCTGCTTTATTGAAGAAGCATAATAGACGCTGAGGCAGGGGCCGCTTGTGCCAGAAGTGGTAGGTGTGTCATGAGCACTCTTTAACCTGCTTGTTTGATCACGTGCCCAACTCATCGGCAATTTCAGTCTTAAGGAGTGTTCAAACAAAATGCACTGTCTGGGGACTCTTACCAGCTTGGATGACTTACAGAAGAAAGAAAAGGGTTTCTTCATTAGTAAGCATGCAGACACCTTAAATCCAAGGGCTAATCTCCATAGTTGGCAATGGAAAAGATCTCAGAGGAGGAGAATTTTGTAGCTAAGTCTTGGTAGGAGAAAAGTTTGAAACGCCCTCATTTGTTAAACCTGGAAAATGAGGTCTTGCCTGCATTTAGGAATGCAGCAAATTTTGTTACTTAAAAATCTTGAAAATGAAAGCCACAGTGGATTGATTTAGAGAATGAGGATGAAAATAACAATGTACTCAATTTACTTTGTTCCTTTGCTGTTTTCTAACTGGGCAAGTCATTTAACCCCATGCATCTCAGTTTTTTCATAAAAGAGTACTTATAATTCTTTTTTTTTTTAAAGAAATCTCCATTTTAATTTTTTATTTATTAATTTATTTATTTTTGGCTGTGTTGGGTCTTCGTTTCTGTGCGAGGGCTTTCTCTAGTTGCGGCAAGTGAGGGTCACTCTTCATCGCGGTGCGCGGGCCTCTCACCATCGTGGCCCCTCTTGTTGCGGAGCACAGGCTCCAGACGCACAGGCTCAGCAGTTGTGGCTCACAGGCCCAGCCGCTCCGCGGCATGTGGGATCCTCCCAGACCAGGGCTTGAACCCCTGTCCCCTGCATTGGCAGGCGGATTCTCAACCACTGCGCCACCAGGGAAGCCCAAGAGTACTTATAATTCTATATACTAAGCCTACGTGACTGATTAATAACACAGCCAAGATTAGAAATTAAGTTTCTGTCTTTCTAACTCCAGCCTCTTTCCCTGACCTAGAGTTCAAGGCCACAGGAAGGAGGGAGACAATAATAGCATAACTATTAAAAAGGGCAATAGAGAAAGGGATATTATTGAATCATCGTAGTACATGTAAGGATGGAAGAAAATTACAGTCGCAAAGTCTACTATTAAAATCAGAATTTCTAACATTTAATATTATACAAAATAATGAGTGTGAAATTATGTGAGGAACTTTGGCGAGGGCAGGTGATGGTCAATGGGTGGCTTTAATGGCAGGCCATGGTTCACAGGCTCAAAACTAAGGCTTCAGAAGACTCCTGAGGAATCAGAGGCATGAAACCTAAAGTTTTTATTATATCTTAAAATAGAAGGAATTCCTTATGTCCATTTTAAGGATGGATGAATTAAGGTATGAATGCTAAAAGCACTCATTAGAACCAAAAAGTAAGGGGCTAAGAAAGATCAACCCCAGTTATCACTAGTTAGTTTATCTGCCTTCTATCTTCTGAGAAGCATAATTCTGTTTGTGATAAAATTCTAAAGGTTAAAATAGCATACAGAACTATGCAACTGCTTTTTGAATTGCTGGTTTAATAAAGTGGACTTTTCCCTGGGAAATGATTGTGATTTTCTGCTAAAGGTCTTTATCTCTTTGTTAATCTGCATATTAGAGAATCTGTGAAGTTAACAAATACTTCCCTGTGAAAGTTGTAGACATAAATGCAATATAAAGACATAAAGGTCCTTTATTCCTTCTCTCATTGATGAGTTCAGTGATCAGCATTGAGTACAGGGCTGACTACATAATTTGCGGGGCCCAGTGCAGAACGGAAACGCGGGAGCCAGGGTTGGAGCGGTCCAGCAGGGAGTCACCTGCATTGAGATGGCATTTAAAGAGGTCGGTCTGTAGTGAGATCAGCCTGGAAGAGGGTGTGGCTGGAGACGAGAAGCCGACAGAGTCCCCAGCCATGCCAGCAACTGGAGTTTGAGCCTAGGGAAGAGGAGGAACTGGCAAAGGATGCCCGCAAGGAGAAGCTAGTGAAGTAGGAGAAAATTTGCAGCTTGAGGAATCGCTGAAGCCAAAAGAATAAGGTGCTTTAGAGGATGGTGTTGTCCCAAGTACGGACTCCTACTAAGAAACTTGGTCAGGTGATCATGGACACGTGACCCTGGATTTGGGGACACTGAGACTCTCAGTGACCTTGACCAGAGTGGTTTCAGTGGAGTAAAGGGAATGAAGCCTGACTGGAGTGGAATGAAGAGTGAAAGAGAGCAGGGAAATGGGATGGAACCGAGTGGTTCCTCAAGGGAGCTGTTCTTCTAAGATGGGAGGAACCAGAGCTGACAAAACTGTTACTGAGGGAGGAGTCTGTGGGCTTCAGTTGGAAGACTCTCCAGAAGTTTCCATGGGTATGAGGAGTGGGATGATGGAGACTCTTCTTCTGAGCTGGAAATTACAGGGGCACAGGTGACCCTGCCCCCAATACATCTCTCATTACTATGTTTTCAATATGTAAATCCACTCACAGGACTCCCTTCCTTAAACTCTTTAATGATTTTCTGTTATCCTCACTATAAATTCCAACCTCTTGAGTTCATCACGTCATTTTCCTTGTCTGTCTCCACATACTTCAGGGACACTCCACCACTCTTGGGTTCTCTTTTGTTGCCAGTCTACTAATGATGTTTCCTCTACTCTTGGGCTAACGCTTATTCATCTTCCAGATCTCAATTTAAATGCCACGTTTTCTGGGAAGTCTTTTCTAACCCCTAGACTTGTTATAGTCTTTACATTTTATTTTATCTACTTGTTTACTTAGTTACTTTTTTCACTAGACTCTAAGTCCAAGGAAGGCAAATATTCTGTTTGCCTTGTTTAAGGAGTATTTCCAATGCCTCCTACACAGTGCTTTGCACATTAAAGGCATCCCACCCCCAATTTTTCTTAAGTGTTGATGAGTCAGTCTGAATGCATAAAAGGGGATGCAGTAGGGAAGGGGCTGGGCAGCCTTTTGTTTTGGGGGGTGTCTAGCCTGGTGGTCTAAGCAAAGATTCTGGAGGCAGATTTCCTGCTTTTATATTCTGGTTCTACCACTTATTAGTTCTATGACCTTGGGTAACATAATAAAACATTCTGTGCCCATCCTCTTTTATATAAAGTGGGGATAATAATAGCACCTATCTTATAAAGTTGTGAGAATTAAATGAGTTTAAATGTGTAGAGTACTTTGAACCACATACAATCATTATTATTGTACTTACATTCCCTATTAAAATAATCATTCATAGTTTTTGTCTTAGAGAAAGTAATAGATACATTTTAAAAAACCAAAAACAACCCTCAGAAAATCTCTTTGATTTGCATAGAGTTAGCTGGATAAAGAACATCTCACTAGAAAAAAAATTGGCAAAGCTTATCTACAAGGGAAGATTAACAGTAAGAAATGATTAAGATTGTGATTTCATCATTGATGAAATTACTATGGATTTTGAGTATAAAAACCATATTTACACATTGTGTTCAGAAAATTAGCTGAGAAGGATTTTAAGGATCAATCACCTTTCATATTTGTTCACCCAAATCACTCCACAGCCACCAGAGCAATGTCAGTTTCTCTCTTATTACATATTGAACTCACGGGACTGAGGGGAAATGGGGAAGAAAACACTCCCAGCAGCTATGGGGAAAGTAGACACCTCGTCAAAATTTATTGTTAGCTGAAAAAAGTCTAATCTTAGCACCTTTAATATAAAAATATGCTGACTGTTTCCTGAGTTTTCTTCTAGGATTTAAGGGATCCCTGGTTTTTAATTTCATCTTCTTATCTGTCTAAAATCTTCAAGTATATCATAGTATCAGAATCTTTGAAGCCCTTTGTAGTCATGTATTGTTGTAATTTACATGCTTGTGAGTTGACTGGGCTTGGTTGATCTTGGCTGGGTCTGTTAATGTGTCTGTGGGTTGGCTGATGCTGGGCTTGGTTAGAGCATCTCACCTGGGGAAGCTCTATTTCATGTGTCCTTTATCCTCTACTGGGAATATAGGTTAGCCCAGGCATTCCTTTCATGGTGATGGCAGAAGCTCAAGAGAGCAAGTAGAAACATGTAAGACCTTTGCATACTTTACTTATTGACAAGTCACATGGCTGAACTTGGGGTCAAGGGGTTTCCAAACACACATTTTTGCAGAATTGCAGTCTCATGGCAAAGGGCATAGCTATATGGAAGAATGAAGAACTAGGGCCATTAATGCAATCTACCACATTATATTTTGGAGGATGTAGAAGTGAAATATAGCTGAATTTAGTTATTATTAAACGTCTTTTCTTTAAGAGACTTTCCACTTTCGTTATCTGTAAAGAATTGTCCTTTAAATAGGTAATTTCATTAAAAATTAACTGTGTTTGCTCTTGGTTGCCAAATAAATACTTCATTAGTCCAATAGTTCATTTAGTATTTGCTCCCCCCATAGCTTGTTTGAAATCTGACCCAAAGATTTTCAGAATGTGTGTACCATGTATCTTGTTTGACTATTTTAGGTCTGTAGATAACATTTGATTGAGAGCCCAACTTTGCACCAATATTAACATCTCAGACCTATAATATCCTGTGTTGCTCACTTCCTACTTTTTCCAGTGTCACAAAAGCTTTTCTTTCTAGTAAACAAAGGAAGAAAAATAAATAATTTAGAAGTCATACCTGTCATCTCAAGTGGAGATTAGGTTGCCCTTCACAGTTCAAGTAGTGAATTGCATGAAATAACTGATTTGTTATGAGCAGTTTATTGCTTTTCACTATCTCAAGGATTTAATTAATTCAGCAACCAAATAAAATACAGGCAGGCATTGGGTTTCTACTTGAAAACTAGCAGCTCGACACAAAGATGAATAGTTTCCTTATACTTTACAGGAAAAAAATAAAAACTAAGTACTGATATATCTTTGTAAAGAATTTCTTAAATCAAAATTTCAAAGCAGTTTGCAAGTATGTGGTACTACACTCTGGAAAGATTATTTAATGTGTGACATACCAGTTTTATCTGGGTACAGCTTCAGAGAGTACAATCTATGGTTTTTATGAGTGTCTTTGGTGATGGTTGATAAGGAATTTCAAGTTTAAGGTGAGTATACACGAATGGATGTGCCAGGTGAGTGTAGGACAGGGGTGAGGCATCATCAGACAGTTCAAGAGAAATGGTGAAGTGGGTGGTGGTATTTGCCCTGGGGCCCCTTATATGAACCGTTTTTTCTGCCATTTCCCATTTCCAACACCATCAATTCCTTCTTCTGTTTAAGCATCTGGTACCCTCATGATTGCTCCCACACACCTCTCTTAAAACCAGTGCTATGCTGATAATGTTTAACAGCCAGCTATCTTTATATTTTTTAATTTATTTATTTTGTTTATTTATTTTTGGTTGCATTGGGCCTTCATTGCTGTGTGCAGGCTTTCTCTAGTTGCAGCGAGTGGGGGCTACTCTTCGTTGCGGTGCGCGGGCTTCTAATGCGGTGACTTCTCTTGTTGCAGAGCACAGGCTCTAGGTGCATGGGCTTCAGTAGTTGTGGCTCATGGGTTCTAGAGCGCAGGCTCAGTAGCTGTGGCACACGGGTTTAGTTGCTCCACAGCATGTGGGATCTTCCCGGACCAGGGCTCGAACCCGTGTCCCCTGCCTTGGCAGGCGGATTCTTAACCACTGTGCCACCAGGGAAGCCCCAGCCAGCTCTCTTTAAAAAAACCCCTGGTTTGTAACATTGGCCATTTTCTGTAGTGTAAATATTCCCATAGTGGTTAATTTGAAGCCACCAACATGCTAACAGAGCACATTGAATGCAGAGTTGGAAAGAGAGTCACACCATTGACTGTGAGCCAGCTTCAGCACACCACTGTTGAAACCCAGGCCCTGAAAGTGAAGGATATACTGGCTACATAAAGAGTTAGATGCAGAGATGTGAAAAGAGACCCCAGACTCGTGTTATGTGGTATTTGGGGGCTGGGGTACATGGTGGGTTGTAATCTAAGATCTCCAGTAACCAAAAGTCCAGGCACACATTTACCATTCCCCCTCTCACCTTTGGTCTAATTGCCAAGATATAGACACAATTGCAGTTTCTATTCATGAAGATCTGGGAATTAAAAGTAATTTTACTCTGTATCATTTGAACTGCCACATTCTGACCCTCTCCCCTGAAGAGATTCAATGACGTGAATGATGGCTTTCCATTTATCACGCCCTCATTGAAATCAAGTCCAGGGTGGGGCAGTCACCATCACACACCATCACACCATCGCTCTGCCAGCAATGAGGGCCATAAGCTCCAGAAAAGCATTGCGAATCTGGAGAATGGTGACAGACCTGGTAGAGCGCATGGGCTTAGGTGAAGGTGACAGGTGGATGGCTGTCCCAATTCATATTTTGGCAGCTGCAAGATGGCTTTTTTTAAAAAACTAAAAGCAAAACAAAGCTGAAAATAGTATATGAATCTGTAGCAATGGCAAATTGTGTAATGAAATTTATGTAAGTTTCTAGTTTCCATGGGTTGGAGAAAATGCCTCTTTACATTTTGCTCCTTTTCTCTGTGTCCAGGTCTTTGTGTTTTCTGACAACCTACTGCCTATGAAGTGGGCTACTAACCTGCTCCTGTAACAGGTTGAGGGCAAGGGTTAATGTGGGATGGACTGGGTTTCTTTGTTGTTTTTTGGGTTTTTTTTATACTGATTTATCCTTAAGACACCAGAAGTTTGATGCATGACTATTTCTGTCTTATAAAAATGATGACAGTATAACTGATTCACTTTGCTGTACAGCAGAAACTAGCACAACATTGTAAAGCACCTATACTCCAATAAAAATTAATAAAAAAATGATGACAACATAATTCACCAAGCTCTTATCCTGTGCTAGGCATTGTGCTACATTCTTTGAATGCAGTATCTTATTTCATTAATCTTATTAGGAGGTGACAAGGGGAGAAGAAATATACATCCTTCAAAAGGGTATCTAATATATTTGGGGACAGAATTTTTCTTTTGGTAAAAGTAATTGGTGATATTGAGTGGGACATACAGAGTCCTGAGATGCAATGAAGACAATCTCCATCAATCCTTTACTTTCAAAGACTCATGTACTGCATTTATTTTCCCGTTGTTTCCTTCATGCTTGTTATCTCATTTTCCACTGCTGATGAGAAGAGGTGTGCTCTGAACGGTCTCCTATAGCAAGCCCCTGAGATGTAACTGAACTACAGGGTCAGGATTATTTGTCTAAAAGGTTTATGGGATAGGGGCCTGACAAGTTTGTTCTGATTCAAAAGGAACCAGCAAAACAAGATTGGGGGCTCACTCATACATTTGGTGGTGTATTAGGCATGGTGTTGAATCTGCAGAAAAGGGAGATGCGTTCCTGACATCCCAGAGAGAAACGGAATGAAAGTTCCTTAGAAATACTGTCACACCTGGTGATATTGTGCTGTTGAAAAGTAGAAGTTAGGGCACCAACCTGGGAAACCCAGTCTCCAAGTATAGATTCTTTTAGAGAAGATGGTACCAGAATCTAAGACTGCAGATGGTTTTGGAAAACAGCATGTTTTCAGATTTGGGATTTCCAGAGTAGAATGATATTTTGTCATTTAGCTATTACTATGTAACAAGCTACTCCCAAACTCCACAGATTAGAACAATGAACATTTCTTTACTCTTGAGTATGGTCAGCTTGGCCTTAGCTTGGCTGGACTCTATCCTGTGTCTGTGAAGAACGAGGAGGTCAGTTGGGAGCTGGCTGGTCTAGGATGGCTTCACTGACATGCCTGCTGGTCAGCTATAGCTGAGGGGGTGGGGTGGGGCGCATGAAGTCACTGGTCTCATTCTCCAGCAGGGTGAGCTGGGCTTGTTTTCATGGAAGGGCAGGTTTCCAAGAAACCCTGGAAGCAGATGGACCTCTTGAGGTCTGGGTACAATGTTACTTCTGCTTGTTTTTTTTGTTTGTTTTTTTTTTTGGCCAAAGCAAATCACAAGACAGCTCAGATTCAAGCAGTGGAGAAACAGACCCAACCTCTTGATGGGAGGAGTTGTGGAATCACCGTGTAAAAGTATGATCCAGAGAGGCCATTCACTGGGCCATCAATGCAGTCAGCCTTTCATGGATGTAAAATTCATAATTCCCCAGGAGTACAAGACCAGCTCCAAGTTAGAATCATGGTTGAAATTCATCTTTGCTCTTCTGCCATTTCCCACATCTGATCCCTCTCTTTGTCCTTCAACAAGGTGACTAGTTTATACATCGTTCAGGAAAGCCTAGCTCTCTAAGATCTGTTAAAATATCACTAGCTAAAGTTTTGCTTTTTCCAGGTATATTTATATTTGAATGGAGTGTTTCTAAAATCCACAGTGATGGAATTTTGAGACGGTCTATTTGGTGGTAAGATAAATTCAGAAGGTAGCAAATACACCCTACAATTTTCAAATAACCTTAATTACTTGTAAGACTAACCTTGTTAGGAGTCAAATTGAATTTAATTAGTTAATTTATACATTAATTCATTCTGTTTTTCATTCTGTTACTTACTCCTCTGAGATGCTGGAGCTCTTACCAAGTGCCATCGTGTATTAGTTACGTCTCTTTGGTTTCTTGTGTAGATAAAAGAAACACAAACCAATAACTTGAGTTTAGAAGAGCACATTTCATCAGAATGTCCCCCAGAAGCCAAAGGCACAAATATGGTCAGGTCTCAAGAAGGACTGAAACAGGGACCAGGGACTCTGACATGAGACTTGCATTCTTTATCTCTCACCAGGATTTCGCTCTTCAGATCAGCCTCATCTGTCTCACTGCAGAGCTGCTGTGTGTGAAGCTGAGTCCGAGAGCTGGAAACACAGCAGTTAACCAAGCAGAGCTCATCTCTGCTCTCTTGGGGGCTACACACTCATGAGGGAGGTCAGAGGAACAAAACCAAGAAACAGTACATAAATAATATAATGTCAGGTAGAAATAAGGGCTACAAAGAAAAATAAGAAGGGATCTAGAGTCACGAGAAGAATTCTAGATAGGATACTGGGGAATGTGTCCATGAGGTGATGACTTTGGGGCAGAAACTTGACCGAGATAGAAGAGTGAGTAAGAACATTTATTTCTTGTTATCCCCTAACTTCCAGGGAAGGAGCGTTGTTGGCCCAGCTTAGATTTGTGCCCAGCACTGAGAGGAGGCTGGGGGTGAGGTGGGGGAGCTGAGTCTTGTGGTGCCAACATAGCTGCCCAGCATCTAAAACCATACAGATTGGTGGGAAGCTAGTTTCCAGAGAAAGAAGATACATGTTTCTCAGAGCTGCTGTAACAAATTGCCACAAACCTGGTGGCTTAACACAACAGAAATGTATTCGCTCACAGCTCTGGAGACCAGAAGTCCAAAATCAAAGTGTTGGCAGGGTCCCACTCCCTCTGAAGGCTCTAGGGGAAAATCCTTTCTTTCCTCCTCCAGCTTCTGCTGGCTCCTGGTGTTCCTTGGCTTGTGGCCTCATCACTCCAAAATCTGCCTCTGTCTTCACAGGCCCTCTTCCCTGTGTGCCTCTCTGTTTGTCATTCTCTGTCTCTTATATGGACACATCATTGAATTTAGGGCCCATCCTACCCTAGTAATATCTCAAGGCTTACATTAAGTACATCTGCAAAGACCCAATTTCCAAGTAAGTTCGCATTCTGAGGTTCAGAGTTACATGAATTTTGGGGGGGGCACCATTCAACCCAATAGAGGAGGGGAGAATGGTGGTTGGTCCTGGGGCTTGGAGAATGTCTGAGGATGTGTCCACTACCTGTACACTATGGTGGGTAATGAGGATACAGTTGTTGGTCCTAAGGAGCTCACTGTCTAGAAGTGAAGACAAGTTAATCTATGCTGGCAGAGAAGTGAGAGAACTGATAGAAGACTACACAATGCTATGGGACCCTGGATGGAAGTGTAATGCAACTCTGCCTGGGGGTGTCAGTGAAGGCCGCCCAAGGATGGGGTGTTGAATTCTCTTCTGTGAAGAGCAGAGGTGCATCCAGTGGATGCTGGGATTAGGACATGAAACAATCATTAAGGAAAGAAAGAGGGCCCTGTACTACTAAGTTACTATCCCTCTTTCCTTTTTTTTTTTTAATTTTAATTTTAATTAATTAATTTATTTTTTAACATCTTTATTGGAATATAATTGCTTTACAATGTTGTGTTAGTTTCTGCTGTATAACAAAGTGAATCAGCTATACATATACATATATCCTCATATCTCTTCCCTCTTGCGTCTCCCTCCCACCCTCCCTATCCCACCCCTCTAGGTAGTCACACAGCACTGAGCTAATCTCCCTGTGCTATGCGGCTGCTTCCCACTAGCTATTTTACATTTCGTAGTGTATATACGTCCATGCCACTCTCTCACTTTGTCCCAGCTTACTCCTCCCCCTCCCCGTGTCCTCACGTCCATTCGGTATCTCCATGTCTTTTTTCCTGTCCTGCCCCTAGGTTCTTCAGAACCTTTTTTTTTTTAGATTCCATATATATATGTTAGCATACGGTATTTGTTTTTCTCTTTCTGACATACTTCACTCTGTATGACAGACTCTATGTCCTTCCACCTCAGTACAAATAACTCAATTTCATTTCTTTTCATGGCTGAGTAATATACCATTGTATATATGTGCCACATCTTCTTTATCCATTCATCTGTCGATGGACACTTAGGTTGCTTCCATGTCCTGGCTATTGTAAATAGAACTGCAATGAACACTGTGGTACATGACTCTCTTTGAATTATGGTCTTCTCAGGGTGTATTCCTGGTAGTGAGATTGCTGGGTCGTATGGTAGTTTTATTTTTAGTTTTTTAAGGAACCTCCATACTGTTCTCCATAGTGGCTGTATCAATTTACATTCCCACCAACAGTGCAAGAGGGTTCCCTTTTCTCCACACCCTCTCCAGCATTTATTGTTTGTAGATTTTTTGATGATGGCCATTCTGACCTGTGTGAGGGGATACCTCATTGTAGTTTTGATTTGCATTTCTTTAATGAATAGTGATGTTGAGCATCCTTTCATGTGTTTGTTGGCAATCTGTATATCTTCATTGGAGAAATGTCTGTTTAGGTCTTCTGCCCATTTTTGGATTGGGTTGTTTGCTTTTTGATATTGAGCTGTATGAGCTGCTTGTAAATTTTGGAGGTTAATCCTTTGTCAGTTCCTTCATTGGCAAATATTTTCTCCCATTCACAGGGTTATCTTTTTGTCTTGTTTCTGGATTCCTTTGCTGTGCAAAAGCTTTTAAATTTCATTAGGTCCCATTTGTTTATTTTTGTTTTTATTTCCATTTTTCTAGGAGGTGGGTCAAAAAGGATCTTGCTTTTATTTATGTCATATAGTGTTCTGCCTATGTTTTCCTCTAAGAGTTTTACATTGTCTGGCCTTACATTTAGGTCTTTAATCCATTTTGAGTTTATTTTTGTGAATGGTGTTAGGGCATGTTCTAATCATTCTTTTACATATAGCTCTCCAGTTTTCCCAGCACCACTTATTGAAGAGGCTGTCTTTTCTCCATTGTATGATCTTGCCTCCTTTTTCAAAAATCAGGTGACCATAGGTGTGTGGGTTTATCTCTGGGCTTTCTATCCTGTTCCATTGATCTATATTTCTGTGTTTGTGCCAGTACCATACTGTCTTGATTACTGTAGCTTTGTGAAGTCTGGGAGCCTGATTCCTCCAGCTCCGTTTTTCTTTCTCAAGATTGCTTTGGCTATTTGGGGTCTTTTGTGTTTCCATACAAATTGTGAAATTTTTTGTTCTACTTCTGTGAAGAATGCCATTGGTAGCTTGATAGGGGTTGCATTGAATCTGTAGATTGCTTTGGGTAGTATAGTAATTTTCACAATGTTGATTCTCCAATCCAAGAACATAGTATATCTCTCCATCTGTTTGTATCATCTTTACTTTCTTTCATCAGTGTCTTATAGTTTTCTGCATACAGGTCTTTTGTCTCCCTAGGTAGGTTTATTCCTAGGTATTTTATTCTTTTTGTTGCAATGGTAAATGGGAGTGTTTCCTTAACTTCTCTTTCAGATTTTTCATCATTAGGGTATAGGAATGCAAGAGATTTCTGTGCATTAATTTTGTATCCTGCTACTTTACCAAATTCATTGATTAGCTCTAGTAGTTTTCTGGTAGCATCTTTAGGATTCTCTATGTATAACATCATGTCATCTGCAAACAGTGACAGTTTTACTTCTTCTTTTCCAATTTGGATTCCTTTTATTTCTTTTTCTTCTCTGATTGCCATGGCTAAAACTTCCAAAGCTATGTTGAATAATAGTGGTGAGAGTTGGCAACCTTGTCTTGTTCTGCATCTTAGTGGAAATGGTTTCAGTTTTTCACCATTGAGAACGATGTTGGCTGTGGGTTTGTCATATATGGCCTTTATTATGTTGAGGTAAGTTCCCTCTGTGCCTACTTTCTGGAGGGTTTTTATCATAAATGGGTGTTGAATATTGTCAAAAGCTTTTTCTGCATCTATTGAGATGATCGTATGGTTTTTCTCCTTCAGTTTGTTAATATGGTTTATCACATGGATTGATTTGCGTATACTGAAGAATCCTTGCATTCCTGGGATAAACCCCACTTGATCATGGTGTATGATCCTTTTAATGAGCTGTTGGATTCTGTTTGCTAGTATTTTGTTGAGGATTTTTGCATCTGTGTTCATCAGCGATATTGGCCTGTAGTTTTCCTTTTTTGTGACATCTTTGTCTGGTTTTGGTAACAGGGTGATGATGGCCTCATAGAATGAGTTTGGGAGTGTTCCTCCCTCTGCTATATTTTGGAAGAGTTTGAGAAGGATAGGTGTTAGCTCTTCTCTAAACGTTTGATAGAATTTGCCTGTGAAGCCATCATAGTCCTGGGCTTTTGTTTGTTGGAAGATTTTTACTATCCCTCTTTTCAAAGGGGGAGAAAAGCCTAGAAACTTGAGTACATATTTTAGAATCAGCATAGATTTGAAGCCCTGAATATGGTCAGGTGGATTTCTGCCAGAGGCAGGCGACTCTCTCTGTAGACTCATGGCTGTTTTCATGATGTTCCCACTCAGCCTGGTGCCCCTTCCTCTGTCCCCATCAGCCCACTTCGTTTAGTGCAGCTGCCATTACACAGCAAGGGCTTTCACTGAAGACAAGAAATCTTACTAATAAGAAATGTATTAATATTCTTAAGTGTCGTGCTGAGAGGCTTTTAACATTGTGGCTGCAGTCATGTCTTAGATATACCGGAATCATATCTCCTAACATAGGGAGAGAAAAGGCTTTTGCTTTCTGCTAGATGTTTCATACAATGTGTAATTAGGTTCAAGAGATGCCAAGCCAGATGCTTTCTGTAATTTTGGAGAGCTCAATCCCTTTGCCCACACATGCAAAGGGGTGAGATTTTGAGAGACATTGGAGACCCACTCTGCATCTGAAGCCCTGAGCTGCTTGCTTACTATATTTCCTGTTCCTTGGTTCCATTTGCTAGTAGAAGGAATAACCTACATAATATTAATATGAGTGTCTGTAGACAGAAGACTTCTATTTAGCCATTGCTAGACATCCAGACTTCTAGTCTCTTCTTGGAATAGGTTTTCCTTCATTCTTTCCTTGGCTTTGTCAACCATGATATTTTTGTGATGAAATCTTGTTATTTGAGATATACAATGAGTCAGTGGGACTCCACTGCAAAATCAGAATATCAAAGAGGGAATTTGTTCCAAGAAAGTCTGTGAGATTGGCTGTCTGATCTGAGAGAAAAGAGGAAGAATTAGAATAAGTACATTTAAGAGAATGCATGTAATTACAAAGTACTTTTAATATGGAATTTAAACACAAATTTTGTTGGTATGCTAGATGTAAACAAGGCCAATGAAGAGATAGTGTTGATTACGAGATAACTCATTCCTTTTTTTTGGTCTTTATTGTATTTAGTGTTGTTTTATTCATATTCAAAAGCAAGCTAACACATTATATCTTTGTTGTTCCAAATAAAATAGGCCTTTATACTAAACACTGAGGGTTTGGAGAGAGAGATTGCTGGGACTCGAAGTTTTCCAGGGACAAAGCTCTGGATCAGTCCTCAGTGTCTGCCACCGTCCCTCAGGGAGGGGCCAGTCATGCAGAAGCCAGAAATTAGCACAGGTAGGGAGAAACCATCATGTGGGTTTTCAAAGGATTAGGAATGCTTTAGCATCCCTGGCCTGAAATTAACATTTTAGTGATAACACCTCATGAGGGGTATCTCTTTAAGCAGTTACTAGTGATTTATCCTGTCATGTGATGAGAGGATCATGGAACAGTTTGCAGAATCATGCAAAGTGGAGTACCTGATGATGCTCCTGAGATCTGAGGAAACTTTGGAAAACACACGGAAGGACCCTTTTGCAGCCGGGGTCGTATTTAGAGTGAGGGCTTTGGGATGGCAGACCAGAGCTTACATCCGGGCTCTGTGACTTTCTGACTTGTGTCCTTCTGTAAGTCATTTATCCTCTCTAACTCTGTCTCCCCTGATCTCAAGGGGAGATACACCACCACCTTGTTTCAGCCTCACTGTGATCACTGAATGCAGTGTCAGAGCCCTGGCATGGAGCGGGCGCTAAATAAATGGATATTCTCCTCTGTTTCCCAATTTCCTCTAGAGCCAGATTTTTTCACTCCACGTTCTTGCCACTAAGCCAGTTTTGCACCTTGCCATCATCTAATGGTTTTCAGTGTGAGAGAGATATCCTGTCCCCTCCATTACTTCTGTGCCACCCAACTAGCAACCCTTGTTCTGAGTCTGGCTCCCTCCTGGGTTCGGGTCCTACACCTCCAAGGGCATGCTGGCATTTCTACTTGGATGCTCTGCCATCTCATCAAATTCCTCATCTGTTTAATCTCAGATTGAATTTACCACTTCATCCTCAGAGCTGATTTTCCTTTCTAGTTTTTGTGTCATTCTTCCAGCCATTCTAATGGGAACTAAGAATGATCTTTGATGTACCCTTCTCCTTGGAATCTTTTATAGTAGGCTCCAAATGCCACTGATTCCCCGCCCTGCCCCCTTACCCTCAATGCTCTTTGTACCTGCTATTTCTTTTTTCTTCTTTTCATCATTTACTCATTGAATATATTGATGGAGCACCTTTTATGTGCCATTGCAACAAGTCTAATTAAATGCTTATCATCTCATTTTTACACTCTTGTAATGACCTCGTAACTGATTTCAGAAGTCGGACTCTGGAGCCAGATTTCCCGGATTCAGATCCTGACTCTGCAAATTTCTATCTATAGGACTTTGAGGAAGTTACTTAAGCTCTCTTAGCCACAGATTTCTCATTTATAAGGTGGCAATCATGACAGCGCTTATCTCATAGAGTTGATAGGAGGAGTAAGTGAGTTAGTATATGTGAAGCACTTAGAGTAGTACCTGGCTCATAATAAATATGACATAGATGATGAGTATTCACCGGGTTCCCTCTCTCTCTACTTCCCCTCTCTGTAGTGCTTCCTTCATCTGATTTTTTTTGAATTTGCTTTTAATAAAGCTTTCATCAGATCAGTTTTTAGTTTAGGGAGTCCTCAATCCCTACAGAATAAAATCATTTCCTTTGCTTGACTTTCAAGAGCCTGTATATTTTTGGCCCCAGCCTCACCTCCTGCTATTCACAAGCTCTCTCCTCCGCCATTGTGAACTTGTGTTCACCGTGGGAGAAGCTCCTTCTGTTTGCATGGTCCTTTCTAGCGTTAACTGGTTTCTCATGTGTCAGGATCCTGGCTAGCACCTCCTTTACCGTCCTCTGCTCGCTCTCCATGCCTTATCTAGAATGCTTCTTCCCTCCCACCCCCATTTTTTTTTTAGCATCTTTATTGGAGTATAATTGCTTTACAGTGTTGTGTTAGTTTCTGTTGTATAGCAACGTGAATCAGCTATACGTATACCTATATCCCCATATCTCCTCCATCTTGCAACTCCTTCCCACCCTCCCTATCCCACCCCTCTAGGTGAACACAAAGCAGCAAGCTGATCTCCCTGTGCTATGTAGCTGCTTCCCACTAGCTATCTATTTTACATTTGGTAGTGTATATATGTCCATGCCACTCTCTCACTTTGTCCCAGCTTACCCTTCCCCCTCCCCGTGTCCTCAAGTCCATTCTCTACATCTGTGTCTTCATTCCTGTCCTGCCCCTAGGTTCTTCAGAACCTTTTTTTTTTTTTTTTTTTAGATTCCATATATATGTGTTAGCGTATGGTATTTGTTTTTCTCTTTCTGACTTACTTCACTCTGTATGACAGACTCGAGGTCCATCCACCTCACTGCAAATAACTCAATTTTGTTTCTTTTCATGGCTGAGTAATATTCTATTGTATATATGTGCCACATCTTCTTTATCCATTCATCTGTCGATGGACAGTTACCACCCCAAATTTGTATATCTTTTCAGTCTCACTTTTTCTAGAGATTTTTCTCAGGACACTCAGGTCCTCAGTGGTACATGTGAATTCTTAAGAGCATTCATTTAGTCTTCTTTCCTTACTGTAGTACAGTGTACCCATTTCTATGCTTTGCCGTCTTCCTTACCAGATTTTGGTTCCACATCATTTAGGGTAAGAATTGACAAGCTTTTTCTGGAAAGGGCCAGGTAGAAATGTTTTTAGGCTTGTGGGCCATACTGTCTCTGACACTCCTGTCAACTACTCAGCTTTGCCTTTGGGACATGAAAGCAGCCATAGATGATAGACAAACAAGTGAGTGGCTGCCTTCCAAAACAACTTTACTTACAAACACACGTGGCAGGCTGGATTTGACCTCTGGCTGTAGTTGCCAACCCCTGATCTAGGGAAGTGTCTGTCATATACTGAGATGTTAAGTAAAATGCTATTGATGGAGTGATTTTGAATGTGAGAAGATTTTGGTTGGGTTCTAATGGCTCTGTGACCATCTCCACATGTGGGCAGGGGAGATTCACCCACTACTTGGGGACCTACAGTAGCTGCACTTGGAAAAACCACAAAATTCTTGCCGTATAACCATCCCTGCTCTTCGCAGAAATCCTATCTAAACCCCTGATAGTGGAGAAAGACGGGAAGTGGGGGAAGGATGGCTGCCGGGAGGAAAGTCTGATCACCATGGAAACAGCTTTCTGCATTCCTGCATTGTTCTGTGAACACCAGGTGGTTCACAAACAGCCAAGAAGCATCTGAACTTATTTTGAAGAGATAAGGGCTTTCGACAATACGCAGAAAAATGCATTTGCCTTGGTCACCGGCCCATGTGTGCCCGAATGATTTTTCTGAGTACCTGACCACCATTGTTTGCTGAACAGCCTTGGAAAACTTTTTTTAAAACTGTTTAAACACAGAAGACAACAGTGATTGAAGTTTTGGATATTCTTTCTTTCCTTTTAGACTGTAGACTGATGTTAGACAAGTGTGGCTAATCAGATTTACCATTTCTTTATATTTTATTACTTCAACAAATGGGACAGGAAAACTCTCCTAATATTCAAAGCTCCTCAAGATTTCATGAAACTATTTAAAAGATTTATTATGTTTTTCTCCCTAGAGTTTTTTGCTCAGTTTTAAATAGTGACCATTTCAACTGTCACTTCCAATGGAAATTTACTCTTTTTAAAATCCACCTCCCCCCTTTTTGCCATGTAATCAATTGCAGATCAGGCTCTTTGAGGTATGGCATGTAATAATTACTTTCTATAATTAATTTAAGTCTCGAAGTCTAAGCTCTTTATTTCCCTATGAGGAGAGATACCTGAGGAGTAAAGAAATCAGAGGCTAAAGCAGGTACTGGGAAATAGTACCCAGATTAATAAAAGTCCTATCAGAGTACAAGGATGGTGAATCTTGGCTTGAGATAATGGAATTAAGTTCCAATTAAAGACACTGATGAGTTGAGTAGGGCTGAATGCTCAGAGAAATGCTGCCAAAATGTGTGGCCTCTATATGACAGCCTAGCCCCTAGGAACTGTGAATGTGACCTTATTTGGAAATAGAGTCATTGCAGTTATAATCAAGTAAATATGAGGTCATACTGGATTAGGGTGAGCCCTGATCCAAAGACTGATGTCCCTATAATAAGGTGGAAATATGGACACAGACACCTAGAGAGGAGAAGGCCATGTGAAGATGGAGACAGAGGTTGGAGTGATGCATCGACAAACCTTGGATTGCCAAGGAATGCCAGGGATTCTGGTAACCATCAAAATCTGGCAGTGGCAAGGAGAAATCTTCCTCTAGAGCCTTCAGAGGGAGCATGGCCCTGCTGACAACTTGATTTTGGACTTCTGGTCTTTAGGACTGTGAAACATTAAATTTCTGTTGTTTTAAGCCACCCAATTTGTGTTACTTTGTTATAGCATCCCTAGGAAACTTATACAACTTGTATTATTATTTAAATAACATATTTTATAAAAAATTGATTCTTTTTTAACATATACACATTCATTTAAAGAGTCAGCTTTACAGCACTACTGTGCATGGAGAAGCAATACCTTTTTCACATATAAAGTTACTACAGAAGAAATATGAAATTCTGGCCCTAAAACTTGTTTGTCAGTGAACTAACCAAGGGCTTGCTTCAGCTGTCCTCTGGATAACAACTCTGGTTTAACAGCTGGGTGCCCTTTGCATTGATTTAACCCTCCCTTTTCCAGACTTTGAGGCAAAGAAGTTCCAGCTGAAATCTTTAACTTTCTATGTGATTGGTGCATCAGAACACTTTCGGTTGAAACTAACAGGAACCCCGATTTGAACTGTCTTAGACAATAAGGAAATTTATTATCTCAAGTGACAGGAAGTCCAGAGACAATATAGGCCTCAGGTACAGTATGATCATGGCTCTGGATCAACTTCTCTGCTCTTTTCTCCACTCTGCCTTTCTCCATGTGTTTATAAGTGGGCTTCTCTCAAGGTTACAAGATATAGTTCCTAAGTGAAGGAATATGGTGGACTGAAGGACAGGTATGTGGGTGGGTAGGAGAGAGAAAGAACCTCTCCCACACCTTGGGTTATGCAGACTTTCCCTTCAGTTGACTGGGTCTACTTAGGACATGTGTACATCTCTGAACCAATAACAACTCTTGCCGGGGGAATGCTATGCTCTGGGCTCATGAACCATCCATTGGCAAGCTTGATATGGGTTGGCTAAGACTGGTTCAAACGTGCTTTGGCTGGACTAAAAATCTGGACTAAATTAGACCTCTATTAGGAAATGTCATGGAGGGATTAGGTGCCGAGCAGGCAAATGACAATGACCTTCACACTCCTCAGGCTGCATAACACCTAACAACACCCTTCTTCACATGACTGCACCCCCATCCCTCCCCATACCAGTAGAGGATGGTGAAGGAGATGCTAGCCACATTTAGGGGTCTACTGCCTCCAGAACCCCACTGCCTATCACCAATTTCTGTACCAGTCTTAGTTGCAGTCAACAGAAACAGACTCTGTTTATTTTAAGCAGAATAGCAACTTACTGAAAGGATACTGGGTACCTCACAAAATTGTTGAGAAGACTGGAGCACTAGGTTTGGAAAACAGTCATGATCAAGGAGGCTGCACATCAGAGCCACAGCAAATTCTTTTCACAGCCTCACGCTGGCAAGGACCAGCCACTGCTACTGGACTGTGGTCACCACAGCTTGTAGCGGCACCACTGCTGCACCTGGAAAGTAGATGCTGATGCTTCTTCCATGTTCCTCAGCTAGATTTCCTGTTCCTGTTTCATTACATCACTATCTCCAGACGCATCTGGTTGGCTAAGTGTATTGGGCTTCGCTTCCAGGAATGCTGTGAAAGCAGCTTTCTAGTGTTTTCAGCTTCTGCAGAAAGAGACAGGGTCTGCCTTACCTGGGACTTCTAAGGTGCAGAATTCTCTATACAGAGAAAGGAGATGAGGACACTGGGTCATTAAAAAGACATGACTTCATTTCAGCTGAGTATACACCTGTTAGTTGCATTTACTGTGAATTCACAGTTAAGTTTTAATTTACAGCATTTTTCAAAGTTCAGTGGGTGTCTCAGTAATATCAAATACCATTTATAAAATGACCATAAAATGTTTCAAGAGCTATTTGTAGCTAATCTCTAATTTTCACAGCTCTCAAAGTAGATATATGATCCTAATACTAATGATGATGATCGTGCTAACTACAAAACTTATAGTAATTAGGATTCATGCATGTTACAGGACAGGCCCCATGCTAAGTGCTTCATCTGTAGAGCCTCATTCAACCTTCCCCTTTTATTGTTCCAGTTTTATTCATGAGGAAACTGAGGCCTGAGAGCTTGTGTAACTAGTCCAAGGTCAACCGGGTAGAGAGAGTTGGAGACAAAGACTGGAATCAGTCTAGATGACTCCATTGCTGGCACTTTCCCCTGTAGCACACTCCAAGACTAGAAAAAATAAGGGTTGCAGCAAAGTTGAGTTCTGGTCTTGGATTTGGCCCAAATTTGTAATTCAACTTTGCTTTAGCTTTGACTTCTGGAAGGCCAAGTAGCTAAATGCTCCTTTCACTGTCATTTGTAGCATCCTTGAACTCTTGATCAGCAAATTGTCATCACATAGTTTTCATTGTATCTAAGCAATATATCAACATCAGTAGTGTGAACAAATCTTGTCATTTGGGTTCATTGTCAATATCTGAATATTCACATTCACACAAAGTAAGCATTCCCAATGTAACCTGAAGTGAAAATTTCCTTATCAGCCATATGTTTAAATTATATCAGTTGATTGAAATATTTATTATTACAAGACTGAAATGCTTTAAATTAACGGTGATTACTGGAGTTGTTAGCTTTATGTAACAAAAACAGTTATTAAAGACTTTAAAATGGTTAAATAAATTAGAAACTAGATTGATAGTTAATGTGAATTAGCTAGATTCATTAGCTAGATAGCTTTACAAAGATTATCATTTAATTTTTGAATCAAAAACCATCTATAAACTTTTCAATAATAACACAAGATTGAATAAATAAATTAGATTATATTATAATTCTACTCTTCAATGGTTTATTTGGTATGCTGCAATTCTTATTTTAAAAGTATAATCTTTAAATAATTTATGGAATTTTTAGTCATTTAATTCTTTGGAGGCCTTGAGTCTTTTTTTTTTTTGGAAGTTCAGCTGTTATTTTTAAGGATAATTTTCTACATGTAATAAATTTATCTCTTGACTTTTGATTTTTTGTTTTTGTTTTTTTATAATTTTATGGAGTATAGTTAATTTACAATGTTGTGTTAATTTCAGGTGTACAGCAAAGTGATTCAGTTATACATATACATATATTAATTCTTTTTCAGATTATTTTCTTATATAGGTTATCACAGAATATTGAGTAGAGTTCCCTGTACTATATAGTAGGTCCTTGTTGGTTATCTATCTCATATATGGTAGTGTATGTATCTTAATCTCAAACTCCTGATCTATCCCTCTCCCTGCCCACGTTTTCCCATTGGTAATCGTAAGTTTGTTTTCAATATCTGTAAGTCTGTTTCTGTTTTGTAAATAAATTCATTTGTATCATTTTTTTAAATTAGATGCTACATGTGAGTGATATCATATGATATTTATCTTTGTCTTTCTGACTTCACTTAGTATGATAATCTCTAGGTCCATGAATGGTGCTGCAAATAGCATTATTCCGTTCCTTTTTATGGCTGTGTAATATTCCATTGTATATATGTACCACTTCTTTATCCACTCCTCCGTCAATGGAGATTTAGGTTGCTTCCATGTCTTGGCTACTGTAAATAGTGCTGCAATGAACGTTGGAGGTGCATGTATCTTTTCCAACTATGGTTTTCTCCTGGTATATGCCCAGGAGTGGGATTACAGAACCATATGGTAGTTCTAGTTTTGGCTTAAGGAACCTCCATACTGTTCTCCATAGTGGCTGTATCAATTTACATTCCCACCAACAGTGTAGGAGGGTTCCATTTTCTTCACACCCTCTCCAGCATTTATTGTTTGTAGACTTTTTGATGATGGCCATTCTGACAGGTGTGGTACCTCATTGTAGTTTTGATTTGTATTTCTCTACTACTTAGTGATGTTGAGTATCTTTTCATGTGCTTTTTGGCCATCTGTATGTCTTCTTTGGAGAAATGTCTGTTTAGGTTTTCTGCCCATTTTTGGATTGGGTTGTTTGCTTTTTTGATATAGAGCTGCATGAGCTGTTTGTATATCTCTCCACTTTTGAAAAGCATTTACTGTCTTTCACTCATTAATTAATTCATTCATTCCATCCATCTACAGATAGTTATTGGTGCCTTTTTTTGTGCTGAGAATTGCCCTTATTTTTCTCATTTTGTCTGGAACAGTGATAACTTTGGCTCTGTGCAGAGAGTGGTAATGACACCTCAGAACTTACTACCATTAAGGTTCCCCCTCTGGGATGCCTTGCCTTGTGCTCACCACATTTTTTCGTAGGGGTGCCTCTGATGGACTGAGATTATCAGAAGTTTAACTCATCTCCTACCTAAAAATAAATCAGCCCTCAGCACTTAAAAGAACTTTCGGGATTTCTTCTTGTGATCTTGACATTTCATTGCTGAAAGAGATTAGGTATTTTTCAAACTTGGAGGCCTAATCCGGGTCATTTATAGACATTTTTAAAAAAATTGGCTTAAAGGGTTTATTCAGCGGTTCCAGAGGATATTTCCATTTTTCCATACAGGCTGCAAAGAGATATTTAACAACACAAAATGCTCAGAAAATGTATATTATACTCAAAAATCAAGTCTTTTTGATCTTTTAGTGGACATCTTTCTTCCATGGTAGTGTTTCATTTTACTATGTTGAAAAATCCATGGCTTTAAAATTTACTATAGTATGTAATTATTTCAGTTTTTAATTCAATAGAGCTGTTATCCATAGTTATTTGGGGTTTTTTTCTTTGTTCTTTTTTAACATCTTTATTGGAGTATAACTGCTTTACAATGTTGTATTAGTTTCTGCTGTATAACAAAGTGAATCAGCTATATGTATACATATATCCCCATATCCCTTCCTTCTTGCGTCTCCCTCCCACCCTCCCTATCCCACCCCTCTAGGTGGTCACAAAGCACCGAGCTGATCTCCCTGTGCTATGCGGCTGCTTCCCACTAGTTATCTGTTTTACATTTGATAGTGTATATATGTTAATTCCACTCTCTCACTTCATCCCAGCTTACCCTTCCCCCTCCCTGTGTCCTCAAATCCATTCTCTATGTCTATGTCTTTATTCCTGTCCTGCCCCTAGTTTCTTCAGAACCATTTTATATATTTTTTAGATTCCATATATATGTGTTAGCATACATATTTGTTTTTCTCTTTCTGACTTATTTCACTCTGTATGACAGTCTCTATGTCCATCCACCTCACTACAAATAGTTCAGTTTTGTTTCTTTTTATGGCTGAGTAATATTCCATTGTATATATGTGCCACATCTTCTTTATCCATTCATCTGTTGATGGACACTTAGGTTGCTTCCATGTCCTGGCAATTGTAAATAGTGCTGCAATGAACATTGTGGTACAAGTCTCTTTTTGAATTATGGTTTTCTCAGGGTATATGCCCAGTAGTGGGATTGCTGGGTTATATGGTAGTTCTACTTTTAGTTTTTTGAGGAACCTCCATACTGTTCTCCCTAATGCCTGTATAAATTTACATTCCCACCAACAGTGCAAGAGGATTCCCTTTTCTCCACATCCTCTCCAGCATTTATTGTTTCTAGATTTTTTGATGATGGCCATTCTGACTGGTGTGAGGTGATACCTCATTGTAGTTTTGATTTGCATTTCTCTAATGATTAGTGATGTTGAGCATCCTTTCATGTGTTTATTGGCAATCTGTGTGTCTTCTTTGGAGAAATGTCTATTTAGGTCTTCTGCCCATTTTTGGATTGGGTTGTTTGTTTTTTTGATATTGAGCTTCATGAGATGCTTGTAAATTTTGGCAATTAATCCTTTGTCAGTTGCTTCATTTGCAAATATTTTCTCCCATTCTGAGGGTTGTCTTTTGGTCTTGTTTATGGTTTCCTTTGCTATGAAAAGATTTTAAGTTTTATTCGGTCCCATTTGTTTATTTTTGTTTTTATTTCCATTTCTCTAGGAGGTGGGTCAAAAAGGATCTTGTTTTTTATGTCATAGAGTGTTCTGCCTATGTTTTCCTCTAAGAGTTTTACATTGTCTGGCCTTACATTTAGGTCTTTAATCCATTTTGAGTTTATTTTTGTATGTGGTGTTAGGGAGTGATCCAATTTCATTGTTTTACATGTAGCTGTCCAGTTTTCCCAGCACCACTTATTGAAGAGACTGTCTTTTCTCCATTGTATATTCTTGCCTCCTTTATCAAAGATAAGGTGACCATAGGTGTGTGGGTTTATCTCTGGGCTTTCTATCCTGTTCCATTGATCTACATTTCTGTTTTTGTGCCAGTACCATACTGTCTTGATTACTGTAGCTTTGTAGTATAGTCTGAAGACTGGGAGCCTGATTCCTCCAGCTCCGTTTTTCTTTCTCAAGATTGCTTTGGCTATTCAGGGTCTTTTGTGTTTCCATACAAATTGTGCAATTTACTGTTCTAGTTCTGTGAAAAATGCCAGTGGTAGTTTGATAGGGATTGGATTGAATCTGTAGATTGCTTTGGGTAGTATAGTCATTTTCGCAATGTTGATTCTTCCAATCCAAGAAGATGGTATATCTCTCCATCTGTTTGTATCATCTTTACTTTCTTTCATCAGTGTCTTATAGTTTTCTGCATACAGGTCTTTTGTCTCCCTAGGTAGGTTTATTCCTAGGTATTTTATTCTTTTTGTTGCAATGGTAAATGGGAGTGTTTTCTTAATTTCTCTTTCAGATTTTTCATCATTAGTACATAGGAATGCAAGAGATTTCTGTGCATTAATTTTGTATCCTCCTACTGTACCAAATTCATTGATTAACTCTAGTAGTTTTCTGGTAGCCTCTTTAGGATTCTCTATGTATAGTATCATGTCATCTGCAAACAGTTACAGTTTTACTTCTTCTTTTCCGATATGGATTCCTTTTATTTCTTTTTCTTCTCTGATTGCCATGGCTAAAACTTCCAAAACTATGTTGAATAATAGTGGTGAGAGTGGACAACCTTGTCTTTTTCCTCATCTTAGAGGAAATGGTTTCAGTTTTTCAGCATTGAGAACAATGTTGGCTGTGGGTTTGCCATATATGATGGCTTAAGTCTTTTAAGATAAACAATCCTCTTTGGATGTTTTTCATTTTGAGAGGAAGAATTTTACAAAGTAGAATGTCAGTACTGTCACCACAGAATTTTACAAGGAGGAACAAACACTCCAAAATCATGCACAGCAACATCTAGGATGACTCATCCTCAATCCAGACAGAACAAAGAATTTAAAGAGTGTAACGAAAAGGACAAAGTATTAGGAAAGACTGAGCACCTCAAGCATATAATATGCTCATGAATCAAACCTTAAAACACAGACCTTACCAAAAAACGCTTTAAGAAGACAATTTCTTACAATTTTCATTCTACAGAGTCTAGAAACATAAATAAAAAGTTGGTGAATTGATTGCTCTGGAGTTTAGACTGCCAATCATTTTTACTAATTGAAACGGAAGGATTTTTTTTTGTTTTTTAGGTTTTCCAGGTCTATGAATCCAAAGGTAAAAATCCCTTATAAAGAATATATTTCTGAAAATAGTTTTCCTGAATTACATTCTGCTATGCATTACAAGGTTAAAAATATTATTAGATAGGTTAAAGTGTTAAACAATTAAGGTGACTGTTCACTACAGCATTGCACCTGTAGCACAGATAGCCAACAAACAACAATATGGTAAAGTTGTGTTCCTGCCTTTGAAAAATTTGACTCCTAAAAATGTTAGTAATAAAATCAAAATTTGGGGGCTAAAATTTCATATTTATACTTTTTTAAGAAGAAGTTCTTCTTTGAGAGCTGTATTTAGCTTTTGTCTTAATTTCCAGCCAAGTACTGTTATAAGCAACTTGACCATTCAGCATTCACACAAAAATGTGTATTATGTTCTCCTCTATCATAAAAATTGTTCCTGCCTGCTCAGAAGGTCAGGTATGCATTTCTTAAAACTTAGAAATAACAAAGTGCTTTGCAGGCAGCAAAGGAATGGCTGAAGCTCACCAACACCAACCCTGGCTCCTCTCCTCTTCTTCACTAGTGGTTTTCTTTTTTTCCAGTGTTCCATGGAGTCACTGGTAACTTTTGCTTCCTTGCTCCACCCAGAGTACTACTTGTTAATTTGATAAGCATTGAAGAGCTGTTGAAGGCTAGCTGAACCAGATCTCACCTTCTACTAAATTGGGGTGACTGGGAAGCATCACTGCACCATTAAACTAGGCCACTTGGTGGCACCAAAAAGTAAGAGCCAGCATTGCAGGGAAGTCTGATGAGGAGGTAACCAGTTCCTTTGCTTTACAAAGAGAAAGCAAAGGATAAACGGTCTTTTTTTGAGAAAAAAATGGGCTTTGAATGAACCTATTCATTTTCTTCCTTTGTAAAATTAGGGGAGTCAATGATGGAGGAAGCAGGTATTGGACTAGAGAGAAGATCCCTTCAACCCCTTTAACCTTGACCTTCTATGTTCCTCATGTGCTTGGTTAATTAGACAAAAAATGATGGTAAGAGCCAATATTTATTGCGTGCTTATGATGTGCCAGGGCGCTGAACTATGTGTATTGTATGGATTAGCTTATGAGTTTATTTTTCTTTCTTATTTTACATGAGAATTTTATAAATCCTTACACCATAATTATAATCATTATGGTGATAATTTTACACAGAAGGAACTTGGTCCTGTAGAGGCTGAATGGCTTGTACAAAGCCACATCGCAAGTAAGTGGTGCAACTGGGATTTAACCCTGCAGTCAGCCTCCAGAACCTAGGGCTTCATTGCAACACCATGTTCTGCTTCTGAACACCTCTTCCCCTCTACGGGAAGTAAGTTTACTTCTATGGTTTTGGCTCTTTGTTAAGGAAAAGGTTCCCCTACATAAAAAACACAATCCATTTAAGAAATAATACTTATTACTACATTGTTATCATTGGGGAAACAATGCTGAAGCTCACTTACTATACTTATTACCAAATTTTAAGTTGAAACTGTGTCTTTAAAGATTCAGAAGCATGAGTGTTTTGGCCAGGGACTCACATTGGAGTCCAACAGTGCCAGTGCGCTTCCTGTTTTAGCCCACGATCCCTGGACAGAAATCTCAGGGGATATTCTTTGTTTCTTATGGCAGTTGTATTCTTGCTTTCACTGCCAGACAAGGAAAGGGACCCTTGGTTTGATCTTCCCTCTCCTCTATGAAAGCATGAGTGACTAACCTCCAAGTCAGCAAGCTGGCCGGCAACGGCCATGAAGTGTTCTTAATGTCCGTTTCTTCACATCGTTCTTATTACAGATCAGCATTTTGCAGCTGACGTGTTTTCCTCCTTTCATTCTCTTTGTTGCTATTGTTTTTCTTGCTTTTATCCTAATCTCTACCTATGCCCAGAATCCACTCACTCTCCAATTTCTTAAACTTTTAATTAATTTCTTTGAGCTGAATTTTTCTCCTTCCCTGTCAATCTCTATGGTGCTTCTGGTTGAATCAACCCTATGGCTGGTCTGAGGCCTGGTTAACTTGACTCTTGGGGCAGCTGGGACCTCTGAGGCTCAGGAATGATATGGGACCAGGTGGGGATAACCTGTGCAGGCCTAGATGGGTCAGTAGATGTTCATTTGGTCTACTCTACATTGGTAATTGGGTTGGTATCGTACAGCTCCAAGAGTGATGGTCTGGTCCAGGTGGGAGGTGTCTGTGTGTTTACAGGCTGGGCCTGTGGTGGGACAGTGGGGGGTAGTTATGCTGCCATGAGATCTGACATGGCCCTCTCCCCCTTGGACATTTGCACTGGGGTCAGCTCAGAGGCTCTTGCAGAACATTGCTGGTTCTGCTGTGTGTGCCCACTGTACGCACCAACCATTGGCTGGTCTTTCTTTTAGTTCTTACCCATTGCTGACAGTCATCAGTGTTGTGGTCTCCCAGGATTTCCATATCTATGGCATGGCTCGAGGACACGCAGTTTTAGAGTAGTCAGGCAGGTTTCTTTGGGATGTTTTCTTCCTGGGACATCTCAGCGTAGGCAGTCAGTTTCTGTGATGCTGGGCTACTGTCGTTTCCAGGGGCAGCCAACTCTGAAGTGATGCTGAAGAGGCCTGAAATGTACATTGAGGGAAAAAATGAGAGTTAAGTCTGGATTTTAGAGGAGTTTAAATGTCAGATGAAGGTCACTGGTGTTTACTCAGTGTGCAGTGGTTTAAAAATAATGCCTAGTATTTGTTCTGATTAGAAAATTCATGTGTGATCTTTGTAGCATGTGTACAGAGAACAATATGAAAAATTTTGACATTGTCATGGTGACTTGGTCTAGAGTACAGCAAAGTGGAGGTGAGGAGAAGAACTCAGATTCGAGGTGGATTTTGAAGATAGAGTCTTCAGCACTTACTCAAGCCTTTTTCAATGAACATTATGACAGAAACATTTTTTTCCAAATTTACAAAACTATTTCCATATTCTCAGCATTGCAATCTTTAAACAAAGGGACAATATGACTTGATATGGAAATGAAGAGGGAGCAAGACAGATGAGAATTAGTTAGAAAGCTGTGGAAATCAGCAGAGAGAGGTAATCAGGGCTCAGACTGAACTGGCTGCTATGACTGTAGAGATGAAGGATGAGACACAACACAAAAGAATAAAGAAATCTGATGACTGACATGGAGAATAGGGCCAAGGGAATAATTCATGATCTCCATACTGGAGATGACTGGTGACAACACTGCAAGTGATTCCGTGTTACCAGACCAAATGGTTGGGGCAAATAATAACTTTGGAGATAATAAGTGGGACATATTGTTTGTGATAATTATCCTCCGGAAGCAAAAACAAAACAAAAGCTGGCCATAGCAAATTTTCGCTTAAAGAAATGGCCAATTTGCAGCCATTAAATGCACAGATTACTCAATATTCCTTTCAAGTTTTGTCATTGTTGCCTGCTCGTTATAGGGGGTGTATTAGTGGAATCGTCGGGAGCCATCTTGGAGGCTGTCAACCACAAGTGGCTTCCTACCTTCTCAGCTGGTTAACAGTTTGTACAACTAGTAGTGAAGCACAGCAGGGAAACCCTGTGAAGAGACCCCAATCGGCTCAGGAAACGCAATGCTATAAAGGTTGGGCTAAAAGACAGAGGTGATCTTCCATTCTGAGGAGAAGAGTTTTACGGGGCCATCTCTTTCGTTCCTACTCAAGAATCCCACTGATTTGCCTAATAAGTGCCTACTGTGGAAAACTGATGTAGTGGTGGGTGAATGGCAGGAGAAAATAGAAGGCTGGTGGCTCGGCTGGAAGCGTAAAAGTAAGCTAACATTGATGTGAGGCGGCTCTGCCATTTGGCTTTTTGCTGGGCTGCTCTGACGGAGGGTTCAGAGGTAATGAGGTAATAGAGACTGTAAAACTGGGTTTGGGATTATCTGTGAATTTTTATTATCCACTGGCTCCCTGCTCTCCATTACCAACAATAACAGTGATTTGGCTGTGGAATCAGAAGGTGTGGATGCCACAATACCTGTTGTAATCAGCTTCCAGGCTTAGGGTAGGACAATGACTTTTGGATGTGAGGACATAAATTTCCGTTGATCCCTTTCCAGGTTCTCTGCTTTAACTGCAGCTTCTGCCAGTTTACACAGAAGATCATCGAGTTGGAAGTGGCCACCTATTGCTATTCTCGGTGTTTTTACATCTCCGAAAGTCATGCAGGTAAATGATGGAAGGGAGAGCCGTGGGCCACACTGCTCAGGCTAGAGAGGGCAGGTCAGGTCAGGAGGCGGGACCCTCCCCTTCGAGAAGGGGATTTTGGTCCTGGTCTGGTCGTGGGATGGGTAGTGGGGCTAGGGGGATGTGACTACAAACCTGGCTTCTGATCAAAGGATTTGGATGGAATCTGTTAAGATGTATTTGTAGTCATGGGTGCTAACTAGATTAGCCCTAACTCCTATTGAACTTAGGTAACTGTTTCATTGCATTGTCAGGAGAATAATGAATAATCACTTTGCCAATAGTTGTGGTTTGGTGTTTTGTTTGTATTAGAGGGTGAGCAAAGACAGATTTTAATCCTTGTGGCATCCCTAATCCATCATCATATTCCTGGGGTACAAAAACGTGGGTTCAATTCAGTGGAAGTTAGTTAAATGAGTTGTTTGGTGTCATTTATTAATTCCTTCATTCAACAAATATTTATTGAAGTCTACTGTGTTTGGGGCTCATTGCTAGGGAGGGACGGACAACTAGTCTGAGGCTCTTACCTCAAAAACCTTTCTGGGGGAGATTTATTGCCCACACATGTAACGTGAACAAGCCACGGAGTAGTTCTAATGTTTCACTGTTCAACCGGATATTTGAGAATTAACATTTTTCAGAGCCTTCATCTTCATGCTTCTTAACTTACTCTGTCCTTCTTGCTTATTCTTCTCCATGTTTCTCCTTGGCTGGGCTTTATTTCTCTTTCTCTGATTTATTGAGTCATATCTGAATGCCTCTTTGCTCTGGAAAGTTCTGTTGTAACAAGACATGCAAAATATATTGATGTTCCACCTTCAGTATTGGGAAGCTACAGGCAGATCAGATTGTTCTAAACTGAAGCATTTTCAATGTAATAGAAGAGCTCACCCTTTATAGGAATCTTCTTGCAACGAATCCTTTGGTAAATAGAAGGATCCTATTGTAATGTAGATAACCATCCTTTATTTTATCTGTTGACAAGATCTAAATTTAAAATGGGAGGAAACTGTTATAGTCTTAGAATGAGATTGGAAAACACATCACTTTAAAAAATGACTTGGTTATAATAAGAATTCTATGTAAACACAATCATGAACTGATTTTAAGGTTAATGACAAGTGTGGCAAATAGCCAGTCAACATTGAGATTACATTATGTGTTACTTTAAAGGCCCTGAAAGAATGATTGTTTCTGTCTTTTAGAAAAGTTATTCCAGGAAAGATAAAGTATGAATATGAATTTCGTACCTGAAAATGAGGATGAGCCCTAATCTTTGTTTTTTAAACTAGATTACCAGTTTATTATAAAAGGATATAACTCAGGAACAGCCAGATGGAAGAGATGCATAGGGCCGGGCATGGGGAAAGGTTGGGGAGCTTCCATACGCTCTCTGAGCAAACCACTTTCCCTGCATCTGTATGTGTTCTCCAACCTGGAAGCTCTCCCAACCTCACCCCTCTGAGTTTTTTTTTTTTTAAATTGAGGTATAGTTGATGTACAATATTATATAAGTTTCAGGTGTACAACATAGTGATTCACAATTTTTAAAGGTTATATTCCACTTACAGTTATTATAAATTGTTGTCTGTAACCCCTGAGTTGTACAGTATACCTTTGTAGCTTATTTATTTTATACATAATAGTTTGTATCTCTTAATTCCCTGCCCCCATCTTGCCCCTCCCCTTTTTCCCTCTCCCCACTGGTAACCTAAAGCTAGTTTGTTCTCTGTGAGTCTGTTTCTGTTTTGTTATATTCACTAGTTTTTTTTTTTTTAGAGTCCACATATAAGTGATACATACAGTATTTGTCTTTCTTGGTCTGAGTTATTTCACTTAGGATAATACCCTCCAAGTTGTTGCAAATGACAAAATTTCATTCTTTTTTATGGCTGCGTATTATTCCATTGTATATATGTACCATATCTTCTTTAGCCACTCATCTGTTGATGGACACTTAGGTTGCTTCCAGATGTGCCCTAATCTTAGTACATATTTCTAGTGGATCAATATCTGTCTTTCTAATAGCAGTGAATGTAATCATTGACACTCAGCAGTGAGCTGCTAGATAAGAGCAATGGGGAAGTGTTAGTGAAATAATGCACGTAGAGGCCTGGAGTGATTCGGAAGCAGACAGCTACATTTCTTCTTAGAAATTCAAGTTCCCAAAAAACTGTCATTTTTTTTCCAGTTCTTCTTTGAAATTATTCTATGAAGTAAAAGTTATCTTTTCGTTGTATGTCTGAGAAGAGCAAAGCCTAAAAAAGTTTCAAAATACTCTAAGTCCTTTGAAACAAGGTGCATTAATTATGAATTGAATTGTCTTTCTGTTTCAATTTTTTTTTCTCAGCAAAGAGCCACTATAGTATCTAATAGTTAACTAGTATTATTCTATCTTTGTGCTCAAATGTATATGGGCTAGGGTATAGTTTATCTTTGCCCAAAACATTAAAAAAGATTTTCATATTTAATTTCAAGATAGTTAAGGATATATATAGAATTAATAAGTTAAACAACAACAAACCACCTGTTTGTTATTAAACAATGTGCTAATTAGAAATAATTTTAGGATAATTAATAAAGGTTGCACCAGCTCTCTATTTGGCAGAACTAATCTTTCTTTTTGTCGGAGAGAATTTAGAAAAGTTGCCTGACATGCCATCCAGAGAGAATTGTTATTTGTATATATTTGCTTTCAGTCTTTTTTACATTCATGTGTATATATAGTTATTGAAATACAGTTAAGATATAATAAGTATAACTCTGCTTTTTCCATTGAATATTATATTGTTAAGTATTTTCATATTATTATATGGACTTTTTGGGGGCAGCATGGAATATTTTCCATTATATTACTTATACTATTTTATTTAATAATTCTCCTATTGTCAGACATTAAGATTTGTACACATTTCCATTTTAATAAATAATATGATAAACAGTGTACATATATCTATCTAAATATAATCCTAGAAATGGAACTGTTGTATAAAAGCTATGACATGACCTTTCAGAAAAGTCGTTCACTTTCCACTGTATGAGGACAGGGCAAGAAGGCACACCAGTCTCTGCACTTCAATACAAGCATGATATTTTAAAAAGTTGTTGCCAAATTTGATTTTAAAAATGGTATTTTATTGTTTAGGTCGCACTTGTTGAATATTAGTAAGATTTAGCTTTCTTTCATTTTTTAAAATAAATTTATTTATTTATTTTTGTCTGCATTGGGTCTTCATTGTTGCGTGTGGGCTTTCTCTAGTTGCGGTGAGCGGGGGCTACTCTTCGTTGCGGTGAGCGGGCTTCTTATTGCGGTGGCTTCTCGTTGCAGAGCATGGGCTCTAGGTGCATGGGCTTCAGTAGTTGTGGCTCACGGGCTCAGTAGTTGTGGCTCGTGGGCTCTAGAACGCAGGCTCAGTAGCTGTGGCACACGGGCTTAGTTGCTCCACGGCATGTGGGATCTTCCCGGACCAGGGCTTGAACCTGTGTCCCCTGCATTGACAGGCAGATTCTTAACCACTGAGCCACCAGGGAAGCCCTTTCTTTCATTTTTTGGATCATTTATATTTCTTGTTCTGTGAATTTTGGCTGACTCTCTTTTTTCATTTTTCTAGTCTATGTACCATAATGATTTCTAATGCTCTTTCTATATTAAGGATATGGACTATAAAATTTTACCAATACTCATGTCTAGTTAATCATTTGCTTTTGTTTATAAAAATCTTTTGATGTATGGAAATGTTAATTTTTAATGTAGTCAAATATAAGTGGGCTCTTTCTTTGTGGTTTTTTTGTTTTATCTATGAGAAATCTTACATAAAAGTATTCAATAACTACATTTTTCTAGGTCTTATAATTTTTTTTTCATTTAACACTTCGATTTAGCCTTTCTCCAGTTGTGTCTTTGGTGACATTGGTTCTGTGGAGTTATAATAGGTGAGAGGCACAAGTTTCCACGGTCAAAAGTTTGGAAACACAAGGTTATACATTATGTTGATTAAAAAAAAGTTTCAGGGCTTCCCAGAACATTTAACATGCTAACGTACATTGTTTCCTTTATAGAGGGCAAGCAGAGAAAGGATATAACTAGACTTGTTTAATCGACAGATCCTTTTTGTTTTCCTGAGCACTTATTAAAATAAGAATTCCTCGGAGCACACTTTGGGAAACATGGGTGTGATCCACATTCATCCATCCATATAGCCAAATGTAGTTTAATTATGGGACAAGGTGAGCCTCCAATTTAGTTTTTCCCTGAACTCATTAATCATTTGTTTGAGCATCAGAACATCTTTTATTCGATAACCATTGATTTCCTTATTGATTTGTGAATTTGAACATTTTTCCTTTTTAATCTATGTTGAGACTGATTGGAAAAGGATAAAAATGAAAATGTAGAGAAGCAGCAGGCTTGCATCCCTACAAACAAAACCTGAAGGCAATTACATTTCCAAGTATTATGTTAATAACACAAACTGTGTTTAATAGTCAGAAACAGGGAAACAGCAGACGGGCTTTAATTAAAGCTTCACATCGCTTTTCTAAATAGCCTTTTCATCACATGAACAGCTGCTTCGTGGCACACATAGAAGAAAAATGTTTCCATTTGAAAACTTCCTAGCATAAAATGTAAAATTTCAGCCAATAGCAGTTCTCAAAATTGGGCTTCTCTGAGTGACTTGTAACTCCTGGATTGTGTATTACATTTTGCTCATTTTGGAAGTTCTTGAGTATTTTATTGGTGTCTATTTCTGATCGAATGCCTTACATCCATCAGACTTAAAATATATCATTGTGTGTAAAATGCTAAGATAAAAGAAAAAATATCAGTTTAAATAAACAGGTGATGACTTTAGATTGAATAACCTTAAAAGGAAAAAAAGACATTAAATGCTGAGGACAAATATTAGGGAGTTAGAGAGTTTACTTGCTATCAGTTATTCCGTGCAGTTAACCTCAGGCTGTAGCAGCCACCTGCTTAAACAGCCTGGCCACCAGGAATCTTTTGTTGAAACTGCCAGATGTCTAAGCAGGACAGAGCAGTTGCATAGATAACACTTTCTAGGAGAATTTTAAGGTATATTTTACTTTTTGATGAATTCTTGAGAAAGCAAGAAGTAATGGGTTAAGTGACTCACCCCTTGCTACTTTGCAAACGAAGTCACTTTTTCACTAACGTTTGCACGTGGCATCTGATAACTTTTTAGGCTGCAGAACTCAGAGGATTCTTGCTCCATTAGATATGCCAAAGCAATTTATAACCGTGATGTGTCCTCTACAGTTAAATTTGAAGACTAAAACAAAACACCATAAGATTATTTAAATGTAAGGGTCCCAAACTCCTAATTTATCCCTAATTAGGAGGTTGGGATTAACATATACAGACTATATATATAAAATAGATAATCAACAAGTACCAACTGTATAGTACAGGGAACTCTATTCAATATTCAGGAATAACCGATATGGAAAAAGAATCTGAAAAAGAATAGATATATGTATATGTATAACTGAATCACTTTGCTGTACACCTGAAACTAACACAACATTGTAAATCAACTATACTCCAATATAAAATAAAAATAAAAAGACTAAAAAAATAAATTTAAGAATCAAATGCTTTCAAATTCAAATGGAATTTCATAAGTCATCTAGACCAGAGTAACTTACAGCAGGAAAAAAATTGTAAAAGTTCTTTTTATCTTCTTTAGGACACTGAGTTGATTTTTCATCATCAGTCAGGTGTGGGACAATAACAGCCACCAAAATAATTGAAGAGCAGGGTCCTCATTATCACCGCCCCAGGGAGCATAGCCTTTAAGCTTTGTCTGCCCTGACCAATAGTTTCCCACCTGTTTTGGATGTTCATGGGCAGGTGTTCTGCTGCACACGTAGCACTTAGGGAGAGGAGCTCAGGTCAGGGGAAGCTGCTGAGCTTTGCTCAGGCGTGAGCTACAGCCACAGGTGTGGAAGGACATTCAGAGGTTGCACCCATGCCCGTAGCGCGTCATCTGGTATGTCGAGATTCTGGACTCTCTGCCCATGCGTAGATAAGTTGCATGGTGGTTTTTTGTTTTTTTTTTTTGTTTGTTTGTTTTTAACCTGTAGTCTGTCCAATGTATTCATTTCTATATATAGTACTTTAAGGGTTTTAATTTACATTCTATCAACTTCTAAAATATGTTTAAGATTCAGAGTCTCATGTGCTACCAAATGAGCTGGCTGGGCAACAAAAATATATTTGAAATTGCTTCCCTCATACAGAATAGAACCTAGTATAAAATATGCTTGCCCTAGAGCATAAAACCTGGTATTCTAGTCATTTGGTGAAGAATTCCATACAACTATTAGTGATATTTGCATCATTCATTCATTCTTTCATTCATCAAACCGTTATCAGGCATCTACCGTATTTTGGGTGCTTGGTTATTTGTTGGGAATGCAGAGACGTGTGGGATATTGTTTCTTCATCAAAAAACTCAGAGTCAGTTGGGAGGGACAGACTTCCTGAGAGAGAAATGAGTGTTGCAAGATAAGGACTGTCCCAGAAGGACAGGACTCTGGGATGGACTGTGGGAGCCCATGTGGGAGCGCAGAGGCCTGAGAGCCTTGTGGAGCTGGGAGAGGCTTCCCAGAAAAGGAGACTTTTTTAAAAATTAATTTTTATTGGAGTATAGTTGATTTACAATGTTATGTTAGTTTCTGCTGTACAGCAAAGTGAATCAGTTATACATATACATATATCCACTCTCTTTTAGATTCTTTTCCCATATAGGTCATTACAGAGTACTGAGTAGAGTTCCCTGTGTTATACAGTAGGTCCTTGTTGATTATCTATTTTATATATAGTAGTATCTATATGTCACTCTCAATCTCCCAATTTATCCCTCCCCCCCTTTCCCCCATGATAACCATAAGTTTGTTTTCTACATCTTTGACTCTATTTCTGTTTTGTAAATAAGTTCATTTGTATCATTTTTTTAGATTCCACGTATAAGTGATACCATGTGATATTTGTCTTTCTCTGTCTGACTTACTTCACTCAGTATGACAGTCTCTAGGTCCATCCATGTCGCTGCAAATGGCATTATTTCATTCTTTTTTAAGGCTGAATAATATTCCATTGTATATATGTACCACATCTTCTTTTTCCATTCATCTGTCGATAGACATTTAGGTTGCTTCCATGTCCTGCCTACTGTAAATAATGCTGCTATGAACATAGGGGTGCATGTATATTTTTGAATTATGTTTTTTTCCGGATATATGCCCAGGAGTGGGATTGCTGGATCATATGGTAGCTCTATTTTTAGTTTTTTAAGGAACCTCCATACTATTCTCCATAGTGGCTGCACCAATTTACATTCCCACCAACAGTGCAGGAGGGTTCCTGAATAGGAGACTTTTGAGATGGGTCCTGAAAGATAAGTAGGAATTAGCCAGGCTAACTTGGAGAAGATATTTATCCTGGGAAAATGACAAGCAGCATTAGGTGTAGACAGTCTTGAAAGACCAAAGTTCAGTGTGCTGTGCTGAGTGAGAAGCCCAGAAGTGAGGATAAACAGGGCATCTGGGCCATTTTAGGAAGGCGCCTTCATTGTGTGCCAAAATGAGAAGTATTGGAGACTTACAGTGTAATGATTAGGACCACAGACTTTAGAGCCAGCTCTGCAACTCATTAGCTGTGTGTCCTCGGGCTAGTTACTTAAATTCTCCGTATCTCTTTTTTTTTTTTTTTAATTAATTTATTTAATTTATTTATTTTGGCCGTGTGGGTCTGTGTTGCTGTGCGTGGGCTTTCTCTAACTGCGGCGAGCAGGGGCTACTCTTCATTGCAGTGCGCGGGCTTCTCATTGCGGTGGCTTCTCTTGCTGCAGAGCACGGGCTCTAGGCGCGTGGGCTTCAGTAGTTGCAGTGCGTGGGCTCAGTAGTTGTTGCTCATGGGCTCTAGAGCACAGGCTCAGTAGTTGTGGCGCAGGAGCTTATTTGCTCCATGGCATGTGGGATCTTCCCGGACCAGGGATCGAACCCGTGTTCCCTGCACTGGCAGGCGAATTCTGAACCACTGTGCCACCAGGGAAGCCCCCATATCTCTTTAAAATGGAAATAACAATAGAATTTAAAATTTACCATAAATACTTATGGATATATATCTGTGTGTGTTTGTGTGTGTATATATATATATAGGTATATGTATGTGTGTATATATGTGTGTGTGAGTGTGTGTGTATATATATATAGGTATATATATATAGGTGTATGTATGTGTGTGTATATATATGTATATATAGGAATATATATATATAGGTATATGTATGTGTGTGTATATATGTGTGTGTGTGTGTGTATATATATATAGGTATATATAGGAATATATATATAGGTATATGTATGTGTGTGTATATATATGTGTGAGTGTGTATATATATAGGTGTATATATGTGTGTGTGTATATATACAGGTATATATATGTGTGTGAGTGTGTGTATATATACATATATAGGTATATGTATGTGTGTGTGTATATATGTGTGTGTATATATACAGGTATATATATGTGTGTGAGTGTGTGTATATATACATATATAGGTATATGTATGTGTGTGTGTGTATATGTGTGTGTGTATATATACAGGTATATATATGTGTGTGAGTGTGTGTATATATACATATATAGGTATATGTATGTGTGTGTATATATATGTGTGTGTATATATATATAGGTATACATAGGAATATATATATATAGGTATATGTATGTGTGTGCATATGTGTGTGTGTATATATACAGGTATATATATGTGTGTGAGTGTGTGTATATATACATATATAGGTATATGTATGTGTGTGTATATATATGTGTGTGTATATATATATAGGTATACATAGGAATATATATATATATAGGTATATGTATGTGTGTGTATATGTGTGTGTGTATATATACAGGTATATATATGTGTGTGAGTGTGTGTATATATACATATATAGGTATATGTATGTGTGTGTATATATATGTGTGTGTGTATATATATATAGGTATACATAGGAATACATATATATATAGGTATATGTATGTGTATGTATGTGTGTGTGTGAGAGTGTGTGTATATACCCACTTAAGAAATGTACCTTAAATAGATGAGATCATCTGAATGTTGTAAATTATTACTAAGTCCGAAGTCTGGCATACAGTGAGCACCATATGAGGGTTCATTATTCTTACCTGGGGAGCTGGAAGTTTTCCGCCTGGTAGCCGCGGGCTCCCTCTGCTCGCCCACACCTTCCGCGCACAGTTAGGCATGCGCAGTGTCCGCTGCAGCCAGCCTCGCTCCCTGTCTCACCCCGCCGCCTGTAGGCACAGTTCCCTCCTAGAGCCTGCCTCATCGTCTCCTAACTCCAGGCAACTTTCCAATCGATTCAGGTAGAATAGGGCGTGCTTTGCAACTTTTCCCACCTCTGTGTGCTTTGATCTTTTCCCATGGTTATATTTGTTGGTTTGAATCTCCCGATTGGTATGGATAAACAGCTTCTGGTAATGTAAACACCAATAACATGCACAGACTGAGGGCACAATCCAGTTCTTAATTTCCTTGAAAATTCATGAAGTGTTTGAATTGTATTCTGCATCCACCAGAGCCTTTGACCTCTTCTGCTGGTGGATAAAGTAAGACTTGGTGTAACACTTCGTCGAAGGCTTCCTGGCTGTTTGCTAAAGGCCGTGTTTCTTAGCAGATGGTGGAAACACCAATTAGGAGTTCTCAGGAGAGCAGTGGGCCTGACAAAAGGTGCAGAGTAAGGGCTGAAAAGTAGCCGAGCTGAGGAGGCCGTGGGGTGCAGAGGAGGAGAACTGTCCTGAGGGTCAGGCGACCAGGCTCTAGATCCTGATGTTAACTTGCTCTGAACTCTGAACCCCTAACTTAAATTTTCTGGGTCATTTTCTGGCTCTAAATGCCATGATTCTGTGTCGACTTCTCAGATGTGCATCTCATGGGGATTATTATTAATAATTAATAATTATTATTAATAATTAATTATTATTAATTTCTCATAGATAATTTGTTCAAGATGGCCACAGGACACAGTCCCTGGGGTTTCCTTCAGAAATCCAGGGGAGGAGGAACAAGGCCATCTGTGGCTCTCTTTTAACAGCCAGGAGATTTTTCTTAGGAGCTTCCTGGTAAACCTCTCATTTCTCACTAATGGAAAGTCCCATTTCCATTCTGGAGCCAAGGGGAATGGGATTACCCATAGGCTAGCCAGGACCAACCCTGGAGCTGACATGAGGCACATGCTATGGGCAGAAGGGGTAGATACCTGAGTTTAATCAGTATTCAGTTAAGTAGAGGGGGATTGGATGTCTACGTCCATAGTTTCATGCACGATATGGTTACCAAGGGGGAAGGGGGTCCTGGGATGAATTGGGAGATTGGGATTGACATATATACACTACCATATATAAAATAGATAACTAATGAGAACCTACAGTATAGCACAGGGAACTCTACTCAGTGCTCTGTGGTGACCTAGATGGGAAGGGAATCTAAAAAAGAGTGGATATATGTACATGTACATGTATAACTGATTCACTTTGCTGTACAGCAGAAACTAACACAACATTGTAAAGCAACTATACTCCAATATCTATTAATTAAAAAAAAGGAAAAAAAGGCTGATGGCATAGGGTCAGGGGCATGCCTTAGGGTTTTCCATAAATTATCCCCTTTCACAGAATGGGGTGATAATAAATATTTTCTGTGTGTCTTAACTTGCTTTTTTTTTTTTTTGCTGTATTTTTATTTTTTAAATTGAAGTATAGTTGATTTACAATGTTGTGTTTCAGATGTACAGCAAAGTGATTTTATATATATATATATATATATATATATATTCTTTTTCAGATTCTTTTCCATTATGTTATTACAAGATATTGAATTTAGTTCCTTGTGCTGTACAGTAGGACCTTGTTGATTATCTATTTTATTAGTATGTATCTGTTTATTTATCTCTCCCCCCCACCTTTCCCCTTTGGTAATCAGAAATTTGTTTTCGAAGTCTGTAAATATGTTTCTGTTTTGTAAATAAGTTCATTTGTACCCAGTTTTTTTTTTCTTTCTTTTTTTTTTTTTTTTTTTTTACATTCCACATATAAGCGACATCATATGATATTTGGCTTTCTCTGTCTGACTTACTTCTCTCCGACACACTTAGTATGATAATTGCTAGGTCCATCCACGTTGCTGGATAATAATTTTTTGTTGTACTTTCGAGTCCAGTTGTGTCACTGGTGAAGTCAGCTTGATACCAGTCTTCTTTGAATGGGAGACTGATCAATGTTTTGCTGAAATCCAAATGTACCACAGCTATAGCAGAAGCTCGACTTCCAAGTGGAGGAATGCAGGGATTAGTCCCTGGCCTCTTCTCTCTAGCTGTCTCAGGCCCTTGGAGATGTCATCCAGACTCATGGCTTCAAATGCTGTCTACATGTTGATGAAGCCAAAAGTTATGTTTCCAACGCTGACAGTTGAATTCTATTCCAACTCCTTGTTCTACATTTCAACTTGGATTTTAATAAGCAACTCAAAGACAGCATGTCCAAAACTGGGCTCTTGATATTTCTCCCTGCTGTGACTTGTCCCTTCCCAGTCTCCTCCATACTGGGAAAGGCAATTCCATCTGTGCAAGTGGCTCTGAGTAAAGACCTTGAAGACATGACTGATTCCTTTCTTTTCCTCACATCCCTACATGCAGTTGATCAGCAAATCCTATTGGCTCTGCCTTCAAAATATATCCAAATTCTACTCATGTTCCATCACCTCCATGGCTACCATCCATGGTCTAAGCCACTATGGCCTGATGATGTCAGTAGATTTCCCAGGGGTATCCTTGCTTCCTCCTTAACTCTCTTTCAGTCTGTTTTCAACAGAGCAGCCAGAGTGATACTGACTGGATACTGGCTACATATCAGATCATTCTTCTGCTCAAGAGTAAACGTTTGAGTCTTTACAAACGGATAATTTATGGAAAACCCTAAGGCATGCCCCTGACCCTATGCCATCAGCCAAGAGTAAACGTTTGAGTCTTTACATTGACCTACAAGACCCCTCCTTATTTTTCTGCCTTCATCTCCCATTATTCTCCCCTGCCCTCATTCAGTTCAGCTCATACTGCCTCCTCACAGTTCCTCGAACACAGGCTGGCCACACTCTTACCCCAGGACCTTTGCACAAGCTGTTCCATCTACCTGTAATGCTTTCCCCAAGATTTCTCCTTGCCTTCATTTCCAACTTCTTTTACTTCTTTGCTAAAACATCACCTTCCTGGCTACTCTATTTAAAACTGTACCCTTTCCCAAACTTCCTGTTTTTTTATGTTTAATTTTTCTCCTTAGCACTTATTACTTCCTAACATGCTATATATTTTACTTATTTATCTTGTTTGTTGTGTGTCTCCCTCGATAGATGTAAATTCCATGAAGGTTGAGATTACTGTTTTTGTTTTATTCACTGCCATATGCTGACAACTTTGAATCATAATAAGCTCTCAGTAAATATCTATTGAATGAATGTTGAATGAATGAACTTATCAGATTGAATTAAATGAAGCCATGATCCTCGGCAGATGAATTGAATCAGGATACCTGGACGGTGGGGGGCAGTGCACTGGAGAATGGACATCTGTAATTTTAAAAGCTGCCCACGTGATCTGAGGCACAGGCACTTTGGAACCACTGATCTAAGGTATTCTCTGACCAACAGTATCTGTTTATTTGTCCCCGTGAGTCTGGGCGCCTATTTTACCCAGATCCTGAGTATAGATACTGCACGGGCTGTGTGTCTTTTTTATTATATTGATCATCGTGGGCAAAATCCTGTGATTTAACAAAGGGAGGAAGAATTTTGACCAAAGTAAATTCAGGAAAGCAGGAAATTTGCTTTTGTTTTCACTGATAGCATTTCTTGCCATGTCAATAGGTTACCAACGTGAAGGCACTATCAATTACACAATGGAATTAGCTCTGTAATTACTTTTGCCACATAAACCTACAACTTCTTGGGGCTATTGTTTCAATAATACTTTTCAGAACATATTTGTTCACGTGGTTGCTAGAAGAGGCCAAAACATTGATTTATTTTAGCAGGCTTGAACATTCTCTTTGGGCCATGGCTGTTGTGTGGCGTACACACACACACACACACACACACACACACACACAGCCTTCACATCAGGTTTCCTCAACCCTAGAGAAATAGTGATAGTTTCAAGCTACATTACAAAAAGAGAGGAAAGTGTCATGTGTGCTCATCTCCTTCCGTTCACTCTGGTTAAATCTGGATCTCTTTTGCTCCAAATTCTTTCTCCTCAGCCCTTACAAAGTTAGACCCATTACCATGTAAAACATTCTGGTAACAAAAGGTCTCCTCCCCGGGGCTGGGTCCACATCCGGCTCCCCACCCATTCTTCTTCTCTGAAGATGTTCTTTTCACAACACTTTAAAGAGGCAGCATCATAGGATGAAGAGCCCAAGTGCTGAATTTCTCCCTTCTCACCCCTTCCCTTGGCTTGTCTGACACGTATAAGGTCCCAGCATGCCAAAGAGGACAGTAAATTTGCCTCCACTTCTTTCATGAAGACCTACATGGATTCTGGATTCAAGAGAGAAGCCTGCTGCAATCCCAGACCTCCTCATCAGCTACAGAGAATGAGAAAAAAAGGAAAAGACGCTCTACCCAGAAGTGAAATGCACCCACAGGCTTTACTCCCCAGACCTTTTTTCTTTGGCAGTTGTTGGGCCAGCTCTTCACCCACGCTTGGAAAACAGACAGGGGCACCTTTTTATTGTTGTCCTGCCAAGAGTATGCCTCTTTTTTTAACTTTCTGTTTTATGCTGGAGTACAGATGATTAACAATGTTGTGTTAGTTTCAGGTGTACAGCAAAGTGATTCAGTTACACATATACATATATCTATTCTTTTTCAAATTATTTTCCCATTTAGGTTATTACAGAATATTGAACAGAGTTCCCTGTGCTATACAGTAGGTCCTTGTTGGTCATCCATTTTAAATACAGCAGTGTGTACATGTCAATCCCAAACTCCCTAAATATCCCTCCCCCCCACCATTCCAATGAACTTATTTACAAAAGAAACTGACTCACAGACTTAGAGAACGAACTTATGGTTACCAAGAGTATGCCTTTTTGTAATTTCATAATGTCTTGAGGTGTTAGAAGAGGCTCTGAAGTCCCTGTTCATTTGATTGGGATGGAGGTGCCAGAATTGTGGCATTTTTCCTTCCCTCCCTCCCTGTTCTATTTGCAGTCCTCCTCCCATAGTTTTCTCCCTCCCAAGCATGTGATGGGACAGCTAGTTTAGCCTGTTGTTGGGCAGCCAGTTGGAAACTCCAGCCTCAGTGATTTTCTGCTTATGGGGTGGAAAGGAGGGCATAAGATGGTGTGTCGTGCTGTGGGAATTGTTCTCACACTGAGACCCTGTCTGTTCCTTTCACACCTTGGATTTGGGATTGGAGAGAGAGAGAGAGAGAGAGAGAGAGAGAGAGTGTGTGTGTGTGTGTGTGTGTGTGTGGTGTGAGGGAAAAGAGCATAGAAAATCTCATTCCCCGTCTCCTAATTCCCACACTCAGGCCATGGCTTCAGCACTCCCTTCCTCCACACTCTCTTTCCAGAGAATGACACATCTGAGGTCTCCCCTTAGCATCTACCTAGACTCAAAGTCCAGGCTACATCACTTTCTCAAGGTTTAGCTTTGACAAGTTTTGACGGGACGAGGATACTTGGATTTTTGCTCTTCTCTTGGCTTCTTTGATTGTAGCAACATTGATTTGGATGATTATTTCAGATTTCTCCATTGTCTAACATGTCAACTGTTCTAACTAATACTTATTCAAAGAAATGGAATGGAGGGATGTGAATCAGAACTGATTAGCTTGGCTATTTGGGAAATTCTAGAGGCTAAGACATTTTCTGATTATTGCTTTGTGTAGAGCATAGAAAAAATTAACCTGCTTGTTGAAGTTCTTTTTTTATTCTTTTAAACAAGATGGTGGTGAAAATGAATCAATTTGTTAACATGAGACTTTGAAATTATAGTGCTTTTTACAGACCCGTGTATCTATATTTTTTTCCGAAGGCAAAGAAACTGAGAGTTGACTGTACATCTATTCAAATGATGCTGTTACATTGCCATTACAGAAGCATACTTCCGGTGGTGTGCTGTTCATTACTTGATAGATGTTCTTATGGTAAATCACTGTAAAATGAGGAAAGGGCTGGGAAAGAGAATCTGGTAAATTGATAAGAGATCTGTGATGTTACTGCATTCTATTCAACTTATGATTCAGAATTTGAACAGCATGTCTGGTTTATCAATCATGATAAAAGGGACAAATTGCCAGACCGTAACATTAGAAACCTTTGCTTTAGACATTATTTTACGATTTTGACAAGGCTGAGGATTCCAAGCTGCTTCATTGGATTACCTTATTTCTATTTGCAGTAGTACAACCTGTTCCTGCCATTCTGTCAAATGTGTTGAGTGTGAATTGATGGAATAAATGTTGAATTTACTGTCTAATAAAAGTATCCATTTAAAACATGTTATTGGGGCTTCCCTGGTGGCGCAGTGGTTGAGAATCTGCCTGCCAATGCAGGGGACACGGGTTCGAGTCCTGGTCTGGGAAGATCCCACATGCCACGGAGCAACTGGGCCCGTGAGCCACAATTACTGAGTCTGCGCGTCTGGAGCCTGTGCTCCGCAACAAGAGAGGCTGCGATGGTGAGAGGCCCGCGCACCGCGATGAAGAGTGGTCCCCACTTGCCGCAACTAGAGAAAGCCCTCGCACAGAAACGAAGACTCAACACAGTCATAAATAAATAAATAAATAAATAAAAGAACGTGAATTTCTAAAAAAAAAAAAAAAAAACACATGTTATTGTTTAAGAAAAAGTGCATCTTTTCATAGTTATCAGCTAGTAATGGGTGAGCGCTACATATGTTTTTATAAGCACCACTAAATATTATGAACATTCACTAAAGTCAGGTGTTTGTAAGCAGTTGACCTGATTTGCATATACATTTATCCACTAGAAGTCAGGTAAAAATAAGTTCTATTTGTAGTATTTTTTTGTTTTTTGTTTTGGTCTTTCTTGGGATGGGATTATCCATTAATACAAAAAAGCTTTACATGGTATACTAACATTTTTCTCTTTCTTGTGGAAATTTTAAAAAAAGCCGTTAAAGTTGAAAATTTAATTACAGTCATAACAACAACAACCACAATAATGATTTTTGGCTTTGAAATGGCTTTTAAACTTAGCATCTTGGGACTTCCCTGGTGGCACAGTGGTTAAGAATCCACCTGCCAATGCAGGGGACACAGGTTCCATCCGTGGTCTGGGAAGATCCCACATGCCGTGGAGCAACTAAGCCTGTGCGCCACAACTACTGAGCCCGCGTACCACAACTACTGAAGCCCGCACGCTTAGAGCCCGTGCTCCGCAACAAGAGAAGCCACTGCAATGAGAAGCCTGCGCACCACAACAAAGAGCAGCCCCTGCTTGCCGCAACTAGAGAAAGCCCGCACGCAGCAATGAAGACCCAATGCAGCCAAAAATAAAACTTAAAAATTAAAAATATTTATATAAATAAACTTAATATCTTATTTAATCCTATAATAACTGTATGATGTCAATAGGAGAGGTATTGTTATCTTTATTTACAATAAATATAACTAAGCCTATATTATTGTAGATTAAGTAAATACCAAAGTGTTTCAACTGCCCAGAAAAATAGGGATGAATTTCAGTGCTTTTGACTCGAAGCCTTTATGTCCTGCTGATGTTATTGCTATTATTTTACTGTTGAGCTATTTATATCCTAGTGCTGGGTGACCTAGGGAAATATTTCCCCAAGGTTTTTGATATCTCAAGTAATATCAAACTGCTTGAGTAATGGTTCATTGCCAGAGTTCCCCAGACTCCCTGGAAGTTCTATTTGGATTTTTCTAACCAGAAGGGAAAATGGCTAGTGTTTCTCTATATCCATGTATCAAGACACCTTCAGTTTCAGGCTGGACTGGTACAGGAAAGGATTTAAGAGCCACACATGAAAATCACTTACACCTTGTGCACTAAGCACTGGAAATTTCAGATAAAATTTCTGTAATTAAGTGGCAGTTTTTACCTTAATAAATGTCAGAATGTTCTACTCATTTGGAGTCTCATAACTGTTTGTCTTGTGCTAACAAAAGATATAATGCAGATGCAAATTTGTTTTCAGGGTACACTAGAAATTGTTAGCAGTGATTTCAATCTTTAAGGAGAGGAGAGAGAGATCTTTTGCCCTTTCTGTACTATTTAAAAAATATACATGTATTACTTGTTTAAAAATGTACAGTACTCATGTAAAGGAGTGAAACACGAGAACTGTAAACTCATCTTCAGCAGACACGAGAGAGCACAGTGTGATGAGGGGTCTCTAAGTCAGGGCCGCAGCCTATGTCAGTGGGTCAGACTAGTCGGAGAATTATGGTGGAGCTGCCACCCGGTACCACGACCAAGGAACCAGTGTGCTGAGTGAACGAAGAGCTTGATGATAAAGTAAAAATGAAGGCGTGTATGTGCTGAAAGTGACGAGGGGAATCAGCACTTCTATATTCAAAAGCATGTATGTCAGGTATTCCGAAAATTAAAATCGCAGCTAACACAAATTTCGAGGCAATTTCTTTTCAAATATATGTCTCCATCTCCTTTTGGATGTGTATTTTACCTAGGTTTATTCTTAATGCCCTAGTTTTCAAAATGTATATTTGAATTGCTGTTCAAATGTACACAAATACGTATTTTTATAGATTTGTACAAGGGTCTTCCTCCCTTTTAGGTCCACAAACAATTTCCAAATAGACTTATCTGTGCAGAGGGAGTGGAGGGGTGAGAATCTCACACTGGTTTTGAAACTGCTGTGTTAAGAACTAAAGTGCAGAAGTCTGACTAGCGGGTGCTCCCCTCATTTCTTCATATGAGCTGATCTCTTGGTAATGGCAACAGTCATGCTTCAGAACATTCCAAATCTGTGGGCCTGGCTTCACACCAGTGGTCAGGCTAAGCATGATAACTCCTGGGAACTGAAGTAGCCCTTGAATCTCCAAAGTTTGGGAGGAGAGGCAGTGCTCACTCTGATGTGAGAAAAGGCAAAGATGTGATATGGAAATAATCTCTGGGCACTTACGGATGGCTCTTTTGAGTGTAGGATGTGCAGAAACACTACGTATAGTATTAACGTTAGTTGAGTTCACTCTGTATCAGGCCCTGTGCTAAGTGCTTTACTTACATTATTTCCTTTCAAAAGTGATGTGATGAGAGTTCATCATTATCTTCATTTTATAGATGAGTTAGTTGAGGCTCCCAGAGGAAAAGGAACTTAAGGTCACATGATTAGTAAATAGCCATGCTCCAGGCTCTTAGAACGCATAAAGACAAAAGCAAAAAAACATTTAAATCTTTACCGAGGTTATTCATGCCCTTCTTCTTCCTACGTTCTTTCCCTCCCATTGTCATATTCTCCCAAAGCAAACTTTTAATGATTTCTACATCTTTGTTCTTCAGATGTTGAACCTCCACAATTTCTTCTTTCTCTCATATTTTCTATCTTTTTTCTCTACATTCTGGGAATTTAAAAAATTGTTTTCAATCATTATATTCAGTAATATTACTATTGAATTATTAAAATATACTAGTGAAACTTTAAAAATTAAACTTTGTATTAATAATACAATATAATAATATTAATAATAATATTCTATCTTGCTGCTTCACAACTTTATAGACTCTCTTTACTAGCCTGATGAAGTAAGGGGCCACGTTGGAGAAGCCCTCTTTGCAAAGAACTACAGAGAAACCCAAGCACTTGTGAGCAGCCTCTAGGAACTGAGGGTGCCCTAGCTGACAGCTAGCAAAAAGCCAGGACCTTCAGTCCTATAACTAAACTGAAATGAATTGTGCCAACAATCTGAGTGAACTTGAAAGTAGATCCTTCCCCAGTTTAACATCCAGATGAGTATATGATCCAATCAACATCTTGATTGCAGCCTTGTCAGATCCTAAACAGAGGGCCCAGTTGTGCTGTGGCCAGATTCTTGACCCACAGAAACCTTTAGGTAATAAATGGGTGTTGTTTTAAGCTGCTAAGTTTGTGGTTGTTGGTTATGCAGCAATAGATATCTTATACAAGAGGGTTTTTGCCTTTTTCATAACATGCTATTCTTGTTTTGTTATTCCCTTTCCTTAAGGATATACATTTGAGTATTTTTTTTTTTAAGTTTTCTTCTTTTTCCTGGATCACTTCTATTTTGTCCAGTGTCAGACTTTTGTTTAATTTATTCATTTTCTTTCATGCTGTTGGTTCAGTGCCTGTTGACCTTTGGTTGTTCACTTGTTTTAAGTCAGAAGAACTGAATATGTTTGACTTTCCTCTGCTCTTGGTTAAGATTTTCTACCTCAAATTCTCTCTTATGAATATGAATTCTGCCTAGAAACTGTGGCATAGGACTGGAACTATGGACTATCAGGGTTTTTTAAATTAATTAATTGACTAATTAATTAATTAATTTGGTTGCTCTGGGTCTTAGTTGCGGCAGGCATTCTCCTTAGTTTCAGCTCACAGGCTCCTTAGTTGCGGCTTGCTGGCTCCTTAGTTGCGGCTTGCCGGCTCCTTAGTTGTGGCATGTGAACTCTTAGTTGCGGCATGCATGTGGGATCTAGTTCCCCAGCCAGGGATCGAACCTGGGCCCCCTGCATTGGGACCACGGAGTCATAACCACTGCGCCACCACGGAAGTCCCTATGGACTAACAGTTTAAAAGTTGTTTTCAACAGTGCATGGGTTCCTAGGTAAGAAGCCAGTTAGACTGCAGACTCTCACATGTGAGAGGCTTTAATTCTGGGTCACCAGCATCCACCAAGCTAGAAGGCTTAGTCCTTCAGTGTTTTGTTTCAGCCTTTAGGGACAGACGCTGACTGGCTTTGTTTGGGCACAGTGGTGAGGGTAGATGATGAAAATGTCACTTTTCACTTTCACCCTCCAGGGGTCAGTTCAGCAGATTCCTTCTTATCTTGACTGCTGCTTCCTCATAATTGCGTTTGGGCTATGGTCCTCTCTGGCTCTTTCATCTACAATATGCTTTTTTCAAAAAATTTTTTCATGTTTTTTTTTAATGAACCATTTTTAAAAATTGAAGAATAGTTAATTTACAATGTTGTATTAGTTTCAGGTATACAGTGAAGTGATTCAGTTATAGTTATACATATATATATTCTTTTTCAGATTCTTTTCCATTATAGGTTATTACAAGATATTGAATATAGTCCCCTGTGCTATACAGTAGGTCCTTGTTGTTCATCTATTTTATACACAGTAGTATGTATATGTTAATCCCAAATTCCTAATTTATCTCCAAGCTTTTAACCATCTTCAGTCTTCCAGAAATGTGTTAAATTCTGTTTTCCATTGTAATAACCCTTCCTGTTGTTTTGGTTCTCCTTTTTGCACAGTTATTTCAGTGAATATATTCATTTGCTAGGGCTACCATAACAGAATATCACAGACTAAGTGGTTTAAACAACAGAAAGTAATTTTCTCACCGTTATGGAGGCTGAGAGTCCAAGATCAAAGTGCCAGCAGGGTTGGTTTCTGGTGAGGCCTCTCTCCTTGGCTTACAGACAGCTGCCTTCTCACTGTGTTCTCCCATCACCTCATCTCTGTGCACACCCACCCCTGGTGTCTCTTCTTCTTCTTCTAAGGACACAAGTCCTATTGAATTTGGGCCCCATGCCTTTGACCTCACTTAACCTTAATTACCTCTGTACAGGCCCTAATTCCAAATGCAATCACATTGGGGGTTAGGGCAACAACTTGTGGATTTTGGGGGGATACAACTCTGTATATAACAGTGGGACATCTAAGGAGTCCACCAACTTCAACCAAGCCCCTAGTTTAAGAGCACTGTGTTGCGTTGCTGGGATGTTTTGAGGTCCGGCACTCTGTGGACAAATGCCAGAATCCTTAATGGCGTAGAGCTACTTAAAAAAAAAATAGCAAAAACCACATGAGCAACAACAAAAAAGTAGGTTTGAAGTTCTTCTGTGGCAGTGAGCACACCAGGCAGAGCTGCTTTCTTCTTTCAACCTTGGGACAATCCAAACAGAGATGACCAGATCAAACAGAGTGAATGAGAAAGAAGCATTTTAAGTGGAACCATATGGCCTCCTTGGGAGACCGTGAGGGCAGCAGGGCAGCCCCAGGGTTCTCTGGGTGTAGGTCGGGTGTAGGTCCCAGGAGCCAGCAGCTGGGAAAGGCAGCAGGTGCAGGACAACCTAGGTATTTTCTCTGCACTAGAGGGAGGCATTTGGAGGTGCTGCATTCCAAGGAGCCAGCTGGTGGAGACAAATTGCGGTTCTCTTGTTTCTGAGTGCGACCCCACCGTGGCTCTTGGCCAGTGGCTGGGAAACACCTGTTGGAGTTCTTGGGGCCCATGGACTGGTTCAGTCTTCTGCAAGCTTAAGGACCAGATAGTTATCACCGATAAAAATAACTTATCTTGGCCAACGAAAGACTCCTTTAGCTGGCATCTTTTAGCAAAACTCACTACCCCCTACAGAAGATTCTTCTGTTCAGGTACAGATCCCCATCATGCCTATAATATGAAATAATGTCTTTTAAAGCAATCACAAAAATGAACAAAAACACATTAAGGGGATAAAATGTTTTCAACTATAAAAATAGATGATTGTTTTCACTTATCTCCTAGCAACACTCTTATTTTTTTTTTTTTTTTCCATTTCAAGCTCAGGATTTATAGGTAACTTCAAATTATCGTCTGTTTTCTCCTTTATATTGATGTATTTATTCACAACAGAATTTTATCTTTAATTTTATTATGGTTGGGTATTTCTAGTTTTCCAGAATACTTTTCAAGGTGGTCGAGTTTCATTCCTCACAATTCAAAATCACAGATAATTTAGTATTATAAGTATGGAAAGAAACCAAAAAGCCATTCAAATTCTTTTAATTAATTGGGACTTTGTTGTATATATTTCTTGAAATATTTGTGTGACCTCTTAGAATTTTCAAATATGTTCATTTTATGGAGTTTGTTAAATATAAAGGCATTTGGGGTATTTTATCTTTACAAATGTCTAAATGTTTTTGCTTCTGTCCTTATAACTCATCTGGCACTTTAATAAAAAACAGAATATACAATTTTCCTATTTTAGGGTGCATTTCCCAACTCTTCAATGAAATTTTTTAGTTCTTTGGGGAAGGGATTGTACCACATTGACCTTGAAGCTTGATAGCAAATGTTTCTTAGGCACCTACTGTGTCTTAAATTCTGTACTTGGAGCTTAGGATACAATGACACATCAACTGTCATAGTACCCACCAGGTATCCACAGTCCAAATAGAAATGCAACAGACAGAAGAATAATCTCAGCATAACATAGATCCCCAAATGGATGTATAGGATGGCAGTTCTCAAACTTTTTTGTCTCAGGAATATATTTACACTCTTAAAAATTAATGAGGACTTCACAGAGCTTTGGTTTCTATGAGTTATTTCTATGAATCTATCAATTAGAAATTAAAACAGAATTTTTAAAAAATACGTATTGGTTAATTAATTAAAAAATAATACACCCATTGTATGTTAACCTTAGAAATATATTTTATGAAAAATAACTGTATTTCCCAAAACAAAAAAATTAGGGGTAAGAGTGGCATTATTTTACATTTTTGGAAAGCACTTTAATATCTGGATTAATGGAATATAGCTGGATTCCTATATGCAGGTCTGCATTCAATATATTGCTGTAAGTCGTTTTGTTTGAAGTATATGAAGAAAATCTATCTTCTTGCTGATATGAGATGAGAAAAAGGAGGAGTATTTTAATAGCCTTTTCAGATAATTGTGTATATTCTTCTGTGCTAGTACATCAAAATTTGACTAGTAGTTTCTTTTTTTTTTTTTAACATCTTTATTGTAGTATAATTGCTTTACAATGGTGTGTTAGTTTCTGCTTTATAACAAAGTGAATCAGTTATACATATACATATGTCTCCATATCTCTTCCCTCTTGCGTCTCCCTCGCTCCTACCCTCCCTATCCCGCCCTTCTAGGTGGTCACAAAGCACCGAGCTGATCTCCCTGTGCTATGCGGCTGCTTCCCACTAGCTATCTATTTTACATTTGGTAGTGTATATATGTCCATGCCACTCTCTCACCCTGTCACATGTTACCCCTCCCCCTCCCCATATCCTCACGTCCATTCTTTAGTAGGTCTGTGTCTTTATTCCCGTCTTGCCACTAGGTTCTTCATGACCTTTTTTTTTTTTTTCCTTAGATTCCATATATATGTGTTAGCATACTGTATTTGTTTTTCTCTTTCTGATTTACTTCACTCTGTATGACAGACTCTAACTCCATCCACCTCACTACAAATACCTCCATTTCGTTTCTTTTTATGGCTGAGTAATATTCCATTGTATATATGTGCCACATCTTCTTTATCCATTCATCTGTCAATGGACACTTAGGTTGCTTCCATGTTCTGGCTATTGTAAATAGAGCTGCAATGAACATTGTGGTACATGACTCTTTTTGAATTATGGTTTTCTCAGGGTATATGCCCAGTCGTGGGATTGCTGGGTCGTATGGTAGTTCTATTTTTAGTTTTTTAAGGAACCTCCATACTGTTCTCCATAGTGGCTGTATCAATTTACATTCCCACCAACAGTGCAAGAGGGTTCCCTTTTCTCCACACCCTCTCCAGCATTTATTGTTTGTAGATTTTTTGATGATGGCCATTCTGACCGGTGTGAGATGATATCTCATTGTAGTTTTGATTTGCATTTCTCTAATGATTAATGATGTTGAGCATTCTTTCATGTGTCTGTTGGCAATCTGTATATCTTCTTTGGAGAAATGTCTATTTAGGTCTTCTGCCCATTTTTGGATTGGGTTGTTTGTTTTTTTGTTATTGAGCTGCATGAGCTCCTTGTAAATCTTGGAGATTAATCCCTTGTCAGTTGCTTCATTTGCAAATATTTTCTCCCATTCTGAGGGCTGTCTTTTGGTCTTGTTTATGGTTTCCTTTGCTGTGCAAAAGCTTTTAAGTTTCATTAGGTCCCATTTGTTTATTTTTGTTTTTATTTCCATTTCTCTAGGAGTTGGGTCAAAAAGGATCTTGCTGTGATTTATGTCATATAGTGTTCTGCCTATGTTTTCCTCTAAGAGTTTGATAGTGTCTGGCCTTACATTTTGGTCTTTAATCCATTTTGAGTTTATTTTTGTGTATGGTGTTAGGGAGTGTTCTAATTTCATACTTTTACATGTACCTGTCCAGTTTTCCCAGCACCACTTATTGAAGAGGCTGTCTTTTCTCCACTGTATATGCTTGCCTCTTTTATCAAAAATAAGGTGACCATATGTGCGTGGGTTTATCTCTGGGCTTTCTATCCTGTTCCATTGATCTATGTTTCTGTTTTTGTGCCAGTACCAAACTGTCTTGATTACTGTAGCTTTGTAATATAGTCTGAAGTCAGGGACCCTGATTCCTCCAGCTCCATTTTTCGTTCTCAAGATTGCTTTGGCTATTCGGGGTCTTTTGTGTCTCCATACAAATTGTGAAACTTTTTGTTCTAGTTCTGTGAAAAATGCCAGTGGTAGTTTGATAGGGATTGCATTGAATCTGTAGATTGCTTTGGGTAGTAGAGTCATTTTCACAATGTTGATTCTTCCAATCCAAGAACATGGTATATCTCTCCATCTATTTGTGTCATCTTTAATTTCTTTCATCAGTGTCTTATAATTTTCTGCATACAGGTCTTTTGTCTCCTTAGGTAGGTTTATTCCTAGATATTTTATTCTTTTTGTTGCAGTGGTAAATGGGAGTGTTTTCTTGATTTCACTTTCAGATTTTTCATCATTAGTGTATAGGAATGCAAGAGATTTCTGTGCATTAATTTTGTATCCTGCTACCTTACCATATTCATTGATTAGCTCTAGGAGTTTTCTGGTAGCATCTTTAGGATTCTCTACATATAGTACCATGTCATCTGCAAACAGTGACAGCTTTACTTCTTCTTTTCCAATTTGGATTCCTTTTATTTCTTTTTCTTCTCTGATTGCTGTGGCTAACACTTCCAAAACTATGTTGAATAATAGTGGTGAGAATGGGCAACCTTGTCTTGTTCCTGATCTTAGTGGAAATGGTTTCAGTTTTTCACCATTGAGGACAATGTTGGCTGTGGGTTTGTCCTATATGGCCTTTATTATGTTGAGGAAAGTTCCCTCTCTGCCTACTTTCTGCAGGGCTTTTATCATAAATGGGTGTTGAATTTTGTCGAAAGCTTTCTCTGCATCTATTGAGATGATCATATGGTTTTTCTCCTTCAATTTGTTAATATGATGTATCACGTTGATTGATTTGCATATATTGAAGAATCCTTGCATTCCTGGAATAAACCCCACTTGATCATGGTGTATGATCCTTTTAATGTGCTGTTGGATTCTGTTTGCTAGTATTTTGTTAAGGATTTTTGCATCTATGTTCCTCAGGGATATTGGCCTGTAGTTTTCTTTCTTTGTGACATCTTTGTCTGGTTTTGGTATCAGGGTGATGGTGGCCTCGTAGAATGAGTTGGGGAGTGTTCCTCCCTCTGCAATAGTTTGGAAGAGTTTGAGAAGGATAGGTGTTAGCTCTTCTCTAAATGTTTGATAGAATTCGCCTGTGAAGCCATCTGGTCCTGGGCTTTTGTTTGTTGGAAGATTTTTAATCACAGTTTCAATTTCAGTGCTTGTGATTGGTCTGTTCATATTTTCTATTTCTTCCTGGTTCAGTCTCGGCAGGTTGTGCATTTCTAAGAATTTATCCATTTCTTCCAGGTTGTCCATTTTATTGGCATAGAGTTGCTTGTAGTAATCTCTCATGATCCTTTGTATTTCTGCAGTGTCAGTTGTTACTTCTCCTTTTTCATTTCTAATTCTATTGATTTGAGTCTTCTCCCTTTTTCTCTTGATGAGTCTGGCTAATTGTTTATCAATTTTGTTTATATTCTCAAAGAACCAGCTTTTAGTTTTATTGATTTTTGCTATCATTTCCTTCATTTCTTTTTCATTGATTTCTGATCTGATCTTTATGATTTCTTTCCTTCTGCTAGCTTTGTGGCCTTTTTGTTCTTCTTTCTCTAATTGCTTTAGGTGCAAGGTTAGGTTGTTTATTCGAGATGTTTCCTGTTTCTTGATGTAGGCTTGTATTGCTATAAACTTCCCTCTTAGAACTGCTTTTGCTGCATCCCATAGGTTTTGGGTCGTCTTGTCTCCATTGTCATTTGTTTCTAGGTATTTTTTGATTTCCCCTTTGATTTCTTCAGTGATCACTTCGTTATTAAGTAGTGTAGTGTGTAGCCTCCATGTGTTTGTATTTTTTACAGATCTTTTCCTGTAATTGATATCTAGTCTCATAGCCTTGTGGTCAGAAAAGATACTTGATACGATTTCAATTTTCTTAAATTTACCAAGGCTTGATTTGTGACCCTAGATATGATCTATCCTGGAGAATGTTCCATGAGCACTTGAGAAAAATGTGTATTCTGTTGTTTTTGGGTGGAATGTCCTATAAATGTCAATTAAGTCCATCTTGTTTAATGTATCATTTAAAGCTTGTGTTTCCTTATTTATTTTCATTTTGGATGATCTGTCCATTGGTGAAAGTGGGGTGTTAAAGTCCCCTACTGTGATTGTGTTACTGTCGATTTCCCCTTTTATGGCTGTAAGTATTTGCCTTATGTATTGAGGTGCTCCTATGTTGGGTGCCTAAATATTTACAATTGTTATACCTTCTTCTTGGATGGATCCCTTGATCATAATGCAGTGTCCTTCTTTGTCTCTTGTAATAGTCTTTACTTTAAAGTCTATTTTGTCTGATAGGAGAATTGCTACTCCAGCTTTCTTTTGATTTCCATTTGCATGGAATATCTTTTTCCATCCCCTCACTTTCAGTCTGTATGTGTCCCTAGGTCTGAAGTGGGTCTCTTGTAGACAGCATATATACGGGTCTTGTTTTTGTATCCATTCAGCCAGTCTGTGTCTTTTGGTGGGAGCAATTAATCCATTTACATTTAAGGTAATTATCGATATGTATGTTCCTATTCCCATTTTCTTAAATGTTTTGGGTTTGTTATTGTAGGTGTTTTACTTCTCTTGTGTTTCTTGCCTAGAGAAGTTCCTTTAGCATTTGTTGTAAAGCTGGTTTGGTGGTGCTGAACTCTCTCAGCTTTTGCTTGTCTGTAAAGGTTTTAATTTCTCCATCAAATCTGAATGAGATCCTTGCTGGGTAGAGTAATCTTGGTTGTAGGTTTTTCTCCTTCATCACTTTAAGTATATCCTGCCACTCCCTTCTGGCTTGCAGAGTTTCTGCTGAAAGATCAGCTGTTAACCTTATGGGGATTCCCTTGTGTGTTATTTGTTTTTCCCTTGCTGCTTTTAATATGTTTTCTTTATATTTAATTTTTGATAGTTTGATTAATATGTGTCTTGGCGTGTTTCTCCTTGGATTTATCCTGTATGGGACTCTCTGTGCTTCCAGGACTTGATTAACTATTTCCTTTCCCATATTAAGGAATTTCTCAACTATAATCTCTTCAAATATTTTCTCAGTCCCTTTCTTTTACTCTTCTTCTTCTGGGACCCCTATAATTCAAATGTTGGTGTGTTTAATGTTGTCCCAGAGGTCTCTGAGACTGTCCTCAGTTCTTTTAATTCTTTTTTCTTTATTCTGCTCTGCAGTAGTTATTTCCACTATTTTATCTTCCAGGTCACTTACCCGTTCTTCTGCCTCAGTTATTCTGCTATTGATCCCTTCTAGAGTATTTTTCATTTCATTTATTGTGTTTCTCATCGTTGCTTGGTTCCTCTTTAGTTCTTCTATGCCCTTGTTAAATGTTTCCTGCATTTTGTCTATTCTATTTCCAAGATTTTGGATCATCTTTACTATCATTTTTCTGAATTCTTTTTCAGGTAGACTGCCTATTTCCTCTTCATTTGTTAGGTCTAGTGTGTTTTGACCCTGCTCCTTCATCTGCTGTGTGTTTTTCTGTCTTCTCATTTTTGCTTATCTTACTGTGTTTGGGGTCTCCTTTTCACAGGCTGCAGGTTCGTAGTTCCCGTTGTTTTTGGTATCTGTCCCCAGTGGCTAAGGTTGGTTCAGTGGGTTGTGTAGGCTTCCTGGTGGAGGGGACTAGTGCCTGTGTTCTGGTGGATGAGGCTGGATCTTGGCTTTCTGGTGGGCACGTCCACATCTGGTGGTGTGTTTTGGGGTGTCTGTGGCCTTATTATGATTTTAGGCAGCCTCTCTGCTAATGGGTGGGGTTGTGTTCCTGTCTTGCTAGTTGTTTGGCATAGGGTGTCCAGCACTGTAGCTTGCTGGTCATTGAGTGAAGCTGGGTCTTGATGTTGAGATGGAGATCGCTGAGAGATTTTCACCATTTGGTATTACATGGAGCTGGGAGGCCTCTTGTGGACCCGTGTCCTGAAGTTGGCTCTCCCACCTCAGAGGCACAGCCCTGTTGCCTGGCTGGAGCACCAAGAGCCTTTCATCCACATGGCTCAGGTTAAAAGGGAGAAAAAATAGAAAGAAAGAAAGAGGATAAAATAAAATAAAATAAAGCTATTATAATAAAAAATAAGAAAAAATTATTAAGAAAAAATTTTTAAATTTTTTAAAATAAATTTATTAATTTTTTTAATAAAAAGTAAGAAAAAAATTATTAAGAAAAAAATTTATTAAGAAAAAATTTTTTTTAATTTTTTAAAATAAAAAATAAAAAAATTTAGAAAAAATTTTTTTTAATGTTTTAAAATAAAAATTAAGGAAAAAATTATTATGAAAAATTTATTTAAAAAAATTTTTTTAAGTAAAAAAAAAAAAAAAAAACGGACGGACCGAACCCTAGGACAAATGGTGAAAGCAAAGCTATACAGACAAAATCTCACCCAGAAACATATACATATACACTCACAAAAAAAGGAAAAGGGGAAAAATTAATATATCCTGCTCCCAAAGTCCACCTCTTGAATTTGGGATGATTCGTTGTCTATTCAGGTATTCAACAGATGCAGGTACATCAAGTTGTTTGTGGCGCTTTAATCCGCTGCTTCTGAGGATACTGGGAGAAATTTCCCTTTCTCTTCTTTGTTTGCAGAGCTCGCGGGGTTCAGCTTTGGATTTGGACCCGCCTCTGCATGTAGGTCGCCTGAGGGTGTCTGTTCCCCGCCCAGACAGAACGGGGTTAAAGGAGCAGCTGCTTCGGAGGCTCTGGCTCACTCAGGCCGGGGGGAGGGAGGGGTACGGAGGCGGGGCGAGCATGCGCGCGCAGCAGAGGCCGGCGTGACGTTGCCGCAGACTGAGGCGCGCCGTGCATTCTCCCGGGTAAGTTTTCCCTGGATCACGGGACGCTGGCAGTGGCGGGCTGCACAGGCTCCCGGGAGGGGCGGTGTGGCTAGTGACCTGTGCTCGCACACAGGCTTCTTGGTGGCGGCAGCAGCAGCCTTAGCATCTCATGCCCGTCTCTGGGGTCCGCGCTGATAGCCGTGGCTCGCGCCAGTCTCTGGAGTTCGTTTAGGCGGTGCTCTGAATCCCCTCTCCTCGCGCACCAGGAAATAAAGAGGCAAGAAAAAGTCTCTTGCCTCTTCGGCAGCTGCAGACTTTTTCCCGGACTCCCTCCCGGCTATAGCTGTGGTGTGCTAACCCCTTCAGGCTGTGTTCACGCCGCCAGCCCCAGTCCTCTCCCTGCGATCCGACCGAAGCCCGAGCCTCAGCTCCCAGCCCCGCCCGCCCTGGCGGGTGAGCAGACAAGCCTCTCGGGCTGGTGAGTGCTGGTCGGCACTGGTCCTCTGTGCGGGAATCTCTCCGCTTTGCCCTCCGCACCCCTGTGGCTGTGCTCTCCTCCGCGGCTCCGAAGCTTCCCCCTCCGCCACCCGCAGTCTCCGCCCGCGAAGGGGCTCCTAGTGTGTGGAAACCTTTCCTCCTTCACAGCTCGCTCCCACTGGTGCAGGTCCCGTCCCTATTCTTTTGTCTCTGTCTTTTCTTTTGCCCTACCCAGGTACGTGGGGAGTTTCTTGCCTTTTGGGAGGTCTGACGTCTTCTGCCAGCGTTCAGTGGGTGTTCTGTAGGAGCAGTTCCACGTGTAGATGTATTTCTAATGTATCTGTGGGAAGGAAGGTGATCTCCACGTCTTACTCTTCCGCCATCTTGCCCAGACCCCCCTAGTAGTTTCTTAAAGGTTAGTTGCAACGTGGAATCTGAAAATGTGTCAGTGAACCTTTTGTACTGTTTTGCATTGAACTCCACTGGCCTATTTTGCATTTTGAATTCATCTTTTTTCCATGTATGATTCTGTGACACAGTGCACTGGTTGTTTGGAAAATACTGTTTCACTGAGCTAAGCAGAATTTTCAAATGTTGATACATTTTGTTATACAATAATTAAAACAAATCGTTAATATTATCACTGATCTAACCTAATCACTGATTAGAAATATCTTTAATGATTGGGAAGGTGTCAAATTCACAGTGGTGGATACATGTTTACCAAAATTCTAATTTTCGCTTGAAAGGTTAAATTTATCATTGGCAACAAATGCTGTTAATTGTTTTCCTTGTAGTGACAGTTTTTCTCGGTTCATTTTTGAGAAAATGTCTGCCAAGTATCCAAGTCTGAATAACCATAGTTTGTCAGTTATCCTTTCAAGTAAAAATGGTGCTCCATGAAAAAAGCCAGCTGGTTCAGCTTGCAACTCAGACATCACGCAAGTCTTTAAGACAACTATCAAATTTCAATATGCAGCAGGAGTGCTTTATGTGTACATCCCATTTCGTCACTCAGAATTTAAAAGATTGTACTTGAGGGCTGAGGTTTCATAAAATTAATATTTTCCACTGTGAGTACATAGCCATGAAGACTGTAGTGACTATTAGTGACTATTTTGGTGTCACTGCTTTAATTCATGCTGATTTCTAGCAGTTTTACCCACCACTGCTTTGGATCGTGGGTACAAATGTCAACACAGTGAAAAAAGCAATACTGTCAAAACATTAATATGGAAATATTTTTGTCCTTGCAGACCCCATAAAATTTTCTTGGGGACTTTGAGAACCATTGCTTTAGAACAGAGGAGAGGCACTTAGCCCCGCCTGGTTGGGGAAGGGTTGGGGGGTTATGGGAGGAGAGGGGTGAGAAGCTGGCTCATGGATGAGATGACTCACCAGTAGAATCCGAGGGTGAATAGGAGTTATTCAGTGAAAGAAGGTAGCGGATGGTGTGCAGAGAGCACATTATTTTTATATCACTATATAATAAATCATCACAAACTGAACAGTTTAAAGCAACACCTGTTTATGATGTCACAATGGTGTAGTTCAGAAGTTCAGGCATGGCATGACGAGGTCCTCCGCTTAGGGGCTCACCAGGCTGAAATCAAGGTGTCAGTTTGACCGTGTTCTCATCTGACACTTGCGGTCTTCTTCCAAGTTCATGTGGTTGTTGGCAGAATATAATAAGTTGTGGTTATAGCAGCGGTCCCCAACCTTTTTGGCACCAGGGACCAGTTTCGTGGAAGACAATTTTTCCACAGATGGGGGGTGGGGGATGGTTTGGGGATGATTCAAACGCATTCCATTTATTGTGCACTTTATTTCTATTATTATTACATTGTACTATGTAATGAAATAATTATACAACTCACCATAATGCTGACAGGAGGCGGAGCTCAGGCGGTAATATGAGCAATGGGGAGCCGCTGTAAATACAGATGAAGCTTCCCTCGCTGGCCCGCTGCTCAGCTCCTGCTGTGCGGCCTGGTCCCTAACAGGCCACGGATTGGTACCAGTCTATGGCCTGGGGGTTGGGGACCCCTGGGTTATAGGACTAAGATCCCTCTTTTCTTGTTGGCTGTCAGCCAGGGGCTGTTCTCAGCTGTTAGAGGCGGCCTGCAATTTCTGCTATGTGGCTCTCTCCAAAACATGGCAGTTTGTTTCTTTAAAACCATCAGGCAAATTCTTTACCTTCCAATCTCCCCCTTCGGAAAGAGCCCAGTCCATTTGCAGGGCTCACCTATAGGTCAGGCCCTCCCAGGATAATCTCCTTGCCCATTAACTCAAAGTCAACTTTTTTCGGACCTTCATATATATATATATTTTAACATCTTTATTGGAGTATAATTGCTTTACAATGGTGTGTTAGTTTCTGTTGTATAAAGAAGTGAATCAGCTCTACATACACATATATCCCCATATCTCCTCCCTCTTGTGTCTCCCTCCCACCCTCACTATCCCACCTCTCTAGGTGGTCACAAAGCACCAAGCTGATCTCCCTGTGCTATGCAGCTGCTTCCCACTAGCTATCTATTTTACATTTGGTTGTATATATAAGTCCATGCCACCCTCTCACTTCGTCCAAGTCCATTCTCTATGTCTGCATCTTTATTCCTATCCTGCTCCTAGGTTTTTCAGAACGATTTTTTTTTTTGGATTCCATATATATGTGTTAGCATACAGTATTTGTTTTTCTCTTTCTGACTTACTTCACTCTGTATGACAGTCTCTAGTTCCATCCACCTCACTACAAATAACTCAATTTTGTTTCTTTTTATGGCTGAGTAATATTCCATTGTATATATGTGCCACATCTTCTTTATCCATTCATCTGTCGATGGACACTTAGGTTGCTTCCATCGGACCTTCATTTTTTTTCACCTAATGAAACTTAATCATGGGAGTTAAATTCATTCTATTTACAACGCCACTCACATTTAAGGGGTCATAAAGGGTGTGTATTCTGGGGGCTGGAATCTTTCAGGAACATATCAGATTCTGTTTACTGCAGAAAGACACACGAACAGTTCAGGAAAAGATATAAAAATGAAGGAAATCAAAGCCTTCATATTTGAGGGCATATTTTCAGTAGGAGCTAAATGTGGGGTGAGGAGGACATGGAGAAAGGAGAGAGGAAAAGTATCCACTTCACAGTCGTCCTATGGGCCATTCCCTGGGCTGCCACACTGGATTGCCCTCCCCAAACCCTCCACCTTCTCCACCTGCTGCTTTGTGACCTCCGAAGGATGGCTCTGAAGGAGAGATGAGCTATCTTTCAAATTGCATGAAGAAACTTTCCGGAACTGTTTCCAAAAAAGTCTCAGTTGTCACGGTTTACCTAATTTGGAAAAGAGAAAGGTCTTCCTGACCTCAGGCAGCAAACCGCAATTCAACACAAAATCAATCCGTTGAAAGGATTCTTCCAGATTTATCACTCAGAGGCGAGGTCTCAGTCTGGAGAGCCATGATTATCTATGTCTGCCTCCTTGCCAGCCTCCCCAGCTCCAGGGACCTCCCCACACCGTCACCAAAACACCCTCCTCAAGACTTGGCTTTTAATTAACCCACTCGTCTTCTCAGCAGTCTGAGGAGATTCCTGAAAGTCTCTCAGGTAAACCTAGAATTTCTGAGCGTGGATTGTGAGGCCTCTGGCCAGAGGTGCCTTTATTCCCAGCCCATGTCCCTCATTTTTCAGACATTGCTTTGTAGATCACAAAGCGCCCGGTGAGACTGAAGAGCTGCACCAGGTGCATGGCTTGGGGCAGAGAAGGTGGAAAGGGAACCACATCCCTCCCAGGAGCAGCTCACCAGCTGGGCCCTTTGAGCTGGACAGAAATGAGAGAAACAGTTATCTCCTGTCCTCTGTGGAGTCACAGGGCTCTTCTCCTTCAAAACACTTCTAATGTCATATTTTAGATGGCTTTTCCAGAATGAGTCAATTTAGCACAAGTTGTTGGTACACATTAGGAAGGAATGCAGAGTCAGCGAGGAACAACTTGACTGATTGACTGAATAAAAACAAAGCAGGGAATTAAAAATCTTCTTTTTGGAATGTCCTCCCATCTTTGATCATAAATAGTACTAGAGCCACATCCAAATATTCCTCTCTTTTGAGTTGAATTATTTTTCTCTCTAGTTGTTCAATATCTTGTTTCCTCTCTCCCTCCCTCCTTCCCTTTCTCCCTCCTTCCTTTCTTCCTCCTTCTTTCCTTTCTTCTTTCCAGTGTGAACTAATGGTGCTTGGCACTGGGGTTATGGAGATCAATATGACAGAGTATCTCCCACCAAGAAGGGTAATTTCCAAGGGCGAAGACATGTAAAGAAATGTCATAATTCTGTGTGATGCAAAGGAGCAAATGGTAACTTCTTCCTCGAAGGTGTGGTGGTCAGCAAAGTCTCCGGAGAGGATTCAGCTTTTCAGCTGGACCTGAAACAATGAGTATTTTTTCATGGAAGGGTTTTCTAGGAAAGAGAACAGTATGTGCAGAGCACAAAACTTTGGAATAATAATGATCTAGTCAACTTTAATTGGTTGTATTCAGTTACCTAGATGGTCATTTGGACGCCACTATATTCTAGATAGAATTTCAGGTCATTTATAAAATACATGCAGTACCATAAGATAAACCAAAATGAAAAAATAAGTGAGTGAGGAAATCAAGACAGAGAAAAATGAGAGAAAAATAAGATGAATTTGGTATACAAAGCACATGGTGTAGGATTCTGTTCACTTGCCAGAGGAAGGTCATAAATTTGTCTCTAAGCCTTTTGGTGCCAACCCAGAAAGAGAGAGATGCAATCAATTATTACACTTAGTGTCCACGGGTTCAGATGGGCCACTTGTTCAGGAGAAGCACAACTATCCCTGGTGTTGAGAACAAAGAGGAATTTCTCCCATGGGTCTGTGCAAAGAGGACATTCAGTGATTCTGGGAACGATGTCCTCAGCAGTATTTTTATAGCAGTGCAGGGCTGAGGCTCATAAAACTATTTCTTATAATGCCTTCAATATAAGCTAATGACACATCTCCAAGGTGCCAGTGAATTAAAGTATTCTTACATTGCTCAAGGTTAAACATTCTGTCAGCTTTTTAACTATTTCTTTCCTCTCTGTCTCTCTGTCTCTCTCTCCCTCTCTCTCTAATTAAGACAAGATAGGGGCTGAGCTATGTGCAATTAAAATTTTTTTCAGGCTACAGTTCTTGCAGTGATGCTATATGGTGTATGCTTTATTACCCACTGATCTGGGTGCTAGTTGGTTTCATAGTCTTTTCATTGGGTTCTTTAATTTACGCTTATAATGATCTCATCAATTTACTTATCACTTGTATTACAATTTTTTCCCCTGTTTCCTCCATTAGATGATAAATTCTTGCAGTAGAGGAAGGGGAATCCACAATAGCACATTGTTCTGGGGCTCAGCCTGCAGTGGGTCTGGTGTAGCTGACTGACCACTTCGGGGTGATATTATCTGACATTCAGCTGTTTACTTTTTCTTCATTTAACAAAGTAATTTCTAATTCTTTTAATCTTTCCTGATCTTGCTGTGCTCGAAAACATTGCCTAGTACATTAATTCTTTGATTCAGAAACTCTTGCAACTTTTATTTTAATATCCCCCCAATTCAACACATGTAAGAGGTATCTAAAAATAAAGATAAGAAATATTCCAGATTCCAAGGAGGAGAAAATCATAATAACCTTGGTTATTTTCAAATGTGACGCATTTATTCAAGTATAAATCTAAAAGGCTTTAACTGTAAGGTAAAAGGATCTGTTAATTTTAGTATTTAAGTTGAATTCTGCAACATTAACAGACCATAATAGATTTATATTGTAATTTCTTTCTACCTGTACAAATATATCATTTTTTACAAGTCTAGAATGATTTAAAAAATAAATATTATATGCTAACCTAAATAATACTTTTATCTAAATATGTCAACTCCAAGTTAATCTATATGTAGGACTATTCATAAGAGAGCCAAACAATATTTTAGAAATGCAATGCATCAAAACAAAATAAAACAATAGGAAGCTCTGTCATAAGGTTTCACTGGGTAGCAGTTCTAAGCTATAATCCTAGTTGTACAAAGGGCTGAAGGGTAGGCTATTTATAAAATGATTGCAAAATGATACACAGCAAATCTATTTCTCCATGGGAGTTCAACTGCGGGGAAATGCTTCTCTTCTGTGATGACCTCAGCATTCTACCCAAGGATCTTATAGAAGAAGTAAGTGAATGGTTCTTAATTTAAGACCTGTTCTAACCTACTTAATGAACTACTATAAAATTCAAATACAAAACCAGATATTCAATACCTTTCAGAAATAAATAATAAGAGACAAAGAAGAAATTCATTAATGATATAGTATAACAATAATCAAAAGATTGTGGATTGAGGTATGAAAATAAATGAAGACCAACCAATGGGAAAAACAAAGGCTATTTATTAAGAGCCTGCTATAGCACGGGGTCAATGATCATCACTTACATTTTGGCAGAGACTCCAAGGCAGACAGAGGAGTGGGACGCTTTATAGTGGGAAAAAGGGGAGGCTTCAGGAGTGCCCTGACTGGAGGTTGTTGGCCTAGGGAAGCTGTAGGCAAGCTAACTAGAAGTAGGGCATGCGATGTGATTGGTTAAGCATGCATATTTGGCTTTCTCTGGTTGGTCCTAACCTGGAAACCGGGACAGAAATTAGGGAAGCTGTCGGTAATTAATCAAGTCTGGTCATTTTGGGCCAATTGTTACAGAAGTTATTCTTTAGCTTCCTGGATCGTTACTAAAGAAAGCAGTCTGATTTCCTTCGAGTCTGACTTCTAGCAGGCTGCCTTCCTGGACTGATTACTGTAGACAACGGCCTGGTTTCCTGGGAAGGGTGCTGTGTGTTGTAGGTCAGAGCTCTATTTTTATATATGCTCTGCCCATTGTCTGTTTGTATATTCAGTCTCTCTGAGGACAGGAAAATCTTCAAGTTTACTGCTGGCTCTCTGAACTTCCGGAGATGGCCTCCTAGCTCTGCAGAGAGGATTAAATCCTAGAAAAAAATGGCTCACACAATGAAATTAAAACAGAACTGATTTTTATTCATTAATTATGTGGAAATTGTCTCTTCCCAGTAGAGAAGCCAGTGGAGATGGTGGAGGAGGGATGGGTGTCAGAATCATTTTAGTTTGTTCTCTCTCCTCTTCTCCTTGCAGAAAATCTCAGCTAGAGGGTGGTTGTATAGTTTTAAGTGGCTTCTCAAATGATTCTGGAATATGCTCTGGGCTAGTGGTCCCCTCTATCGCCACATCCAAGATGACCCCAACCCTGGGGCAGGGCAGGAACTCACTCTGTCTGGTGATGGGCACCCTTGTCCTCACGTTCTCCTGAAGACATGTTGTCCCTCTTGTTTTATTCCATGTTGACAAGATGACATTTAGAAAATTAATAAAATGCTTCCATGTGCTTCTTCCTAGGGTAGAGGGAGGGGGGAAGATGAGGGAGATTCACATTTTTACAGTAGTAATATAAAGAAGAAAAATACGATAACATTCAGATTCTTAGAATTTGCAGCAAAGCAATAGGCTTGAGAGGCAGGTATGGTAGAGAGAGAAGGAATCATTCAAGTTCCTCTAGAGCCCCACCTAGCACACCCACAACCAAGCCTGAGATCCCATGCTCACAGTGTTACCTCTACACCCCATCCCAACCACCTTACGGAGAAGCACAGGGCGAAGCGACACAGTGATGGGACATTTTCATCCAAGGGAGACTAAAACCAACCAAATGAACTGTCTAAATCACTGTCTTTTCAATTCTTTCCATGATTTCACAGTAGGAAATCGATTTTCCACTAAGAACCAAGACCCACAAACACACACACACAGAGGCTCACTTGCGTGTGCACACACACACAACTAAAATACATTTCATCAAATAATGCTGACTCTGTGTTATTCTGATATTTCCTATTTTATTCTGTTCCTTTTTGTTTTTAACCTATGATGGTGATAACTCACTAAACTAAAAATCGTGACCAACTAATGGGTCATGCCCCTCAGTTTGAAAACAGTGATTTAAATTTTGTCTTGCTCTAAGTTATAATTCACGTTTTATATTTAGCTCATTTTTTCCTGTTAGCTATCATGTGGAGAGGAAATATCCAAATAAGTACAGGGGGAAAAAAGAACAAGAAAAGAAAATTGATATTTATAACACATCTCATCTGTAGTATGAGTGAAATTTCATGACCCTAATCTCTCAGGCTTCTTTCCAATAACTAATAGTTCCTCTTCCCTGGCCCCCCTCCACAGGATTAATTTATTCAATTCATTCATAATATAATGTATTAAACTACTCTTATGTCCCCAGGACTGTTCTGGGCCTTGAGGATAAGTGGTGAATAAGTTGGACAAGGAGCAACCCCATGAAGTTTCTATTCTATTAAACTGATATTTGTACCAACCATAAAGGCTTTAGGAAAACAAAGCTTCTATTAGGTGGTATTCGCTTTTCAAACACACTTATGCAAGGTGGTCATTTTAGCTTTTCCTTCAGAATTTTAAAGGAAACCATATGGGGTAGAAAAAGCCCACTGTCATGGGGTCAGAAGCTAGTCTCAACCTGGCCAGCGAATTCAGTGAGACCTTCCTGTGGAAGAGGAAGGGCACTGTCTCTGTTTACAATGTTACATAAATACATTGAAAAGAGCAAGCTGATGATATTTATAAGAAGAGCTATAAACTTATCCCAAATTTGTCACCTCCTCATTCTAAAGGTTTGTTTTTAAATGTTTATTTATGTAAATTTGTAACTTTTAAAACATTGCACATTTATGGTCTACACAAGAATTACAAAGTGCTTGTGTACAACCTATGCCGTTGACAATAACCCAGGGAAAAAGTAAGCCATTTGAAAGCAGCAGCAATAGTGTAATAGAAGATGATGGGAAACTGGCTATTCTCATGAAGCACAGTCTTGTAAAAATGTTCAGGAAACCACTCAGGCTCCATGACCTCAGCTGGACAGGTGGACAGTTGTCTTAGATGTTGCTGTGACATGAGACCCATTTACAAGAGGCTGTTGTGACAGCCTTCAACTATTAGCTTGAACTAATAAATTCAAATTAGGATTTTTATTATCAGTTGTTGTTGCTTATTGTGGTTACTATTTTATTATTTCCCAACTGATATGGAAGATTTCAGTATTTTTATAGCTGGTACCACCATATGGATTTGTACCAGCTGATAATCAGCGCTAGGATTTCAGTGCTTGAGACCCTGAATTACCTTATTAGATTTACTTCCCTGCTTCTTCTCACATAACTGATACTCAGCTAAACCGAGCTATTTGTCCTGCCCTAAACACTTCCCTCTATTTCCCAGCTTACAGTCTCTACTCATGGTTTTTTCTCCACTTGAAATGTCTTTCTCCCATAGCCTTTGCCTGTTGAATTCTCTCCCTTCAGTTATAATCTGGCTCAAATGCTATTTGTCTGTTTCAAACCCCCCAAACCATCCATCCACCCGTCTACCTGGGATTTCATGGCATTCACGATGTACTTGGTACTGTCAAAGAGAAAAGAAATACAGCAATGCCACTTGCTTTATGAAACTTTCTGAAAACCCACCTCAACACAACCTGATGAAGTTTCTCCCTCCTCAGAAGAAGAACCTGTGGAACTTTACCTACTTCTTATATTATGGCTCACTCTGAAGTTAGGTCTGGTCTGTAAACTATTGCAGGCAGAGAGATTTTGCATTTATTTTTAGTCCCTTGTACTCCCTGGCATATTATCCTGCACCAAGTGATCAGTTAAGAAAAATGTGTTCTAAACTGAATTAAAAAGAAGAAAAGCTATGTAAACATTGTTTCTTTCAAACCTTCTGCTCTTAAAACACTGTTATAATTTACCATCCATTCCCTCTGGAAAGTTGTCTTTCAGATAACTTTAAAAGATCATTTATATATATATATATGTATTTTGTGTAAAAATATGTGATCTTTATTTGTATATCATAAGATCAGTTCAAACTCTCATTTATTCTGTCCCTTATGTTACTCCTGATCATTTTCTTGTGGTCAAATCACTCTTCATGCTCAAGCTTCTGCTAAAATAGCTTATGTGGCTTTACAGGGCTTATGTGCTGGCTTGTTACATATCTCATGGAACAGGTGAAGTGATCAGACTGTTTAATAAATATATTAAATTTAGACAATCAGTTAACTAAAATAAGCCTTGAAAGTATCCATATGCAAAGAATTTGAAAGCACAATAAGTTGTTCAAGAAAAGATTCTTTTTTAGGGGTGACAAAAATAGGACATAAAAATCCAGGGTGTATTTTATGAAAATCATTGGGTAAAAGATAGTTGAGATCACTTAAATATAGATAGTAGCACATAAAAAGATTTAATGAACAAAATAATCAAAAGTTGTGTTTGGCCAGTTAGGATTTTTGAAACACTAATAGAGGGGAAAAAAGGAATAAGCAGAGAAAACACACAGGACCTTTTCTTCAAAGCCATAATAAGCCATTGTATGTAGTACTACGAGTGTAGGATATCCACGAAGCTGCTGCTCATCAGAAGATTAAGAAAAATATTACAGTCAAGGCTCTGATTAGGTGAGGAAAGTTTGGAAATGAGAGAGAAGACACTGGGAGATTTAACTCAGAGGATGCCATTGGCTGCAGTAGGAAAAATAGTATCAGAAGAATGACAAACATGGATGTCAGGTTGTACGAAACATAGAAATGAATTGGAGGAAAACAAACTACAACAGAGTGGAAGAATCATGCAGTGGTTCTCGGAATATGAAGCAGAAATGAGAGATGGGAAAGAAATATGATCAAAATCAGCTATATGTGGTGTATAGAACCATGTGAGAGATTTTGAAAGTTCTTTTTATGATTCCCCAACTTTAGTAGTTGAGATTAAAATTAAAGCGGTAAGAAAGTGTCTACCTTGTATGAGCATTTCCTATATACAGAATATTTTTATGATATTCTTTTCTTAGGAAAGATAAGCAAACATAATTATATACTTAGCTTTTATATAACTAGTATATTTTGACTTAAGAAGTACTTGGAAATGAAAATGTGTTTTCAAGGCAGTAAGAAGCTAGCTGGAGAAATATTTTGATTTGTTCTCTAACGCAGATGTCAGCTTGGGTCCCCATCTATCAAGACTTACAGAAGATCAATCAGTTCAAAGCCTCATCCATTCTGCCCCCTGTGTTAGTCCTGATCACCTTCTGGCAGTTACATCCCATTCTGAGCTCAAGCTTCGGCAGGAAGAGTTCGATTTATTTGCGGCTGTATAACACGTCTCATGGAACAGGAGAAGTGCTTAGACTTTCCACAATAAACAACAAAACAAATCCTTTGCTCCCTCAAAGGCTTTTAGTGGGAAACAGAGGATATTTGAAGAACCTTTGGCACTTCTTAAAAGACAAACATATGAAAAATGCATAAACATCAGTGGCTTATAATTTTTAATAATTCCTAGTGACCATGGTGACTTATGCTGTTGATGATAAAACTGATCGTAGAAAATGTGTTAGTCTGTGATCGAAGGTCTTAGTGATCTGTTATTAAATTGTTTCACTGCATATTTTATGCTTTTGTGGTAGGCAGAATAATGGCCCCTCAAAGATGTCCACTTCCTAATCCTTGGAACCTACGAACATGTTACCTTACATGGGAACGGGATTTTGTAGATGCGATTAAATTAAGTGGAAGATCAAATTAGATTGAGGGGCAGATTATTCTGGATTTCCCAGGTGAGCCCAATCTAATCCCATAGGTTCTTAAAAGTGGAAAACCTTACCTGGCTGTGGTCAGAGGGTATTGTTACTAGGGAAGAATAGTTGGAGAAATGCAGGGATGCTGGCTTTGAAGATGGAGAAATGAGGCTATCTCTGGAAGCTGGAAAGGCAAGGAAATGGATTCTTCCTTAGAGCCTCTAGAAAGGAAAGCAGTCCTGCCAACCCCTGATTTTAGCCTGGAAGACCTGCATCAGACTTCTGACCTACAGAATGCAGAAATATATTTGTATTGTTTTAAGCCTCTAAATTTGTGGTCATTCATTACAGCAGCAATAGAAGACTAATACAGCCTTTTTCTACAGTGATCCAAGTTTCTTTACAAAAAAAAAAAAAAAATGAGCAGAGATTGAGGATGAACTTCTTTCCTCTCTCACAATGACGTATAGAGGAACGAAAGGGAAGTTTCCTGCCCTTCTTCTCCTTGAGGTGAGCCAGCGAGGAGACAGTTTTTGAAGGTCAGTTTGCAAGAGCCTTCAGAGTCATAATATAGACTTTGGACCACGGGTATAGCCTCTTAAGGCTACCCATGTTTCATATTCGTATGTTTGGGTATTAAAATTATGGCAGTTAAAATATTTTAATCATTATTCTTTAGTCACTTTTGATATACACAGGAATCTGAAGATTTACATTTAAGAATTTGCTTACAAAGCAGATTAATCATCAAACACACATTAGGAGAATATACTCCTCTCGTCCTCCCCTAACTCACCAGTAAATACCAGAATTGCTGAATAAAAGATGAATATGGGGCACAGGAAGATGTTTATGGATATGTTTTTTAAATAGATTGCTAACCTAGTGTTTCATTTCAAAGTTAAAAAATCTTCATACCCCAGTGAGAAAAATATTATAGACAGTTTACAGTAAGTGAGCAGAGGCGCAGAAAAGGTCATAATAAACCTAAGCCTGCTCTTGGTCACCCCTGAACTTTAAAGTTGGGGTGGAAAGAAATCTTAGAAGTTGTCCAGTCTAATACCCTCATTTTATGGACACCCAGGAAGCCTAAGACATTTATTCAAGTTCAAATAGCTAGTCGGTGACAGGGCTGATAATGAATTACTCCTGGTTTCTGCACTTTCCTCTTCATCACACCTTTATCTTTTCTCCTGCTTGTAAATCTCCTACATTAAATCTGCCAGGAAGTCCTGTTGATTCTCCCTTGGAATTATCTCTTAGATTTATTTTTTCTTCATTCCCTACCACATCGTCCTCATTTCATGCCTTAATTGCTACAACTGCCCTCTAACTAGTTTCTCTCAGCCCAATTCAACTTATACACTACCATCAGGCTGATCTGCCCTACACGCCACATTCATCATTTCACACCAGGACATCCAGAGCCTTCCACAGATGACATTCAAACTCTTTGGCATTCAATCCCCTGTATCGTCTGGTTTTCTTCATCTGTCCAGTTTACCTCCCAACTCCTAACACGAACTCTCTGTGCCAGTCAGTATGGTCTGCTTACACAGGCTCCCTCTCATTTCCACTCTCCTACACTGTTCATGTCATTTTCATGGCCTGAAATGTCCTTTTTTCTATTCTACCTGCAAAAATCACGTCAGCTCCTTAAGCCTATCTTAACACCTTCTTTCTTACTTTGACTCTTTCCAATAACTCCAACCACAGAGAATTACTCCCTCCCCTGAGTACTTTTAGTAAATGCTTCCCATGAATAATGTTTTAGCACCTGATGATATCCAATTTAGCTCTTCTTTGTATATAGACTGTTTCTTGTATATAATGGAAAGATAGATCCATTTCACAGGTGTTAGAGTTGATTAGTGAGTCATCAGTGAATCAGCAGTGGTTGATTCCCTGGGATTGGATAATGTCCCTTGGGGAAGGCATACATAGGACTGTGAAAAGACTGAGAATGGAACCCGGTAAAGGGAGAAAAGAAGACTGGGGGCCAGAGGGAGATTATAAAAGAGAGGTCAGGGGACAGTCAGTGGAAGAAGAATTAGAGAGACAGTTTCATGGACTACTAGATAAATTTTGCATTTAGATTCGATTTCTCCAGAAACCAGCTTGTATATAAAAACTCTCATGGTAGAAAAATACAATAAACATGCAAGTACAGTCTAAGCAATTCTCATTTTAAAAAGACTTGAATATATAGTTTTTTTAATTAAAGTATAGTTACTATACAATCTTATATAAATTACAGGTGTACAATAGTGATTCATAACTTTTAAAGGTTATACTCCATTTATAGTTATTATAAAATATTTGCTATATTCCCATGTTGTAAAATATATCCTTATAACTTATACCTAATAGTTTGTACCTCCTAATGCCCTACTCCTATACTGCCCCTCCCCCCCCACTGGTAACCACTAGTTTGTTCTCTATATTTGTGAGACAAATACTGTATGATATCACTTACATGTGGAATCTAAAAAATAAAACAAACTAGTGAGTATAACAAAGAAGATAGAGTGTTGATGATGTTTCAAATATGTAACTAAAATAAATGGGATAAAAAAATTTCTTTGAATCAAAGAGCTGGTTTAAGAACAAAAAAAGAAGAAGAAAAGAGAGAAAGAGAAAATAATTTAGGCAGCAAAAAATGGCGGATAACAGCTAAGCTGTTTATTATAACTACACAGCAGGTTGTTGGCAAATTACTTCTCCCACCATGGAACAATTTAGTCTGACCAGGCTATTCTTTCAGGGAGACAAGTTGCTAATTGCACCTTGGCAGTGACCTTAAAAAAGTGCTGTGGCATTGAGAACAACCAAATTACTTGTGTTTATTATGCCAGCTAATTAGATGAGTCTTTGACTCAATGATAGTCTAGTTTGAGTAAAGAGACTACCTACAGAAATCAATCAAGTCACCTGCCGTTATAGGTATATAAAGAGTCTAAAGGTGTTCTTTGGAAAACCAAATCAAGCGGTACGCAATCACATCCTCACTCTCAGGAGAGAAAAATTAAAGCCGTGAATCATTCTAGAGCTGAAAATGGATGCCCCAGATGTATTCCACTGTATGTTTAGCTGGTGCAGCATTTATTCTCAATATAGCCAACTGCTTCAGTTGAAGAACATTAGGTGACCACTGAGCTGCCCGTTGAACCCAGGATTTTGCTAGAAACCAAAAGACAAACATTACAACTTCCATATTTTCATACAGAGCTACTTTCTATTTTTTTTTTTTTTAAAGATTTATTTATTGATTGATTGCTATGTTGGGTCTTCGTTTCTGTGCTAGGGCCTTCTCCAGTTGCGGCGAGCAGGGGCCACTCCTCATCGCGGTGCGCGGGCCTCCCACTATCGCGGCCTCTCTTGTTGCGGAGCACAGGCTCCAGACGCGCAGGCTCAGTAGTGGTGGCTCACGGGCCCAGCTGCTCCGCGGCATGTGGGATCCTCCCAGACCAGGGCTCGAACCCATGTTTCCTGCACCGGCAGGCAGACTCTCAACCACTGCGCCACCAGGGTAGCCCTGCTTTCTATTTTTTATAGAAAAAAAATAGAAAGGACAACTGGTAGTTCAAAAGTCCCCATGACATGCTCCATGTTACACTCTCCTGTAAGAAAATGAAGCATACATTTATATTCTGAGTTTTCAATATGAAATTCAGATCAGAGCTCCTCCTTTTGCTGTCTGTGGCAAACAAAGGACAGCTACTATTAATGCTCGTAGTGGGTTGAATAATGTCCCTCTAAAATATAATGTTTCCTTGGAACCTCAGAATGTGACCTTATTTGGATATAGGATCTTTGCAGATCTAATTAGTTAAGTTAGAATGAGGTAATACTGGATTACAGTGGGTGTTAAACCCAATAACTGGTGTCCCTATAAGAAGAGAGAAAACACAGAGACATATACAGGGAAGAGGAGAGACTGCATTTTGACTCTTTATTTACCTTTTTTTTTTTTTTAGCATCTGGGGAGTCTATTCACTGAAATGCCATCTCAGCATGGCCCCAGCTCTCCAAACTGCTCCCTGTGTGGGCACAGCTGGCATCTGCTTTGAGCATCGCCATGGGTATTCAACTGCCCAGGGGATGTTTTTTCTATTCTGTGACATTCCCAACCCTTAAAGGTCATATAGCAGTCTCATGCTGTAGAAATAAACCTACTGGAAACTGAGTTACTGCACAACGGGGCCCAAGAGCCACTGAGGGTTTTCCTTAGACAAACGGCCTTTACTTTTTATTGCTTTTGGAAGCTGTATTTGTTAAAGCCTGACCTCTAATCTTACTGCATTAGTGTTCTTTCAAGAGTCTTAGATGTCTGGTCTCCATATAGGAGCTCTGTGTCTGGAGGTGGGTCTCTGGGTTTGGAGATCATTGGTTTGATAAGGCAAAGGATTGCTGCTCTTTTCTATGCCATGCAATATAATGTGATGGTTCCAGGGACGGCTTGGAGGGCCAAGAGGGCATGTGTTCAAAGCTTGCTTGTTTGTCTTCTGCTCTTTAGCATGTTACTTAATACCTCCCACCTCAGTTTCTCTCCACCTTATAGAGTTACTGTAAATTTTAAATGACTGAAAACACATATGGGGCTTAGAAAAGTGCCTGGCACTTTATAAACACCAGATACATGTGACCTCTTACTATTTTATAAACATTTTATTAGTCAATTAAATTGAATGTTAATTGCCCCCCCCCACCCCGGGCTGAGTTGGGTCTTAGTTGAGGCATGCAGGATCTTTCATTGTGGCGCTCGGGCTCTTCATTGTGGTGCGCGGGCTTAGTTGCCCTGCGGTATGTGGGATCTTAGTTCCCCGACCAGGGATTGAACCCTCATCCCCTGCATTGGAAGGCGGATTCTTTTTTTTTTTTTTTTTTTTTTATTTATTTATTTAAGTTTTGGCTGTGTTGGGTCTTCGTTTCTGTGGGAGGGCTTTCTCTAGTTGCGGCAAGTGGGGGCCACTCTTCATCGCGGTGCGCGGGCCTCTCACTATCGCGGCCTCTCTTGCTGCGGAGCACAGGCTCCAGACGCGCAGGCTCAGTAGTTGTGGCTCACAGGCCCAGATGCTCCGCAGCATGTGGGATCTTCCCAGACCAGGGCTCGAACCCGTGTCCCATGCATTGGCAGGCAGATTCTCAACCACTGCGCCACTAGGGAAGCCCGGAAGGCGGATTCTTAACCACTGGACCCCCAGGGAAGTCCCGTGACCTCTTATTATTAATCATGTGTATTACATCTTGGATTGAGAGGCTCACTATACTCGGCCACTAATGAATAGACACATTTTAAAGCCAGTGAGTAGTATTCAAGTTTCTTGTGATTTTTTCCCGTCCATCTATTTTCAGAAAGCTGCTTTGGAGGTAGGGATGGTGATGCTATGCTGGGAGAAAAGTGAGAACCAACCTCTCAAAACTTTTCAGGAAATATTACTATTTATCCAGTCTGATCAAGTAACAATGTATAGTTCCTTTGGTTATTAGAGAAATGACATTGAAAGCACATATAAATTGTTAAATAATTATGATAAATAAAATAAAGTAGTTTCTTGCTTAGCACCTGACAAAATTTGTGCATGAAGAGGTTTATACAGAGAGGTAATTTGTTCTGATGAACCACAGTAAAAAGCTTTGAAGTATAGAGCAAAACAAAACATTGCTCCTGGCTTCTAAAGAGGGAGAAAGTCATGAGGAGGGTCATAGTATTCATTTACTACGTGAGTATTCATTCAACTTGTTCCTTCGTTCACCCACTCATTCATCCAATGAAATATTTAGTCCCAACTGTGTGTCAAGTGTGGTTCTAAGTCCTCAGAATTCAATGACTGAGACTGTCCCAGATCTCAAGGAGCTCATTCAGAAGCAAAATGAATAGGCAGTGGGAAGAGGGCCCAGCATGTGCCTTAGCGAAAACATCTTCCGCCATAAAGTCCAAGATTGATTCAATATAGTGCACCGTGACTATCTGTAGAAAGCTATTTTAATACAGGATAAACACAGGCTTTTGAAGCCTGGAGTATCTAAAAGGGTATAGAGCCAATCAAAAAAGGAAGATCCCCTTCTGCTTGACCTTATTTTCCATCCAGTGGCTTCTCACACCTTTGTGGTTTTTAAATTTAGAGTCCATGTCCTCAGCCGAAACCCCAGTTTAAACTGGCAGAGGAGAGCCAACCAGCAGATCTTAGCTCCTAAACGGTTACTGAAGTGGAAATAGTGGGAACTCAAGGTGGTAATGAGAAAGCCAAATGGGCAGCAAAATAATATCTGTAGCAGAGAAGGTAGGGTAAAGGAGATGATACAACTAGAAGTGGACTGAATTGAATGTCTTGGTCTCTTCCAAGCAAGCAGGTCCTATGTCCCTGAATTAGATAATTCCAGCTTCTAAGGATTTAAAGATATTGAATAACAAGACCCTTCATCTTGCTACTCATTTCTACCTCATCATGTTAGTTTTCTAGGGATTTTGATGTAAGATTAGAGAACAAAGTTGAGTAGCTGGTGTGCTGATCAGGGTCCCAGAAGGAGGCAGACAACACACCCAAATTAAGATAATTTGAGGGGAATTTAATAAACAGGCTAATTACAAAGATGTGGCTGGGGTATAGGGAACCAAGGGATAGTGAAGCTACCTGGAGCTGGAACAGTGGGGCTGTTATGACTTGTAGGTTTGAAGGGATGAGGGAGCAGAGGTGTTATCAGAAACCAGAAGGAGAGAGAGTCATACAGAGTAGGCACCCTTGAGGGGACCTTCTAGCCAAGGATCCAACCAAACCAAAGTGGTCTTATAGGGAAGGACTCAGGGTAACAAATACCTTGGCCTCATTCTCTTCCCTTTCTCCTGTTTCCTGCTAGCGCTTCCCATTGCTGAACCCAAGCAGAAGCCAGAAAGTGTGGCAATCTAGTGATATTGTTCATGTTACATACAGTCTCCATGGAGAAGAGCTCAGAGAAGAGAAGGAAGAGTAGATCTGAAGAGGCCGTTGAAAGCTACAACAGCTTATATTTGTAAACTTTATTTACACAGTGTTTTCTATGCACAGCAGCTGGACTAGCAAGTTTAAAACCTATAAATCCATGATCCACAAAGGTCAACACCAGAATGGTGTCATAGGCAGAAAAGCACAGTCCATGCAATCAACAATCATTTCGAAACGACTAGTCTTTTACTTGGTTTTCTCGAACACCCTGAAGGGATAAGCAGACCAAGAATGTTTCTTAAAAATCTGTGTTTCAGTCATAGTTTCTTCTATGTTTCCTATGCCTCTCTCCTCAACACCTGCCCTTTCTCCTCCTGAAATCTCCTCCAGCAATTCATTCTACATTTAACCTTTGTCCACCCCTCTTTCTCCACACTTGCCTCCTGTTCTACTATGAAACCCCCAAATCCTTTGATCTTCTAAGGTAGGGAGGACCCTTGTTAGAGGGTGAAAGAGAGAAAAGTCTGCAAGAGTGACACACTGGGTAGGGTTCCAGTGGGCAGGGGAGAGGAAAGCTTCAATATAGTCAAAGATTTTTATCCCATTTTACAAACGTAGGAGGTGCCTGGAGAGGCTGAGTGGTCAAGATCTGGTGAATTGTGCCAAAGAATTTTCTGGGCTAAAGGGCCTAAATTCAGTCTTAATATTGAGGATTCCACCTGTCTGATGACTCTGAGATAAGATGATAAATGAGACTGTCTTTTCAGAAGACCCACTGAAATCAATGCCATTTAGGGAAAAGCATGTGATCATTTAAATGATTAACCTTAGGATTTATTCACACACGAGACTGAAGTTCAATAATGCCTGAAGCAGGAGTCAGCTCTCTCTCCTTCTGGCTCCAGAGATGGAGTCAACAAGCCTCGGAAAGCAAGTGGCTGTCAAAATCCTTATTGTGAACATAGATTCCATGAGGATAAAATCCCAGGGCAAGGCAAAATCAATGATAGTCTGGTCATGATCTCTAATAACTGCCATAACGGATTTGTTTTTTTTGAAAATAATTCCAACAGTGATGGGTATACGTGCTGGGATCTGTATTTACCCCTCCAGTTCAACTAATGTTTACCAAAAAACCCCAAAAATCAAAAAATTAGCATACTAGAAAATGTGACTTCAGAAAAAATATCTGCCCCTGTTGAGAGCCTACCATATGGTAGTCACTGTGATGCCTTTTCTAGTTCAGATCAGCTGGCTTATGTAGTGTGTATACAAATATTCCCATTTTACACACATAGAGATGTTATACCACTGCCCACACCTGCACACCTAGTAAATGGCAGAATTAAGATTTAGAACCATGTGGTCAGTTTAAGATCTACATTATTTCTATCTTGTGGGTGTTTTGCTGCTAGAAGCATAATCTGTGTTCGTCAATTAGATCAGTCTCAACATTGGGAGATTAGAAACAAATCAAACTTCTTTAAAACCAGAGTCAGATATTAGAAAAAGGTGTTCCTTTTGCATTCTGTTATGATCATTCATGCTCACATCTTTCTTTTTCCTTGTGTTTTCCAGTGAATTCGAGTGTATTTTACTTAAGCGAATGGAGTAGGCTTTGGGATCAGATAAAATGCTTCTGGAACTTACTAGGCCAATAGTGAAATATCAGACTGTTTCCTCATATTTAAAAGAGAGATAACTTTTCACATTTTATATAAGGATTAGAAATAATAGATGTAAAGAATCTGGCACCATTTGGATAGCTTAAAAATGGTAGCTATTATTCTGGCTTATGAATTAATTCTGGTAAAGGGACTCAAGGCTGCTGTCTGCTTATTTGCCTTGGAGTCCTAAGTTGATGTGTGAGTTTTGCCGAGCAGTAATCTTTATGGAAGCTGCAAAGAACAAAGAGCTTTATTTTGATATCTTAGGAATCGCAATTTGGGAGACGCAGATTTGGGTAACACTGAGAGTGTTCTGGGGAAGAGAAAGTGTCAGGGGCTTATAGAGGCAAAACCCACAAGATCGTTAAAGTTGTCTGGCAAGAATTATGATTGACTCTGATGTAAGAAAGAAAACGTTTGTCCTTTAAGGGATAGGTTTTCACGAGTTACTTAGGGTAAGGGTCCAATAAGTATCTTGAGTTTCTGAAACATTAGGCAGATGTTCTGGATGCCTGGTCTTAATTCCATCTGGTCAGATTCCATCCAGGCTGAGATGTGCATAAGTCACACTTCCTCAATGACTTCCCAGGTCTATTTTAGAGAGCTTTCTTAGCAATACCAACTCCATTTTGATTTTCCTTTCACAGCATGGAAGTATACTGACTCCTAAAAGAGGGTGTTAAGTATGCCAACTCCAGCTGTGCCTGTGCTCTAGGCCTATACATACACCTCATCTAATGTCACTGCAAGGCTCAAAGATGATATATATTTTTAGAGTTCTAAAATAAAAATGCTGTTGCATTGAACAGCTTATTAACTTTGCATTTATCTGTGGACTTGGAAGCTGAACAGCAAATTAAAAGAAAGATTTTCATTGAAAGACAGTGATCAAAGAAATAGAATGATCCATAGATCTAATGTGTGTTGTCATACTTATCAAATAGGATTAAACCATTAGGGGGCTTTTATTTCAAAGACTTGAGGGCTTCCAGTCTTGTTAATAATATAAAATACAAAATAGATACCTAATATGAGTCGTAATATGGTGTCTAGCACAAAATTACATGCAATAGATTTTTAAATTACCAAATTGTTATATAAGTAGTAATATTTCATATATAGGCACACAAACACATATATACCAGCACAAAACTGATGTCAGCAGACTCTTCAGAATATTTAGTGATAGAGATTACAATTCCAATATGGTTTAGTGGCCCACACCCAAGTCAATTCCCAGTCCATCATTTGAGTATTGCTATCTCATCTTCTCTTTCTGCTCAGTATTGCCTTAGCTGAAAATTAAGTGGGTTCCTATCAATGAATCATAGTTTTCAATAGAACATAGAATAATTGGAAGCATTAACTTAAGCTGACTGATTTAAGGATATTATATTTTGACTTCTAGGAATAAAAGCATTCCAAAAGAGCCTAGAAGTGCTGAAGAAGAAAAAGTAGGAAAAATTTGAAACTTGAAAAGGCAAATACCTATAGGCTATTCATTCTCCAAATTAATCACACCAGAACTCAGAGCTAGAAGCCTGAGAGAAAGGAAACGGACCACCTAAATCCTTCCCTGGATTTGTTTTCAAGATTAAAACTAAATCAAAGATAAATAATACAAGATGGAGTAAGTGAACTGAGAAGTTTTAGAAGGTCAAGTAGGCGAAATTCAAAGAAAGATTATTTCAAACATTTTACAATGAATTTTCTCTGTTTATTCCTAGTTCTGCTTCTTTTAGAGTGAACACAGTAAAACATTTGTAGTCTTCTACTCTTCTAAGGGCAAATATTACTCAAATCGTACCTCTACCTGAGAGAGTGTAAAATGTACATTTTATGTTCTGTACCAGTTTTACCCTGGATTCAAGACACAATACTTTGATTCATAATAGCGTCTATTCTCATCTGTCAGCAATGGTGTTGATCATATGGTGCACGGTAAGACAGACACAAGATTTCCAAATGTCATAAGGTATTTTAGAGGCATGAATTTTATGAAATAAAAAAGTCACGTTAGAATCCTGTTGCTCAGCAAGTTGAACCTAGCTGTGCTCAGAGTTTCTGACAACAGGAAACTTCATTCATTGCTCTACAGTGAATACACATGACACTTAGTAGGAGCAGAGCCTATTACCCAAAATACCAGGCAGACAGATCTCTCTGCAAATGCTCTAGAAGTATATACATAGACATTTGGGGATGGACATGTATGCAAATTCACTTGCTCTTTAAGCTTAAACTTTCCCATTCCTTGTTCAAAGCTATGAATTTGTAGCATGAATGAGAATGCCAATAGACTAAGAGACAATCATAGTTATTTGTGTTATCATAGAGATAAGAGAGAGGAAACTAATACAGGTGGCATTGTAGAGGAGTGCAGAATGAATAGTCTTTTCAATAAATGGTGCTGGGAGAAATTAATACCAACTTGGGAAAAAGAGAAATTTGACCCTATTTCAAATTGTACACAAAAATCAGTTTTATGTATATAGTAGTAATAGATCTAAATATGAAAAGCAAACAATAAGTCTCCTAGAAGATAACATAAGACCAAATCTTCATTATATATGGGTAGGAATACATTTTTTAAACAGTACACACACAAAAAAATACTAACCATAAAGGAGATGATTGATTAAACTTTACTACAAAAAATTAAGATCTTTGGCTTCTCAAAGACACTATTAAGTGAGCAAGAAAGCAGCCACAAATTGGGTAAAGATTACTGGCAACATGTATAAGTAACAAAGCACTGCTATCCAGAACATTTAATTAGCATATAACATTGTATTAGTTTAAGGTGTACAACGTAATGAGTTGACATGTGTATATATTGTGAAGTGATTACCACATCCATCACTTTACATAGTTATGAATTGTTTTTTTCTTGTGATGAAGACTTTTGAGATCTACTTTCTCAGCAACTGTCCAATGTATACTACAGTATTGTTAACTATAGTCACCATACTGTACATTACATCCCCAGAACTTATTTATCTTAAAACCAGAAGTTGGTACCTTTTGATCAACTTAAGAACATTTTAAGAACTCCTGCAGATATGACAATATCAAATGTGGATGAGGACGTGAAGGCATGGGGGCTCCCATACACTTTTCTGGGGGGGGATGTTGTAAATTGGAAAAATTGCAACAGTCACTTTGGAAGACACTTTGGAAGAGCTATGGTTGAAGATACACATGCCTTGAGACCAACAGTTCCACATCTAGAAATGTGTGGTTATGTATAGCAAAATACATCTACAAGATTATTCCTAGGAATGTTGTTTATAAAGTTCATCAACAGTTAAATGGAAAAATAGATTGTGGTATAATCATAGGACAAAATACTATAAAGCAATGAAACTGAAAGAACTACAGCTACATGCAGTTACAAGGGAATGTTGAGCAAAAGAATCTAGAGACAAAAGGAGACATAATATATGCTTTCACTTACATGAAGCTCAAAAACAGGCAAAGCTAAACTATTGCTCAGGGATTTGTGCTTAGGTAGTAAAATCATACTTTGAAAAGGAAGCAAATAATTAGTTAAGTATCAAGTTATGGTTAACCTTTAAGGGGGAGGAAAAGAAGGAACAGTGAATAGGAGGGATTATGCATGGGCTTCCGAATGACATGTAATATGCTATTTCTTCACCAGATTATTTGGGTGCTTCCTTTGTGATAAATCAAAGCCTTTGTTGTGCATTTTTTGGTGTAGGTGTTTTATTTCACAAAAAAAAGTTAACCAAAAAACAAAACAAACCTGGCATGTGTGGGAGACAGAAATTCTGATTTCGTTTTTTTTTTTTTTTTCTGGTTTTTATTCTTCAATTTGTTAATATGGTGTATCACATTGATTGATTTGCGTATATTGAAGAATCCTTGCATCCCTGGGATAAATCTCACTTGATCATGGTGTATGACCCTTTAAATGTGTTGTTGGATTCTGTTTGCTAGTATTTTGTTGAGGATTTTTGCATCTATATTCATCAGTGATATTGGTCTGTAATTTCCTTTTTTCGTAGTATCTTTGTCTGGTTTTGGTATCAGGGTGATGGTGGCCTGATAGAATGAGACGGGGAGTGTTCCTTCCTCTGCAATTTTTTGGAAGAGTTTGAGAAGGATGGGTGTTAGCTCTTCTCTAAATGTTTGATAAATTCACCTGTGAAGCCATCTGGTCCTGCAGTTTTGTTTGTTGGAAGATTTTTAATCACCATTTTAATTTCATTCCTTGTGATTTGTCTGTTCATATTTTCTATTTCTTCCTGGTTCAGTCTTGGAAGGTTATACCTTTCTAAGAATTTGTCCATTTCTTCCAGGTTGTCCATTTTATTGGCATAGAGTTGCTTGTAGTAGTCCCTTGGGATGCTTTGTATTTCTGTGGTGTCTGTTGTAACTTCTCCTTTTTCATTTATAATTTTATAGATTTGAGTCCTCTCCCTCTTTTTCTTGATGAGTCTGGCTAATGGTTTATCAATTTTGTTTACCTTCTCAAAGAACCAGCCTTTAGTTTTATTGATCTTTGCTATTGTTTTCATTGTTTCTATTTCATTTATTTCTGCTCTGATCTTTATGATTTCTTTCCTTCTACTAACTTTGGGTTTTGTTTGTTCTTCTTTCTCTCGTTCCTTTAGGTGTAAGGTTAGATTGTTTATTTGAGATTTTTCTTGTTTCTTGAGGTAGGCTTTTATTGCTATAAACTTCCCTCTTAGAACTGCTTTTGCTGCATCCCATAGGTTTTGGATCATCGTGTTTTCCTTGTCATTTGTCTCTAGGTGTTTTTTGATTTCCTCTTTGATTTCTTCAGTGATCTCTTGGTTATTTAGTAACATATTGTTTAGCTTCCATGTGTTTGTGTTTTTTACGTTTTTTTCCCTGTAATTGACTTCTAATCTCATAGCATTGTGGTCAGAAAAGATGCTTGATATAATTTCAGTTTTCTTAAATTTACTGAGGCGTGATTTGTGACCCAAGATGTGATCTATCCTGGAGAATGTTCCATGAGCCCTTGAGAAGAAAGTGTAATCTAGTGTTTTTGGATGGAATTTCCTATAAATATCAATTAAATCTATCTGGTCTATTGTGTCATTTAAAGCTTGTGTTCCCTTATTAATTTTCTGTTTGGATGATCTGTCCATTGGTGTAAGTGAGGTGTTAAAGTCCCCCACTATTATTGTGTTACTGTCGACTTCCTCTTTTATAGCTGTTAGCAGCTGCCTTATGTATTGAGGTGCTCCTATGTTGGGTGCATATATATTTATAATTGTTGTATCTTCTTCTTGGATTGATCCCTTGATCATTATGTAGTGTCCTTCCTTGTCTCTTGTAACATCCTTTATTTTAAAGTCTATTTTATCTGATATGAGTATTGGTACTCCAGCTTTCTTTTGATTTCCATTTGCATGGAATATCTTTTTCCATCCCCTCACTTTCAGTCTGTATGTGTCCGTAGGTCTGAAGTGTGTCGCTTGTAGACAGCATATATATGGGTCTTGGTTTTGTATCCATTCAGCAAGCCTGTGTCTTTTGGTTTGAGCATTTAATCCATTCACATTTAAGGTAATTATCGATATGTATGTTCCTATTACCATTTTCTTAATTGTTTTGGGTTTGTTTTTGTAGGTCCTTTTCTTCTCTTGTGTTTCCCACTTAGAGAAGTTCCTTTAGGATTTGTTGTAGAGCTGGTTTGGTGGTGCTGAATTCTCTTAGCTTTTGCTTGTCTGTAAAGCTTTTGATTTTTCCTTCGAATCTTAATGAGATCCTTGCCAGGTAGAGTAATCTTGGTTGTAGGTTCTTCCCTTTCATTACTTTAAATATATCATGCCACTCCCTTCTGGCTTGTAGAGTTTCTGCTGAGAAATCAGCTGTTAACCTTATGGGAATTCCCTTGTATGTTATTTGTCGTTTTTCCCTTGTTGCTTTCAATAATTTTTCTTTGTCTTTAATTTTTGTCAATTTGACTACTATGTGTCTTGGTGTGTTTCTCCTTGAGTTTATCCTGCTGGGGACTCTCTGAGCTTCCTGGACTTGGGTGGCTATTTCCTTTCACTGTAAGGGAAGTTTTTGACCATAATCTCTTCAAATATTTTCTCGGGTCCTTCCTCTCTCTAATCTCCTTCTGGGACCCCTATAATGCAAATGTTGTTGCATTTAATGTTGTCCCAGAGGCCTCTTAGGCTGTCTTCATTTCTTTCCATTCTTTTTTCTTTATTCTGTTCTGCGGCAGTGAATTCCATCATTCTGTCTTCCAGGTCAGTTATCCGTTCTTCTGCCTCAGTTATTCTGCTATTGATTCCTTCTACTGTGTTTTTCATTTTAGTTATTGTATTGTTCATCTTTGTTTGTTTGTTCTTTAATTCTTCTAGGTGTTTGTTCTTTAATTCTTCTAGCTCTTTGTTAAACATTTCTTGCATCTTCTCAATCTTTGCCTCCATTCTTTTTCCGAGGTCCTGGATCATCTTCACTATCATTATTCTGAATTCTTTTTCTGGAAGGTTGCCTATCTCCACTTCATTTAGTTGTTTTTCTGGGGTTCTATCTTGTTCCTTCATCTGGTACATAGCTCCCTGCCTTTTCATCTTGCCTATCTTTCTGTGAATGTGGTTTTTGTTCCACAGGCTGCAAGATTGTAGTTCTTCTTGCTTCTGCTCTCTGCCCTCTGGTGTGATTTCATTTTTAATATGCTTCAGTTACTGGGATTAGGTCAGGGAGTATAACTTACTGTTACTGCTTCAGTGTTTCCATTGATTTCTTTTAATTATCACCATGCAAAGTATGGTTACAGAGAGAAAAAATGTTGGGGGCTTTCTAATCAATTTCACCAGTGTGTTTCCTGACAGAATAAAATGACAATTTGAAAATACAATTTGATGCTAAGAAAAAGGCATGTGGTGCTGTGCTCCAAATAAATCACAGTTTTCAGTGGAACCATCAAAATAATATCATGGTTGTGAAAAACTTACCACTTATTTGGTAGAAGTGACTTTGCACAGTTTTTGCTTATATCTTCTCATCTCATCCACTCAGTGATCAGAGACTCACTGTGCAGTTGGAGGTAGTCTTAACATTCCTCTTTGCTGTGCCCACACAAGTCACAGAGTTTGCAAGATTGCTAGTCCAGTTAATGGAGGCTATATCATTGAGAAGTACTTATCTCACTAGCAGCATTGACATTTATTTCAGAGTTCTAATTAGCACTCATGAATTACTGGACTCTCTTTTCCTGTATATCTCAACTAAAAGTCAAATACTCAAACTAATGCACCTGGGAGAAAGAAAATGTAGTATACGTATAACTTATTCTTTTGATTTCACTGTATTTCCTAAGTTGTTTCTTTTTCCAATTTAAATGGAGAACTTCTGGCTTTATTTAGGCCATTTGCACATGAGGATTTGCTTAGCCTCTTTCAGTAATATAACAGAAATAACTACAAAAATGTAAAACCTCTTTTATTTTTTCCTGGTGACATATGCTTTTATTCCCATCACTTTTACTTTGAAGCAATCCATAGCTTTCCAATTTCACATACCTTCCTATGTCCGGAGCATATTATCATATTCTTTTAAAAGAGGTAACTGGAGAAAATTATTAAAGCTAAATTTTCTCTTCATAGAGCTCATTATTACATTTTGGAAAATGTAGTAAATGTCAACACTCAATGATTGAAACTACCAAAATAAATTAGGAAGTATCTACTATTAACACAAAGACGTTTGAGTCTTCAGTAGTTAAATTGGGTTGTTTCTTATTCTGACCCAAGTAGAACATGTCTGCAGAAAAATTAGAAAGCTCAGAACAAAAACACAAAGGTATTAGCCAGGGATACCACTTTTTTGGTGTAACTTCTTCTAAATTCTTTGCTATATATGAAAGTGGGTATGTTTACTTGTATGTATACATTTACTTGTGTGCATAAACCCACATACATTTATTTTGTTTAAAGGAATAACAATTTATTATTTAACAATAAATGCAATTATTTATTAATTATCTAAATACTGCCTACTCCCAATAGCCGTTTCAGGTGATCAGCCACAGAGCAGAACACTCAAAGGACTGAAGGGCAAGTAGAAAGGGCAAAGGCCCACTGTATAATTACTATGAAACTCTCCAATCACACATCGGGCTATATTGGTGAATAACACACCATGATTTTCTAGGTAAATCTCCAGAATTGAATCATCTCCTTGAAAGAAATTATTTTAATTTGGGGATGTAAAATAGGAAAGCCAGTAAAAGCCCTACTGACATGAGCAGTAAGAAGACATAATTTTAAACACGAACTGAAGGAAGTTTGTGTGAATACAAATGCAAAGCCTGCAGAGCAACTTTCTTAGGTCAGCAAGAGAGCATTGCAAAGCTGCTGTGATAACACCGAGAATCACTGGACATTGTTTGTATGGCAATGTTACGATACGTCACATTTGCATAATGTTTGATTGTAACCATTTTGAACATTTGATCTTTATGCTGTCTGTGCCATATGTAGCAATGAAGATACTTAAGTTAGGGAGTCTCATGGTCAGGGAAATTTTGCTGAGTGGAAGAGAAAAAAAATCTTTCCTCTACCTTAGTAGGTTCTTCTGGCTGGTCTAAGAATTAAATTGACAGTTTAAAAGGAGAGAGTAAAATCTAATTACGTATATGCAGGGAATCTGAACATGAGAGATTCCAAAGACAGTAAGACAAAATGAGGTCTCTATTGTCATTGTAGACTGGGGTCTGGGACTTCAAAGGGAAGGAAGGTAATTCACAGGAAGATGAATTAAGAGCAAATGTTTGGTAAACAAATGTTTGCTGTGCCATGCAGAGACAATGGGACCCAGAGAGGAATTTTAACAGATTTTGCTAGGTTCCTCCCTGTCTACCACGCCTACTTCATATTATACTATAGATATCTCTGGTGATAGTTCTCTTTCCTGGAATAGGCCCTCTATCTAAATTCTTTTAGACAGTTAAGTGGGAGGTGAAAAGAAAAACTTCCTTCGTCTTCTGTATCTTTCTCATGCCAAAGAGACACATTTGGGGGTGGCAAATTTTGCTTCCCTACAGCTGCTACAGGCCCATAGGTACTTCCTCAGATGCCCAAAATCTCTGGTTGATATATGCAGTAAATTCATCCAGCAAATTTACTACTTTAACCATTATTAGGAACACATTATTTGCTAGATGACTTACCACTGATTGTAAGAAACCACAGTAAATTTTCAATTAGATATTTTTGCTAAATACTGTGTGTGTGTGTGTAAGTGTGTATATAATGTGATATACAGAGAAAAAAGTGGCTCTGAGGACTGAGAGGCAGAAAGGATAAAAAGGAGAAAGAACCAAAACATGTAACTTTAGGAGTCAGAAGGTATTTTTGATTGCCTTCACTTGTAATAAAGAAAGACATTCTGATCCTGAATTTGGTTCACCTCAATCAATTCCAGCAATTTTTTTTGTTGTATCCGGTCTACAAAGACAGGACAGCTGTAATCTTTCATATTTCTCCTCTTTCAGGAAGGGTGCTATGTGGGGAACATTTTATGAAAAAAGAATCAATATTTAGAGGGCACCTTCACTTTAGAAAGGTGGGGATGATCCTAAATCAAATGTATCTGACATGCAATTCTTTTTCTCCTGGGACGTATGAAGGTTGCAAATGAAATACATTTCCCCCCCTTGGAATAAATAACCTTTACTTGTGGGAAAACTGTACAAGGTGAAAACAGAATATGTGTAGCTTTATGATATGTTACAGTTTTACAGCTGGTGTGAAAATTTTCATTTGGCATGTTTGGTCCAATTCAGCATCAAAATTCAATCATCATCCACATGCAGACAATACAAGCATAAATACATGTGTTGCTTACTTATGGAGTCTAAATTTAAAATGTGAAAACACAGAAGGTTTGGTTTGATTATTTTCTGAGGCAAAAAAATCTATTTTTAAAAGTCTTTCCTGAAGGTCATGGCCTGTTCTTGAGCTGATTTAAACTCATGGGAAATGATTTTTTCCCCTCTGAAACCATCCCCTTCCCATTTTCCCTCACCTTAGGGAATGCTTCTCTCTTCTCTTCCATTGATTTGCATACTCATTCACCAGCTCCATGTCCCGCACCAGCCTTTTCTTGATTGAAAGAGAGGTTGAGTGACAGGTGTGTCTCGGGCTCCCCGGCTTCTGATCCCGCCTTATAGGTGGGGCTTGTCAACTTCCTGACACACGCTCTTTGTTCCCTGAACACTTTTCTTTCAAGCTCTTTATTTCTGAAATCATTTTATTTGGGATTTTTCTCTTGCTCTCTTTTGATATTTTGATTTTTGTATAACTTAGTGATTGCATAATTATGTTAATTTTTACAGAGTTGTAGGTTGGCCATTCTCTCCTATACTTTTAATTACATTTTTAGTTATAAAATAATACAAATTTATGGCTTTTTTAAAAAGTTAAATGGTACCAAAGTACATAAAGTAAAATGTAAAATTTCACACATTTATTCCAAAATCTCATTGATCAGAGGTAGCTGTAGTAAGTTTTATATATATCTATATATAATATATGCATATAATACATATAAATATATATTTTTATATTTGTATGAAAGTAAACACACTTCTTTTATTACTTTTTAAACAATGCTCAACCTGCTTTCCATTATGGAGACCAACTAAAATGAACGCTGTCAGGCAAGGAAGCTGGGACTCAAACTTCTTTTTTTACTTTTTAAAATTTGGAAACCTATCTTCTATTAGTGGACAAACATTTATGGGTATGAATAAATGAAATATAAACTCCTAGAAGTGGATTTCAGTGTCAAAGTGTATTGACATGGAAAAGTTTGGAAGATATTGCCAGATGGCTTCCTAAAGCTTATCCTAATATATACTCTATCAAAAGTTTATAAAAGGGATGCTTTTCCATTTCCCAACAAGTAAGAGGGGTACTAACAACCTTTGTAAACATGTGAAAATAGCATATTATGGTTTTAGTTTGAATTTGATTTATTTTTAGTGACATTAAATATCTTTCCACATACTTTGACCATATGTATTTTTTTCCTGTAACATACATTCTTATATCCTTTGTTCATTTCTATTTTCTTTTTGGTCATGCCTTTGTCCTAATTGTTGCCACTTTTCATTAAACTGTAATTTAAAACTCTGTACATGTTGCTATTCTCAGGATCAATTTTTTAAAAATTTCATATGTGTAAATTTTCCTTTATAATTTCTGGGGTTTATATCATACCTAAAAGGCCTTCCCCCACTTTAAAATTATAAACACATTTCGTTGTTGATCTTTGGGTCTCCAATGCTGGCCTCCCTCCTTTCCTCCCTACCCCTTCCCTCCCTTCTTCCTTTCCTCCTTCTCTCACTTCTTTTATTTCCTTCTAACATTTGAATATTTGCCTCATCTAGAATTTATTTTGGCATAAGAAGTAACGCAAGGACTCATGCTTTTCCTTAAACAACTGACCAGTTGTCCTACACAATTTACTAAATTATCCATCTTTTCTCCATTCCTTTAAAATGCCACAATATCAAGATGTTTAAACAAATAATTTTTGTTTTTTAAAAATTTACCATGTTAACTTTTTTTTTTTTTAAGAATTTCACTTTATTTATTTAATTTTGGCTGTGTTGGGTCTTCGTTTCTGTGTGAGGGCTTTCTCTGGTTGCAGCAAGTGGGGGCCACTCTTCATCGCGGTGCGCGGGCCCCTCATTATCGCGGCCTCTCTTGTTGCGGAGCACAGGCTCCAGACGCGCGGGCTCAGTAGTTGTGGCTCATGGACCTAGTTGCTCTGCGGCATGTGGGATCTTCCCAGACCAGGGCTCGAACCCGTGTCCCATGCATTGGCAGGCAGATTCTCAACCACTGCGCCACCAGGGAAGCCCCTACACAAATAATTTGACCTGAACTTTTAAAAATGGGTTTTTGTCTTAGTTTGCTCAGGTTGCCATCACAAAATATCACAGACTGGGTGACTTAAACAACAGAAATGTATTTCTCATGGTTCTTGAGGTTGGAAGCACCAGACCAGAGTGCCAGCGTGGCAGGGTGCTGCTGAGAGCTCTCCTCCTGGCCTGCTGGCAGCCACCATCGGGCTGTGTCCTCACATGGCAGAGGAAGAGAGCTTGAGCTCTGGCTTCTTCCTCTTCTTATAAAGACAGTCTCATCATGGGGGCACCATCCTCATGACATCATCGAAACCTAATTACCTCCTTAAGGCCCCATCTCCAAGTACCATCACATTGAGGGTTAGGGCTTCAACATGTGAATTTTGGGGAGACAAAAACATTCAGTCCATAACAGTTTTCAAGAAGCATTAAATAAAAGATATCAGACTCTGTTCAAGAACAATAAAAGGCCTTATTTTATTCCTTCAATTCTATTTAGCACATATTGTATTCCAGTCAATATGCTCCAAAAATGAATGGGGCCATATCTCTCTGACAAACAGCTCATAATCTTTGTGGCAACTGCGGTAAACCAACAATGACAACACAATGAGTTAACAACTTACAACAGAGCTGTGCATTCATTCACACATCAGCTGGACAGGTGCCTGTGGAGAGGCCCATGTGGAACTTTGTCCCATGAAGACCCGCCCCAGGGCAGTGAGCCTTGACTGAGCCTTGGGCAAAGTGTAGGGTGACTTTTCCAGGGTACCCAGCAAAATGACATGAACAGATTCACAATACTTCTAACTATCAAATAAATGTCGCATGTAAATACTCCAGGAGGTAGGAAAGAATGTGATAAAATCTAGCATTATTGTGAGTTTACAAACTCTTCTGGAGCAAAGATTTTCATTAGATGTGAATTAAAAAAATAAAGCTTGAGGGACATTTGAGTTTCCTCTTGGGAACTTATTATCACTCCTTTTCAAAGGTTTCCTCATTAAAAAAAACTTCTAGGAATAGGCAATGAATAATTAAGGAATAACAAATTTCTGTTCCATAGGATATGATAGGGACCAATTCTGCCTGAGAAAGTAGTAAGCCATATAAATATTGTATCTGGGTCAACAAACGCCGGTTCAAAACTATTTGTGCTATTTGCTGTTTACTCTGATTACCTTGGATAATAGTCACTAGGCAGCAGACCGGTTTGCTCCGTTGTACATGGTATGGTGGCTGTAAGTTAAGTTGTTATAGAACATGTCAAGGCCTGCTCTCCATTATGGAGATCAACTAAAATGAACGCTGTCAGGCAAGGAAGCTGGGAATCAAGTGAGAGCAGAGCATGTGGGTGAGAGCACTTTGCATTTTCCAATGCTTTATACAAGTATATCGGCAACGTTACTCGTTTACTTTGATTAAACTAATTTATGGCAGATTAAAGGGAAATTTTATATACATATACATACATACATATATACATATACATATATATAGTTGACCCTTGAACAATATGAGTTTGAACCACACAGGCCCACTTATAGCAATTTTTTTTTCAAAAAATAAGTACTATGTGATCTGTGGTTGGTTGAATCCCTGGATGTGCAACAGAGGATATAGGCCAACTGTAGTTATATGTGGATTTTCAACTGCATGGATAATTGGGGTCCCTAACCCCTGAAATTGTTCAAGGGTTAACTGTATATACCATGTATTCTTTTAAATGAATGTGTGTCTCACCTATCTCTGCAAATATCTGGTGAAAATAACCTACTGATGTCCTGGAAACCATCTTCTTCTGCTGTAATATGTGTGAAGCTGATAACCAGGGAAATCCTGGCAGAACACTAGGTGGCTTTTTTTTTTTAACTTTTCATTGAAGAATAAGCTTAAAAAGTGCACCAATCAAGTATATAGGTTGATGAATTTAACAAACTGAATACATCTTTATAATTAGTGCCCAGCATAAAAATAAAAGTCAATCCTAAGGTGACAGGTTTGTTTGTTTTTTTTAACTTTTTTTTTTTTTTTTAAGATTTCTTTATTTTATTGATTGATTGCTATGTTGGGTCTTCGTTTCTGCGCGAGGGCTTTCTCTAGTTGCGGCAAGCGGGGGCCACTCTTCATTGCGGTGCGCGGGCCTCTCACTTTCGCGGCCTCTCTTGTTGTGGAACACAGGCTCCAGACGCGCAGGCTCAGTAGTTGTGGCTCATGGGACTAGTTGCTCCACGGCATGTGGGATCCTCCCAGACCAGGGCTCGAACCCGTGTCCCCTGCCTTAGCAGGCAGATTCTCAACCACTGCGCCACCAGGGAAGCCCAAGGTGACAGTTTTAATAGTACAACAGGCTTGAGGGTAAGGTTAGGGTGGGCATATTTGATCATAAGGCATAGGAAGTACAGAAAGGATGAAATTAAGGATTCTGCCATAAGGAGATTCTTCCCATCTTTCCTGCTTCAAGACAGAGATGCTCACAATATTCTTAAGGAAACACAAAGAGCCAGAGGAAGTGTTTCAGTGTTCTTAGAAAGACATATTTGCAGAATCGGAAGGTGCCTCATTTTGAGCACTTGTGTGGACACTACTCAGCAGACACCTACAACTGATGAGTATGTCTGATGAAGACCACAATCTGAGCATTTTGAAGCAGACTGGGAACACTTTGCATTTAATATTACATTAAATCACAACTCAGGACATATCCGGTCCAGTATGAATACTGGCTCATGTGTGTGGACCGTAGATGCAGATCAGGGATGCAGCAGGAGGAGAAGAGCAAAGAAAGAGATGAGGATCTACTTAATAAAAACATCATCATCCTTGCTTTGTCATCTGTAGTTTGTGTACATATTTTTGTGTGTTGTATTTACTGACACTGGTCATATTATAATGTGAGTTCTATGTTTTTCAAATGGTCATTTTGTGTTGCTTTTTAAAGTCCTCAGTTAAAAACACTACTTCTGGTATTGCTTGTGAGTGGTGTTGAGCCAGATAGCCCTATCCAACAGACAACTGCAGTAAAGAGTGGTTTAAAAAATGTGGATAAATGTCAGTAAAATAAGCACTGTGCAAGTAATTAAAAAGTTTGTTCTTGTTTGGACATGTGGGTTTTTTTTAATATAACAAAGTTTCATGCCAGCCTTATTAGACTAAATCTACTTTTATTTTTTTGTCTCAGTACAACAATATGTTCTTTAGTATATCAAACAAAGACATCAGGTATAAGAGCTATGCTGATAGAAGGCATGAAACTTCTGTATCAGAGAGAACATTGGGTCAGGCAAACATTTAATCCATGAAGGAAAATGTATTCCTTGTGTATTTAAAATCTCTTGCTCATGTTACCAAACTAAACTTGGGTCTGCTTACCCACCCTACATGCAACGAAGCCAATCTACTGACACCAGATTGTGGTGGAGGAAAGTAAGGCGTTTATTACAGGGCCAAGTAAGGAGAGTGGTCAGCTAATGCTCAAGTGACCCAAACTCCCTGATGGACTTGGGGGAAGGGTTTTTAAAGACAGTGTGAGGGAGAGGGTGGCAGGGTGTCTGATCAGCTCATGGACATTCTGCTTGGTCCATGGTGAGGGTGGTATTTTGGGAATCTCAATGATCAGTTTTCTGGCTCCAACCAGTCTGGGGTCTATGTGCTGGTGGTCAGCATGCAGTTAACTTCTTCCACCTGGTGGGAGTTTTAATGTCTGAAAAACAAGTCAAGGATATGGCTCAGGATATTATCTATAGCCCCTGAGGAGGAACTAAAGGTCCTTGACTTTGTTTTACGGCTAAACTACTGTTATTTTTTCTTGCTTGACTGTTTTTCTTTGTTTTTTCATTCTTTCACTTCTCTGATTAAATTTGCTCTTTGGAACTCGAGGAAGACCTAGGAGGCTAAGGTTTTTTACTAACAAGAGGTGGGAGACACGGAAAGGGTATTGTCTGTCACCAGGAAGGCCCTGCAGGGTCCTGTTCGGTTTCATGCATACAAAACAAGAAATACACATACGATTTAACCAAAACAATATTAAGTTAAAAATGCTATTCCATGATTTTTTTTTAATTCCATGATTTTTTTTTAATTCCATGATTTTTAACATATTAAGCTATTCAAAATAAGCTTTTGTTTGGTTATCAGTGTTTGGTTATATTAAGAATTTATTACTATCATTTATGAACATAATTACACGTTAGAGATAGAGACTTTTACTATATGTTAGAGTAGAAGCCTTAATTATCTATACTAAGAAGACATGGTTAAATTATATGTTAAAGCAATAATTACAGTACTAAGGGATCTAGTACCCAATGTTCTTTAGAATTTTAATTTATAATGTTAATTAAAACAACAGTATATTATAAGACATTTCTATAAAAAGTATCCTCTTGAATAACAAGGATTTTTATAATGAGTTGATTGGGGCCAAAGGAATACATTTAAAATTGCAATATTAATAAAGACACTGCACATTTATAAATCGAGTACAATTTACAAAATACCTATTTGATTTATTGAAGTAAAGTCAAATGTTTATAAATTTGTACAGTTGGCTGAGACATTAGGGGGAACAAATGCCTATGAGTGTCAGACTCAAAACCATCCATTTCCGCCTAAAACTTCAGCTTCATTTGGGCATTGCTAAACTTGACCCTGGTTTCATTTCCATTTCCCTCTTTGCTCTTCTTTTTCTCCCTTTCTTCCTTCCTTCCTTTCTTCCTTCCTTCCTTCCTTTCTTTCTTTCTTTCTTTCTTTCTTTCTTTCTTTCTTTCTTTCTTTCTTCCTTCCTTCCTTCCTTCCTTCCTTCCTTTCTATCTTTTCTTTATTTCTTCCTCTTTCTTTCTTTGAGGGGGAGGGGGCAATTATTATATATAAGTATTTTCAGCATCCTTTGGTTCCAGGGAAAGATTATTCATACATCTGTCTCTTAGTATCTCAATCTCACAGACCAGGGATGTATGAACATCCGTGTATGAACAAGATTTTAGTCCACTCACAACTTGAGTGAGAGAGGCCTCAAAACCAAGTCTCCCAAGTTCCAGATTGCAGAAGGTCAACTGAGGGGTTTCTGGCTATTTCAGTTTCTCAGAAAACACAAATAAAAGGAAATTTCTCAGCAGACCACTCTTGTTTAAGATGATAATCAATTCTCTTTGCCTTTAGGTATATATGTGATGAAATCTAGGTTAACCTCAATGTGTGATCCAGGGAGCTTCCACATGACAGGAAGATTTCCTTTGATTAAAGTATGTTAAAAAGGTAACAGAAGAATCTTCTTTAAACCATTTTTAAAAGACTCCTTTTATTCAGATTGACTAAGAGTTTTCACATAGATGATAGTTGAGGATACAAGCTAGAACAAAATTAGGAATACTACCAAATCTGAGACAATAGTCAAATAAGGCATTGCAGTTAAATCTTGATCATTATGGGCTATCATCCATCAGAGCTGGATTCATATTTCATGTTCTCCTCAGAGCCTGTCAGCTCGATTGAAATCAATCCCTCCAACACTATTAGTCTTAGAGCAGGCTGCTTTCCTTCCGCACATTTTTACAATCTGCATTATATTAACACCTTATTTTATTCATCTCTGAATCCCCTAGTACCTGAATGGGCAGGAGAGGCAGAGTTGTCAATGTGAGCCCAGCAAGTCAGGGTTGCTGAAGGGGGTAGTAACCCTGCACGCCCTGGGTGCTGACACACAGGTGGTAGACCAGCCCCACAGGAAGAAACCTGGGAAAGGTTTTCCAGAGGCATTTGACTTTCGTTAAACCCCTTCACAGGAGTCTTGCTAATTTAAAGCAGTGTACATTATATTTTCTCGTGGAAATATTTTCTCAGTAATACTTTTTGACTTTAGTCCAAGTAAGAGTAATTAAAATGTATGCATGTCTGGCCTTGTTAATCAGTTTTGAGACAATCTTGAGACAGTTTATTATACGATTGAACTTGAAGCAAGATCACAGAAGTCGTATACTTATTGATCAACTGCAGTATGTCAGTATAGCTTTTAATTGCTCCCCCGGTCATGATTGCCAGGAAGAAAACTTCATGGATATTCTCAACACCCTCCTCCTGCCTCACAGGAAGCCTTAGTGGAATCTTGAAATTGCAGTGAGCGATGGAGTTACCAAGGAACGTAAGGTCAGTTCTTTTCATTTTTTATCTGCCACATATACCTTTTAATGATTACTCATTAATGATTACTCATAATCATTAATGATTACTTACAAAGTGTCCACCAAGTCTGAAAACAGGGGTGAATACACAATAAGTAGGTTATTGATATTATATTATATTGCAATACATGATGAGATAATAGATCTGTACTTCCAGACTTTAAGGTCACCCTCTACTATGGTTAATTCTTCATGCGTAATAAACATATACTGCTCCAACTGTTCTTAAATTCAACTATAGTTTTTTAAGACATGTATTTATTTTCTGCCATTACTTTTGCAAATGTCACAGATGTAATAGTGCTTTTTCAAGTTAAAGTGAGCATTTAAGATGCAATATTAAAATAAGGTTTAAATTAATTTTTCCCAAATACTAAAGTAATGCATGCATATTAACTTAAAAAATATAAGAATGTTGTACAAAGGCAGGGAAAAGTCTCCCATAATGCAGCCCTGAGTAGTAACCATCATTTGTGTTTAGGTATATCTTCAGTATTTTTCTATGCATACATTTTTACATATTTGAGATTTTACTTTATATAAAGTTTTATATATTTTTAGTGGATAATATGTCAAATATTTTCCCCTTATATTGATAATTAAAGTACTTTGCAAGTACTTTCTAAAGCTTGCATATGTGTGCATTATATATTATACTTTGTGTTTTACAATCAATTGAAATATTTCTCTATTATTGAATATTTAGGGTGTTTCAAATATTCCACTCATATAAATTACAAAGCAATGAAGATATTTCTATGTAAAATTTTCCAGTTAAAAGCATATGCATATTTTTAAGGCTCTTAGTAAAAAATACTGAAGAATTTTCCAGGAAGATTGTACTAGTTAATAATTATATGGATACTAATGTTAATAATAATATATATATTTTAAAATTTGTTAATTTGTTAAGTAAAAAATAATGTCTTGTTAGTTTAATTTGGTAAGTTGAACACATTTTTCTTAAATGTTTTTGCTACTTATATTTTCTCACCTTTGAATTGTTTGTTCATGTCTTTTTGCATAATGGTATTTGGAGAGTCATTTATCAGTTTAAATTAAGAAGGCAATGTTTTGTGATATCTTTTGTAAATATTTACCTAGTTTTCATTTGTTTCTTAATTTTGTCAATGATACCTTTTAGATACGTTTATTTTAACTTTTCTTTAAAGCCAAATCTATTGATATTTTCCTTTGTGATACCTTCCTATGCTTTCAAGTTTAGAGTTCTTCCAATCCAGAGATCAGATAAATTTTCACCTCTCTTTCTAAATTAAATTAAATTAAAAATTTACATATAACTGTTTGACCTCCTATGACTTAATTTGGGATGTAGTTTTTACATTAAAGTATATAGTAATTAAAGTATATAGCTGATTTACAATATCATATTAGTTTCAGTTATACAATATAGTAATTCAATGTTTTTGTAGATTATTCTCCATTTAAAGTTATTATAAAATATTGGCTAATTCCTATACATTTGTATCTTATTTATTTTATACATAATGGTTTAAATGGTTGATCCACTGACTTTACTATATATTTGCCTTTACCGGTGAGATTTTTTCCTCCATATATTTTCCTTATTTCTTTTTATGGCCTTTTCTTTTTTGCTTAAAGAAGACTCTTTGACATTTCTTGTAAGGCTGGTTAAGTGGTGAGTTTTTGCTTGTCTGGGAAACACTTTTATCTCTCTTTCAATTCTGGATGATGACCTTGCTGGGTAGAGTATCCTTGGTCGTGGGTTTCTTCCTTTCAGCACTTTAAATATATATCATGACTCTCTCCCTTCTGGCCTGCAAAATTTCTGCTGAAAAAATCAGCTGACGGCTTTACGGAAATTGCTTCCTTAGCCCCATGGTCTAGAGCTGCAGCCTGCGGTGGGCTGGGGGATGCACTTGGGCTGTCCTGGAAGACTGGCCAGAGCACCCGGTACTCTGCGATATGCTGCCTCTGTGCTGGACTGGGAGCGAGCAGTCTGTGTGCACACCCTTTAAGAGCGGGGTCTCAGTTTTCTGTGGCCCTCTGCTAAGCCGCACTGGTTTTCAAAACCAGCCAAGGGGCTTGCGTCCAGGGCTGGGGTGTCCAATGTGGGGCTTGAGCTCCTCACTCCTTAGGAGGGATCCCTAAGCTTGTGAGATAGCCCTCCTCCTCCAGGTGGCCCGCTGGGGGTGTGGATCCCGAGTAGATTGCTTCTCTTCCCCTCCTGCCAGTCTTTGTGTGTTTATTTCTTTATATCTTTGATTGTAGAAGAGCCATTCTGCTAGTCTTCAGGTTGTTCTCAGAAAGAGTTGTTCTATATGTAGTTGTAGTTTTGGTGTATTTGTGGGAGGAGGTGAGGTCAGGGTCTTCCTACTCTGCCATCTCGAAATGTCTGTAATGCTAAATTTCTGGTACTGCTTGATAATTCTAATCAAACGTTCGAATTAATCTAGCCAAACTGATATTTTCTATTTTAAACTTAAAGGATAAAATTATGTCCATACTCACAACAGGTTTTTGGAAGTGCAGTGAGCTTTGAAGAACAATAATTGCAAGAATATTTATAAGGTGCTCTGCTTGAGTCTTTTTTCTTAGCTTGTTTTGCAGTCATTACACTTGATTTTAGAGTGAAACACTCTACTTATTGTTGGGCAGGCTGAACTAACTCAGAGGTTGGTCAGTGGTCATTGTGTTTGCTGACTTGGACTGAAGCTTAATTTTCTGAAGAAGCCACTGTCACTGGTATAAAATGGCATTCTAGTGACATTTTCTCCTCAGAACTTAGAGCTGCTGCCTGTCTTCTGAAATTTAACCTGAGACCCAGAGGGCCAGTGCTACAACAGAGGTTAAGAATAATGAATCATCCAGGGTGCCAATATCTGTTTCAAGTTCAAAATTGATTCACTGTTATTTAAAAGGGACTTCTAGCTTTCCACAAATAAATAATTCGTGTCTCACTGCTTTAGAGACTAGGAAAAAATGTTTTTCTTTTTCTGCCTTGTTCTTCAGTGTATGGTGGTGAAATTCTGAAAATTATTTTAAATTTTGTGGGAAGGACATCAACTAGTTTGCGTTCTAAGTCATTTGCCCCTGGAAATTGAAATCAGTTTAACAGGAATTTCATAAATCTAGGCACATTTAAATGAGCATCGCTAAAGATAACGCTTTTATGTGACGACATTTATGACTCTATGACTCAGACCAAGAGGTGTTTCTTTTGTTGGTAAGACTAAGTCTCCACCTTAGATGCGGCAAGGCCAAGATTACAGAAGGACAACCGTACAGGTGGGACAAGAGTGGGAATCATCCCAGGCAGGTAATAGCAGTGCCATTTTGTGGTGAATTTCTGCCACATCTTATTTCCCAAGTGGTAATCATAGCCCGCTAATGAACAAAATAAACCCCAGGCATGGAAAGATTCCACGTATTTGGGAAAAAATGTGAAATGTGCATTAATTACCCAGTCACTTTTAAATAGTTAGCTATGAGGTGTCATGCAGACAAAATGCTTTTTCTATTTGTTTTCTGGTGGCTATTATCTGAACGTGGCAAGAAAATTAATATTTTTATTAATGCTGATGTTGATTGACATCAGCATTGATGTCAATGTTGATTGACAGTTTCTCTTTTATATATATATATATATATATATATGTATATATTATCTGTGAAAAGCTCAAACTGCTGAGTACCCCAAAGAATGAGTTCTTTTTATAACCTTCAGTGCTCCCCTATCACTCACTCCACTTTTTTCTGACTTAATATCTTAAGAATATTCCTAAAAAGTCCAGTTTATGAATAAACAACAAAAAAACTGCTGAAGTGCCTAAATAATTAGTAACTTTGCTATTTACATTCAATTGCTTGGAAATATAATTTATTAATACTAGGAGAACTTGCTCTGAATTGTTCTAAGCAAAGAGTTTTAACACTAGCAGCTGCAAACTGATTAAGCTTCAGGATCTAGAACTCACCTGAAGATGTGTTGTGTATGCATGTTTTTTCACATTGTATTTTTTCCCTCTTGCTGTTCTGTATATAGTACCGTGCAGAGATGCTAAATCCCTTAAGGGCCTTCCAAAGAAGTTTCCATTATTCTTTCCGCAGTCAGGGATCTACTCCCAGCTGAGTTCTAGCTTATTCCACCAGCAGGAAAAAGTTTTTTCGTCTTCTTATTCTAGCTGTTGGCTCATCAATCTTGTCTCAGCAACTTGCTGGGCATGAAAAATTAATTGGGTGAAAGTACTCTGTTGCTTAAAAACAACAGCAACAAACTAGAGAATTCTGATCATGTGCCCCAATATTTTGCTGTCTTGTTAAAAATCTGAAAAATTATTAATATTGATTAATATTAAACAAAAACATCTCAAACTATATGTAAATATCTCTGACATAGATATTTAAACAAATGAAAGATGTTCAAGCTGTACCATCTCAGGAATGGGGAAGTTAAGCATCGTAAAGGAACAGAGTAACTCAATACACTAGCAGAAGTTCAGAAAATGGTACTCAAATTGCTTGCCAGAAAAACTGGCAATAATTCAATAATAGATGGTTTTAATGGGTTTATTTAAAAGTAGTTAGTCCTATATTAATATGAAAAATAAAATTATTTAATGCAAACATCTGTAGCGTAATAGTTGCTACTACTCTGATCTCGTCCTTTTCCTGGCTCTCTGTGGGATTAAGTGCATGCCTCATGGTTTTTGCACTTAATTCTACATTGTATAATTCTTTTTTTTTTTTTTTAATTTATTTATTTATGGCTGTGTTCGGTCTTCGTTTCTGTGCGAGGGCTTTCTCTAGTTGTGGCAAGTGGGGGCCACTCTTCATCGCGGTGCGCGGGCCTCTCACTATCGCGGCCTCTCCTGTTGCGGAGCACAGGCTCCAGACACGCAGGCTCAGTAGTTGTGGCTCACGGGCCCAGTCGCTCCGCGGCATGTGGGATTCCCCCCAGACCAGGGCTCGAACCCGTGTCCCCTGCATCGGCAGGCAGACTCTCAACCACTGCACCACCAGGGAAGCCCTATATTGTATAATTCTTTATTTCATATGAATGTGACTTGTCTTCCTGATTAGATTGCAGTCTTTCAGAGGGCAGAGAATTGTGTGCTTCCTTTGAATTCCAGCGACCCTAGCACAGTGTTGGGCATGTGGTCTGCATTTAATATTTTGAAAAAATTAAACCTGATCTAGTCATTTTGGTAAAGTGCTTTACATTAGGATTTCTTCTTTTTACAGACATATTCTCTAACGACTCAAATTTTGAAACCAAATCTTAACCTCACTCCATTTTTTTAGCTTGGCATGAATATTAAAGAATTCTGGCTGCTCTGTGTTACTTTGAAGCTGAGTTTATCATATCAAGAACAATTTATGGCACTTTCTTCTTATAACCTTTCAAAAAAGTATAACAGTCATGATTCGAATTTACTTGGAACATCTGATACTCAGTGAAGATTTTCTTTTTAGGATGCTTCGTCTTAAAATAAGAAAGCCTCAATAATCATCATATTTTAAAAATATTTTTTAAAATGCAGTGCTATTGCACAGAGCAGAATTGCTGCCAATGCTAAAACAAATGTTGTTAATATATATAGCATTTAACTCTAGTCTGTTATAGATGGGAACGTTAAGTTGATTTATCTTTCTCTTGGAAGGCTGTTCCAAGCTGGCAGGTAAGTCTTGATGGAGATTCAGTAATGCAAAGTGCAAAACAAGTGGTGTTTTAGACTTAGCCCCTGAATTATTTAGATGTTTTCCACTATAAAATTCTTTCTGCATTTCTCTTTCTGAATCCCCTGGCAGTAAGAACTTTCTCCTAAAACTGTATTCTTTGAAAATGCCCAAACGATTCCATCCAGGTGTTACAGATCTGTGCACCTGGAGAAGGGACTCTCCTTGTCCAGCAGGCACTAGGTCAGTGGAAATTGGTTGCACCCGTCATTTCTCAACTCCCTGCTCTGTTCCAACTCTGTCACACAATTTTTATGACTTACCTCATTTAATCCTTACAATAGCCCTCCTGTGTTACTAGCTTCTTTTTGTAGATGATGTAACTAAGGCCCCAGACTTTTTTCTTTTTTAAGAAATGTAATTTTCTTTTCTTTTTTTTATTAATAGATGTTTATTGGAGTATAATTGCTTCACAATACTGTGTTAGTTTCTGTTGTACAACGAAGTGAATCAGCCATATGCATACATATATCCCCATATCCCCTCCCTCTTGAGCCTCCCTACAAACAGCTCATGGAACTCAATATCAAAAAACAAACAATTCAGTTAAAAAATGGGCCCTCAATATCAAAAAACTCAATATCAAAAAACAAACAATTCAGTTAAGAAATGGGCAGAAGACCTAAATAGACATTTCACCAAAGAAAACATACAGATGGCCAAGAGTTACATGAAAAGGCCCCAGACTTTTAAAGGCACATGGTTTCAGGGGAGAAGAAAAGAGAGAGAAAACTTTAATCCTAATATGACAGCTATGAACTAATTGCTAAAAAAATTTTAAATTATATTTTGTAGGAATAAAAAAAATCTCTTTATGAAGAGATTTAAAATCAATCAACATAGATCGTATCAAACTTCAAATTTCATAGAAACTTGGTTATTTACAAAATATTTTCTTCACTTTATTGAGGAAAGAGTTTCTGTTTTAGTAACTACTTTTCCATGTAGATTTGAATAACTGCTTGTAATATGGATTTTAGTCCAGAGCCTGAAATAAAAATAGCCTCTTAATATATGTTGAATGAGTATGGAATCTATAGAGTAATGCTGCTTTTATCCCACCCGCCTCAATCCCAGTCCTCTCCCCAAAAGTAACAGTTTCGTGAAATTGCATTTACTTTTCTTTCTCTATGCAATAACATTCACATATGTACACATAGACTGAGACAGGATTTTCACACCTTTGAATCATACTAAATGTACTGTTCCACTAGATTTTTAAATTTAAGAGTACATCTTGAATATATTTTCATGCCAGATTAAATAGATCTACTTTTCTCTTTACTCATTCTCTTTCTTCCCCTCCCTCTCTTCCTTCCTTCCTCCCTCCCTCCCCCCCCCCCACTTCCTTCCCCCTGCTTACTACAATATGCAGCAAAAGGTTTGTGTAAGGGACTAATCGGATCCAAGAAAGAAAAGGCAGATTAAGGCCAGATCAGAACTTTTGGCTGAAGAGTTTGGACACTATCCTATAGGATGTGGGGAGCACTTTGGAAAAAAAATCATTTGGCAGCCATGCTATAAAAGTGAGGTAGATGTGTAGAGAATGGACTTGTACTATAAGTGAAAATGTATTATAATCGCAGGTCCTTTTTTTAAGATTTTTTTCGATGTGTACCATTTTTAAAGTCTTCATTGAATTTGTTACAATATTGCTTCTGTTTTTATGTTCTGGTTTTTTGGCCACGAGGCATGTGGGACCTTAGCTCCCCAAGCAGGGATCAAACCCACACCTCCTGCATTGGAAGGCAAAGTCTTAACCACTGGATCACCAAGAAAGTCCCCGCAGGTCCTTTCTTATACAATTAAAACATTCATCTTACAGTTAAAATTTAACATATTTTAAGGCTTATATACATAGTAATCCATCACTGATTAATTCCCTAATAATTTTCCCAAGAGTTTTAGTCATCTCAGTTGAGAAAGGAATGGCATCATCCTATTTGTATTCTGGAAGGGTTTCTCTGGCTGCATTGTGGAGGAGAGTCTGTAGGAGGAAGACAGAAGTGCAGCAGGGAGATGGGATTGGGGACCAGGGATTATGGTGGCTTGGCCCCAGGGCATTGTGGTGACGTCGTGGCTTGAGGTGAGAGCTGACCTGTTGGGAGGAAGAGAAGAGTGGTGTCCAGGACGACTCCAAAGACTTGGGGCCGAAAACCCAGGAAAGCTGAGGGATGGAGGTGGGCAAAGAGACAGTGCAAGAGGAAGGCGTGTGAACTTTATTAATAACTGTGGCATTCAGCATTAAGAGTTTAGTCATATTTATTCAAGTTTCTCCGTGAAAATAAGACTTTTTGAAAGCTTGATAAGGTTAGTTTTATTGATTATTATTAGCAGTTAGAGGAAAAGCTTTTATAATAGACCCCAAATTCAGGGCTTAAAGAAGAGAGAGGTTTATTTCTCCCTCAGGCAGCACCCTAAAGCCCACATTCCAGGCTGCAGGCAGCTCTCCCACAGAGGATATTGGAACTCCTGTTCCTTTCATGTTGAGGCTCTACTCTACCCTTTCCTAGGAGACAATGGTGCATTGTTAGTTGTCAGGACTGGGTCACAGATATATCTGGACTCCAGCCAGTAGGAAGGAGGACAGGACTTTGGAGATACATGCCCACTCTCTGGCCCAGAAAAGGCCCAAATCATCTCCACCTACATTCCATTGGTGGGAACTCAGTCACACAGCTACACTCTCTGCAAGGAAGTCTAGGAAATGTAGTTTAGCCATGTGTCTGAATAGACTTCTTTTTATTGAGAATGACTGCAGAGAATAGATTATGGTGGATACCTAGAAATCTCTGTTTTATAAACACGTCATTTTCTTGAGAGCCTATTTTGTGTTGATGTCTGGCCACATTCAGGAGATTTTTGTGTGTGGGCGCAGATAACTGTCAGACATGATATGTGTTATGACATTAAAATTTTGAGAACTGCTGCTATAAAAGATCATCCAGTTGCTTTTTTCCTGACCCTATATATAAGGCCCCGATAATAACTGATTTAGATTCATGGCTAAAATTACCTATCTGGGAAATTGTGCAGCACAGAGGACAAGGATGTCATCATTTAATAAGATGGGTCCTCATTGTCGAGTGACACGTCAGCAACCTCCTTTACAAGCCAGCCTCCTGTGAATTCTTCCAGTGAGAACTGGTTCACTCCTGAGCGAGCTGATGATGGAACATCAGGATGGGAAGTGCCGTGGGTCAGACCCTGGGTGACCACGGGTGGCATTCTGTGTGCTTGCCAGCTTCCCTCTTGATTCTTTCCCCCTCTTTCCCTCTCAGCTTCCGATAGCCAGTGACTGTAAGCACTGAAGCCATTCTTTTATTTGGGAGATATCCCCCCTCGTTTAAACAACTCTTCACAAGCCATTCAAGTGTAAAGAATTTCACGTATGAGGCCCTGCTGTCTTGACCTTATAGACTAAAGAAATCATCTACCTTGTCATGATTGCACAGTGGGTCTGTACTTAATGTTCCTGATATCATATCTTCCCTTTCCTCTCTGTCTCTTTCTTTTTCCAAAGGCATAAGGTTTTAACATGGAAATATAGACCCAGCAAGTAGAACCTTTTCTGAGCTCCATGCGATAGGTGAGAGCACATAAAATTTCAGGCGTTGTGTAACGGGAGCCCATCCCCCGTTGAGTGCAGCTGGCAGGTGATGTGTTTTATGATGGCAGGCTGCATCTAATTGCAGTGTTTAAAATATGCAAATGTGTGACTTCCTTTTTTAAAGGTTCACTATTGTCTCTGTGTGCTTTTCTCCCTCTCCCACTCTCAAGGACACATAGGTTTACATCTAATTTGCTTCTGCCCTATTACTGTCCCATTATATTTATGCAAATGCTAATCCTTAATTATTGTTCATGCTACTGTTTTCTGAAGTCAAATCGGCACTTCTCGGGTGTGTCACAGGGAAGTCCCAGAAGACTGTTCTTCTCCAAGAAACCTTCTTCGAACGCCCATCTTTGATATCTTCTGTTATTAAGTGCGTTACCAGGACGGGCCGGGCTTCTTCATGCTCATACTCTCAGAGAGACCAAACCTGAACGCCAAAATATAGAAAGAAAACGCAGATAGCGGTACCCAACCCGAGTCACATGGCTTAAGTAAGCCATCTGCTAACGTGAGCACAAAGACTTCAGTCACAGTGTGAGGTGGCAAGTCACTCAGGAAGGAGATGTTTTAGAAGCTGAATCCATCCATCAATTTAAAAAGATAAATTTAAATTCTAAACTTCTTAACTTGGTGTACACACTGATGTTTGGTCTGTTGCATCTGTCCTTTCAGACTTATTGCTGTGGCATGCCCTCCGCCATCCTGTCTCCCATACTCTGTCTCTGTGCTTGGCACACATTGTGGGCACTCAGTAAATATTTGTTGAATGGATGAATTAATTTGTGTTCCTTCCATTGTGCCTTTCCTCAGCCTGGCATGTTTCTCTCCCTGCCCATCTCCATCTGGTTGACTCTTAACTGTGAAGCCTTTGCTCAGGCAGTGTTCCTGATGACTTTTCTCCTTACCTGGGAGGGGCTGGGAGTCAGTGCCCCTTCTCACTGCTCCTATAGTTTTTACCGGGTTTGCATTGATCACATCATTCCATAACTGTTTATTCACATATTTGTTTGCTTCACCAGCTTGTGAGCTCCTCAAGGGCAAAGATGGGATTTGAATGTCATTGGATATCCAGTGCCTAGTCGGATGCCTGGACTTTGTCAATGAGTGAACTTATCAACCCACAATAGAACGAAACTGTGGAAGAGACCAGAATATTCTTTGTAGTTAGTAAGTTCATTCTCTTTCCAGTAGATAAATTTGCTTGGGAAATTTAATGGCCACAAAGATTTCTAAGTGGATATGAATCAAACCCAAGGGAGCTGGATAGCTTTCATGGATATTTTCATTACATTTGGTGAATCACGCTTCTCTTTCCAGAATAGAATATTGAACCTGTCAAGCAGAACTAAATGCTCACGTCCATCAGCACAACTTTCCCCTGAAGAGTGCTAGACACTTACTGGTGGATTCTTAACTTTCCAAAACCCCTTTGCCTACTAAGAATGGACATTTATTATTTGTGACTGCCCCCAAACCTATACTTTGGGAATTTCCCACATTATGAGTTTTGACTGCTAAAGGTTAAAAAGAAAAGCCATGAAAAACACCCTAACCTAGATTCCTTTGCAGCTTGGGACAGGCATGGGAGTTAAGTTCCACTAATCAGACCACATGCATCTAGGCTGGGATTTGGAAGTAAGCAGCATGAAGAGGCATTCCTGCACACGAAACATGCCTGGTGACTGTGGTGGGCAAGGCATGTGGTTCATCTGGTACCCAGTCCCAAGTGTTGTCTGCGAATCGTGAGGGGGCTGTGGTGTGCTTGCTCCTGCATCTGGGATGGTATCCATCCAAGATGCTTGGCCCTTTAGCCCACCAGGGATTTCTATGAGTGACTTAATATCATTTAATTATTTCCTGCTTAAACTAGCCAGGATAGATTTTGTTGTTCCGCAACCAGCACTCCTATCCAACACTCTCATAATGTTTCTGTAATTTTAATAGCTATTTAATAGCAAGAGAAATGTTGCTTTATAATCATTCCCGTGAAGGCTTCTGTTCATCCTTGAAGTCACGTGGAGAATATTTCTTTTATGACCTTGCCTGTTTCTCTTAATTTCTGTTGCTTCTCTCATTGACCATTCATTAAAAAAAACAAAAAACAAAGCAAGATAAAGCAAAGCAAAATAAAACAAAGACCCATTTAATCAGAATAGAATAATAGAAGGAATGGGATCTACAGACACAAAGAACTAAGTTTAAGTCCTGGCTCTGCTACTTACTTGTCCTGGGACCTTGGACATTTTCTTAACCTTCCCAGGACTTCTTTAGAAGAGGTCGAAACACTATTTATCCAGCAGGGTTATTGCTGAAGTGAAATGAGACAATGTATACATTTAGTGTCTGGTACACTGACAGCCACTAAATAGGAACTCTTTACAAGAGTACTCTGGACATTCTTGATTGACTTTGAAAGACATCCAGGAAGGCCAAACTTGTTTCTCTATTAGGCCAATTTCCCCTGAATTTATGACTCTTCCCTAGTGAAGCTATTGCCTACTGAGTTAATTCTCAAATTCTTACCATGGAATTCAAAATCTTCTTTTGCCTGGTCCTGTCTTGCCGCTGTAGCCTTATTCCTTACAATCTGTTTGCAGGAGTCTTTGGCATTAATCAGCCCAGTTCACCCTTCCCACCCACCATGTGTGCATTCCCACTGCTCCCCCCACTTTGTTGTCCCTGCTCAGGCTGACCCCCTTTCTTGGACTTGCCTTTTCCTTCCTCTCTGCCAAGCCAAGTCCAACCCCTCTGGTATAGCCTAACTCAAGTCCTTCCCTGAACAAACACTCTGATTTCTCCCCATATTGATCAATTTTGACATTGACTGTTATATTGAGTATTTTAACTGTTAAAAAATAATGTATTTATAAGTGATCATTTAAAGAGTCTACTAGCGATACTACTAATGTCAGTATTGTAGTTGTAAAGGTCAAATGAGAAGATGCACAGGTTTATTTTTTTCAAGTGACAATGTGATTATTACAAGCATGAAAATTATTTCACATTCGTAATCTTTTTATGATAACCTATCCTTTCTTGGACAGTAAATTACCTCCTATTAGGATTAAATTCACACTCTACGTTATGAAAGCAAAGCATATACATCAAGAGTCACTGCCAGCACTAAGTGGAGATTTTTATAGACAAATAAGACATATTAGAATATATAACAGGCAACAGCTTTCAAACTTTTGGATGAAAAACTGAATTACAGACTTTATTTGTAGAGCTTGGTAACATATATGACACATCATTCTCTGGGTGATTTAGACTCAACGGGAACCTCTTTGGATGGGCGATTTTCAGTTTCCGAATGGTAATTATAAACTCTGATGGTCTGAGTCATATAATTATCTCATATTCTTCCAAAAAGGGTTTTGGCACTTTTGTGTCAAATATTTATTTTGTTCAAGCCTGTTTTCTTAAGGAATCTTTTCCACTGAGATATCTAAGCTAATCGGCAAATTGATTAAATGGAGAAAGTTTGCTTTATAACCAGAATTTTCAAAGTTGAAAAAGAAATCATACACCCACATTATTGTTCTTATTTCACTTTCAGCATGGAAATGAACAACTCTCCCTAGGAAATTAAGATGAAATGAGTTTAACTTTTACATTTCAATTTAAAATAAAAACCTGAATTAGTTAGCAGATAATGCAGTTTACATCGATCTTTTCCTCATGACGATCAGATGCCTAGTGAAGTCTTTATTAGGCATCACTAATGTTAACTAGCTTCAGGTGGTATAATTCACATATATGACTTATTCAAGGAACTGGTTGCAAAAGAGCGTCCCTAAGGGGAACGGTTCCAACCTGGCTTATTCCTTTTTCATAATACTAGCTTCTGTTTCTATGGCAACTGCACATCCTGGTTTGCTGTTTGCATAAGATGTCTTTAGATTTATTGAAATAGATTCAAATAGTTAAAACTAATAGTAGCATTCTGCTGTGAGTATAATATCACATAGGCATTTTCACAGTTGAGTTAATAAATCAAACCTTATTATGGGAAACTATGCTGCTATAAAGTGCCAATTACAAGTAGGGATTATGTTTTTGAATTTCTGTACATTTCTAAAATACTAACACTGGAACTCAAAGGCAGAAACGGTTATGTAAAAATCATTTGAATAAAATACACCAATAGAAAAGTGGGCAAAGTATAAAAACAATTATGTGCACGTGTGTGTGTATACACACACACATACACACACTACATACATATATAGCTAATAAACATAGAATGTATGCATAAATATTGTATATATCTATAAATAATATATATTATATATAAAATATTATACATGGCTAATAAACATCAAAATATATTCAACCTCACCAGTAATCAAGATATGCAATTTAAACCAATAAAATATCAATATTTACCTCTTTGAGTAGCCAAAATGAAAAAGAATAATAAAACACGGAGGTGGAAGAGTTGTGGGGAAAAAGGCACGTGATGGGACTGTTCATGGGAATATACATGGGTGCTAGTCTCTGAAGGGCACATTGACAACATGCATCAAAACCTTAAAGATATACAAGCCATTTGACCCAGACATTACACTTCTAGGAACTCATAAAGAGATAATCTAACAATAGTATTTATTATGCTATTGATTATGGTAGAAAAAAAGAACACAAATATGGAAATAAGCAAAATGTCTGCTTAGGGAAGAGAGTTATGTTCCACCTGCTTTTGCCCACCAGTGTTTCCCTAGTTCCTAATACAAGGTCTAGATGCTCAATATCGTTGTTGAGTGAATTAAGATAATGGCATAATTAAGATGTTGATGGTATAGTTAATTACCTGGAAAAATGTCCATAGTATATTAAGTGAAAAAAAAAAATGACAGAGAGAATATAAAATGTGATGACTTTTAAAAAAATCATCACCATATCTGTACATGTGTCGATAAACTTTGAAATAATACACACCATAATGACTGAATGAAAACAGTGATTCAGAAGAAATGAACTGTGAATGTGAAATAGTTTTAGAAATATCTTAACTAATGTGTTTTGTTCATATTTTCCTTCTATGTATATACAGAGAATGACATATAATAAAAATTGATGCCTGAACACCTCTAAAGACGTTCTTCCAATAAATATAAAATGAAAATTCTACACAAGAAAACGTTAGATAATAGTTCCACGGCAGTTTTGATTTGTTTTGTTTTTTCCTTAGAGGCATATAAAAAATGGTGTGTCTAACAACTGATATTGTTGAAGGTGGGATGAAGTATTGTACCTCTAGATTGAACTTATTGCAGTGATATTTTAACTGGTCTCTGTATCTCTTTTCAATTCATTCACCTATTCACAGCAGATTTACCTTCGAAAGCATCAATCTAATGATTGTATTTGCCTTTTCAGAAAACGTCAATTCTCCTTTGAGTACAGGTTAAGATCTGTTATGTACTGAATGGTTGCAACCCCCAGCCCCCAAATGTATTTGGTGAACTCCTAACCCCCAAGGTGATGGTATTTGGAGGTGGGGACTTTGGGAAGTAATAAGATTTAGATGACATCATGGGGGTAGGACTTCCATGATGGGATTAGTACCCTTATAAAAAGAGGAAGAGACATCGAAGCACTCTGTCTCTCACTCTCTCTTTCCCTCTCTTTCTCTCTGTCTCTCTCTCTCTCTCTCTGTCTCTCTGCCATGTGAGGACAAAGCAAAAAAGGTGGCCATCTGCAAACCAGGAATAAGGCCCTAACCAGGGAATTGAGTTGGTTGGCACCTTGACCTTGAACTTCTGAGCCTCCAGAACTGTGGGAAATAAATTCCTGTTGTTTAGGTCACCAGGTCTGTGGTATTTTGTTGTGGCAGCCCGAGCTGAATAAGACAAGATATGAACTCTTTAACAGGGCACAGAAGGGGCCTCCATGCTGGAGACTTCATGAGTTCCTCAGCCATTTGCCATATACTCAGCACATCCACGATTCTGCACCCGATTCCCTCAACATCCTCTGCCCCTTTCCACCTCTGATCCTTTGTTTATATTCATCTGTCTACCCGGATTGCTCTTCTAGACTTGCAATCTCAGTCTCTGCCTGAGGAAATCCCTTGCTTGTTTCAAAATCACCAACTCCATGAGGCTTCCCAGACTTATGTCTCATTCATAAATGAATTGTCCTCTTACTAGAATAACATTATTGGACATTGATTATAGCACTTAATAAAGTTAGCCATGTTTAATTGCTGATTTTGAACACATCTGTGTCTAATCTTGTCTTATTTGGCTTTTTCTTTTCTACCTTTTCACATGCCCAGATACTATGCACAACACCAAACAAGTACATGATAAATGTTTATTGGATCAGTGTTTGATTTATTAAACTCTCTTATCAGAATTCCAGACCTAATGTTAAAATATATTTAAATGTATTTAAAAATATAGGTTTCTCCACAAAGCTAAGACAATCTGAGCCTTCACACTTTATTCCAGCATGAGAATTTCTGCACTTGGTTGAATACAGGTTATTAAAAACACAACCACACAGTAATCATAGCACTTACTATGTACCAGGCACTGAGCTGAATATTTTATAGGCATCATGGCATTTAACTCAGTAAGAATTCTATTGTGTGGATACTATTATTCCTTCCCATTTTACTGAGGAAAAAAAAACAGGCTTTGGGAGGTCAAGTAATTTCCTTAAGATCACCCAGAGAGAAGAAATAGAGCCAAGTTTCTAACCCAAGTCTGTCTGAATTTAGTTGATACTCTGAACTTCCAAACTATATTGCCTCTTAATACATGTTGTTATTTAACATTTTACCCTGCCTTTGTGAAAGTAAAAATAATAAACAAGTGACTGCCATTTGGAGCTGCAAATGAGAGCAGCATAACCTTTACCACATCTGTTTGATTAGATTTGGTACTTCTTGGATTCTGAGTTTCTCTGTAGCATGGAATGCCTTTGCTGCAGTGCTCTCATGTTCTCAGATTAAATACACCATCATAAAAAAGATACATGGACATATCTTCACTTTCTGAAATTATTGCATAAATCAGATTTCCCAGTGATTTCTACTTTCTTAAAATACTTCACGTGAATATTTCACGTAGATAATTCTGAAATTTTCTGGGGACAAATTAAGACTTAAATCTTAGACTTGGGTAACGGTGCCTTAAAGATATGTGAAGACTAGAAAAAAGTCCATGTACCATTAAACTAAATCAGATGAAAATTAAACAAGTGAATAACACATTCCACAATCGAGAAGAAAACAAAGACTGTTTTTGTAATGGCATAAACAGTGAAGCAGGATGCTGCCCAAAGCTTTGCAAATTACATCACCTGCACAGTAACTTGTCTGCCTGAACATCTGCCTGGATAGTCAGGGCTCACCCTGTACCCCAGTGGCCACTCTGCTCCTGCTCCTCTTTTCCCCTCAGTGTAGACAGTCTTTATTGGCAGGTGTTGAGTGCAAAAGAGTAACAAATTCAGAGGGATGGGAATGGATGTGGGGCATGACTCTCCTCCCCCATGTGAGGATCCCGTAACCAGGCCAATGGGGTGCAAGCACTTGACTATGGCCGCCTTGGGCCCAGCATCCCCTGGAGGGCAAGCTCCCAGGCAGGAGGTCTCCTCATAGCACAGGGGAAGGGAGGAGTGCCCCGGCAGGGGCATGGGCTGTGTCCCACCCCAGGCTGCTTGGCTCCTGCCCACCAAACACCTCGACAGTTTGGAGGAGGGGTGTTAGGGAACTGGGCTAAACCAGGCAACTAGGCTTCACCAGGTCTTTTTTGTGGTCTTGAAAATTGCTGTTTACAGTGCCCTATTCATTGTATTTCTTGACTTTCTGTCATTTATCATTTCTCTTTTGAGAGATATAAATCGATCGGTCAGAGAAGACTTGATTCATCATTGGTTGTGCCCCAAATGCTTATTCCACTATGAATTACTGGGTTAGCTCTAAGAGTGCAGGTGTGGAAATAACTATATATATTTCAAGGTTAAATATTTAATACAGGCTGTTTGACTATTCCTATATAGCTCTCTATATTTTACTTCTACATCATTGGGAGATTTCAATGGCCTCCAAAGACCCCCTTTGTTTCATTATCTTTAGTTAAAATGTGGTTTATTGACTCATTGCAACAAAGGCAAACACATGCCACAGGGAACTGTGTGGCCACTCAGTACGAGGGTGTTAGAACAGGCTTAATGTTATTATCTTTATGAAATCTTATCTAAATAGCAGGAGGAATGAAGCCAAGCTTAAGCTATAATTAGTAAAGCTGCAGCACTCCTATCAGCCGGGATAGGGGATGTTAGTGATTTTGGTGACAGTGTTTGGACAATGTTCTTGTCTGTGTCATTGTTCAGACATCATTTGGAGGTAGTCTTGATTGTGTCATGATCAAAGTCACAGAGTGTCTGTGACCAATGTGGCTGTTCTGTGAAATTATGTCCAACTGGAGAACACCGCAACTGGGCCCTGAGTGTCAGGCCAGCGTCTAGTAACACTAAGGCCTAAGTGGTGATGCCAGGCTGGCTTCTGACTGCCAGGGTCTGCTTTGCTCTTTCTCAGAGTCCATAACCAAAGCTTAGAATCACTCAGGTCCGAGTCTGTGTTCCCACGACCCTGGCCTTGAGTAACTTGCTCGTGAATGTGCTTAGGGAGTGTTGGTTGGGATTGATTTCTCCTTTCTCTCTGACCCCAGGGTGGCTTTCGGCTGAATAATCAGAAAATCTTTTAAAAAAAAAAACTAATTTTAAATCTACTTGGGAAATAAAAAAATTAGTAAAATAAGTTTTCTTGATTCCAAATATACTGCTTTTCAGCTTAGTTGTCTTAATTAGCATAATTTACCAACACTAAAAATAATTTCTAGAACAAAAACCTCTGAATATAGATGCAAAGAGAGCTTTTGTCCTCCTTATTTTAGAAATCAATTCCCCACTATTTCACTATAAAATCTTTAAAAGACCATGATGAAATACTGATACTGATTTATATACTGAACTATTTCCTTATTATTGTCCATTAACCATTTGCAATTCCTACCATGAAGTACAGTACTGGGGGTGGGGTAGGGGAAACATTTCCCCCCTGTTTTCAAGCTCAGCCTCCTAAGATTAGCCTTGGACATAACGGATTAAAAAAACCATCTCCAAGGTAACCTTGAGAGAAACTATGATCACAGTTTATCACATGGTTGCCATTCAGAAAAGAACTCTGATGGCAGAGGTCATTCATTCACCAAATCATTAATTACTTAATTTAATGTGTATTTGTTGAATTCCGAATCTGAGCCAAATGTAGTGCTCTGTACTGGAACGCCAATGGTGAGCAAGAACAAGCAGGGCCCCTACTCACATGGAGTTTTCTGTTGAGTAGGTGAGACATGAATCAAACATGCAAATTAATGCCCATATAATTGTAAACAGAAGTCCTCTGATTTTTAAAAAAATTTATTTTATTCAAGTATAGTTAATTTACAATGTTGTGTTAATTACTGCTGTACAATAAAGTGATTCAATTATACATATATATATTCTTTTTCATATTCTTTTCCATTATGGCTTATCACAGGATATTGAATGTAGTTCCCTGTGCTATACAGTAAGACTTTGTTGTTTATCCATTCTATATATAATAGTTTGCGTCTGCTAATCCCAAACTCCAAATCCATCCTTCCCCCACCCCCACCCCCCCTTCTTGGTAACCACACGTCTGTTCTCTATGTCTGTGAGTCTGTTTCTGTTTCGTAGATAAGTTCATCTGTGTCATATTTTAGATTCCTCATACAAGTGATATCATACGGTATTTGTCTTTCTCTTTCTGATTTACAGAAGTCCTCTGATTGAAGGGAACTGGTTTCCATGAAAGTATGTAACAGCAGGACCTGAATTAGATGGACTTTCAGGAAAGGCATTACTGGGGAAATGATCCCAGAGCTAAGAAAGAGGGGTAGGTGAGACACTCAGGGGAAGAGGGAGGGGAGGATGGCTAAAGAATGTTCCAGACAGAAGAAAGAATAGCGACCAGACTTCTGGGCAGGTATGAGTGGAGCTTGTGTCTTATATTGGGTTCCCTGGAAACAGACTCTGGGATGGAGATTTGCGGTCAGCTGTTTATTGGGAGTGCCCTCAGGAATCACACTTGTAAGGAGGTGAGGCAGGCTGTGGAGCTGGGGTGACCCCTCTGAACTGCCTCAGATTGAACCCCTGCACCCCCTGTGGACCTTCATCCCCAAGGTGGAGGGTGGGACCTTAGGCGAGCCTGCAGAGGGCAATTCCCAGCATGAGACAGAGCGGTGGACATTAGCAAGCCACACCCTGGGAGCTGGGGAAGAGTACCTCGGACCTGGAGGAGGGGCCGGTAGGATGCCACAGCCTTCACTGCTGCTGGCCCCATGAGGCTCTGTGGCTGGACATCGGAAAGCTGGAGGGAGAGTGAGGGGTAGGACAGAAATCGGAAGGGTGGGCAGGAGCCAGACTACAGAGGGCCTTGGAAGCTGTCTGTGGGATTTCAGACTTTATCTTAAGAGCTAGTGAAGGGAATCAGAAGGACAAGGGATGGACACAGCTTCAGGCAGGTAACGCAGGTCCCAGGCAATGCGATCCCCATAAATTGCAGTGTAGCTGTCCCGTATGTTTCTGCCTCCTTTCAAATTGGCTCAGTGACCTCTACACTCAAGGACATCCATTTCAGCCCTTGCAGTTGTTCTCTTTCAAAATTCCCAACTCAGAAGCAAGGTAGAAATATAAAAGAAAAAAGTGAGATAGGGGGTGAAAAAATGAGGAATATTTGTGACTGTGGGCTGAAAGATACTTGTTCCATCTAAAGGTATTCAAATTCAAATGTTTCAAAAAGCTGTGCAAAACATGTTATATTTTACTGGCTATTTCCCCACTGGCTGTCGAATGTAATATGTAATATAAGAAGTCCATTTCCTTAATGACACATAAAGCGTGTTACTGTGTGAGGCTGTCATAATTGGTGTCAGTTGACCACGTTTAGTTAGAAAGATTCTGTTTCATATGTAGGTAGCTATATTCTGGATCTCTACAATCCCTAAACCCCTAAACTCACATGAAAAGGACTTTCATAATACAAACCAGAAAAATCAAGTTGATTTAGTAAAACCACATCACAGGCTTGATAATAAGATATCAAGAATGTACACTTTGTGTGTAGATGTTCAATCAAATCTGGATGCTATTACTATGAATCATTCTTTATGCTCTAATGCTCTAGTTATGTGATCCTTCAGGACCTCCCAAGAAGCGGCAAAAAAGATTCTTACTCGGATCCTTCCCCAGGAAAGACAAATCATGGTAATTCATAAAAACCATGGCGAGCTCTTGCCTGAGAGTTTAATAGCATTCCCTTTAGTCAGTTGCTGTAAGAATCTAATTTTTAGCCTATTCATTTGTGAAAATGGTCAGTGTAATTTCCTGATATCTCCTGTGGCCTCCTCCAGAATGAGTTGTCTTCCATATATAACATGATGCTGGGGGTGCCATATTGCATAAAGGTAATGCTCTGAGGTGTTTTTCCCACTGAGTGATGCTACATAAGGCCAGATTCACAGGTACGAAACCACATCTGGATGTCATTCTAGACCTTCATCTCTGTCTCCTCACAATCAATCAATCATTTAATCAATCAGCAAGTCTGGCAAGTTCTACCCCTTAAGTGACTCTCTTCTCTCCATCTCTTCTGCTATCACCATTGACAAATCTACCACCATCACCCCCTGGTTTGACTCCTGTACCACCCTCATGACTAGTTCTCTAGTCTCCTGTCCCCCTCCAGTTCAGCTGGGCAGTCTGCAATTGATTCTCCCAGAGTTTATGCCCCCAAATGCAATCTGATCTGGTACTCCCCTTGATAAAAACCCTTTAGGAGCACCTATCACCCTATTTAGCCTGTCCATAAACCACTCACCACTCCTATCTCCACACACAACTCTGGTTTCCATGTTGCATAGAAAGAGACTCTTCCATTGGTCCTTAGGAAAAGTCTTTCAAATGGTAATATGGCCTGGACACGATAGGCAGTTTTTCCAGTTGGAAGCTTGTAGGAAGGATTACTTTTCAGAGGAACAGTCATGATTATTTCAAAGTCATACTTAATATCTCCCCTTTGCATTTTTGAGAATAGAGTGAATCATTTCCCATATGCAAAGGCCTGTTGAAACTGTATGTTATAATTCAGCAGACCTTGATATTGTATTGTATTTTATTGATAATTACAAAGATGACTAAAATAAAACACCTAACCCTGGTGTGATTAAAATCTATTTGTGAGATAGAGACTCCTAAAAAACTAATTACAATTGCAACTAATTCTGTATTTAAAGTATAATGAAATAGTACGGGAAGAACACAGTCCATTCTGACCAGGGTACCAGGAAAGATAGCATTTGGTCTGGGTTTTGGAAGGAGTATATTCTAGGTGAATAGAATCACAGCAAAGGAGCTCTTCCAGGAATAGAAACTTAGGGGTGCTATGCAATCATTGGCAGGAGGACAGGATGATGGAGAGTCAGAGTGGGAAATGGGTTTGGGAAGATGAATTAAAGTTAAAGGATGGGGATTTTAAATGCCATGTTAAGTATTATATACTTTATTCCATAAGCAACAGAGAGGTTTTGAAGGTTTTTGAGCAGATGTGACATATTTTAGAAATGTTACCCAGCCGTGAAAGGGAATTTCTAGAGGCTACAGACTTGAGGCAAGATGGCAAGAAAAGGAAAATAGGGCAGGGGTAACTGGACTCTAAAGAAGAAGATAGGCATGGCAGATATTGAATGTATAATTGATGAGTCTTGGCTATGGGTTGTATATGGCAGTAAGAGTAAGAGAGTTGAAAATATCCTGGTGTTTCTTGTGGTTGTGGTATCCAGGCTTCAGGATGACTCCCCATGGTCCATACCTCCTGGCATTCCCATGTTTGTGTAGTCCCCTATCAGACTGCACCAGGGCTGGTCTCTTTGGCCAATACAATATGGCAGAAGTAATGGTGTGTGACTTTCAGTATTCGGTTATAAAGTCACTGTGACTTCTGTCTTGGTTGCTCGTTCTCAGATATTTGCTCTGAGAAAGCAGCTGACTTCTAGTGAGCAGCCCTATGGATAAAGCCACATGCTGAGGAACTGAGGCCTTTTGACAATAGCTGTGTGAGTGAGCTTTGAAGTCATATCTCCAACCCAAATGAGCCTTCATATGGCTATGACCCCAGCTTGACCACAAGCTCTGAGAGATCCTGAGCCTGAACCATGAAGTTAAGCCATTTCCAGAATCGTGACCCTCAGAAATTGTGTTGGAGAATAAGTGTTTGTTGTCTCCAGCTGCTAAGGTTGGGGAATCTGTTACGTACCAATCGATGACTAATAAACTGGGTAACGGGGCAGATCTAATTAGCTAAGGTAGAAAATACGAAAAGAGGAACCAATATGCCAAGGAGATGAAACACTTGGTTTTCGATGTGTTTTTGGGTTGTGCCGTCTCTCTAAGTCTCCACTCCTCTGGTATTTGGGAACAGATGTAGATTTGGAAGCCGCCCACCTGGTAGAGAGTGGTGGTTCTCAAACTTAAATGTCCATTGAATCGCCTGGACCTGGAGGGCTTGGTAAACAGATTGCTTAGCCCTGCTTCCAGAGTTTTTGGTTGTAGGTCTGGGGCTGGACCCCAGATTCGTTTTTCTAAGCAGTTCCCGGGTGATGCTGTTGTTTCTGGTCCGGAGATCAAAGTTCAAGAGCCGCTGGCATAGAGTGAAATTGAGAGGAAAACCCAAAGTGGTGGCATTTATTATAACTAATAGTTCTTTCTCTCTAGTACTATATATACATCATAGAGCTAAAATATTTAGCCATTAAAGAATATGAATGTTTAAAATTATTGACCAAAAGTAAGGCTGGGAACTGTTGTAGATAATTAAAAACAAGGTACAAGGGGAAAACTGCATTTCCTTGCTCTATAAGGTACATATATATTCAACACCTCAACTATGGATTTACAATGAACTTCTCTTTCTTTATTCCACTATTGAATTTTGCTCTTAGTTTTGTAATTATAACCTGCAAATGAGTTTCAGTTGGACAGTGAGTACATGTGAAAAAAATCCAGAGAGAACTTTCTATAAAATATTCAATTATGTGCTATAGGACTTTCATATTTCTTAGATTGCTGGAATAAATCTCTGGAGATTTTGCTTTGACAACCAGGAGGACTGATTATATAGACCCCAGATCAAAATTGCATGGTGTAGAGCTCTGCATCTCAGCAGCCAAGGCATGACAACCAATTAGAGGTGAGGCCATTTTCATAATGAATAGCTGCTACTCAGGGATAAAGGGTTGTATTTCTTAACTCTTTTGAAAGTTTACAATGTGTACCAATTAAACATTTGATTCATACAATTAGCTAAACAAGGAGAGCTAATAAATCGATGTTTTCTTTTTTTTTAAATTTATTTATTTATGGCTGTGTTGGGTCCTCATTTCTGTGCGAGGGCTTTCTCTAGTTGTGGCAGGAGGGGGCCACTCTTCATCGCGGTGCGTGGGCCTCTCACTATCGCGGCCTCTCTTGTTTTGGACCACAGGCCCCAGACGCGCAGACTCAGTAATTGTGGCTCACGGGCCCAGTTGCTCCGCGGCATGTGGGATCTTCCCAGACCAGGGCTCGAACCCGTGTCCCCTGCATTGGCAGGCAGATTCTCAACCACTGCGCCACCAGGGAAGCCCCTGATTTGTTTTCTTAATGAATTTTTTTACGAGGAGGCCCTTATGGGTTTTTTTTTTTTTTTCATGTCAAGGATTTTGGTTTAAACGCCTTCTTCCTTGGCCATACAACATAGAAATGAGAGTAGAGTACATAATCTCTGCTGTTCCATTGGAGAAAGCAGATCCCTCTCTGAATTAGGTACACTGGTTTCCTAGTAACTGATCTCTTTCCTTACCACTTTGAGATAGAATTCCAACCTGGTTGCCTGGTGACTGTGTTTATCTGGATTTCCTGCCAATGAATGCTGGATTCTTCATGACTGGATTCCAATGCCAACCACCTGCCTTCCAGCACCTTCATCTATTTCCTCTTCCTTAAGAGCTCATAGATTACACATCCTGCCCACGTGTGTTATCTCCCTTATACCTCCTGAACATTTCTTATAGCTGGACCTTCTAGTTTGGGACTTACCTATAAATTCAGGTCCCTATCAACCTGTCCTTTGAATCACCCACTCCAGATATTGGTCTCATGGGCTTGTGCCTGCCCTTTGCTTGCTCATTTGCGTCTCACTAGACTCCTAGCTCCAACCTTCTCCAGTCTGGTTCATTCCATCACTAGGTAAACCACAATATGTCACTAGGTAAGCCACAATATGTCCCTAGGGAAGACAGAAGAAAGAACAAGGGGAAGTGTGTAGATTACAGAAAATCAAGGTCAACTGCCCCTTGGAATGATGATGTTGCTTCACCCTGAAAGCTGAAACCTAAAACCATACTGGCATCACCATATTTGTTCTGTCATATTCATCTGTCTATAAAGAAAAGAACCCACTTCTGGTTATTATCTAAGCTCAGTGACCCAATTAAAATATCTCATTTTAGCAGACATTTTCTACTAATCACTTTTACCTTTTCCCAACCACTTCTCCGTACAGATAAGCTGGTCAGACTCTCAATCTGAAGGTTTGTGTTCACGTGAGCTGACAGAGCGAATGGCTGCCTTGGCAAAGCGCTCCATCAGGACATCCAGAGCATTCTTGGCCTAGAACTTAGAGCATAGTCATCTCCCGAAGGCAGGACAAGGAAGGCAGCTGTTTCACAGCCACTCATTAGAGTAATATATGAATGTATCCCCCAAAAGGTCCCCGAAACCCAGGACTGCAGGGAAGCAAAACCTAACACTCAGATTCTGATGTATGTTCAGAGGCTTTATGGCTTTTGACACAATGAGCATGTAACATTACCAGCTAAAACTGATGTATGAAACAGCTTTGTTTTATTCAGGTATGCTACACAAAGAGGTGAGAAGGTTAATTCCACCTCCCAAATTTGGCTAAAAGTCTTAGCTAAAATTTCCTTGTTGAAAAAGTTCCCAACTAATTTACACAATCATCAATAGCAGCCCTGCAGGATTTTGGTCACAGGCAGCATAACTGTCCATAGGATGGGGTGGAGGTAAGGGGGTGTGTGTGTGTGTGTGTGTGTGTGTGTGTGTGTGCACACACGCTTTACTTCCCAAGTTGTCCCACGGTACTGGGGTCTTCATGGCCTATGAATGCCAGTTTTATATAAATCTCTTCTCTTTTTAAAAAATTTAAAAAATTTTAATACAATTTTGAAAGGTTACTTTCCATTTACAGTTATTACAAAATATTGGCTATATTCCCCATGTTGTACAATGCATCCTTGAGGCTCTCTTGCAAATCTCTTCTCTTAAAAACTTCCCTTTTAATTAACCTACTTACCCTGCCCCTGCAAATAGTCAACATGTCTTTAGTTACTTTTAATTACTTTCTGTGAAGAATACCATGTCTATTTTGGCATGTCTGAGTACAGTCTGAGTGACCAACTGTCCCAGGTTGTCCAGGACTGAGGGGTTTCCTAGCACATAGGACTCCTTATGCTAAAACCGGAAGTGTCCTGGGAAAACTGAGACAACTAGTCACCCTAGCCCTGTGATACCACTTCACATTGGTGGGTCTTGAAGACAGATCTCAAACTATTCAGACTTTGGCCAGAGAATGTCTATTCAGTGAATCTTTCCTGAGATGCTCTCTGAAAGATCAGCCATCAGGTATTATTTGAAGTAGAGTGGTGCTTGTACATGAAATTAACAATGAAAATACAGATGGGAAACTTCCCTCAGTTTTGTTTGTTTTTTTTTTTTAATGAAATCAGCTTTCCATTTTTATTGTCTTCCTCAAAAATCTCTATCTTTCATATTGACAGAATGGGATGTATATAGCTCAGCATAAGCTTAACCACCAATGAAAGAGGGATTGAAAATACAATGGACGTATTTCCTTAGAAAAACTGCAAATATTATTAATTCTGTTTTGACTGCTCACAAATTCTAAGGCATCTTTAAGTATCTCCCACCTTAAAGCTGAAAGTTGGTACCCTTTTACTAATCTTTCCCATTTCCCCCATGCTATAGTCCCTGACAACCATTTTTCTACTCTCTGTTTCTATAAGTTTAAGTTTTGTTTTGCTTTTTAGATTCCATATATAAATGATACCATGCACTATTTGTCTTTGTCTCTCTGGCTTATTTCACTTAGCATAATGCCCTTAATGTCCTTCCATGTTGTCACAAACAGGAAGGTTTCCTTCTTTCTCATGGCTGAATATTACACTGTGTATATACATCACATCTTCTTTATCCATGCATCCATTGATGGATGCTTAGATTATTTCCATATCTTGGCTATTGTGAATAATGGTGCAATGAAAGGGGAAGTACAGATATCTCTTTGATATTCTGTTTTCATTTCTTTTTTGGGGGGGGATATATACCCAGAAGAGGGAGTGCTGGATTTTATGGTAGTTCTCTTTCTAATTTTTTTTTTTTTTTTTGGCTGTGCCATGTGGCTTACAGGATCTTAGTTCCCTTACCAGGGATCGAACCCCGGCCCACGGCAGTGATAGCACCAAGTTCTAACCACTGGACCGCCAGGGAATTCCCATATTTCTAATTTTTTGAGGAACCTCCATATTGTCTTCCGCAGTGGCTGCACCAGTTTACATTCCCACCAAAAAAGAGTTCCCTTTTCTCCACATCCTTGCTGACACTTATCTCATGTCTTTTTGATGATAAGGTCTGAGGATCTAATGTAAAACATGGTGAATATAGTTGACAACTGTGTTGTATAATTGAAATTGTCAAAGAGAGTAGAACTTAAATGTCCTCACCATATATATATGTGTGTGTGTGTGTGTGTGTGTGTGTGTGTGTATACATATATAGAAATATGTGAAGTGATGGATATGTTAATTAACTAGATGAAGGGAGTTCTTTCACAATGTATGTGTATATCAAACCACCACAACATACACTTTAAATATTTTACAATTTTATTTGTCCATTGTACCTCAATAATGCTGAATTTTTTTAGAAAAAGATCCCCCAAACGCTAACCTGGAGGGGACCTCTGACTCAGAGCATTTCCTGCTGTTTAACGAAGTAAGCCTGAACGGAAAAAAACAGTGCCAGTTCCTAGCAGATGAAAAAATATTGATATCGTCCTTGAAAGAGCTGGCATCTTCAGAAAATGTCCTCCTTTTATACATATGATTGAGGAGGCTGGGTTTATTTGCATGCCAAAGAATCTATTTTTTAACACCTGCAAAATTTATTCACTAACTAATTTATAGATATGTCTCACACTTGCACAGATCAAACCATGGTGTCTCAGTCGTCTTTATGCCACAGGGAAAAATTAAGGCTTAAAACGGCTCCAGGAACTTCAAACAAACAAATTCATAGAAAAAGAGGTGAGATTTACGGTTATCAGAGGTGGGGATGGGGGAAGAAAGAATCAGATGAAGGTGGTCAAAAGGTACAAACTTCTAGTTACAAGATAAATAAGTATTAGGGATGTAATCTACAACATGACAAATGTAATTAATACTGCTGTATGCTATATATAAAAGTTAAGAGAGTAAATCCTGTTTCTCTTCACAAGAAAAAAATGTTTTCTAATTCTTTAATTTTGTATCTACACGAGATAACAGATGTTCACTAAACTTACTGTGGTAATCATTTCATGATGTATGGAAGTCAAATCATTATGCTGTACATCAGTGCTGTATGTCAATTATATCTCACTAAAACTGGAAGGAACACAAACAAAAAAACAAAACAAAATGACAACAACCAAAAAACAGTTCTGGGAACTTCACGTAGAACGTTTTTATGTTCTTTCTGCCTGGAGTGTTCTTCCCCCACTTTCTCTGGAAACAAACAAATAAACAACAAGAAAAAAACCCAAACACCTACTCATCCTTTTCAGCATAAAGTCACTTTTCTGACTCTTCAAACTAAATTAGGCATCACCCTGCTCCATCCTAGTTCCTAAAACAGCGCTCTTTGCGTGTTAACTTGGGTAATAATGCTCATGTCTCCATAGGATGTACACCCTCTGAGGGCAGCAATCTCATGGATTTGGTTGATTGCTCTCTCCCCGGGACTTAGCACAGTACTCGGCACATGGAGGCACTCATTACATATTTGCTGAATAAATAAAAGAATGAAAAATCAAAATGATCAAATATATGGGCTCCTGAAGAACATGCAAGTTTCCACAGAATTTACTATAGGTACTTTCCATTACGCATCATGATGCTTTCCTGGGAAAATGGTGCTTAACTCAAAAGGCCTTAACATTTAAATTCTAAGAAAGCCACTGTACTGAAAAGCTTTATTTTATTTCTACAAAAAGGTCATAAAGTATTTAATGGAAAGCACATTGAAAAATATTTATTGCCTGGCACTGTATTTTAATGACAGGTTAGGTGATCCTTGACCTTCTGTGCAATAACACTGAGGGTACAGGTATCCATGAAAAAGAAAAGATTAGGCTTTGGTCCTTTCGAAGCACTATTTGGGTGGCCTAGTTGACCACTTAGTGTCATGATAAGGATGCTATTAAAAGCCAGCTTGGCTATGGCATTTTTGAAAAGATGATAGCAAGGTCATTGTGAGGATGGCAATCAGCTCTCTCAAGAGGATCATCCGAATGTTCCTTTGCAGGAGAATCAGTGAATGCAGTATCATGACTGACAGGATAAGGGGCAAAGTGTAGCTTGTTTTTTTTTTTTTTTTAACTGTTTATTTGACAACAGACTCACGCTGTGTTAACAGAAACTCAGATCATAGGCAGTACAGTCCTGATGTATTCAACATCGACAAGGTGGCAGTTGAAAAGTTGCTTTTAATTATTTAATTGGATGCACTACTCTTTAAAGTAGAAATTTATAAAGTAGAATTCACCCAGAGGAGACCAACCAGGGTGATGGGGAGGGTTGACAGACTGGAAAAACTAAGGACATGCAATAGTTATATTTACACATGGTGCCAAGAGGACAGAACTGGAATTAAGTGTTCTCCATATCAGAGCAAAGCATATCTGTGTCATTTTAAGAAGGTACTTTTTAAGCGGCGGAGCTGTCCAGCAATGAAACCAGAGCCTTTACGAAGTAGTGAGTTCCCTACCACAGAAAGTGTCCAAGCAGAGTCTGGATGATCTTCTAAAGAGGCCTTTATAGGAAGAGTGCGTCTATTGGGCAAGAATTTAATTTACCTTTAAGATTCCTTTCAATTTTAGAATTATTCTAACATTCTAAAATCTATATGAATGCCAGATATATAGATTAAAAAAATAAAGATGGCTCATGTTAAAAAAACAAAAGATTCCACATATAAGCGAAAAATAAATAAATAAAAATAAAGATGGCTCTGACCATCGGCATCTCAAACCTCTTCCATCCTAAAAAGAAAGCAAATTTTCAGATGCCCCATTTTCTGTTTCCTTCCCTTCACAGCTAAATCTCTTATAAGAACTGACCACGTTTGCTGCTACCGCCACCATTTTACCTTTCCACCCACCACATCTCAAGCTACTGAAATCCAGCTTTTGTTTCCTCGGCTCTGTTTGTAATGTGTCTCATTAAGGTCACCAATCACCTCCTTATTGATAAATGCACTTGAAAATTCTGAGTTATTATAACACTATCTGGGGCATTTACCATTGCTGGCCACTCCCATCTTCATAAAATACTGTTGCCTCTGGGTCTCTGCAACCTATGCTTGTGTGTTTTTTCTACTCTTTCTTTAGCTCCTCCTCTGTCACCTTTGAGGCTTCCTCTTCCTCTATCTCTACAACATGGTATTCCTGAGAGTTCTGTCCTGTGTGCCTTCAAATTCTTACTGCACCTGCTCACCTGGGGTCTTGCAATTGTTCCTATATCTTCCACAATCATCTGTGTGTTAATGACTCCTGAGTCTGTATTTCTAACTCAGATAATCTGTAGTCTGAGTTCCCATCCCACATATCCAGTTGGCTTGGAATCTCCATTGGGGTGGCCCTCACACATTTTAGCTCTGAACTCATCTCCTCCTCCAACATCTGCCCCTTGGCTTTCATGCCAGGTTTTGGAAATGACCCCACTACCCACCCAATTACTCAGGTTAGACACCCAGGTATCTCTGTTCTATTCTTCTAACCCATATTCACCCAAGTGCCAATTGCCTGTTCATCCCTGTATTGGTCCTCTCATCCACAACACCATCATCTTTTGCCTAGGCTGCTGCAGTAGCCGGATAAAAAAGTATCTCTGGCTCCAACTTTTCCCAACATTAGTTCACACTACAGATGGTGATTTTTCTAAATGTTCTATGTCCTTCTCCAGCTTAAAACCCTCCAGTGGCCCCCAGTGCCCTCATGGTAAAGCATAAACTCCTTAGAATAACTTACAAGACTCCATTCTCTGGTCTCTGCCTACGCCCTCCGTCTCATCTCTTGCCTCTTTCCCACTGCAGCCTTACAGAACTTCTTTCATACACATTTTGTTCCCTCAGCCTGAACCCTCCTCCTCCCTGTCCTTCCCCTAGGTTCCCCCCACCCCCACCCCCACCCTGCCATTCTGCTGCTACCACCACCACGCTGACTCACCTTTCTGGCTTCACTAAACTTAGAAGTTTCTTCCTCTGGAAAACTTTCTGTGATCTCCACTCCTGCCCCTCCTACACTGAAATTTAGCAGCTCTTCAGCCTCCCAACATGCAAGCTTCTCAAGTGTCATCGTAATGCATTTAAAGGGGTTACTTGTGTGTGTTCACCCCCGGGATGTTCCTTGAGTAGAGAAGGTCACTGTTCCTTCTGAAGGACTTAGCATGGTCCTCGGCACATCAACTGTATTCTACGGCTAGCAGAGGCTAAATTTAGCTTTAAGACATGGTATGGCACAGGTAACTTCACCTCACTTCATAGACTCTCATGTGATATGTGGCGTGGTATGTATGTAGGTGTACTAGTAGTGTCTTAGTACATGAGCGTACGCATATGAATGTATGTATTTATATATTTACATATATATGTATATGTATACATACACACACACAATACATATACATATTGTATTAGTTTCCTGTGGCCTCTATAGCAAATTACCACAAATGGGGTGGCTTAAAAACAACAGACATGGGCTTCCCTGGTGGCACAGTGGTTGGGGGTCCGCCTGCCAGTTCAGGGGACGCGGGTTCGAGCCCTGGTCTGGGAGGATCCCACGTGCCGCGGAGCGGCTGGGCCCGTGAGCCACAGTTACTGAGCCTGCGCGTCTGGAGCCTGTGCTCCGCGGCGAGGGAGGCCGCGACGGTGGGAGGCTCGCGCACCGCGATGAGGAGTGGCCCCCGCTTGCCGCAACTGGGGAAAGCCCTCGCACAGAAACGAAGAGCCAACACAGCCATAAATAAATAAATAAACAAATACTTCAAAAAAAAAAAAAAAAAGCTAAAATATTAGATTTAAAAAAAAAAAAAAAACACAACAGACATTTATTCTCTCACAGTTCTGGAGGACAGAAGTCCAATAACAAGGTGTTAGCAGGGCTGTTCTCCTGCCTGAAGCTCTAGATTCTAAATTCTATTCCTTGGCTCTTCCAGCTCCTGGTAGCTGTCAGCTTTCGTTGGCTTGCGGCTTCATCACTCTTATCTCTGCCTCTGCCTTCATATGGTCCTCTCCTCTGTGACTGTATTCTCCTCTGTGTGTCTTTTAGGAAAACACTTGCCACTGGATTTCGAGCTCACCTGGGTAATTCGGGATGATCTCTTCATCTCAAGATCCTTAATTACATCTGCAAAGACCCTTTTTCCAAATAAAGTCACAGTCACAGTTCCCAGGGATTAAGGCATATCTTTTTGAGAGCCATCACACCACTGACAACACATGCTGATGTATGCTGATGTAACTTAAAGACGCAACCTTAATATCTTTTTTTTTTTTTCTCCTGGAAAAATTAAATTCTCTATCTCTTAAATGTCCTGCCCTACCCTGACTCTACAAGTGTGTGTGTGTGTGTGTGTGTGTGTGTGTGTGTGTGTGTGTGTGTGTATACACACATATATATACTTCTAACAATTTTAATATATAATGTAAAAATATGTATATGTGTAAACGTATGTGTGTGTATACACACACACACATATGTATTCTTTACTCTTGTTACTTTCCTTCAGACTAAGCTCCCCAAACACCACTGTTCTAGAGTTATTAAAAAACAACTCTGTGTCTTCAAGATAGAATTTTAAGGAATAAAGCAGGTTGCTGCATAAATTTAGCCTCCTTTTAGTATGTGTGCTATTTCATCTACTGAAATATCTGTTCCTTCTCATTTTAAAAGAAGGAAGGACTTAGCTGGTACCATAATTGATGTTACAGTGTAGGTATTTCTAACTAAATAGGATTACTTTTACATGTCTATAGGCATTTTGCGTACTTTTTTTCTCCCCAACTTATATTCCCTCCATTCTATAGTTCAAGTTTAGTTAAACATATTTGCATGCAAATCTATTCCTAGACAATGTAGCTAAAAAGAAATGTTCCCAAACAGGTTCTTACATTTGTAAAAATCTTACTTTTCTTTTAGTATGAACTTTTGTTTAAAACTACCAAAATGAACATTGAAACTAGACCAAATTTAAATTGGGACACATTTATACACTGCTTTTAAAATTTTACTTCTAAACAAGCATGTTGATTAAGATGATCACAGCCTTCTACTACATATTATGAAGAGTTGGTATCTCTATATTTAATAACGGTAACCTATAAATATAATGGAAGGCTTATACAGGCTGCATTTCTTAATTAATTCTTTGTAAGAAACACTAGGAATGATTAAGATATTTCTGAAAGTTAAAAATGTTTTAAAATCTCTTTTTGAACAAAAATAAATTTAATCCTCTTTAAAGTTCTGAAGAGAGACTTAAACGGAGATGGGTAAATTAAGGCTATGGTATTTTGTCTCATAGGATTATATCCTCAAATGTTCCTTATCTTTTCCACCTTCTTTTTGATGATTCAAACTGTTGCACACTTTTCCCAGGAAGGATTTATTTTTTTCTAAAGTTTTTAGTCGTGTAAGTTCTAGTTAAAGCCGCTCAAAAATGCATAAACATTTATTGATAGCTCATATGTATTAGTTATTTTTGCTCCTCTGGTAAATGTCTAATAAATAACAGCACCCTTTAAATGTAATTATTTAAAATTGCTTATTATTCTGGATATTATTCTGGATATAGGAGGTCTATAATATAGACCTCCTATACTTGGTCTAGGAAGATGTTGGACTGACTTCTGTTTTGATGTCATGTGGTTTTTCTTTACCAAATTATTCCATTAAGCATCATGAGTTTTTGACAAACGAGATAATAGTAGCCCTGGGGAAGAAGTGATATACTGTAGAAGGAATTCTGTTATTAGAAAAAGAGGTAGCAAGAGGAAAATCATTTGAAGAATGAAAACTGTGAGGCTGTAGAGATTGATTTTGGTAGCAATGACTCTGCTTTAAAGTACTAGAGGAAATTAATTAGGTAATCTTTGGGGTGGGTAGATTTAGTCTTTAAACCTAATGATGTGAGAAAAATCTCTGGAAGAAAAAAAGAGTAAAATTTTCTTAGGATATTCAAGTGTCAAAAAAGATTCAACTGCCTTGTTTAAAAACTAACATTAAGAAGTCAGTAAAGGTAACATACCTGTGTTATTACTTTGTGGATTTATAAATATCCTTAGGTAAAGTTTATGTATAAATATATAGTAACCTTGTAGGTTTATTTCATTTCATCTCATACGGATACTATCTTAGCTTTCTTGAAATATGTTTTAATAATACAACAATATACAACATTGTAAAAACCTTTTATTCAATTCTGGATCTTAGTTGTTTAGAACAAAAGTTTTACAGGACAAAGATCTGTATAGTCTATGGCATAAAAAAAATCTGTTTACTTTGTGGATCTAGAAAAAATAAGGATATAATATTGAACTGTCTACATAAAATGCAGAGCAAATTTTCATCTAAAGGGTACATTTCACTTTTATTGTTCAACTGCCAAATCAGTGTAAGAAATAATTGATGTCGTGCGTGTCAAAGTTTCCAGGCATTGCACAAGTGCTCATCTTTGATTCTCACTCACAAAAGAGACAATGTGAATAGATATTACAAAGAAATCACTGATAGAAGAGATTGACAAAGAATATGGGATTAAAGAATTTATTAATGAAGGGATAATTTTTAGAGTTTCTTCTTCATTTCTAACTATACAATAGAAAAAAACCTTCAAAATGTGAGTCATATGCTATTTTCAATACAAGTGCTCCTTTGCAGTTGGTAGCTTAGTAGCTTTGGCTAAGATACAAGGCGTGTCTGGCATTATTAATGGTTATTCTATCAGATAATAAGTGTACTCCATTGTTTCGTACTGTGCCTAACACAGAACAGACACTCAAGAAATGTTTCTTAAATGAATAAACAAATAAATCCTTTCCCTTCCTTCCTGCTAACTCCTTCCAACTCCACCTCAACCCTCCACCCCAACCCCGTCTAGGTAGCTTTATAATAACAATCTTTTATTGATTGCTTCCCAAATCTCAGACATATTATACTTTACGTGTGCCGTTTCATTTATGCCACAAATGAAATAGGTTCTATTACTCTCCACTCCACAGATGTGGAAACTGAGGCTCAGAGGGATCAATTAACTTCCCCAAGGTCACACTTGTCTCTCTGTCTCCAATCTGTTGCCCTCCAAGTCACTCTTCTCACCCCTGCCAGACTAACGGTTCTAAAATTCAAACTTTGACCATGTCAGCCATTGAGTAAAATTTTTCAGTAACTCTTACAAATTTTAGAATAAAATTTAAGCCCCTAAACATAAAAAACAGATTTTTAAAAATCATTTTGCCCTTGCCTTACCTCTCTGTCCTCTTTCTCATGACTCTTAGGTATATATTTTATGGTACTTCATCATCCATTTCAAACTTCTTTTAGCTTCCTATTAATGGCAAACTGTTGAACTCCTGTTTACCTCTGCGTCTATTGTTTCTTCTGCCTGAAATTCCCCTCTACCTTTTATGCTTGGCCAATGCTTGTTCCTGAATATCTCTATCAGAACAACATAAAATTTTCCCAAATAATATTATTGTTACTTTAGAAGTGGGAACCATCGTGAATTTGTTTTCTTCCAGAAAGTATTGCTTTGAAATGAATTATTGGCAAAGCTATACTGATTAGAAAGAACTGATTATAAGAATGTTTTAGTTCCAAGAGTTATAAATTATTCTCTCCCCATTCAAGATAATGCAATCGAGATAATAATTAGTCCACCCATCTTTAAGCAGGTTTTAGGAATAAGGAAACAATGAGAGGTAACCGCTATAGTCTTAGAGAATAAGGGCCATGGAGAGGAAGGCCGTACTTCTCATAGGCAGGTAAAAAGGAGTGATTGGGACAAAGCCCCAAGTACAGGAGGGATTGTGGCGCTGGTGTATCCTTCTGGCAGGACAATCTTCCTTGAAGAAAGACTGGGGGCTAGAGGAGCCCTTTCACTTGCAGGAACCGCTACTCCAAAGTACAGTTTACAATCATAAAGGCCTAGGTACCTCTCTTTTTAGATGTATTCCAGCTCTCCTTAATTGTATGTCTTAAAGCCAAGAATTAAATACAAAGATAGTCATATCAATCTTTTGAAAACTGGCAGCTCAAACATGATTTGATTTGGTTAATTTCTCTTTTTATTTAAATTCAGGCTACTGCCAAATAAGCATCACTGTGTCTAGGTTCAATACCAGCTATTGTGAGTAAAGGGTCTCCTGAGCCAATGAGTGAGTAGCTTCTTTTCATTAGAACAAAGGGTATTGTAACAAAGAAGACTTCAGCATATTTGAAAGGGTAAAGGAGAGTCTCCGGGGAGGAGAAAGCACATAGCATCTTCAGAAGCCATGCAGATGCACTTATGATGCATGAGTTCATCAGCTTGAAATACTATATACCCTTGAAGTACTCATACACCCAAGACTTCCACACTGATTAATTTTGGACTTTTAAAAAATGATCTTTTTAATGTGTTGTTGGATTTAGTTTGCTAGTATTCTGTTGAGGATTTTTGTGTCTATGTTCATCAGTGATATTGGCCTGTAATTTTCTTTTTTTGTGATACCTTTGTCTGGTTTTGGTATCAGGGTGATGGTGGCCTTGTAGAATGAGTTTGGGAGTGTTCCTCCCTCTGTAATTTTTTGGAAGAGTTTGAGAACAATGGGTGTTAGCTGTTCTCTAAATGTTTGATAGAATTCACCTGTGAAGCCATCTGGTCCTGGACTTCTGCTTGTTGGAAGATTTTTAATCACAGTTTCAGTTTCATTACTTGTGGTTGGTCTGTTCATATTTTCTATTTCTTCCTGGTTCAGTCTTGGAAGGTTGTACTTTTCTAAGAATTTGTCCATTTCTTCCAGGTAGTCATACAGACCAGTTAAATGAACCAAAGTATTAAAGGGTAAGGAATTTACTCCTATATATCTAATGCTATTTGGGATTTAAAAAATTAAGAAATTTATACCTGAAAGATAGAACTCATAAAAATCATTGAACTAATTCCCAGGGTATGCATTAGCAGACAATGTATATGATCTGAGAATGCCAGCAGGCAGCCAGCAAAGGACCAGGAAACTCAGCCCAGTGCCTTGAGCCCTTTCAAGTTGTGTTGAGATTTGCTTAAAGGTTTTTAAACCAGATAAGTTCTAGGAATTTATAATAAGTTACGGCGGTTTTGTTCAATCACTTGGTGTTCAGTAGAGCAAAGAGGTACTGAAACATCTGGATCACTTCTACTCAACATCTGTGGATAAGCTACAGTCACTACTGCCTTTGTGCCTTTCAGTTCTCAGAAGTTTTTTTTTTTTTTTTTTTTAAATTTACTTATTTTATTTATTTATTTTGGCTGTGTTGGGTCTTCGTTGCTGCGCTCGGGCTTTCTCTAGTTGCGTCGAGCGAGGGCTACTCTTCGTTGCGGTGTGCGGGCTTCTCATTGCGGTGGCTTCTCTTGTTGCAGAGCATGGGCTCTAGGCGCACGGGCTTAGTTGCTCTGCGGCATGTGGGATCTTCCTGGACCAAGGCTCGAACCCATGTCCCCTGCATTGGCAGGCGGATTCTTAACCACTGCGCCACCAGGGAAGCCCTCTCAGAAGTTTTATTTTCTACCTTTGTTCACCTCTCTGCCTCATCCTGTGACTGTACCGTAGTCTCCCACATGAGGTCATGCCAGACAGAGACTGTCACAATGGGAGGCTCATTGCATTTGAGGGGAATGGCTGCAACACAACCTCTCTGATTCAGGTCAATACTTACCTATCCCCCTTCCTAGCTGGCCATAGCACATAGCTAAAGTGGCAGAAAACAATGCACTGAATTCTTAGCCTAGCTAGGAAGCTGAACAGAGCAGGAACTATTACCCACAATTTTCCTGTGCTCGCTATGGTCGCCATGTGCAATGTGTTCTCTGTGAAGAATGTAGCTATTTTCCAGTCTTTGCCTCTGTCTTACCCACCACAATGCCTTTGATGCCAGGTTATAATTACTGAGCTTCTTCACACAGTCTTTCACCACGCTGTCCTATGCTTGCCACCCTTTCATCACTTTTAGCCCTAGAGTTCTCATATCCTGTTGAACCGTGGGCCTCTAAAGAGATCACAGTTTGAGACCCTCAACCATCTGAAGACATTTATTTAGCATTTAAAATGTGCAGGGTATAATATCAGGTGTGGTGAGAGAGATCCTAATCTCCAGAAATCTTTCAGTCTAAGAGGAGAGAAGAACCAACAAAAGTAAGAATCTAACACATGGTCTCTCTGTTGGCCTCCTGCTCTCTGGCTTCAAACCTTGCCTGTGCCATTCTTATCTTCCAGAACCTTTTTTTTTTTTAAAACTATTCACCTATTTTCCTGGTTTCATCACCAAATTTTCTTAAGGAGAGACAGTGTAATATCAGGCTTGACAGTACAGATGTTGGATTTAGGCAGAATTAGGTTTGGATCTTGTGTAATCATAAACTGTCCTTTGTATTTCAAAGACCTGCACCATACCAAGACTTAAAATCTATGGATTACTTTATGGATAGAGGGTGGGATCAGCTCTTTTGTATTCAAAGGATTAAAAAGAGAGTCTGAAGGACCTGAGGGAAGAATGGGGTGCTTGGTTCAAGTTCTTTGCTCCCTTTGGCTTGTGGGTGAAGATGTGCGTACTCTGGAGAATGGAGCAGGCACGGTGGGCATCCTGAGCTGGGGCCAGGGAAGAGTGGATTTACTGTGGCTTCACCTGCCTCTGTGTTTCCATTGCCTACTCTCAAACTCCAGGGATCTTACCTGTACCCTAACCACTCCACACAATCAATTCTTGCCATGAGCCGTTTTCCTGTCCTAAGTCGAAGTGTGTGTGCTCTTCATAGTTTGGTCTTCCTCTCTCCACTCTTCTCTTACCATATTATCTTCCTTAGAAATCCCATTTACTCTTAGGTAGTGGGGCCAGACTTGTAATGTTCAATGAGTGACTGACACAAAGTGAAACCACCCAAATTGTCCTTAGTCAAGAAAAATGATAAATGAAGCCACAAAGGGTAGAATCAACATTAAACAATGGTTCTCAACCAAGAGTGTGTATTAGAATTACTTGGGAAACTTTTGCTGAATACACAGACCACCTCGTGATCAGACTCCCCAGGAAAGTGATCTAGGCATGTGTATTTTCACAAAGCTTCCCAAGAAATTCAGAAGCATGCTTCTGGTTAGAACTGCTGGTCTAAGAGAATTTAAGCTCCTATTTAACTTTTATCCCTTATTTTAAGTACCCTGAATTAAAGTTTATGCCCAGTGGACTAAAGAAATACTTTCGGATGACCAATCAGGATTGTGAAGTGGCTGAAATGAAAGGTGATAGAAATAGCTGAAAAGGCTTAATATGGGGAGGAAAAGGATTAGAAAGACAAAGCATTGTTTTTGTCACAAAAATCAGACTGCATGAATTGTGTAGGAGGAATAAAAAGGTTTACAAGAAGTGTAAAGGTATTGTCAACCAAACATCAATGTCAATTGAACTAGTCTTAAAGGCGTATACTTTTAAGGGTCAGTGTTTTATATAACAACTTTTAGAGCCAGATGTTTGTTTTGAATTTTAATCAGGAAAAGACTGCTTGCGTTTTAGGTCATGGCACACTTAACTCATCCTAGAATCTGCCTGTATAGATGTTTCTTGCCAGATCTCATCTACGTATGAATATAATACAAAGCAGCTAGAAAAGTATGTGATATCTTCAAATACTTGCAGTCTGCATGGTATATGAAATACACCTTAGACTGCCAAGTAGGATAAGTAAATGGTTATTACAGGAAGATTTCTGACTCAACATAGCTAGCAGTTAGAGCTATCCAAGCCCAGAATGAACTTCTGCCCGAGGCTTTTAGTTGGGTGGCAGTGAGGGCATAAAAGCTGAGGCTGTAAGAAGACTCACAGGGGTGGGTAAGAGTAGAGAATGTTGCATCGTTTGGACTCCAACATGGTATGACTGGGAGTCTGGGTTGCGGGTCGGAGCAGGAGGAGGGAGCAGGAGACGTGGTTGCTCTACCTGAGTGCCTTCTTTCAGGATGGTCCTTTTACAGATTTTAAGAGGCCAAAGATCTTTTCTATAAGCTTTCTGATGGTAAAACCAGTCCATGTTCTGACCTCCAATGAACCTTATAATTGTGATAACCTACAATTCCTAGATCCTGAACCTTGAGTAACAACTCCCGTCTCTTGCTCGGTTCTCTCTCTCTCTCTCTCTCTCTCTCAATCTCTCATCTCCAACTGCCTAAGTCTGTATTTTCCCTGTTTATATGTCACAGATACAGACATGTAGATTTCAAATGACATGTAGATTTCAACGTCACTTTTATTCACCAACATAAGAGCAAAAGCTTGCTTTCCCGTAAGTGTGTAAATTGAGTAGAATGAAAAGCCTTTACCAACATCAGGAAAGATTATTTATTGTTTCCTTTCAATCTACAAGGCCTCTGAGTCTGTCAGAGTGGGAGATTAACCCATCAGCAAGGAATTACTGTTAGCAAAGCCGTCTTACTTGTCATACAAATCCCTGATCTCTGCAGGGTTTGATAATTTATTTTGGAGTTGACGAGCATGTTTTCTGGTAGAGGTTGATCTCTGTTTACAATTAAATATATTTCTGGTGATCAAGGTGTAAAACAAAGATCTGTAAGTACTCAGTATTTTCCTTCTCATTGTCAAAGAAGTATTTTCCCAGAAGAAATAAAAGGATCTAATGTGCAGAGAAATTCACTTTTAAGGCTCCAAGCATCACCTCAAGAAGCATTCCGTCCTTGCCAATATTCATTATATTTAATTCTCCATAGACCCTGAATGCAAGGCTAGTAGAAGGAACACGTGAGAATCAGGTACACAGAGCTCAAATCTTAGCTTACCTTTTTTTTTTTTTTAAATTGCATGACTTTAGTTAACTGCTCAACTTCCTCATCTTAAACACCTACTCAGTAGTACTGCTGTGAGGATTAAATGAGATAAAATATGTAAAGCCCTTAGATAGGTGTTTGGTAGTTGAAATTTTGTCTGCTTTCTTTTGTCCCTCCTTTATTGCATGGTCGACTCCATTATGGGTTATTAGTTCAGGTATTGAGGTCTGGAGAATCATATAGACATAATTCCTAGATGACTTAGGCAAAGTCAGCAGTATCTGATTTATATGTGTTATAGAGCCCTTCAAACAGAATTCACTGCACTGTGGTTTGGAGACACTGCTGACTGATAGTATTCCAGGACCTCAAACCTGATTAAAACAAACTACACAGACGTGTGTGGTGCTTCCCAAGCTACCATGGGTGTTCCTTGACTACTAGCATGACCGTGTGTTCAAAGACATTGTGTTCAAAACCTAGCGCCTGATACACCAGCCACATCCCTGTCACACTTTAATCCCAAAGGCAAATCCAAACCTGTGTAAGGGAATAGGTACAAATGTAGCTCCTCCATTTAGAAGTAGTTTGGTTCTTCCCATTCCTTTTATTGCTACCAAATTTTTTCATTTAATTAATTTTCTAAATTTACTTTAAAAAATAGCGCCCAAGTCAAAAATGCTGCAAAGAGCAAAGAGAGTCAAATAGTCCTATAAGGTTTGTTAAACCAAACCCAGCAGCCCTTCAATCTCGGTTTCCACTTCCTGCTCCTCAGAGACAGACTCTTTCACTTCTTTTCACTGATTAATTTGGCATTTATTTCCAAATCTTTACATTAAAAATAGGATCTAAAAAATTTTAGGAATAATATATTAACTACTTTCTATGGAAGATAAGACTTTTCTTCCTCCTAACACATAAATCTCCTCACCTGCCAGTACGGATATACAGAATTTGATTATATTCATATTCAGTGTTTACATTATTGTAAACACAGATGATGTTGACAGTTGACCCATACACTATACTAGGATTATTCCTTCTTTGTGAACTTTTTTTGGTTCATTTTTTTCACTCTTTTTAGACTCTCTTTTTTCCAAACTGGTTCCCCCCTGCCCCACCACTGACCCATTTGTTTTGGCCACTATTTTCCTAATTTGAGGCCATCCTCCAAATCCACTCCTATTTAAGAGTAGGGCAGTAGAATGCTAGAGGGATATAGGGCTTATTAACTCTGGGCTTCAGTGTAGAAGGATCTGGTTGGGACAATCTTTTGGGAACTTGGATGTCTGTATCCTTAAATGTTTTTTTCTTCAGATAACCAGATTACTGGGACAATTCTCCTGTAGTCTCAGGCTGAATGTATGTAAACTCTTCCGCACGTAACTGTCACTTAATCCTCCTGTTTCCTTATAGCAGGGCTGCCTCAACTGAACCTGGTGTTCCCCAGACCAAAAACTTTATGTTTTTAATCCTCTCCAGGGAAGAAATCTTCAGGCCTCTGTTGGGTGCAGAAGAGAAATTAGCCTCCCTACAGATATTTAGGGTGCAAAATAGGCTGAACATTTAAACATGCTTATTTTTTGTATATAATGGCGTTTTAATAAATTTTAAAATTTATATTATAAAAAATTATATAAATTTTAATTAAAAAGTGGTTTTAATTTCCCATTATATTTAAAAGTAGTAATTCTTCTTTAAATATGTGTATCTTATTCATATTATTTTTTCAACTTTTAAAAATTTCTATTTCCTATAATCCTATAATGTTAGGAAGAAAACATCTTGGCTTCCTTTTGAGGCTAAAAGAACCAAACCACAGTAAAATTGTAGATTACACAATATACATTAATTAAAGAGCATGGAAGCTACTGTTTTCCTATTTATTAGCATCTTGCGTTATTTCTATCTTAATGACATAATGAAGCCTGATATACATTAAGGTTAACTTTAGAGGCAGTTGGAGTTTATTTTGACTTGATTTCTTTGTTTAAGTTTAATTTTTATATTATATTGGAGTATAGTTGATTTACAACGTTGTGTTAGTTTCAGGGGTACAGCAAAGTGATTCAGTTATACATATACATATATCTAGTCTTTTTCAGATTCTTTCCCCATGTAGATTATTACAGAGTATTGAGTTGAGTTCCCTGTGCTATACAGTAGGTCCTTGTTGATTATCTATTTTATATACAGTAGTGTGTATATGTTAATCCCAACTTCCTAACTTTATCCCTTCCCTCACCTTTCCCCTTTGGTAACCCTAAGTTTGTTTTCTAAGTCTGTGAATCTGTTTCTGTTTTGTAAATAAGTTCATTTGTATCATTTTTTAGATTCCACATATAAATAATATCATATGATATTTGTCTTTTTCTGTCTGACTTATTTCACTTAGTATGATAATCTCTAGGTTCATCCATGTCACTGCAAATGACATTATTTTATTCTTTTTTATGGCCGAGTAATATTCCATTGTCTATATGTGCCACATCTTCTTTATCCATTCATCTGTCAGTGGACATTTAGGTTGCTTCCATGTCTTGGCTATTGTAAATAGTGCTGCAATGAACATTGGGGTGCATGTATCTTTTTGAATTATGGTTTTCTCTGGATATATGCCCAGGGGTGGGATTGCTGGATCATATGGTAGCTCTATTTTAGTTTTTTAAGGAACCTCCATACTTTTCTCCACAGTGCCTGTACTAATTTACATTCCCACCAACAGTGTAGGAGGGTTCCCTTTTCCCCATACCCTCTCCAGCATTTATTATTTATAGACTTTTTGATGATGGCCATTCTGACTGGTGTGAGGTGATATCTCATTGTAGCTTTGATTTGTATTTCCCTAATAATTAGCAATGTTGAGCATCTTTTCATGTGCCTTTTGGGCATCTGTACTGACTTGATTTCTTTTTAAAATGTTTTTTCAGTTTCACTGCAAGATAAATAATTCATTCAAGGTAAGACATACTGTATATATTTGAAGTAGGGCTTTACACCTTTTATCATGTACTCTTTCTTGACTTGTAATGTTCTGAAGCATTTACTTATGTATAATTCTACTGAAGCATTATGGAGTAGCTTCATTGTATGTAGGAACTGTTTATATTTTCAAACATAGAACTATGGTTTATAATGTACATATCTTTTAAAGACGTATTTTTGAATGCTTGTACTCATAACTGCTCTCTTAGCTGATAAAATCTTCATTCTATTTTTAAAGTGCATCTTCAGTCACCTAAGTATAACCTGAAAACTCCTAAACTTTTGTAAATCATGAAAAGGATTATATTTCTCAGTTAAGAATTTCTACCAAAGATACTTTAATATTGGGCTTAATGGTTCTCAAAACTGAGAAAATTGTATTAATGTATTCACTCCATGCTCTGTTCTCTCTGTATTCTCCTCCAAACTCACATAACCACAGTAGAGATGCCTAAATCCAATTCTTATGTGCTTTCACTCAGCCCACACTAGCAGATAAGCACATATTTTAGTCATAATGGCATTGGTATGTATTTTGTTCCTGGAATTAAATGAGAAAATCCAATCTATCTTTGTTGATGGGTTATAAGTCCGATAACTATTTCATTATCATGTCACACAAGTTGTTTGTCTAGTTTTTACTGGGAGAATGTACAAAAAAAAAGAATGAGCAAAGCAAACATAATCAAATCAAAATTTTACTTGTGCTCCCTTTAAGGGTTTGCTTTGGAATACACATGTTTTACAAAAATGTTGATTACTTTAGCTGCAAAACTGTTTTATCTTTCAGTGGTAACTTAATGATAACAAACCTCTGCTTCCTGTTAGAGAATCAATAACACTGGTTAATTACTCTGTGCAGAGCACTTTTCTGTAGTCTCTCTAAACTCTAAAATCTTAAGTATAAGGAAACCTAAATATAAACACCAACATAATTGGAAAAAAACTTGGGAAGCATGACAGTAGGGACTTCGCTAGTTTCAGAAGAGGATAAAATTCCTTACATGCTTATAGAGAGGACTTGAGATGAGGCTTGAATGTAGTTTTTTAATGAAGAGAAAGGGAAAAAAATAGGGAGTAGGTGAAGAAGGCATTCTCAGAGGGATGCTTGAGCAGAACCTGTTTTTGGAGTTGGTTTAGCTAAAAATGAGTCATTAAATGAAAACATTTAATAATTGTCCCCGATAACTGTTTGGGGGGAATGAGTTAATGAATGATTCATGCATCCAAGACACAAGTTGAGCTCTCTGTAAGGTTTGATTATTAGGAGTCATGGGATCCAAGCCAGTCTTGAAAGAACTCCTACCCTGTGACTGGCTGGCTGAGAAAGGCCCTGAAGGCTGGAAGGCTGACCACAGAATTCCTGAGGGCTGTGGGAGAGTAAATGCCAAGGGTCAAGGAGACAGAGGATGTCTGGGAAAAAAACATTTTCTCCTCCACTCACAGAATACTTCTGCACTCTTAGTACTTCACTTCTGGCCACCAAATGTTTGGGTTTTCCATACCAGGCAATTCTGACATTAACTGCCTAGAGTTAGCACAGACCCCCAGATTAAGGGCTCAGTCCCACAAGATTGCCCCCCGCTTCAGATGCCAGTCATAAGTAGTGAGTCCCCAGGTTACCCACAACTTCTGTGTGACTTAGCTGCAAATTAGAGGTTCCCACAACTCTCTGGGTTCCATCATTTACTACATACGACAGCTCACAGAACTCAGGCAAACACTTACTTTACTGGTTTATTATGTAACAAAGAATATGATAAAGGATACAGAGGAACAGCCAGATGAAGAGGTACATAGAGCAAGGTCTGGAAGGGTCCTGAGCACAGGAACTTCTGTCCCTGTGGAGCTGGGGTGCACCACTCTCCAGGCACATAGATGAGTTCACCAATCCGGAAGCTCCCCCAATCCTATAATTTTGGGGTTTTTATGCAGACTTTATCACAGACATAATCAATTATTAATTCTACTTCCAGTCCCTTCCCTCTCTGGGTGAGGCTGAAAGTTCCAAGCTTCTAATCATGCCTTGGTCTTTCTGATGACCAACCCCCAACCAGGAGCCCACCAAGAATCACGTCATTAGAACAAAAGATGCTCCTGTCACCTAGGAAATTCCAAGGGACTTAGGAGCTCTGTCTCAGACACTCCTATCACTCAAGAAATTCTAAGGTTTTGGAAGCTCTGAATCAGGAATTGGGGTCAAAGATCAAGTACTAACAAGAGCCAGCATCAGAGAACAATTTATATTTCTTATTATTACACAGACTGCTTATGGACATAAATGTAATGCTTGTAAGGCATTAGTGTGCTACTGCAATACTTTATGACTGTTTTTCAGCTGATAAGAAAATGAACCATTTAACATTTTTTGATGACAAAAACTGAAGCCTCAATCAAGAGAGACTAAACTTGACTTTCAAGTGTTTTGAGGTTCATCATTTTACATTTTTAAAAAGTGACACACGGATTATACATAAATGCCACTTCCTGGACTAATAAAACCACGTCAATCTGATCACTGCTTTCTGAATAATACATATTAACAGCATGAAACAAAGTATGCTACGGTCTGCACTCGGCAACAAAAAATAGAAAAATGTCTTCATGTGAGTTGTTAAAACCATTGTTTAGGAGTAGAAAAACAGACCAATAAATTATTTTCAGAAGCAGACCAATCCATAAATATGTTCAGGAGAAACAGCAGGAAGCTGTTTGTTCCACACCTTCAAATTTTCAGATTAAGAAAAATATTAGCTGTTGAAATGTGTTAGAAAATTGTCTAAGGTAAATTGCAGTCAGATAAGTAAATTGGAATCTAAGCCGTAAGGCAGGGTCAAATACAAACTTGTCATCAAGATAGGAAATAAAACCCACTGTTACAAAAACAAAATAATCTGTGACCCCCATCTATGACCTTGCTGATATTTAGACAAATCTGTTGATTATGATCGCAGTTAATTAGATATTAATTCATAAATATTAATTTCACACTTATGCATGCAATACCTCCCTTTCCATTTTTTCTTTTTACTTCTAAAATGAGATGGAAAACATATAAAGAGATCAGAAATACTTATTAATTTTTAAGTCTTTGAGATTGTCACTCCCTTTTATAAAAATACAAAGCTCACTTAAAGTTATATGGCAGCCAATGGTAAAGCAAAATGAAATGGGAAATTCTCACCTTTCTCCTATCATTCAAACCATGTGCCTTAATAAAAGGGGCGAGATTTTAATGCCTATAAAGTTTATGATAAAGACGGCATATTAGAAATACGCACATGAGAATATAGTTATAAGAAAGATGAGGAGTGAGTTTATATGCAAGGTATTTTCATTTTCTCTCCCTGTCAAGCTTTGTGGCGAAGTGATGAGATTCACAGGAAGACCAGGCTAGCTCTGTGCATCCCAGATTCCCCGAAGGTTGAGGGTGCTTCACATTAAACAAATAAACAACCCCAATCTCTAGGAAGGGTGCCAGATATAGAAGAGAAAAATTACAAAGATGGTTAATGGGTTTGGGGAGCAGAGAGACAGGTAGACAAAGATGGAGAAAAGTGCTGACATGCTTATGTGACATTTACCCCAATCATGGACAGATATTAACCTGCTGCTTTCAATTCATTTTTGCTTGCCCTAACAGGGGCAAAGTGAAGCCATATGTATATGACCTTGATGCAGTACACCACAATGCCCTACTGAGACAGGAAGCAGGGAAAATGTTTCACCCTGGCTGCTGCAGTCATGTGATAAAAATTCACGGGTCGGGGAAGACAGTTATGACTAAAAGGGTTTCCCAGTGAAGGAGATAAAACTTCCAGGCAACCCCTGATGCTTTAAGACAGGAGGGTCTTCAAAATGTTCCACTTCAATAGTGGAAGAGATTTTCCTAAAACTATTGGTAGATGCACTCACGATGCAGGTTGTAGGTCTGTAGAACAGAAATGAAAATAGCCCAAGTCAAAAAATGTGATTGAAGACGTTTGTATAATCAAGTCACAAAATTCCTAAAATTTAGACTGTACTTTGTGATTGCAGATGGGGAGGTTGAGAATACTTTGAAATTATTTTATCATTGCAGCTAGATTAGACTAGACCAGAAGACTGTGCTTGGTGTGTGTGTACCCTGGCCCTTCATGGTCTTAACTCTTGCTTGCCTCCCCCGCCTCATCACAGTCTTTTTGGATTCCTAAACTATAAGCCTACAGAAATGGACACAGTTCTCTGCCACATGCTACTCCCTCTCCTTGGAAAGTCAATCCCTGTACTTTACTAGTGCCTCAATTTTCATGCCCCAGTTTGAAAAGAATCTCCTCCAGGAAGCCCTATACAGGTACGCTAAGGAAGATTTTGTTTCCTTGGAATCATCTATTTACTTGTTAATCTCCCCAACTAGACTATAAATTCATCCATTCATCCACTCATTGGACAAAGATTTAACTTTCTATGCATGTCAGTAACAGGCCCTGGTGGACAACTGGGAAGCAGATGGAAATGGTCCCTGCTCTCACAGTCTTCCAGTATAGGGAGAGGTTCCAGAATCTTTGATCTTCTCAGCACCTCTGCCTAATCTAGACTGCTCACTGAGTTGCCAGATGTGTCATGGAGAGATTCAAAAAGACTAAGATCTGTGTGTGGAATTTTACCACTTTGGTAATACAAAAAGCCATATCTAATACTTGTCAGTCATTGTTCAAGGTATCAGTTAGGAATGGGTTTGGCTGCATATAACTGAAAACCCATTTTACAAATAAGCGTTTAGTGCTTTTTCCCATACCAAGAAGTGTGTAGGTAGGCAGACCATCGTCTCCACGATGCCATCAGGGATTCGGACTCTGATTTCAGGCACCCCTAACATGTGGCTTTTATTTTCAAGATTGTTGCCTCATGGTGGCAAGGTGGCTCTTCTCACCTTCAGCATCATGCTGCATTCCAGGCAGAAGAAGGAAAAGGGCAAAGGGCAAAAGGTACAGGCTAAGTGAGTCTCCCTTTCAGGAGATATCCTTTAAGTCACACCCAGCAAGTTCCACTTACATCTCATTGGCCATAACGTGTGTCACAAGACCATAGCATAGCTAAAACGCAGGCTGAAAAAAATATATTTTAAACTCATCATACATTTTCACCATGAACAAAATTGAATTTCTGTTTGTAAAAGAGGAGAAAATGGATATTGAGTAGATAGCCGGCAGTGTCTGCGGTAGAGAGAAATCATTATTCTAAGTCATTTTATTCATTTGTTTGCACATATTTCACAGGCAATTACTAACTCTGGATTGACTGAAGTTCTAACGATGTTATTTCCTATATTTATTGTTTGTAACTCCAATTGTATTTACTCGTGGTGAAACTATACATGGGTTAGGACAGTGTGTTCCAACCAATACAGATTAGGCTCAGGATCATATTGCATGGAGGTAAATGCCAAAAGTCCTGGAGGATTTTTAATTCTCCTGACAGTTGTGGGAAGCCTTATCCTGTTTGGCACAAAGCCAAACATCTTATAACAACTGAATGTCTCAAAAGATAAATGAAACAATGAGTGGAATTAACACTGTGGACTTAATTCTAACCCACAAGAAAGAATTAGACAAGTGGTGTAGTGTAAAGAGTCCTGGCTTTAAAATCAGATGGCCCAAGTTTGAATTCCTAGCTTTTATTCGTGTTGGCTATTCAACTTTGGGCTGTTTACGCAATCTTTCCAAGCCTCAATTTTCTCATCTAGGAACTGGGATAATAAGACTACTTCACGGGGTTATTGGAACAATTAAATAAAAGAATAATGTGTGTTAAAGGCCTAATACATAGCCAGAGTTTACTTCTTTTTTTTTTTTTTTACTATAAAAGGCATATTTGTGTTTTGAAGTTGAAGCAATTGGAATATTTAGGGATAAATGATCCTTTTAGGGTTAATAAACCTTAAGGAAGGGAATTCTAGGTATAGACATGCTTCAGAAAATACAAATTTGCATTCTGGGCATAAAAATGATGGCATTTCTGATTTTGGAATATAGATTTTAAAATTTGCTAAGACAAAATAGATATGAATTTATAGTCAGAGATTTTAAAAGGGAAGATGATTTGAGGAGATAAGTAGGCAATAATAAATAACACTTAGACCACATCATTCCTGTGATGAGAAAGAAACAAATAATATTCAGAGAGCATCCCAATCAGTAGCCACAGAGTTTTAAAAATACACCCAGAAGGTGGTAAAAGAGGGGCCTATAAGTTAAGATGCTGTGCAGCTCTAGAATAGCTGGCCTGGCCAGCCAATCAGAGCCTCTGTGAAGTTCTCTATACCTCTCTCAATCCTGTACTTCAGAAAGGTTTTTTAGCAAATCAAAACAAGTCAGGAGGCCATTCAGGGTGGTTAGGGATTTGGAACACTTATATACCAAATGATTAATGAAGGTGGTGGCATTTGATCTGGAAGAAAAGATATCCCTGGAGACTCAGTGTCTGTCTTCAAAGGCTCAGAGACTGATGTGTGGTCCAGCCTTCAGATTGGAGGTAGCAAGATGGTGGTCTACAGAGGTATGATGTTTGGCCAACTCACTGTTGGCCCAAATAAATTTTTTAAATGTTTTGAATTAGCCGCCGACTCTTAAAATCATAAGATTTCACTTGAAAATCTTGCTCTCTGAACTCTTGAAGAATTAGAAATTCTATCTCATTTATATCAGAAAACAGCTGGAGAGGAGTAGCGGTTACCCTTTGTACAGGGCATGTGTCTTCCATTTCACCAGTCACTGTTATTCTCCCTTACAAACCGAGGGAAACATCAGTTTATAGCCATCTTTCAGCATTTTTTAGCCATACTTTTTCTAATAGGATAATTATATTTTTCACATCTCTATCAAATTTTTTCTTACTCCCCAAAAGCATCACTCACTGTCATTCAAGATTGTAGCCCATGGTTTAGATTTATCCTGTATTGTGTTGGGTGTAGAATTAGAGTTCGTGAGAAGATTTTAGCCCAATTAAAGAGTTTTCTAGCAGAGTTGTATGAAGAAGAGTGAACAGTGCTTTCAGAATGTGGCCATTGATGGTGAGTTCCCTATAACTATAAATATTTCAGGAAAGGCTGAATGTCAAGAAGTAGAAACAGCCTAAATGTTCACCTATGGATGGATAAAGAAAATGTAGAATATACATATTCTGCCTTAAAAAAAAGGAAGGCAATCCATCCCTGGATGAACCTTGAGGACATTATGGTAAGTGAAATAAGCCAGTTACAGAAGGACAAATACTTCATGATTCCACGTAAAGGAAGTGTCTAAAAGAGTCAAACATGTAGAAGCAGAGAGTAGGACGGTGGTTGCCAAGGGCAGTGGGTGGTGGGGAGCTGTTATTCAATGGGTATAAAATTTCAGTTATACAAGATGAATAAGTTCTAGAGACCTGCTGTACAACATTGTGTCTATGGTTAACAACACTGTACGGAACATATAAAAATTTGTTAAGAGGGTAGATCTCATGTTAAATGTTCTTACAACAATTTTTTTTAAAAAAGGAGAAGCCTGAATGTTGACCATCATTGATGCTGTGTGAGAAATTCTTGTATGTCTTAGGATAGTTCATCATTGTTGGGCTACAGCTCAGAGACATAAACATAACTCCCACCCATCTACCACTACTTTTTGACCAATATAGAAGAAAAATCACTTAAAAAAACTGTAACTGAGGCTGAATCCTGTACTGTTAGAATGTTGGGCTGAACTGCTGAGAAGATAGAAGATAATGGTAGTGCAGAGTAAGGTTCACCCTGCTACAAGGACAAGATAAGAGAAAAGCATATATTAAAAATGTTTAAAAATTGCATATTTCCAGGGAAATAAGAAAACTTTGCCTTTGGGTCTCTAAGAAGGTATGGTCAGGGCAGTAAACAATTCTACTCAAGTGGAAATACAGCGCTGAAGGGCAACCAAGCATAAGCATGGATGTTATAGATTCCGTGAAGCCCTGTTATGTGAGATAGTGATTCCACTGCAATTACTGCTAATTTGTTCGGTACTCTCTTCAGTCTTCTAATCTCTTTAAGCTCACTACCACAAAGTTCAGAATTTGTAAGTGTGCTGCAAACACGATGCAGTTGAGGGCTGGACTCGAAGAATGAACTGGGCAGCCTGTGTTTTTGTCCAGCTCTGAGAGAGTAATAGACTGTTCATGGAGATTCTAGACAAAAGAGAGCCTACTGTGAACTCATCTTGTTTTGTAAAGACAATAAAAAGTGTAGATACACAAGGGACCATTTCTTTGATGTTCAAAGATATGAGACTCGATGCGTTTTTTTATATTCAATACATTTTGGGCAATAGCAAAATATGATTCCAGTCTAGTCACATCTGTTAACGTTGCTACACAACATTTGTTGATTCGATCAAGGAAATAGAAGAAGACTTTCTGCCTGTTTAGGCATAATGTACTGGAGTCCATTATGGCTCCAAAACAGGTGCTACTCTGTGATGTGGGCCTTTACCCAATAACTTATATTACCCCTCTTAAATCAATCGGGATTAAGGCTGAAGATTAAGGAAAAACTTGAAAATAAATGCAAATAATGTGCAAAAATCAAATTCAAAAAGTCAGTGGCAATAAAGATTTAATCTCAACAGAAGAGCAAACTGTGTTTCCTTTTTTCCTGCTGTTTAATTTAAGGGGGCTTTTTTTTTTTTTTCATAGCAACAGAGCATTTCAAACCACTTTGTTGGGGATTTATGAGAATGTTTCTTCCCTGGGGCAACTCATTCTTCTCTTTGGAGACTCTTGCTCATTTGTGCATTAAGAAAAGAGTATAAAGTTTGTGGTGAAAGATTAGACAACTATTCTCAATTCATGGGTCCACAATGACCATTATCTCAAAATGTTAGTAAAAAAATTGAGAATATCCTGTTCCTTTCTTCTCCAAATGCCAAAAGTTTATTCCATGTACATGGCAGAAAATATGAGTTTATCCTGTTTTTATTATTTGATGAATTGATTTAAGTTAATGGAATACAGCAAACTTTTTTTTAAGCACAGATGTTTTGCAACGTGTTACAACATAGTAAAATTATAAAATGTAATTGACATGCCTTTTTTTAACTGACATTTTTATCTAGATAATTGTGGAATCACATGCAGTTGTAAGGAATAATACAGAAAGACTCTTGTACACTTTGCCCAATTTCCCCCAATGGAAATATTTAGCAAAAGTATAATATAAAATCACAACAGGGATATTGACATTGATAAAACCCACCTCTATTATTCAGTTTTCCCCAAACATACTTGTACTATGATTAATTCATAGTAATTTTGAGTGAATCTCTTTGTATGATTTTCATAGTGGTTGCTCTGAAGATTATAATATAAATACGGGACTTATCACAGTCTCCTGAATTCAACATTTACTGCTTTGAGTGAAGTATGGAAATATCATTTCCATTTAAGTTCCTTTACCTTCCCCACTTTTAAATATCATTGTCTTGGATGTCAGACGGTATTATAATTTTTGTTTCAATCATCAAATATACTTTATAAAACTCATGAGAAAAAGATAGTTTATTGTATGTACCCGTATTTCTTTCCTCTCTGTGCTTTCTTCCTTCCTGATATTCCAAGATTTCTTTTTAAAAAAAATCATTTCCTGTCAGTCTGAAGAATTCCCTTCATCTAAAATTTAAGGGTGTGTCTGTTAGAAACAAATTCTTTTACTTTTCCTCCATCTGAGAATGTTTTTCTTTTCTCTCATTCCTGAGGGACATCTTTGCCAGGTTCAGAATTCATGGTTGACAGTTCTTTACTTTCAGCACTTAGTTAATATTGTGTCACTTTTTTCTGGCTTCCTTGGTTTCAGGCAAGGTATCCGCTGTCACTTGAACTGGAGTTTCTCTAAAGGTAATGCATTGTTTCTCTCTGGAATTTTGTCTCAAATTTTTATTTTTATTTTTCATTTTCAAAAGTTTAATTATTATGTGTCTTGATATGAATTTCCTTGTGTTTATCTTGTCTGGGTTTCATTCAGCCTCTTGGCTGTATCTTTTGCCAAATTTGGGGAGTTTTCAGCCATTGTTTCTTCAAATATTCTTTCTGCCCTGCCCCCCGTCACTCCTCTCTTTCTGAGACTCCAATATTACTGTTGGATCTTTTGTTATTATCCCGCAGGTCCCTGAAGCTTTGTTTTTTGGTTTTGTTTTGCTTTAAGCCTATTTTCTCTTTGTTTTTCTATTTTTCTGTCTTCAAGTTTGGGTTAATTGTATTGTTCTGTCTTCAAGTTCACTGATTCTAACCTCTGTCATCACCACTCTACTGAGCCTGTACAGCAAGTGGTTTTTTAAAAAATTCTGTTACTGTATTTTTCAATTCTATAATTTCTATTTGATTCTCTTTTATAACGTTTATTTCTTTGCTGAGATATTTTTTTCTCATCTGTTGCAAGAGAATTTGTAAGTGATTGTTGAAACACTTTTATAATGGTTGCTTTAAAATCCTGGTCAGAGAATTCCAACATTTGATCCATCTCGGTGTTACAGTAATTGATTACCTTTTCACACTGAAGTTGTGATTTTCTTGGTTCTTGATATGACAGGAGATTTTCTATTGTATTCTAGGCATATTGTCTATTATGTAGCAGATTCTGGGTCCTATTCAATTCTCTTATTTTAGCAGCAGCATTCAGGTCTTGGCCTACTTTTGAGGGCTGTTATTCCAATGGCAGTTTAATTTTTACTGATTTTGTGGTGTTATTTTGATCCATTTGGTTTATCAGGTGCCACTGGGGCTCTCACAGGTCCCTGCTGGTGCTGCCTGAGGGAAATGGCAGGGGTTTCCCCAGGCTGGGCCACTAGAGGTCTCTCAGTGGGGAAGGGCATGGTGGGATCCCCCTACTGTACCTCTTTCCTGCCCTGGTGTCTCTAAAGGGTGGGAGCAGGGGAAGTCACAGACATAGGGACTTCCTGGACCAAGCTGCCAAGCTGTTGCTTCTGCTGGGCCCCTCATCTACCTGCACTGGTATCTCTGGCCCAAGAAAGAGAATCTCAGGCCTAAAGGGAAAGAAAGTCTTCCCATACTAGCCTACTTGCTGCGACTTGGTCCCCTTATCAGGTTCTACCTCTGCCCCAGATAAACATGTTATTTAAAAATTACCTTTAATGGTGATATGTAGAAAAAGCTAGTTTAATTATGATTGGGAATATTTCCAGGCTGTATTTGTGCAGTTGATTTTTGAGTATATTTCCTAGAACTCCAATTCCACAGGCTTACCTTGGGGCATAATCTGATATTGCTGTTCGGGACATCAGTTACCTTCTTATCTGTTGGAATGATGACATCTAAAGAGTGTTGATGCCAAGCTGGAGAGAGGCCCAAAGGTAGATCACAGGTTTTTACCTCAATCATTGGCTTTATCACAGACTTAGATATAGCAGACAATGCAGACTCATCAGATTTGATAACACAGTTATCCTCCCAGAATGGACTTGAAGACACGGGGAGGGGGAAGGGGAAGCTGGGACGAAGTGAGAGAGTAGCATTGACATATATACACTACCAAATGTAAAATAGCTAGCTAGTGGGAAGCAGCCGCATAGCACCGGGAGATCAGCTCGGTGCTTTGTGACCACCTGGAGGGGTGGGATAGGGAAGGTGGGAGGGAGGGAGATGCAAGAGGGAAGAGATATGGGAACATATGTATATATATAACTGATTCACTTTGTTATAAAGCAGAAACTAACACACCATTGTAAAGCAATTATACTCCAATAAAGATGTTTAGAAAAAAAAAATTCTCCTCCTACTTCATGGGACAGACTCCTCACCTTTCTGCCCTCTCCAAAAAAAAAAAAAAAGCACAAAAAAAATAAAAACAAACAAAAAAACCTTGATAATCCAGACAATGGAATATTATTTAGTGCTAATAATAAATGAGCTATTAAGCCACAAAAATACATGAAGGAAACTTAAATGCATATTGCTAAGTGAAAGATGTCAATTTGAAAAGGCTACATACCGTATGATTCCAACTATATACCACATTCTGAAAAGGGTAAAACTATGGAGATAATAAAATGATCAGTGGTTGCCAGATATTGGGGGCAGAGAAGGATGAATAGGTAGAGCACAGAAGTTTTCAGGGCTATGAAACAATTCTGTTTCATTCATCTGTACTATAATGGTAGATATATGTCATTATACATTTGTCCAAACCCATAGAATGTTCAACACAAAGAGTGAATCCTAATGTAAACTGTGGATTTTTGGCAATAATGATGTGTCAGTGTCAGTTCATTGATTGTAACAAATGTACCAGTTGCTGGGTGGAAGAAGTTATACGTGGGGATGGGGTATATGAAACTCCGCACTTCCCACTCAGTTTTGCTGTGAATCTAAAACTGCTCTAAAAAATAAAGGCTATTAATTAAAAGAATGGATTGACATAGATTCTTCTCTTCCTCTCTTTTGTCTTAGTAGATGAGGTGACTATTCTTCTCCCCTATCTCTCACCAGTTCTGAACTCACAGCCATGACAAGGGTTGATGTGTCACACAAATCTGCAGAGTACCATCACTTAGACTAAGATGGGAATGGTGCCTACCCAGGAGTTGGGCACGCAATAGTCATTTCATCCTAAACCCCCAAACTCTGTGCTCTCTCCCTCCTCATGATGCTTGCAGTCTCATACTCAGCCTCGAAAAACACGTTCTCCTTTTCTTAGCCTCGATAACTCCCATTCTTCATTCATATCAAGGTCAAGTGCCACCTTCCTCCCTCACAATCCCTTTCCCCACTTGCCTAGCCCTCATCATGGCCAGGTTTCCGTTCTCCAAATCCCTGTAACATAATGAGCTTCCCTTGTATACAGCTCTTAGCATCTGGGGTAGCAATGTCTTTTTCTTGGCTACCTGCCCCATTAGATTGTGAGCTCTTTGAAGGCAGAGTATATGTATTTTACTTCTGTATCTCCAGGCTCCTGCTTTCCCTATCACAGAATAGGGGCTTGGTACATGTTTACTAAATAAATGAATGAATAAATGAGCTAATATCATTGCTATTACTAAAATCTGGTGTGATTTGGCACCCATGGGGTGTACAGTACTCCACTGGGCTTCAGGACTTGATACAGAGCTCATTCATAGCGCCTACCTTTAAAACATCTCCATCCATTGGTCCATCCAGACAATATTTATACCCCTTAATCCAGTGCAGTTCATGTTTATTAGGCTACTCGGCTCTATAGTTGATTCTATGGGAAGAAGTACAAAACAATCGTAAAAATAAAACACTAGGAATTTCAAAGAGCTCCCACTGGCTTTCTTTCCACTTACAAGTGTAACTCTAATCATCCAAACTCCTTTATTTAAAGAATGAGCCATTCTTTCTGGCTTGAAACATCAAACAACAATTTAAGGATTCTCGCAATATTTCCACATGGAGTAAGAAATGGCATTGTATCCAATGTACATATAAATAGGCTGAACAAATATTCCCCGTGCTGACTGAGTGTATACTATGTACAGAAGAGAAATTTCTGGAAGGAGGGGACTTACACAAGTTATACTGCAAATGAAAAGTTTCAGTGTCTTTTTCCCCATATTATAAGTTACTCTAAAACCCAAGAAATTATTAGGGCTTGACCTGTGTTCTGGTTTTCTTACCTGAAAAAAAAATTGATGTGTGTCTGTTTGTTTTAATTACTAGTATACCAGAGTTGAAAAGTACCAGGGCCTCCTGCTGCCAGCAATTAATTTGCACATGCACCAGGGCACGCACTGAGTGCATGGCCTGGTTTCAGGGGAAATGTGCCCGTGGTTATTTTGTAAGCTAATGAAAGCTTGTGCCTCATTACTGGGTAAGTCATTGACTAGCTATGGCTCAGAAAACCCGTTTCTATTTTTTGCCTTTTTAAACTGACTTATTGTGTGACCTTAATCTTTTAACACTTCTCTACCTCAATGTCCTCACCTACGCTGTGCTTTCTCATTTACAGAGGATAAATAAGGTGGTGAAATATTGATTGACAGGAAAAATAAGTGTTTGCCACAGCAAAATATTGATTTTTATGAATTAATTCTATAAACTCTGATTCTTTGTAAACACAGTGAAAATGAGACGTCACAAAGGAATATAAGAAAAGAAAATCTGCCAAGTGATAAGTTAAGAGAATCTTGCTAGATACTGTGATAACTGTCCCGCATATTATTATTACTCATAATGTTGAGTTCATGGGGCTTTACTACAGAAATGCCACAGTTTGAATTTCTGTCCAATTGGACATGTCATTCACAGGAGGTACATAATGAGAAGGATGAAATTATCTCAGGCATCTGGTTAGAAAACAAAGAATGTCAAAACCTGAAAGGACTTAAGTGTGCCTCAACTCAACTAGCTTTTCTGAGTCCTGAAATTTTTTATTTGAGGGTCAAAGAGGTGAATTAACTTGATTAAATTCACATAGCTAGTGTCATGAATAGAACCTATGTATCTTGACTCCTAATTCAAAGTTGGCTACTCTTTACTATATCAGTGCATTAAGTAAGCTTCTTTCCTTTCCAAGGATATGCATTTTCTTTATTACAGCAAGGCTGCAATGTAATGTAAGAACTATAACTTGGTGGTTAAGAACATGGGTCAGGAATCAGTCTGAGTTCAGATGTTTTTTAAAATTTAATTTAATTTAATTTTTTTAACATCTTTATTGGAGTATAATTGCTTTACAATGGTGTGTTAGTTTCTGCTTTATAACAAAGTGAATCAGCCATACATATACATATATCCCCATATCTCCTCCCTCTTGCATCTCCCTCCCACCCTCCCTATCCTACCCTCTAGGTGGTCACTAAGCACCGAACTGATCTCCCTGTGCTATGCTGCTGCTTCCCACTAGCTATCTATTTTACATTCGGTAGTGTACATATGTCCATGCCACTCTCTCACTTCGTCCCAGCTTACCCTTCCCCCTCCCCGTGTCCTCAAGTCCATTCTCTACATCTGCATCTTTATTCCTGTCCTGCCCTAGGTTCTTCAGAACCTTTTTTTTTTTTTTTAGATTCCATATATATGTGTTAGCATACGGTATTTGTTTTGCTCTTTCTGACTTACTTCACTCTGCATGACAGACTCTAGGTCCATCCACCTCACTACAAATAACTCAGTTTCATTTCTTTTTATGGCTGAGTAATATTACATTGTATATATGTGCCACATCTTCTTTATCCATTCATCTGTTGATGGACACTTAGGTTGCTTCCATGTCCTGACTATTGTAAATAGAGCTGCAATGAACATTGTGGTACATGACTCTTTTTGAATTATGGTTTTCTCAGGGTATATGCCCAGTAGTGGGATTGCTGGGTCGTACGGTAGTTCTGTTTTTAGTGTTTTAAGGAACCTGAGTTCAGATTCTGATGGTACAACTTAATGTGAGAACTTGGGAAAGTTATTAATTGACATAGCCTTTCCATTTCCCCATCTGTAAATGGATAAAATAATAATAATCAACCCGTAGGATTTGTGGGGGGGGGGTAAAAATGATATAAACCACATAATAGTAGATAGTACAGTCTGTAGCACTATTTAAGCAGGTAATAAATGAAAGCAAAGTATACAGCAAAAAGTAAGTTGTTTTTTCTCCTGGAGTATTTTTGCACAAGTCCAGTTAAGTTACAGAGACATGTCTTATGTCCGTACATGTTTGAAAACTTGAGCTTTCTTTCTTTTTATCTTTTAAACAATTATTTATTTATTTAAAAAAATTTTATTTTATATTGGAGTATAGTTGATTTATAGTGTTGTGTTAGTTTCAGCTGTACAGCAAAGTGATTCAGTTATACATATACATATATCTATTCTTTTTCAGAATCGTTCCCCATATAGATTATTACAGAGTACTGAGTAGAGTTCCCTGTGCTATACGGTAGGTCCTTGTTGATTATCTATTTTATATATAGTATTGTGTATATGTTAATCCCAACCTCCTAATTTATCCCTCCCCCCAATCTTTCCCCTTTGGTATCCATAAGTTTGTTTTCTAAGTCTGTGAGTCTGTTTCTGTTTTGTACATAAATTCATTTGTATCACTTTTTTAGATTCCACATATGAGTAATATTCATATATTTGTCTTTCTCTGTCTGACTTACTTCACTCAGTACGATAATCTGAGCTTTAGATGTTATCTCAAGGATAAGATTCAAAGAGCTGAAAGAAATGACTCTGAGAAATATGTGAAAAGTTCTTGAATGTTTGTTTATTTGAAATAGATAATTGATTCTGAAGTCAAGCCTATAGCAAATCTCAAATATGTAAAGGAACACAGTACATCTTAATTTGGAAGAGGAAAGGAGAACCGCCAAGGAGGACAAGCTTTCAGTGAGATTTCCAATTATTACTTTTCCCTTTTAAAACCCCTGGGGTCTAGACTCATCTTCCAAGTTTCACACCTGGCCCTGATCATTTGTTTCACAGTCCTTCAGAATACAGAAGTATGGCAAGACATATGAATCCAGCCACCATGCAGGTCAAATAAGAAGCAATGGCAGGTTTTGCACTTCCCTGCTTTCATCTCTTGTCTGAGTTTAATAGATGAGCTCTATATAATTTGAGCCAGCTCTAGAAAACAGAATATAATTTCAACACTACTCCAGGAAGAGAACCTCTCCACTCTGCATCTCACTTCTCCGACTGTGTTTCCATTTTCTCTGCCAGGCACAGGTGATTCAGTCTCTCTTGCCCTCATTCTCTCTGCCACTCGGCAGGCTGCTGATGAGCCCGTATGCAAGTCCAGTTGCTGTGTCAGTAATGCAATCTCAAGCCACAGTCCTTCCTTGTTATCACTTGTAGTTCTTTTCACCTTGACCATTACGAACCCTGTATATGACTTTTCAATATAGAATATAAGTGCACGTTGGCCAAGGAAATCCACAAGTTAATTATGCCAGTGGTTCTTCTTCTTATTGCTTGAACGTTAGATGTAAGTAAGCATATAGCCATCTAAATTGCTCCTTACACATTTTCCTCTATTATAAACCTTGAAAGCTGTAAAAAAGTTAAGCTTCATTTTAAAAAATTCACTTACTACTCATTTGGAGAACCAAACAGGGAGTAGTACGAAAGCACAGGACTTTATGTAATCACTTTGCTTTGAAAGAAAATGATATCGTAGTCTCAGCAACGCATTTTTGTAGTGCATTTTCCCAAGAAATTAAATATTAAATAATGTATTTGCTCGATGTATGAGAGCAGAAGCTGGATGGTGGCCTACTGTACTTTATGATGATGGCACTGTGGGCTCTATGTGCATGTTTTGTTTCTCTCGGCATTGTCCTTTCAGACAGAACCCCATTGGCACTCTTGGCAAAGGCCCAGACTTCTAAGACATATACCTTGTATACAGACTCTACCCTCTACTTTTTATTCTATTATCCTCCTTCCATTTTTCCTTTTCCTCCCATTTTCTGCATGTATCTTTTCCTGTTTTATATTTTTAAAGGCTTCTTAAATACTTTCCAGAATGAGGTATGAGTGAGTGAATGATAAATGATAAATGACACACTTCTAAATGTGATCTGTATGTTTGCCTTACTCTTACATTTTAGTTTTAAAATTAACCTAACAACCCAACATTTTGCTTGTTAATACCGTAGCTCCTAGGATAATCAAGTCTAGATTAATTCATGTATTTGTTGATTGATTGTTTTGTACCAGGTTCTACACTATGTGTTAATACAGTGATATGTAAAAAGATGTGGTCACCAACCCCATGGAACACACATTCTGTATAAATAAAGTTTTCTACTAATTAATTACTACAATGTCTGCACCAGTATTTTCTCTTGGATATATTTAAGTTTAATATACCTTGCAATACTTTCAGTATACTAATTTGTGTTTTTTTGCATTTGTGATATGTGCATCTATTTATATTAAACTTGTCTAGTCTGACAGAGGATACAGTATGCCACAAAATCTTCTGGTCTTCTGTTGAGCATTGTTAGGATTGTCAATATAAGAATTATTGATTAGGATTCTGTCTTCATATAACTCTCCAATAGATTTTAGTCTCTGTTAGTGTAATTGTTTATAGGATAAAATTTATTTTCTTTTGCTCATTATAGAAGGAATTTCCTCTGAGGGTCATAGACAGCCCCCACTACCTTATAAATCAGAACTGAATGTTTAGCTGTTAAACTAAATCAAGAAGTGTGGTACTGTGTGTGTATTCATTTGTGTGTGCGTGTGTGTGTGTGTATTTGTGTGTATGAGTACATATGATTAGACATTTATAAATACGCAGCAAGTAGTTAAATTCTGATTCTCTTAAGCACATACTTTTATCTTTTCTTTCCTTTCCTCCTAATTAAAGCATTTAATTATCTATTTGCTTATGGGCTAAGTGGGTTCAACAGGAAAGACACCTGCCCTCTAGCATTACTGTCAAAAGATTTTATTAAGCACATCATTGCACTAGGCACTGGGTAGTTGCTGCACCAAAAGAGCTGCATACTCCGAGTTTCCAGGTTTTTTCCCTGTCAGAGATGGTTCTTACGCAACTTAATCTCCACATTCATGGAATTAAAATATAGTTTTTTTTGTTTTGTGGATACCTGATTCAATGTACACCAATTCAAGTATACTTCCCCATTCATAGTCATGTGGAAGTAGCTATTTTCTTTTTCTGGTTCTTTTACTTCCATAGTATCTTTTCTTCTCTCTTCTCTGTCCCAGATTCTGTCTTTCTCATGTAAGTAATCCTTACATATTTTAATGAGCATTTTGGGGGAAATCATAGGATATTAAATTCAGTTTGATATTTATCTAACTGACCATCTGTTCAAATCCATTTGAGAAAAATATCTTCAATAATTACAACTGCAATGCCTATAATGTGCGCCAGAGCACTGCACAATTCCAGGGGCACCAGCTGTAGTCTCTGTGACTCAGACCTCACAACTACATGCATAAAGGGACCCCCAGAACTCCACCCCTGGCTCTGATCTTTCTCCTATGCTTCGTCGGTCTGCTGAATGTCCCACCTTCTCAATATCAACATATCTTAAAATGACATTTTCTTTTAACCCTTCTCAACTCAATCAATTCCTTGCACTGATTTCCCCATCTTGGTTCTTCCAATCATGAAAAAAATCCAATATGTTGAAGTTCTTTGCCTTGCTTTGTATTTAGTTAGTCACATAAATGCATTGACTCTTTTATCAAAATATTGCGGGTATCCATCCGGTCCTGCTCCTTGCTGGTTCTAACGCTCTTAGTTTAAGTTTGTGTCTTAATTCATATCTGGGCTCTTGCCAGTCCCCTTGCTTAACAGGGCCTTTCTCTGTTTCACTGATCAAAACTCCACTTAAAACTCCCACTGAAATCGGCTAGTTGCCATGACTGAAAGAGATTTATGCTTCCAAGCACTCCTGTGGAACATACGATTATTTTCTAAAATAGTCAATAAAGTTGTAAGCTCCTCAAGGGGCTCTACAGCTCCTGATGCATCTTGTACTTTCACATACCCAGCTCTGCGATTATCACCTAGTCCATGATCAGGAAGTAAACACATGTTCAGACCTCTCTCTGAGCTCCAAGTGCTTATCTCCAGCTACCTTTTACACATATCTGTCTGAGAACATCAAACAATAATCATCGTGTCCCCATCAAATCTTTCCCCTTTACTGCCTAGTTCTGTGAATCATCCACTCTCCACCCAGGTACCCAAGCCAGAGACCTCAGCTCATCCTTCAGTCTTCCTCTTTCCAAACCCCAACACTCACTCGGTCACCAGACCCTGCTGAATTGTCCCAGCGTGCTAGCACCTCCTTGAGTTTTCTCAGTCCATCCTTAGTACCGTTATCTTCATACAAGCACTGTGTTTCTCGGTTGTATTGCTGCAGTGGCCTCAGCTCCCACAGTCATCAGTCTTTCTCCCTCTAATCAATGCCATTTTAGTGATCTTTATACATTGGGAAACTGAACCTACAACTTTGTTGCTTAAACTGATCATTGTTTACCAGTAGCCATCATGGTAAAGTTCAAACTCCATAACGAGACATCGAAGACTTATTTTCTGACTTTTGTTCTCCACTTCTTTCCTCCCTTCCCCTCCAAACTCCATTAGTAATGGTGACTGACTCTCCAAAGGTCTTTTCCCCAGGTAATTTGTCCAAGCCAGTCATGGTAGTCCTGAATTCTCTTTTCTAGTGAATATTTAGGAAAGGCTAAGTGACCCAGTTTTGGCCAGTGGGGTGTGAGAAGAAGTCTGCTAATAATATTCTAGGAATTATTTTCTCATTTAAAATACAGACCCAAGGAAAAGACAGCTCCTTTCTGCTTCTGGGTATTCCCCTGTCTGGAAATGATATCTGGACATTGTACAGCCATCTTGCTACAAGAACAAGGATAAGACCAAAAAAGGGAAGAGGGCAGAGCCACAAGAATTTCAGAAAAGCATTGTTGGAGACCTGATGCACTGCTCCTGGACCATGCCCTATTTATGAGCTACCGTTCAGGTGAGACGATACAGTTCCTTATTGCTTAGGCCAGTCTAAGTTTGGGTTTTCTGTTATTTGCAGTTGAAGTTATGATAAGGAGTTGCTCCAAACATGCCATGCTTTCTATTTCCTTCTGATCTGTGCAGATGCCCCCAGCTAAAATGCCTTTTTTTTCTAGGTTTCAGGTCTCAAAAAAAAGTCAAGCCTTTCCCAACTGCCCAAAGTAGACATGGTAAAACTCTTTGCTTACCCAAATGTTAGAACTTTACACTACGGTTAAAATTACTCATCCATCTCCTCCAGTAGTCTTGTTCTGGACATGTCAGTCATGGTTCTTTCATTCCCATGATAACTTTTAATTCATTCATGTATACATTTATTTGACAAACATTTATTGAGCACCTCCTATGTGCCAAGCATTATTGTAGATACTGGGATACAAGAGTAAATTAAGAGTAAATCAAACCAATAAGTTCCTTGCCATCATGGAGTTTAAATTCTAGGAGGGAAGGCAGTCAATAAACAAAGAAGCAGATATACAATATGAAGAGTTCAAGGAAATAGTGATGGGATGAGGGTCATAATTTAGGTTAAAGGTCAGAGAAGACTTCTCTGAAAAAAGCCCTGAGAGAAATAAGAGAGTAAGCACATGGATGCCTGAGAAAGGAACATGCCAGGGAGAGAGGACATCGAGTGAAAAGGTCTTGAGGGGAAAGAGTGCTTGGTGTTCTGAGGAACAATAGGTGGCTGGAGCAGGGTGGAGGGCGGGGCAGAGCGGTGGGAGAAGCAACAGGAAGTAGCTTAGGAAGAGATGTGGGATCTCGTAGACCTAGAAGTTTAGATTTGATTCAGAGTGGAATATTTTCAGTGAGGAATGACATGATTTGAGCTGAGTTTTAAGTGTATTTTACTAACTTCTGTGTGAGGAAAGGGCTGTGGTGAGAGGGGAGGGGAAACAGGAGACCGTCACCGTGGTCCAGGGGAGAGACCATGGTGGCTGGACCAGGACACAAGGCGTGGCCATTTCTAAGAGATGTTGCCACGCTCACTTCCTTGCAGAGGAAAGTAGCCCTGGATTTCTGACCAGACAGCTCTCTTTCCACTGCCAAACCTCCTCAGCCCCTACTACTGGACTTGATGTTGGTGTCCCATCCCACAGCAACGCATCCATAAACTCTCCACTGACCTGTGAGACAGCTTCAAATGAAAAGCAATGTCAAGATATGAATGAATCATTCGGTAAGCCACAGAAAGAAGTGAGAAGAAACACAGAAAAGGAGACAGGAATGAATAGGTGGGTTGTATCAGTGGCAGAGTGTAGAGTAGGATCCATGCATTGAAGCTTCTGTGGCAGAGACAAGTTGGCTTGATCTCTAGAGAAGCCATGGGGGCTGAGTGGACTCTGGGTTCCACCTCTGTGGACCCGTAGTGAGTCTCCTGGTACCCAGGAGTCCTGATTTTTCCTGTTGCCTTCTCGTATTGCCACATGTAGCCCTACTATAAATCCTTATTAATAGAAAATTACTTGAACAAACCTATGCTTCCTGCATCCAGGATATCAAGACTTTGGGTTGTCCCAACAACCTTACAGGGAATTAGGATGTATGACATTTGGTTGTGGCCTTGGAGCAAGCGGGAAGCTCTAAGACTCCAGTTTGAATGTCACCATGGACGCCAAGAGCCCATGGTCTGCAGTGGCAAGTGAAACTTTTGCCTGTAATTTCACACACGCCCAAAATGTGTTCTCTTTGAAGGCAGCACTTTGCATGACTTGGTGGCTGCTGTGTTTGTGAAATGTCAAGAAGCTCAAAAATGTAACCACAAAAGAGTTGGATGGTTGCTTCTCTTAGCATTAGATGCTTCCGAAAATAAATTTGTAAGCTCTGACCTGGGTTGCTCGACTAATGGCAGATAAGGAAACAGTGTACCATTATATAACCATTGCAAGCTGAATTTTCTGCCTACATCCATATCCAAGGCTAGGAGCCCACTGAATATCATGTTCAGAAAATGTTTTTTTGCATTGAAGAAATGAAGCATTAAACACATTCTCTTTCTTGAATGTGAGCTAAGAAATAACTGCTTCAGTGGTAATGGGAATAGAAGCTGAAATGATGCACAGCATAGGGTCATGCTGAGATAAATTTTTGAGTAAAATAACTATAAGTAACGAGAGTCAAAGAGCCAGGGACATGAGCGTGGGCATTTACAAGTGAGGAGTGGCACTTATAGTAGAAACAAGATGGACAAAGATCACAGTGGTGGAGAAGCAACAGATACTTTTTTGCTGAGGGACAAAGCAACACTGGAGTCTAGAAGCTGCGCTGGATTCTTCCGGTGCCCCGACAGCAGTCCCATCATGTCAAAAGCCTGCCTGTGCAGCTGTATTCAGTGCCCAGGGTGGTTTCAACCTGCTCTGATATTGGAGAGGCATGTACTTTCTGAATTGCTCTGAAAGCTCATAATGAGGTAAATATAAAGCAATTTTAACAGTCATTTAGAAAGTGTATTTTTCAATTGATGCAAGAATCCTAATAGATTGTTACAAGAAGGAGTGTCTTCATTTGACACATTCACTTGAATTTCCTTTGGAAAAGTTACACAGCTCGTGGGTAGTATGACTTCTCCAAGTCCTATGTTCTTGCCACAATTTCAAGGAACGACACAGCTTTCCAATGAGCAATGGACACCATTTAGGTTCCATATTGAATGTGTGGGTCTTTTGCATGATATCTTAATTCCCATACATTAGGATTTAATTATCTAGGTTTCAAGATCCTAGCTTCCTGGTGATTAATAATAGATATTGTTTGTTTTTCTTTTGAATGAAAAGTTCCATTCACAGATTCAGAAGGTCGTGTGTTCACCACTGAAAATGTACAATAAAGCACAGGCGCTATTTGACGCTCTAGGTTTCTGTATGCTGAGGACTGCTTGTATTCAATCACACTTAACAGATATGATAGGCACTGATAGTCTTAAGAAAATGACTTTGATATATTAGGAGGACAACAAAACACAATTTCCTTAAAAATGTTTCAAATCCACACACAGAATAGTAAAAATGACCCAAAAAAACAGGTTTTTCAATAAATTGATTTTTATTTCTTCAATACTCTATGCCAAGTCATCTTCTAACTTCTTTTGTCTGTAAACTACAAGGAGTAACAAAGAAAAATCCTATCAGATACAACAGCCTTTCCCTCTTAGCTGGTATTACCACTGAATCAGTAAAGGTATGTCCTATTTGTGAGATTCATGTTAATTCATTGTAGAATTATAGATTTTCAGGGCTGTCAGAAACCTGAAAGATCATCTGGTCCCACCATCGATCTCAAACTTATAGAATATTCTAGCAATTTCACTGCTTGCAAAGAGTGAATTATTGTTTCTTGACACTGTACTCCTGGGACTTTCTAAGAAGTCTAGCCAAATAAACCAACACTCTAAACGAAACATAATAAACAGCAACACTCTACAATGATAACAATTGAAAGGCAATGTGTCTAAAATTTCCTTGCACTGGAGAAGCCCTTTGTGGTTGATCGATGTGATGTTGCCACATGAACTTCTTTGTATCCAGGCCTCATGACCTCAACAGAGGCAAGGACTCAGCTCTGTAGGGTCCAATAAAGACTCACACAAAGTCACGATGAAAAAAAGAATTGGTGCACACAGAGCAGGAATCTAGGATACATTCTTTTCTTTTCTTTCTTTCTTTTTTGTTTTAATCTGGTAAATCCTCAGTAAATTTAGATGGACTGATGTGAAGCTGCACTAGTAATTTAGTAAGATTGAATGATAGATTCAATGAAAGATCGACGTGTTGCACAATGAGAGTCCAGAAAACTCCTCTTGTCGGGATATTCTAATAATCTTCTTAGAGACATTCTTAATCAACTGCACCAGCGTTTCAAATACAGGGTTTTAATGAGACACAGAGATGTTCTCCTAATCCTTCTAGTCAGCTGAAGTTATTGCAGGAATAGCAGTGTCAAGGAATACACAGTTGCTTGTAACTGCCATGGAGCTGTGATTGTTTCAATAAAGGGTTTAGGAAGAAAGGAAGTGAAGATTAGAGCTCACATCTGCCTGACTCTAAAATCCATACTAAAATCCACAGTACTATTCTTACTAAAATCCACAGTACTATTCTTTCTCTCAGTCAATGTAAAGCGTATATTCAAAACAATATGTTATCAGCTTTTGAGAATAGCATGGAAATACTTCCATCACATATATTCTGCTGTAAGTAGACAAGATGTATTGACAACATGTGAACAACTTGAAAATTCAGGTGTGTCAGATGGGAAATCAAAGATAATGGGGTAATGCTAACAATGATCATTTCCATGCACAGTGTTTAACCAATTATAAGCCATTTTAATTTTTTTTTAATTTTTTAAATTTATTTATGGCTGTGTTGGGTCTTCGTTTCTGTGCGAGGGCTTTCTCCAGTTGTGGCAAGCGGGGGCCACTCTTCATCACGGTGCACGGGCCTCTCACTATCGCGGCCTCTCGTTGCAGAGCACAGGCTCCAGACGCGCAGGCTCAGTAATTGTGGCTCACGGGCCCAGTTGCTCCGTGGCATGTGGGATCTTCCCAGACCAGGGCTCGAACCCGTGTCCCCTGCATTGGCAGGCAGATTCTCAACCACTGCGCCACCAGGGAAGCCCTATAAGCCATTTTAATGTAAATTTTTCTACTTGACCCTCACAACAACCCAGCAGAGGTTCAGCGGTATTGAACAACTTATTCAAGGTCACAGAAATAATAGGTGGAGTCAGTGAGTCCCAAACACAAAGATTCTCAGATAGCTTTTAAATTGGTCAAACTCCAAACCCATATTTAGATTGACAGAGGCCATTTTGAGATCAAATCATATTTGATGCTATTCTTCCAACTCATTCAATTGATTTTTTTAAAATTCAAGATATGAGGTTCAAGTTTAGGAAAAGTCCCCAGTGGACAAATATAGGATGCTCTGGTTTCAAAATAGCAGGCTGAGCATGCAATAAATTCTGATGTCTTACAACAAACTCTAGAAATGAATGTGTGTGTGTGTGTATGTGTGTGTATATATATATAGTCACACTCACCCTAATAAAAGAAAGAAAATTTTAAAAAATTGTGACGAATCCCTAAATTACTTAAAATAAATGGAATCAGATTTTAAAGAGGTAAATAGCAGCACCAAACATGGGCGTAAACCCAAGGGAGTCACACCACAAAAAATAAGAGAAACACCAAATGCAGTTCAAGCTAAGAAGTGGTGGAAACCAGAAGCTGGAGGAGGCCAAGGGAGCGGTCAGGAGGATACTTGATTGGGTTATTGTCTTCAAAAGTACTTGGCGGATGACCCCTTAGAAACACATACACAGATGCTCACACACACGCACACACTCTATTTTAGGGTAGGAATCTGTGACAAAGAGTATCCATTTCCAAGAGAAGCAATGCTTGGGGCAGAGGGCCAAGCCCTTGGTGACAGGCAGAGGAACAGGAATTGTTAAGCTCAGACCAGGTGCCACGATGTCCCACCAGGGGCATCCTGCCCTCCTCCCACACTCGTTTAAAGCCTAGTGGAGCCCAATCCCCATATTAGCTTTGGCTTTTCCCTGCAGATAAACTTTGTATACAGAGGCAGCTGACCATCCACAGGTAGCATAGTAGAGAGATAAGCCCAAAGTTAAGAATGAGAGACCAAGGAAAGCCACCCAATGAAAGAGAGGCAAAACACAGAACTTAGTCTGAAAAAACAGAGCTAATAAAGCATTAAGAACAAGATGTGTAAAATGAATCTAATGCTATCACCAGAAACTATAAAGAAAATATTACACTCAGGAAGCAAATTACAAGAGGTTAAAAGAAAGAACTAATTAGAAATTCAAAGTTCAATAACCATACTTGATTAAAACACACACACACACAACTAATAGCTAACTAGGTATAGAAGAAATTTTCCTCAGTCGGATGGAAGTTATTTACTAGAAATATCTAGCAAAGATTATACTTAATGGTGAAGCATTCAAAGCCTTGCAAGTAAAACCAGGAATAAGATGAGAATCCTGGATGTCATTGGCTAATATTCCAATTGTACTAGAGTAAGGCAACAAGTCAAAAACAAGAAGTAAAAGGTATAATGATTAGAAAAAAATGTGATTATTTACAGATAATGTAACTGTTTACCTGAAAAACATATAATAATGAATGGTAAGCTATTGGAAGTACATGAACTAATCTGAAAGTGAGTCTGATATGATATCAACAGACTAAAACCAATGGCTTCCATATACCTGAGCAATTACCATTTAGAAAATCCCAATTATGATAGCAGTAAAGACAATGAAGTAACAAGAAAGAAATGTAAGAAAGAGTAGAATACATTTATAGAGAAAATTATGAAATATTATTGAAGGACATAAAGACCCCAATAAATGGTGAGATACCATGGTCATTGAAAGGAAGGCACATTATTACAAAGATGTTGCACTTTCTCAAATTAATATGTAAAAGAAGTGCAGTCCCAATCAATATCCCCACCAGACTCTTCATAGAAGTTGACAAACTGAATGTAGAATTTGCATGGAAAACTAAATATGCAAAAATAATCAAAACAATTCTGAAAAAGAACTCTAATGAGCTGGACTTGCCCTATCAGACCTCAAAGTTAATTACAAAGCTAGAGTAATAATGTGGTTTGGTGCAGGAATAAACAAATAGATTAATGAACCAAACAGAGAGCCCAGAAACAGATTCATAGCCATGTGGGAACTTGGAAGAAAGGATGAACTACTCAATAGTTTTATGGCAACTGCCCTCTATATAGCAAAAACCAATTACATCTCTACAAAAAAGCAAATAAAACTGTATTATAGATCTAAATGAAAAGCAAACTTAAAACTACTTAAAGAATATCTAGAATATATTTATAATTGGCAAGTAAGAAAGTATTTAAGACACAAAACGCAAAAAACAGTTAAGAAACATTTGCAAATATGCCTACCTTTGATTATAAAATGTATCCCCAAAAGACTTTATTAAAAAATTAAAAGTGACAGACTCAAAGACTATATTTGCAACCTATATAACAAAGGATTCATATCTAGTACATATAGGGAAAGGTTAAGAAAAACAACATATTTTTCATTAACCAGTCTGGCAAAATTTAAACATTAGATAATATTAAATTTGGTCAGATCCTGGTGATGATTTTTTGAATTTGACATCAAAGGCAAAGGCACAAAAGAAATAAGTAAAGTAGGACTACATCAAATTAAAAAGCTTCTGCACAGCAAAGAAAACCATCAACAAAATGAAAACCTCGCAGGCGGACGAGGACTTGAAAACAGGAGCACTTATAAACTATAGGTGTGAATGTAAATGGATGTGATCACCTTAGAAAGGAATTTTCCAATAGACAGTAAAATTTAAAATATTTATACCTTGGAGTTCTACTTCTGGCATATACCCTTGACAAAATTTTACACCTGTGCCAAGTTTGTTCATAACATTTTTCTTAAGAGTGAAAAATTAGAAGCAATATAAAAGTATACCAATCAGGGATGGATAAATAAAATGTGGTGTGTTCACAGATTGGAGTGCCCCAATAGAAGAGTTAAAAAGAATGTACCAGATTTAAGTATAACAACATGGCCTGATCTCAAAAAACTGCTGAGTAAAAAACACTACTAGAATGGTACATATAGTATCATAGCATTTGATAACTGATATAAAAATTTTTTAAACCTTATATACTTTTTCATATATTTATGCTTAAATATCAGTATCTCATGATACTTAAAACAAACTAGTGAATATAACAAAAAAGAAGCAGACTCACAGATATAGAGAACAAACTAGTGCTTACCAGAGGGGAGAGGGAACAGGGGAGGGTCACTATGGGGTAGGGCATTAAGTATAAACTATTAGGTAGAAAATAAGCTACAAGGATATATTGTACAACACTGGGAATATAGCCAATATTTTATAATAACTATAAATGAAGTATAACCTTTAAAAATTGTGAATCGCTATATTGTATACCTGTGACTTATATAGTACTATACATCAACTATACTTCAGTAAAATAAAAAAAATCTCATGCTGGGACTTCCCTGGTGGTCCAGTGGTTAAGAATCCATCTTGCAATGCAGGGGACGCTGGTTCGGTCCCTGGTAGGGGAAGTAAAATCCCACGTGCTGTCGGGCAACAAAGCCCTCATGCTGCAACTACTGAGCCTGCATGCCTCAACTAATGAGCCCGTGTGCTCTGCAGCCCTCGCGCCACAACTAGAGAGAATCCAGCGCACACAAAGAAGAGCCAGTGCGCCCCAATGAAAGATCCCGTGAGCCACGACTAAGACCCAATGCAGCCAAAAATAATTAATAAATATTAAAAAATCTCATGCTACTGATTGCTTCTTAGGAGGTAAGGAGGATAACAGAAATAACAGGGGCTAGTAGAGAGTGATTAAAGTAATGACTTCATATGTAGTGTTCAGTTGTTTTTAAGGGAGAAGATACTCTATTTTTTTGTTGTTGCAATATTTTTTCTTTATTCCACCACCATCCCCGTTTTGGTCTAGAATATTTATTTTTCCACTTTCTAATTCCCTCATCAGAGAAACAGAAATTATGGCTTTTCATTTCATTTTGACCCAGAAACCTGAAGGCAGATTATACAATTTCCAGCAAAGCACTTCATTAGAATAAAAATTCAACAAAACAACACATTTTTACATATTCCGTGAGTTCATGGCAATGAGATGCAACTTGCACAGGGTAAAGTTACAATTTAAAAATTGTGTAAAATAATAGCATCTGTTTATTTAGGACTTACTCAGAGGCATTTTCCAGATATTAGCTTTACTTCTAATAACAAACCTGCAGAGAAATTAGGATTATGAGAAGATATTCTATTAACTTGTATAGTTGAAATTAATTCTTCAAATTGTTATAAAGATATAATGTTATAACTGCACGCACAGTTAGTATTATAAGCATACATATAGTTATTCACTTAGTGCAATTGTTCTCATGATTTATGGTTTATTCTTGTAATAAATCTAATAGGTGCTATTTGTTAGTCACCTACCGCATGCTAGGAACTGTACCAAGAGTTTTATACCCATCTCATTAATCCTACTATTCATCCCGGGAGTTAAGTATTATTAAAGTATCAAAGGCAGAAAAAAACAGATCCTTAGAGGGGTCAAGCACCTGACCTGATGTAGGGCAGGGACCAAGTTTGTAAAAGCAGGACTCAAACTCATTTCTGTAAAACTCTGAAGCCCATGCAATTTCCACGGGCTTACAGTCTGTCGCAGACGACTAAAGCTGACCACTCTCCCTGGTTAATAAGAAGACCAGGAGTATAGCATCATTTCAACATGAACCCTTCCCCACAATTGTCTTCCTCTGGGCCTTTATATTTTATGGCCAGTGTGGGAACATATGGCCCCGTTTACTCTTTCCATCTCCTGTTAACAGGAGATGGAAAGAGCTCCTAAATGCTCTAAATTTTTCTACCTATGCTCCTAAATTTTCAGCATTCAGAATAAACTCAGCTAGTCTAAGGGATTTGTTAGCGACATGACCCGATCTGCAGCACTAAAAATATTCCTAGACCAGGATGTACCAGGCTGGGGAGAGCAAGGGTGATGAATGAGGCCTTTGTTTATGCCTGAGCAAGATGTGTGTTGTGTATTACGTAACGCTGAGATTGATGAGGTGTGCCTGCCTTGGGAGTGGTGCTCTCTGGAATGTATCTTTCTAGCCTGTGTGTAGAAATATGCTAGACTGATACACATAAAGCTGGGACTAGAGAGGGGCAGTTATGCTTCTAGAAAGTCACTCATGTAAACACTGTCATCTGTAACTTTGAAAACCCTATAGTAAGGTATTGGGGGTGGATCCAGAGGCTGTATCTGCCCGGGATAATGCAGTTCTCTCTGCCCAACAGAGTGCCAAGGTGCAGAAGGTCCTAGTCACAGAGCATTGCCACTGAATGGTGCCTCTAGAATTGGGCAGTGCACAGCCTGGGCAGCCATCCATGGTGGTCCTGCTGCTGTGTGTCTTGACTATTCTTACTTCTTTGGTGAACTCTGACAAATAAGCCCTATTTGATCAGTCCTAACAGTGCCTACATCTGGTCTTTTCATAAATCTGTACCATCTATTGACATGGGCCAATACAGTGGCTATGCACACCTTATTATGGGCATTGGCCTTTGTTTCTATGGATGCTCTGGTTATTATTAGTGAAGGCACATTTGTCATATCAACTCCCCATGTTTCCAAAGTAACCATCTGGATAATCTGTGTAATGGTTATGCAATCTTCCAGCATCTTATTATTAAAATCCTTCTAAAGGGATACATTGGATTTATAGCTAATAATCCATTCACTTATTCAATAAAAAATAATTTTCTATATTCTCTACTTTTATTCCATCCAAATGCTTTTTATCTCACACTTCTTTATCTGTCATACTCATGCAAAACAAATGCTATAACCCACATGATTAGTTCAACTTATAAAAGTACCAAAGAATTATAGTGAGGGAGAGATCCTTCTTGATCCCTGGATAATAGCAAACGCTTTTTAGTTTGAGTATAGTTCCATTTTGTAGATGGCATTTTTCTTGTGCTGTTGGCAAGTTTTATCTTGAATCCATTAGACAAATCATTGCTAGACACTGTTCCAATACCGTAAATTGAAGCATAAGCGATAGGAAACAGGAGCTTCTCATGAAAGCATGTAGTCATCACAATGAACTAGCCCAGACTTGAAAATCAGGAAATATTTGACATTCTAAAAATTGTCCTCAGGACAGTGATTTCAATGCCATAGATTTTCCTTTCCAGTGTGAGTTGTAGACATTCAAAAAGTTTACCTTTAAAATATTAATAAAATATAGCAAGCCTGGCAGATGTTGAATAGCCTCAAGAAGAATAAAGTGATTGATTTAGTTTAAGGATGTCTTCATCAAGAATGACATAGAGCTTGTTTTGGCTGGAGTGATCTCACAGAGGGATGGTTGTGTGCTGTGCCTAGAAGTCACGGATGAGACAGCAAAAATGGTGGCACTATTGATTTCACATGTCCCCTGACTGTGATGTGGAGAAAATACAAACTACTTGCTGAAGCCTTTTTATGAATATATCCTCCTAATATATTAGGAGAGCATAACAATAAGTTACCACACCTGGAATCCTGTGGAGACAATGGTTTCACAGCTTTTAAGAATTTCACACCCACAGAAACTGTAAAAGAAAGGCATTTTAGACAGAGTGCTTCTGGATGAGAGACAATTGGCTGAATGCAGGAACCATATATGAATAGCTCTTAGAAAGCTTGAGAAATGTCAGGTTTGTAAAGACCTTTCCCCAGCTGTAACAGTAAGGATTTAATTGACTGTTCGCTCTCAGCATGGGTGCAGAGAAAGAATCTTGTTCCCAGTGCTCTTTGCCTTATTTCTTTATTAGGTCTTAATGTCAGCTGAACCAATCTGAGGCCACTTGGTCTGACCAGATGCTGAAACTCTTTGTGCAAAAGGAACGTTAATAGATCTCAAATACATTATTGACAGGTATGCTGATGTAGGGCATCTCTGGCTCCCTTTTTTAGCTCCCAGGTTCTTAGATAACACGTAGGCAAAGGTAATCATTACTACTCTGAGTAGCTCCCACCCTGGCCCCCAGTGAATATGGAAACTACAGGAATTTAGACTCACAAACATGAATATTGAACCACAGTTATTTTTATAATACTAATACTTTGGGGCACAGAGCAGACAATAATAAAAATTGTACAGCCCTTTCAGTTCTCTTATTTCATTTAATCCTAACATCCTATGAGATAAATTAATTTCATTTTACAAATGAGAAACATGAAGTTCAAAAGAGTTGTGTAGCTTAACCCCAAATCATATGGCTTGTAAATGATGGGTTTGGAATGCACACCTGGAATTTCTGACTGTAAAACCTGTGCTATATCTTGTTGGATCTTACTGCTCAACATTTAAGTGATTTTTCAAACTATGTTTTAAATCATCTTTCTTGAACAGATTAATTAATATTTTGCTATACAGTAATACAAATAAATAAGATCTTTTCCCTACTCTTTTTTAAAATAAGTTTTTTTTATTTATTTATTTTTGGCTGCATTGGGTCTTTGTTGCTGCACATGGGCTTTCTCTAGTTGCAGCGAGCGGGGGCTACTCTTTGTTGTGGTGCGCGGGCTTCTCATTGCGGTGGCTTCTCTTGTTGGGAGCACAGGCTCTAGGCGCACGGGCTTCAGTAGTTGTGGCACGTGGGCTCAGTAGTTGTGATTCGCGGGCTCTAGAGTGCAGGCTCAGTAGCTGTGGCACACGGGCTTAGTCGCTCCGCGGCATGTGGGATCTTCCTGGACCAGGGCTCGAACCCGTGTCCCCTGCATTGGCAGGCGGACTCTTAACCACTGAGCCACCAGGGAAGCCTGGGATGCACTAAACTTTCAAAAATCATTTTTGATTTCCATTGAGATCGCTCCTCTTTAAACATAAGAGTGAAGCAATGGGATAAGATGATAAGAATATCAATAATTATCCAGCTGTCAAGCATCTACCATACATCATAAATCATAGATGAAGGTTACATATCTTATTGCTAATCCTTACAAGAATCCTGCAAGACACATTTTATTGACCCATTTTACAGATGATAAAATTCAAGTTCCAAGAGTTTAAAAAGGAAAACAGCGGTCCAGATTTCTTTTTTGCACTGCAACTAGCGTGAATTAAATGTAAAAATAACCTGGTACTCATCAACCAATACCAACAACAAAATTGTGTTTGTAACTCATGTTGGATCATTTTGCTTTACTGAAAGATACGGAAAGAGGGGCTCAGGACTTTAGAAACCAACGAGACGTGAGCCCACTTCTCATGCAGTCTCCTTTCTGGTGATAGAGCAGTGATTGGCAGCTGCTCATTCTGATGACAGACCATATTATTGGAGAACTGAGGCCCTGGTGAGTTAGTGTGGATGCGTCCTGCTCATCAGACAGAACCGAACAAACAACTTCCACTTGAACAAGTATATAAAGTTAGGAGCCAGCATCAGCCAGCCAGGGAAATGTGCCTCTATCCCATCCCATGATAGATATAGAATAAAGACAAAGAACATCCAACATGCACATATTTGGCATCTTTAAAGAAAACGGAACAAAACAATGGAATACAATAAATATTCAAAGATACAATTCAAGAATTTTCCTGAAATGAAAGATGTAAATCTGTAGATTGAAATGGTATGCTGTGATCCAGAGAAAGCTGGCCCAGATCAGTCAACACAAAAACATGTCTTAGTAAAGTAACTGGACTTCAAACAAAAAAAGCCTTGATCAGCCAAGTATAAAAGAACCAAGTCTTTTCTCAAGAGGAAAAAGAAAATCAGCTGACCACAGGTTTCTTCACAGACGCATTTACTGTTGGGGAACAATGGAGCCAGTCCTACGGAATGTAGGAAATCTATCTGTGGATTCTGTCCAAGGATTCTATCTTTGGGCAAGCTGTCCTTCATGTATAAAGGCTACAGTCTTTCATGTTACTTTTAATTGATTAGGATATACCATATTACCTGAAAGAGGAGAAGTATATCACAAAGGGTCATGATTTATCTAACAGAATGTTAATGGACCTGTTCTTATTAATGTTTGAATTGCATTTAAAGCCCTAAAGGTCATAGATCACCAGGTGAAGAGATATTGCATCAAGAGCCCAGGGGCAGGAAGACACAAGAGCAGATCTCTCAGGTCAGCGAACTATGCAGTGGGGAGCCGTGTCAACAACCAAGTGAGGACGAGAATGACACTCAAGCCCAGAGGAGCTAAAAGCAGAAGTAAGGGAGCAGACCAAGTGCCCTCCCAACTCCAGGTCCTCCGGTGGAGGCCTGGCTGGCCCTGGGGAGCAGAGGGGCTGAGTGTTAAGTTGCAATGAAGTTTTGAATCGAGTAAACCAGACTGAACTTTTAATAACTGAAGAGGTCAAGAGAACTATGGCTCCTGCATGATGTGTTTTTAAGGGGCAAGAAAGGGGGCCATCCTATAGCTCCTTTTGGGGTTGTGATCAGAAAAACAAATAAAGCAATTTCTTGCTGTACTCTCCTGAGTTCAAGCTGTTCCATGAAGCATCTAACTGAAATAAAATTGGAGGCAGGTTATTGTGAATTTGGACACCTAGACTTGCTTTTAGAAACTGTTGGATTCAATCTTGTGGCTTATAGCTTAGCATGAACTGTTCTGTGTTTCAACATTTGCAAGAAAATTAAATATGAATAAGAAGCAGACTGATCTGAAACATGCCTCTTTAGGACATTCTTTTGCCTTGAAGTAGGTGGAATTCACAACCAGTAAATGCTATTTGAACTGATTGACACATGTCCTCCATCTCTATTTTGGAATGTATTTAGGATGAGCTTACGTTACATCTGAATATCTGACCATATTTCTTACTAACAAACTTTTTTCTTTTCCTTCCAATATAGAATGCATATTTGTCCTCAAAAAAGGAACTTAAAGTAAATGAAAAAAAAAGAGTTCTGGTGGTTTGTTACTATAGCAATAGCTACACACATAGTGTGAATTACACAGATGTGTTCCACGGTGGGGACCGTTTCATTGGCCAGATGGGTGGTATCCAGAAATGTGTACTCATGATTGACAACCAGAACTCCCCGCCTGTGTCTGGGTGACCTCTGACATTCCCATAAGTATAATCGCTGCTTCCCTTTGAAACAGAAGCTTCTGGTCTCTCAGCAGGGCTGACAAGATGGTGAGTAGTACACTCCCCCCTCTTTCTTTGCCACTCCACTTCAGAAGAGCAGATATAGAAGCTGTGTTTTACTTGCTAGAGCTAAAAATAACTCATTTGTAAGCTTTGTTACCATGACTTAATCCTTCAAAGGTAAAATAAAATTATACTTCCTGATGGTAAAGTTATATAGACGGGGGCAGACAGGTGTGGAGGACCGTCTTTCCCTAAGCTGCAGTGCAGTTCTTCTGATTGACTGCAATGTGGTGATAAGAGCACAGCCTTCAGTAAAAATACCACCTTTGCCTCTTACTAGCTGGGTAACTATATCAGACTCACAGCTTATTTCCCCTGGGGTATGAAGAGCAAAGAAGAGAAAGGAAATACCAGTATAAATACCTCTTCTAACCAGGGAAATAGGAACCTTTTCTTACAATAGGGGAATTTAATGGAGGGAATGAGTGGAGCAGGTGATGGAGGCTAAGAAGCCACCTGGGACATAGTTAGAGACTCAGAGATTAGGCACTCAGGTAGGCACTACCACTTAGGCTTAGGAGGTAGATGGAGGAGGTGGTATTACCACTAGGGCGACCAATTGTTGGGTTTGTCCAGACCTTTCTGTTTTAGCACTGGAAGCCCTGTGTCCTAGAAAACCTTCAGTCCCAGGCAAGCCTAGGTGGTTGGTCACCACTCATTACCATAGCCCAGGGCAGGGATCTGCAGAAGCTAGGGCTACAGAGGCCAGTCTAGTGGGAGCTGGAGCCCCTGAGGGAATTCAGCAACTGCCAGAGAAATGTCTCAGGCAAAGGGAGAGGGGTGATGAGAGGTACCCTGGCTTCTTCCTTGTTCTTGCCCTCCCGTCTCCCATCAATGCCTCCTACTGGCCAGCCCCAGCTGGCAATCAGCTGACATGGGAGCGGAAAAAGGCAGCCCCCTCTCACCGTACAGAGCAGAACAGGAAAAGGCTGAAGAAGCGGTCTGAGGGCAAACAGGCCCAGGTGTGGCCCTATGACAGTGAACAAGGAAGTTCACCTCTCTGAGACTTGGTTTCCTGGCCTGGGCAGTGGTGCCAGAGTAGCTGGGTGTGAAAAGTAAAGGAGGTAGGCAAACAGTATACACGCCCACACTGTGGGCATTTGATAGATGGTAGAGTGGAGGGAAAATATTTTGGGAATTTCAGCTACTGGTTTTTATGTTGGTATTTCCTTTCTCTTCTTTGTTCTTCATAGCTCAGGGGAGAGACGGACCCGGGAAGCAGCCTTGAGCCTCTTCTTGGCCTTTGTCTTCCAAAGTGTAGATCTTTGGGGGTGTGGAAAGAGTAGGCAAAATGTCTCAGAACAGAGGTTTGAGTAGGATAGAGATTTCTTCCCTCCAGACCGAAACCCTGATATTTGGTAAGGATTCCTCAGCAAAGGATTAGGAGAAGAGACTGGAGAAGCAATGACCACATCTGCTCTGGTGAATGCTAGATTAAAGGACTCTGCGGCCTCCTTCTGACCAGAGACTTGAGGAGAGTCCAAAACCCAAGTAGGATTCTGGGATTTGAGAGGAAAAAGAGGAGAAAGAACCCTGTGTTCTGCCGCTGGGTGGAGCCCCAGGCAGACAACAGCGGCAGTGTCTGCGTGGTTAATCATAGACTACTTCTGGCTATTCCTGTCACCCAGCTGGGTCCCCACACAGCAGAGGAGCATGGGCCTGAGGTGGCAGATAGACAGGAACAAAATACTTCGGTAGCAACCCGACTGAAAGCTTAACCACATATTTTTCTCCCTGGATTCTAGTGAAAAGCTTTGAAACTAGAGGTAGTATGAAGAAAGTGCTGTAGGACTCTTGACAGAAAACACATCAATATACTCACAAATAATTTGTATTTATAGGGTGTCAGGCTAGGCTGGCATTTGATTTTCAGTGGACAGCTGTTATTTTTGGTTCTCAGCATCTGTATCCAGGCTTACTTAGCCAGTCAGTGTATTATAAGCCCTGCAAGATTGCTTCAGTAGTAGACACATAGTCTCAGGGTAAAAACTTTTGGTTTTTGGCTATTGGGAAGTAGATTGTTTTCTGACTGAGTGGATGTTTCCATGAAACTCCACATGGGGACAGAGGATGGAATTAAGACAGAAGACGCTGAAGTAGAGACCAAGAAAATCAGGTCTGGTGACATCATTTGACTCCTGAATCCAGCTGTACCTGAAACTGGTACTATCACCAGACTTTCCAGTTGTTTGAGCCAATACATTCCCTTTTTTGTTTAAGTCCATCATTGTCGAGTTTTCTGTCATTTGCATCTAAAAACGTTGTAAGTGGTACAGCATTCGATCAGTTTATTTATTGCCCCATGCAACCTTGGGTAAGTGACTGACACTCCTGAATCTGTTTCATCAGGAGGATTGAATGAGGTAATATGTGTAGCACCCTCAACTCCAGGGTATTCAACAAACGTTAATTCCCTGCACAGTACTGCCTACTGTTCAAAGAGCTTGGGTTTTGGAGCTGAGCACCTGGTTCTAATCCTAATCCTGTCCCTTACTAGCTGTGTGTCCTTGGGCAAGTTGCTTATCCTCTCTGTGCCTTTGTTGTTCTTAGTTGTTTCATAAAATTGGGAGAGCATTAGTATCTACCCCATAGGTTTGTTCTGTGGATTCAATGAGTTAATTCTTTTTAAAGGCTTAAAATGGTGCCCAGCACATAGAACTCATAAACATGTGCTAGGACTCAGAGCAGGCTACCCCAAGACATGGCACAATGGCATATTGCTTATTTTGAATTAAAGTTACTTGAGAAACAGCCGGTGGAAAAGAATGATATTAAAAAAGCTCACTCATTTCTCCCTTTCCCCCTGAAAGTGGGAAATAAATCTCCCATGTGCAAGTATCATCTTTACTCCAGGAGGATACAAAGCATCCTTATCACCAGAGTTAGGGAATTCAAGGCCAAGAAAGCTGTATAAAGAAACAAACTTTGTTACTTCTTTAGAAGTCTGCTACCCCAAGCACAAGCCCCTTTGTTTTGTTAAATCTTCTTAAATAATTGTTTCTTTGCCTAAAAATTATATATAAACAGCCAGCTTTGTTCACTTCTGGGGTCCCATTTCTGTAAGACCTCCAAGCGTATGAGTTAATTTTTTTTCTCCTGTCAATTTGTCCTGTGTCAATTTAATTGTTAGACCAGCCAAAAGAACTCAAGAGGGGTAAGGAGGAAATTTGCCCTCCCGGACACATGTTACCTACTGCTATATATGATAGCATGGGGTCTTTGACATAGTAGGTGCTTGATTAAATAATTACTGTGTGAATTTAAATGATGGGAAGGTTTGGTATACAGTGAATTTGGCACTGGATTTGAAGTCAGAAGAACTTGGCTCCTGCCCGACCTCTGCTACTCACCTGCTCCTTGTCCTTTGATACGACATTTAAATCATCTGACTCTCAGAGATCCAGGGCTATTGTTCTTTTTGTCTGTAAAGTGTTAATAATCTTCTCTGGAAAACTCAGCTTTTTGTCTTTCGATATGGATTCCAAGTTTTTGATAGAGTTGTGTTATGAAATGGGATCATTTTAAAAGCACTGATAAAGCAGCACTGCCCAACCTGGCAGATCATTCAAATCACAGGTAGAACTTTGATACTAAGCAGATTCCGGGGCCCACTGCCATTGATCCTTGTTATGCAGGCTGTGGGTGAGGCTTGGGAACCTGCATTTTTAAACAGTTCCTCAGATGATACTGATGATCATCTAGGCTTAGGAACCACTGCACAAAGAGGCTTGGTAATTCCATGGTGATTCTGAAGTCAGTAATAGCTTCTTAAATTAAAAATATTAATTTAAAGATAAGTATTTTAGATAAAATTCTTAACGCATACATAATAATAGAATACTAGCGTTGGAATGAGGCAGAGATGATTGAGTTTGATCCATTAATTTACAAATCATGTATTTTCCAAATCTCTTGATGTTTCTGGATTTTGGAGATTAGCTCAAGGCCATACAATTTATAAAACAGCTAGAACTAGAAACGGGGTCCTGGCTCTCCTTTGCCTTTCTGCGTACTGTCATCCTAACAGGACACTCACACAAGGCACGCTCTCTGCTTCAAGAAATAAAAGGCAAGATTTAAAGCCCACTTTCTGAACATTATTCTCAGTTCTCTTGTTTCAGCAGATGGCAGAGAGGGGTATTGCCTTCGTCTCTCTGTATTCTTTTCTAAACTCAAGGATGAGCTGCTAGTCTGGGAAGGCAAGGAGGCTAAGATTTACTGAAGGCGGATTCTGTGAACAAATTTGTAACCACTCAGTGTTGCAAAGAGCAATGAGATATTGACCCTATCAGGAAGATCCTGTTAGAACAACTTTCCTGTATCAGAGAAGGGGCTTCTGTGAATATTTAGTCTGCTATTTTTGTTACCAGGCTTCAGAAGTGTCCACCTGCCATGTCCCATTTAATTTTCACACATGTTTCACTCTTTCCTGGGGACAAAGAGTGATGAATAATCACTCTTTTTTAATGTGGTGAGCAAAACAAATCCCGCAGCTCTGGTCTTATTAATTCAAATACCAAATTTGTTTTCTTAATAAAAACTTGCACTTATTTAAAAATAGTTTTATAAGTTATTTCTGTAATATAAACACAGTATTCTATTCTAGGATTTGCACTATATATATATTTTTTAACATCTTTATTGGAGTATAATTGCTTTACAATGGTGTGTTCGTTTCTGCTTTATAACAAAGTGAATCAGCTATACATATACATATGTCCCCATATCTCCTCCCTCTTGCGTCTCCCTCCCTCCCACCCTCCCTATCCCACCCCTCTAGGTGGTCACAAAGCACCGAGCTGATCTCCATGTGCTATGCGGCTGCTTCCCACTAACTATCTATTTTACATTTGGTAGTGTATATATGTCCATGCCACTCTCTCACTTTGTCCCAGCTTACCCTTCCCCCTCCCCGTATCCTCAAGTCCATTCTCTAGTAGGTCTGTGTCTTTATTCCCGTCTTGCCCCCAGGTTCTTCATGACCATTTTTTTTTTTTTTAGATTCCGTATATATGTGTTAGCATACTATATTTGTTTTTCTCTTTCTAACTTACTTCACTCTGTATGACAGACTCTAGGTCCATCCACCTCACTACAAATAACTCAATTTCGTTTCTTTTTATGGCTGAGTAATATTCCATTGTATATATGTGTCACGTCTTCTTTATCCATTCATCTGTTGATGGACACTTAGGTTGCTTCCATGTCCTGACTATTGTAAATAGAGCTGCAATGAACATTGTGGTACATGACTCTTTTTGAATTATGGTTTTCTCAGGGTATATGCCCAGTAGTGGGATTGCTGGGTCATATGGTGGTTTGATTTTTAGTGTTTTAAGGAACCTCCCTACTGTTCTCCATAGTGGCTGTATCAATTTACATTCCCACCAACAGTGCAAGAGGGTTCACTTTTCTCCACACCCTCTCCAGCATTTATTGTTTCTAGATTTTTTGATGATGGCCATTCTGACTGGTGTGAGGTGATACCTCATTGTAGTTTTGATTTGCATTTCTCTGATGATTAATAATGTTGAGCATTCGTTCATGTGTTTGTTGGCAACCTGTATATCTTCTTTGGAGAAATGTCTATTTAGGTCTTCTGCCCAGTTTTGGATTGGGTTGTTTGTTTTTTTGATATTGAGCTTCATGAGCTGCTTGTAAATTTTGGAGATTAATCCTTTGTCAGTTGCATCATTTGCAAATATTTTCTCCCATTCAGAGGGTTGTCTTTTCGTCTTGTTTATGGTTTCCTTTGCTGTGCAAAAGCTTTTACGTTTCATTAGGTCCCATTTGTTTATTTTTGTCTTTATTTCCATTTCTCTAGGAGGTGGGTCAAAAAGGATCTTGCTGTGATTTATGTCATAGAGTGTTCTGCCTATGTTTTCTTCTAAGAGTTTGATAGTGTCTGGCCTTACATTTAGGTCTTTAATCCATTTTGAGTTTATTGTTTGCACTATATTCTTACTCATCAATAATAAATCTCTTAATGAGCCTATATTTAAGAATCATCACCAAATAAACCTATTATTACTAAAAGCCTACTAATATTTCATACAAGTTGTCTGAAAAATGATTCCATTTGGATATAATTTATTTCATCTATGTCTTAAATTTATTTATTTATTTATTTTTGGCTGTGCTGGGTCTTCGTTTCTGTGCGAGGGCTTTCTCTAGTTGCGGCAAGCGGGGGCCACTCGTCATCGCGGTGCGCGGGCCTCTCACTATTTTGGCCTCTCTTGTTGCGGAGCACAGGCTCCAGACGCGCAGGCTCAGTAATTATGGCTCACGGGCCCAGCCGCTCCGCGGCATGTGGGATCTTCCCAGACCAGAGCTCGAACCTGCATCCTCTGCATTAGCAGGCAGACTCTCAACCACTGTGCCACCAGGGAAGCCCTCATCTATGTCTTTATATTTGGTTTTAGTTGTAATTAGTAAAGCTGCATCTAATTCCATATGTTGTTTTTCTTTCTATAATGAGGAAGCCTATTTAAGTAGGAGAATGGTAAAAATGTTTTTTTTTATAGTAGTTAATAACACCTGTGGGAAATATTGATCAGCATAATGCATACATGAATCTGAATGAAATCTTTTAATAATTTTCAAGGATAATTTGGTTTCATTAGAAAGGAATCTGAGAATATTATATACCCACGGGGCACTTTGTCTTGCACAAATAACAAAGTATTAAATGTAATGCTTTTAATACAACTTTTTATGCAAATGTTTTCTTAAAACAGTAGAATTATAAAAACAAAATGAGAATCAGAAGGGCAAAGTTAATGTCCACTTGTAAACCAGTTGGGTTTTCTAAAGCAGGTTAACCTCTTTTGAACTCAGTTTCTTCATTTTTTTTTAAAGAGAAAAATAATCATACATACTTTAATGCCAATGTGAAGATTAAGTGGCATGATTTATGTGAAAGTGCTCTGTTAAACTCTTTACAAATGTCAAAAATTATAATCACTCTGTGAAGTTTCACAAGCTATTTTGGCTTTAAGGAAGAGAAGGGTTTCTTTTTTTGTTTTTTGTTTTTAATATTTCTGCAAGAATCATTATTATCCCAATAATGACCTGATCCATTGTGCTTTTTGCAATCTCAAAGTCGGGTCAAATATATCATTGATTTTTATCCTCAGTTTGCTCATCTGTCTGATAGGGTGAATTTTATTTTCCTGATTTTATAGAAGAAGAGACAAAAAGAAACATTTAGTTGAGTAACAGTTTTATCGTCTCAATTAGAGTCTAAGCCAAAACGTGGAGACTGGGACTTCCTCCTGGCAGTCCTGTGCCATGTTCTGGAATTACCTGTCTGGGGGAGCTAGCGGGTCTTTACTAGCATCCTCCTCCAAATGATTTCCTCGGTGCCCAGTTAAGAAAAAGAGAAAGTGAGGATGTGACTATTTGCTTTCTGGTGTGCAGAAATGTCTTTTCTAGGACACAGGGTAGCCAGAGGCAGAAAGACAAGTTGGCACTCCTGAGCACTGGCTGTCCCGTCCCCTTTCCCCTGGTGAATCTGAGGCATCACTGGAGTGGCTAGACTCAGGAGAGCCTCAAGTCTGTCCTGCATAGAGTGATTGAGCACATTCTCCCGAAACATTGGTATAAGGCGAATGAAAAGGAATGTGCAGCAGCACACAAGGTCACTTCTCCTGACAAGACACTCCCTAGGTCACGTCACCAGCAGCACACACCCACTAGGTACTTTGAGGGGCCTCCGGAAGCTGAGAGTTCACAAGTGGCTTCCACCCCTGCTCCGGCATAGGACCAAAGAAGATTCATCAGCTTGGATCCCGGTTTCGGAGTCTTCAGTGATGATGCAGCAAAATTACAAAAGGCAGAAGGTTAAGGGCAATGTCTCTAGCGTGGCTGAAGTGGCAATCTAGGTCGGCACTGAGTATAGAATGAGGGCAGAAGTCCCAGTATTTCCAGGAGGAGGGTTTTATATTAGTCAGAGTTTGCTAGAGAAATAGAACTAATAGGATATATAGATGAAATTTATTATGGACCTTGGCTCACATGATTATGGAGGGAGAGATATGCCACGATCTGCTGTCTGAAAGCTGGAGAACCAGGAGAGCTAGTGGAGTGATCCAATCCCGGTCGGAAGGCCCAAGAACAAGGAGCTCTGATGTCCGAGGGCAGGAGGAGACGGATATGCTAGCTGAAAAAGAGAGAGAGAGAATTTGCCCTTCCTCTGTGTTTTTGTTTTTTTTTAAAATAAATTTATTTATTTATTTATTTATTTATTTATGGCTGTGTTGGGTCTTCGTTTCTGTGCGAAGGCTTTCTCTAGTTGCGGCGAGCGGGGGCCACTCTTCATCGCGGTGCGCGGGCCTCTCACTGTCGCAGCCTCTCTTGTTGCGGAGCACAGCCTCCAGACGCGCAGGCTCAGTAATTGTGGCTCATGGGCCCAGTTGCTCTGCGGCATGTGGGATCTTCCCAGACCAGGGCTCGAACCCATGTCCCCTGCATTGGCAGGCAGATTCTCAACCACTGTGCCACCAGGGAAGCCCCCCTCTGTGTTTTTGTTCTATTTGGGCCCTCAACAAATTGAATGACACCCGCCCACATTGGTGAGGGTGGATCTTCTTTATTCATTCTACTGATTCAAATCTCTTCCTGCAATATCCTCATAAAAACACCCAGAAATAATGCCTTATCAGCTATCTGGGCATCCATTTGCCCAGTCAGATTGACACATAAAATGAACCACCACTGGTTTCATAAGGCGAGGTGTGGGAGGAGGTCATCCAGGCAAGCTGGGAGAGACAGTAAGAGTAACAAGATGGTGGTATCCTGTCTCAGGACGATGAGTGTTATGGAGGTACAGAGGGGTTTGTGGTCCTCAGATCACAGAAGACTTATGTCTCAGATTAGGGAAATGACGTCATCTGTTGCTCATTTCACCAGAGCATGAGAATCAGTAAAATTTCCTTATAGTTCTGTTGAAAACATTACTGGCCATATCTTGTTACACAGCGGGTTAGGAGAAAGAGAGAGTCCTCCCAAATAAAGCCATCCTGCCTGTTGACACCCTCATGACCACGTTCTCCGCAGGACAGGCTGGATGTCCTGGGTCTTCCAGATGATGGTGTGTTGTGGTACTTGCTGCCAATGAACTGAATCTGTCACACATACCTGGCATAGCCTCATTTCTATTTCTACTGAGAATTTTTCTTTTCCTAAACCTTCAAATGGACCAGCTTGTTTGTCTGATTTTAGCTTGCAAGGGGATAGTGGTTTAAGAAATTACCTCATTAGTGCTTCTATCATGGGAGCACTTACTAATGCTGCTTGCTTCATCCAGGTGCTAAGACAGTGAAGTTGTCACTGCACTGATGTGAGTCAGATACTAACAATGGTGTCCCTTGTTTTGATGAGAGATGAAATGGAAGTGAAATGTCCCTCTTGGTGTCACTAGGTAACAGAAAATGTCTGGGATTTTTCACTCTATGGGCAGGGCCCCTCTTTCCTCCTATTTGCATCCATCGATTTAAGTTATTCACAGTGAAAAGAGCATTGCATGCAGATTCTGGACACAAGGGGTCCTGTACCTACTTTACCATACGTTGAATGTAGGTCTTTAGCAACTTTACTGATTTCTGTACTGTTGGTAAATGATAATTTAATTATTAGTAAAATGAAGAATTCTAAAATAATTTAAAGTGGAACTGCCCTTCATTTACCCACTTAGCAAAAATTTATTAAGTACCTACTGTGTATCAGGCATAGTGCTAATCTCTGGGGATACAAAGATGAGCAGATGACAGTCTTTGCCCTCAAAATTCCCAATATGTGGAAAGAGAACAGAAAAGAAACCCACAACTCTTATGCAGTATATTTAGTGATGCTCGGGCCACTGTAGGAATGTGAAATTAAGGCACCAAAACACTGAGATGACTGCCTCACTATATGAAGACAGTGACTGGTGAGTGTGAATTCAGACTTCTAGCCTGGATTCATTATCAGAACACTCCTTCCAAACCCAGACGTGATGTAAAAACAAGGATGGTAGATATATTAAAGGAATAAGAGAGAGGCTCCCTGGGCTTACATCCCAGCTCTGCCTTATTAACTCAGTCACTCAGACAAGTTCTTCTTCTGCACCTTTTTCCATTCCTGTAAAATGCAGAAGACAATTGGTCTATCTCCTAGGTTTGCTGGAAGTATAAAATGAGTCAATGAAGGCTAGACATTTTTATACGCAATTTATAGACTTTGTTTAACTTATAAGATTCCAATACCTTCTTATAGGCTCTCAAAGGAGGACAAGAATGGCTTTTAGTTTTAATTTCAGTTGTCTTTAGTACACATTGCTGGTTAAATCCTAGAATTCGATCTAATTTCTCTCTATACACTGGAGGAACCCTGAGGAGATACAGAGCTGGCTATTAAAGTGGTGATATTAACAATATCGCCACTGGTCTTGGGTCTGTAACTCTAAACTGAGGAAGACAGTTGTATCCTTAACCAGACAGTATGTCCAGGAACTTCTGTAGGTGGTAAAATTTGTCCTGGAAGCTCCAAACAGGATTACATTTGCTGTTAATAATCCCGTCTACCACATCATACAGATCAAAGTGCTTCCCTTCCTTGGATGGTGTATGTAGGTGGCCTTCTCCTTATTCTCTTCTAAAGGTCCTCCATTCCTTTGGACCTTTATATGACACACAGTCTGTCAGCTGTGTAAGGCACAAGGCTATTTTCCCAGGGGAAGGAAATCTCAAGGACCAACTGCATAAACATAGGATTGTGTAGATATTTAATCCAAATTAATATGGCCTTCAAAACCATAAGGTTTTTACAGCTGTACCTCTGTTTCATATCAAAGCTAAGTAGCTCACTCTGTGGCCCAGCCACAGGAGACATTCTGGCTTTCTTATTAAGCTGCGGATGAGACACCTAAACCCCAGTGGAAAAGTGCTTCTCTGCAAATGCTTTGAATGTAACCTGCCAGGTCTGTCCTTTCTAGAGGCTGATGCACACACAGATGTCCCCTAAGATTGATTACTTCCTTTTTCTGTAAACAGCTTCTCTTTTTCACCATCCTTGCTGCCCACCTTATTTCAAAAAAGCAACTTTTACTAACCAGTGATAAACCCATTTTAACGATGAGGAAACTGGATGCCAGAGAGATTGTGAATATTGCACCACATCTCATTAATCCTGACTCAGTGTTCAGTGATTTCTCCAGCACCCCACACTGACTATAGCGGTCTGCCAATCTCTCACGAGGTCTGACACTTTTCCAAAATTTTTGCTTGTGTTAATCATTTTCTGTAAAGAGAGTAAGAAGTCAAAGTTCACAGTAAAATCAGAGGTAGAGGATGACTAGCTCTAACCAGATAGCAAGTCATTAGTTATATAACTACAGGAGTCATGACACATGGTTCAGGGATAAACAAATAAACAAATGGAATTGGTTATGGCAAAGCAGTGGGGAAAAGATTCAAGAAATAGTCCTGGGAAATTGGGTTCTATCTAAATAGAATGTAAACTTGGATTCTTATTTCAAACAATGCACACAAATGAATTCGAAGAGGATTAAAGATCTAAATGTGAAAAATAAAAATTTTTACATGTATAGGTATTGAAGAATATCTCTATGACTTTAGGCTGGAAGAAGGAGTGCTTAAAAATATCCAAACATAAAGACTAATACAAATATTAAAATTTAAAACTTCTTTACAAGAAAGACACCATGGACACAGTTCAAAAACAAATCATACACTAGCAGAGGATATTTTCACAAGTAAACCCCACAAATGATTAATATCACACTATATTAATAAAAATAATATTAAAAATTAATATGAAATAAATACAATCCAATAGAAAAATGAGCAAAATATGTGACTAACCAATTCATAAAAAAAGAAAACACAATTGACCAATAAACCTATGAAAAGATTATCAACCCCTCTGTTAATTAAGGAAGTGCAAATTCAAACCACAGTATGATACAACCTCATGCAATTCAGGTTGCTAAAAATTTAAGTCTGACAACCCCAAGAGCTGGCAAGGATGTGGAGCAACAGGAACTCTTCTACACCACAAGTGGGAGTCTGAATTGGCAGACCAACTTTGGACAGCAGTTTGACAACATCTAATTAAGTTGAAGATGCACACAGCCTCAACTCAACAACACTTACATTCCTAAGACTATGAGAAATTCTCGCACATATACACAAGAAAATATACACCAACGTTTATAGCAGGAGTGGTTGTGTGGCAAAAAAATTGGTAACATCCTATAAAAGACCCTTAACAGAAGATCAGGTCGTTATATTGTGATGTCTTCACAGATCAGAATATTGTGCAGCAGTGAAAATGAATAAATAAACTAAAGGTAATTAAATCCACATAAATAAATCCCCTAAACATAATGTTAAGTGAAGAAAAAGACATTTTGCAGAATACATATGACATTATAGCATGTAAATAGTTTAAAACATGTAAAATAGTAAAATATAATGCTCTTGATATGTACATATGTAATCATAAAGAAATGATAAAATAATAAAGAAATATGCTGAAATATTAAATATCCAAATTAAAGTTAATTTCGTGGGGAATGGGATGGGATCTAGAGTGTTACATAAAGAGCTTTCTACAGTGTTGGTAGCACTTTATTTCTTAACCTGAATTATGAATATGTCTGAAATATTTCATAATAACTTTCTTAATCAGAGGGAAGACACATGAGTACAAATAACTTTTACTCGTTACATCATAGGTACTAGGTAATGTGGTGTCTGTTTTTACATGTATTGTTTCATTCAATTCTCACAGCACTTCTCATAATCTTATGAATCACATTTGATTTGCATTCTGAAATGCATTCCACATTGCCAGTATTAGAATAAAATATCAATGTACTGGGCAATCAAAGGCTTGGTTTCCAGTGCAGCGCTTGACACTGACTAGCTCTGGGCCTTAAAGTTACTTAAACTCTCTGGGCCTCTGCTTTTTCATGAATAGAGGTTTGAGCTAGGTGTGTACTTACACCCCTTCCATGATTGTTCTGTGAGTTAGGCCACTGACATTAATAATGGTAATATCTTCCAGAACTATTTTATTAAAACAATTAAACCAAAGAAGAAATGATTTCTAGGAGACTTTCATATGAGAGTAGTAACTTGCAGGTATCACATGACTGGCATGAGTATTAAAATGAGTGTATAATCTGATAAAACATGCCTGTTGTAAGATATGTTAAAAACGACTCTTCTTAAATTTAGAGTAGAAAATCTAGTCTTACACGAACTGACTCAGATTCTAATTAGGCAGATTTTGTAGTGTCAGATTCTTTTTACTGCACTATACTATTGTATAGTAAAAGTGCACTATAATTTAAGAATTGGTCACTATGGTTATTCCACCTATTTTAAATAGAAATAGAATTGAAAAGGACTGTATTCACATGACCCCATCACCACAAAGCAAGAAATCTCTATACAATGTCCTTAAAAACCAGCCGACTCGTCTCTTGCTCACGTTATTTCTTGTTGCATTTTTCCATTTTCTTTTTCTTTTTTTAATATGGAATTTTGTGACACAGTTGTGGGGTATATGCAAGTGTAGCTCTATAGAAATGTCCATGAGGGATACTTCCACAGAATCTTACTGTCTAGAAACAAAATACTAGTATCCAGGATACCAAGAGAAAAGCACCCACAAATTCTTGCTCCACAGCTCCCCTTCTTTTAGATGTCCAGTACTCCATGGTATAGCAACACCTCAAATGGCTGGTTGCAATATAGTTTAGTAGCTTATAGTTTCCTTATAATACTTCAGTCCTGAAAGTGTACCCTTACCCTTGCTGGAGCTCTGAGAAAGGAAACAAAGAAGTATTATAGGAAACTAACATTCACTGAGTGCTGATTTCCTTTGCAAAATCAAAGGTACTTTTACATTGTATTATATGTCATATGTCATTAAACCATTTTTACAGCACAGTCAGGGAAGTAATCTCAGAATAACTTAAAAACCAAAAGTTAATATCTAAAATATAATAACAAGGACTATTTTTAAATGAAGAGATAGGTGTTTGCAGCAAAATCAGGAACATGAAAACAAAACAAAAACAACAAAAAAAGTGGCAATATTAGTATCAATTAAAGTATAATTTATAACCATAAGCCTTAAACTGGTCAGAGGTATACTATATCATGATGAAACATACAATGCAGAAAAAAGCTCTAAGAATTATGCAACTTTATACACCAAACAATAAAGCTGTGAAACACATAATGTCAAAACTCTCAAAATGTCAAAATTTTGATAACTCAAAACAGTAGTAGAGAAGTTAATAATCTCTTGCAGAATTTGACAACTCATGTAGCCAAAAACATGTATATGGTTATGGGGAGTTTGAATAAATATACTAAAATAAACATAATTAGTATAAAGGTATTTATAGAATTTTATATCCTACAAACAAAAATACACATTATTCTCTTATGCCCATGAAGTGTTCACAAAAGTCAATTACATACTAGTCCAGAAAGAAAACTTTAGTGCATTCCTTAAGGTAGAGATTTTACAAGGACATTCTCTGATAAAACATAATAAAACTATAAATCAATAAGAAAACTATAAACAGAAATTAAAAATGTGTTTAACTTCTGGGAGAAAAAAGAAATAAAAAGCAAAATAACAGTTTATCTAAGGTCAACTAAAAGGATAAAACTTGTAAAAATCGATGTCAGGGAGTTAAAAAGCAAATGCCTTCAGGGACCAAGCAGAGATGTAAAGGTATGAAAGATTTTGTTATAAGACAACAGAGAGTAAGGAGATTGAGGAGAACTGGGTAATAGATGCCAGGCTCAGGGAACCCAGGGAATTCAAACCATAAAAGAAAAATAAAATAAGAAATAATGAAAAGGAAAGAGAGAGAGAGAAAGGAAAACAATAGAACAGAAAAGTAAATAGGAACCAAACAAAACATATCTGTGGTTAGTCCATTTATAAAACCTGTTCTATTTAATATAAATGGAGAATAAAAGTAAGCCAAAGAGCAGTAAGGTGATAAGCTCAATAAATATTGTTGGTATAATCTGGAAGAAAATAAATCTAGAGCTCTACCTCACACCACATATAAAGGAGTTTCCCTGTGAATTAAAAACTAAATGTAGAATAAATGTATACCAGTATTGAAACAAAAAAACAGGAGAGTATTAGTGTTCCAGGTTGGGCTCAGCTTTCCTAAGGAAGAGAAGAAACCCACTGACCAAAAGGGAAACAAATTGATAGATTTTTTTTCTACATAGAAATTTACAATTCCTATGTGGTAAAAGATTATTTAAAAATTAAGTTCAGGCACGCTGAGAAAAAGCATTTCTTTATAAAAGAAGAAAATCCCTAAGGTTTAAGTCCCTTCTAGAAATTAATGAAAAGATAGTAAAATATAAAATTGGTAAAGAACATAAACAAGACAATTCACAGAAAAGGAACTGCAATAGACAATAAATATATTAAAAGATGCTTGCCAAACTAGAAGTCAGGAGAACATAAAAAAATTCCTTATCATTTATAATAATTGGCAAAAATTAAGAAGACTGATAACATCTAGTACTGGCAAGGATGTTGGGAAAATGGGTATTCTCATATGTGCTTAGTGAGATTATTAATTTGTGCATAGCAGTTTTGGAAATTAAAAAATTAAAATTGAAGTGTGCATAACTTCTAACCCACTTCTAGAAATTTTTATGATAGAAATAAAAACTGGCATATGTAATAACATATGTAATAATATATGTACAAGAATGTTTATTGATTCGTTGCTTGCCATATTAAAAAAATGGTAACAAACTAAATATCCACCCATAGGTCACAGCCTAAATGAATTACAATGTATCCACATTCTGAGATACTCTGCTGCTAAGTGAAGTAAATCTAACGGAGCTCACATGTCAAAGAATAATATGTGAGGTATGGTTCCATTTTTATTTTTTTCTCTCTGTATGTTCACATATGATTACTTGAGTATTGAAAAAACATATTAATAGGTAGTGTAAGTTACCTCAGAAGAATGGAACTGTAATAAGGAGAAACTTCAGTTTTTAACACTTTCACATTGTTTAAACCATTATAACAAGCATACAACCTATATTATTTTCATATATTTAAAAGTTGTTTTAAAACACGAATTCATATCTTGTGATTATGAAAATTATGCCTCAGGAGTAATCGCTACCTGTGTTCGTTTGCTAGGGCTTCCATAACATCTCACAGGTTCCTGCATTTAGATACCAGTGGGGAAGCTGGGCAGAGTTAAGGTCCCATCTACCATGCCGTATAGGATGTGGTACTAATACTACACCCAGACTTAAAACCCTGACCATCTTTGTTTGTCACTCAAATGACTGGGTAATCTCTCCTCCCGCATTTTCCACTTTGCCTCCTCAGGATTGAGGCGTGTGAGACCTTCTGAGCGTTCTTGTGTAAAGGAGTTTCGAGACAGGGCATGAAGGAAATGTGGTTCCTAAGACTTCTTGACTTGCGTCAAGATGCAATGAAGACAGACTGCAAAAGGTGCAGAGTGGCTTAGAGGAAACGGAAGGAAGAAAAGGGCATTTCTTAAAGCCCACCTCAAGCAGAGAAGGACTTCACCCAGTGAGGGCAGACTGAGAACTGGGTGAGTGCCTGAGCAGGGGGTACAGGCGCTGGGTGGGGCAGCTAAGCAGCGGGTGTGGCCCGATGGGGCCTGCTGGGACCTGAAAGCGTAGCAGTGGGGTGACCAGAATCCCCAGAGATGCCCTCCTAAGAAGCACAGCACTGACGCTGCAGATAGGAAGCCGTGCAGATGGGTGACGCACTGTACACGTGCCTTGGTGGTGCTCTGCAGGCTACCATCCAGAACTTACGCACACACCACGTTGAGGGAGAAGTGACTCATGTCTTGCCAGCAGGAAATACGGGGCCTCAGCGTCAAAAATGAAGTTGATTTATGGAAAATGGACGAAGTAATATCTCCTGTAACCCTGGGCTTGAGATTTATAACTGCTTCCTCTCTATGTGGCTGGGAGTGCTTAAGAGAATGTCCTTCCTTTTTGGATATTGAGAGAAAAGTATTCCCTCTTCTCTCGACAGATAAAGCTTCAGGACTTGATGTGGAATTCAGCCAGTGAGTGTCTTTTGTCTCTCTTGTTTTTGGAAGAGAAGTAAGAGTTTTCAATCTGCTTCTAAGAAAAACTTCCTTTAGTGGAAAAATTCAAAGGGGGGAAAAAAAAGAAGCATTTGGCTCTGAGGTTAACTGTGATTTTGTAATGGGAAACTGCAGAGAATAAATGGGATCTCGATTCCAGTGTTTAAACAGTTTTTAAAGCGATTTCAAAGGTAGAGGAAACCTGATCATGTTTTCACTCCAAGGAAAATTCATCTCAGCATTGCAGTCAGGAGATCAAAGGGCACATCCAGGGTAGGGAACATCATTCCTTCCGAGGTACCCGAGGCTAACGGAGAGCGCAGCAAGGCTGAGCCAGGTCTCTCTCACCCTGTCCTTCTTGGTTAATTTTTTTAAACCTAAGTGAAGAGTCTGACAGGTAATTCTCTGAATTCCATACAGTTGGTTTAAATATATTCATTCAACATACGTTTACTGAGCACTATTCCAGGTACTAGCAATAAAGGAAATATTTTGAGAGTCAGACAATTTTGTTTTAGAAAGGTTTTATAGCAGAGTCTACGTTAGGAGCCTGTAAATTGGGGATTATAATAATAACTTCTTGAGAGTGTTGTTCTGAGTATTAAATGACATTCATCTAAACCACTACAGCCTCTAGAACATAGTAAACACTGAATAAATATGCATTACTATTTTTGGTTTTTGGTATTTTACTAGCCTCTTTTTTAATTTTAGAAGCTATTCTTACAGAAAAATTCAAAGTTTTCTCAAGAAGAAAATATAACCCTATAATCCAAAGAAATTTGATTCTCTTTTTTTTGGTATTTATAAATATATTACATGGGATTATAGTTATCAAATACAGAGTCTATTTTATTCTCTTAAATATATAACAACCATATTCTCATATTTACTAAAATTATTTGAAAGAACTTTTAATATCTGCATGATATAATGATATTCATGAACTATAATAGATTTAGCTACTCTTCTGCTGATGGAATTTGGGGGGTTGTTTTCATTTTTTCATCATTATTATTTATTTTTAGTGAAAACATCTTTGTGTATTGCCTGGATCTCTGCTTATTTCCTTAGGAAAAATTCTTGTAAATGGAATTACTGGGCCAAAGATGATCATCATTTTTAAATCTGATACATTGTTTTTTGGAAAAGTTGAACTGCAATCAATTTTCACAGCCAAATTTCATGAGATATTTATGCTCTCATTGGTACTTTATCTGACTCTACCTTTCCCATAATGGAGCACTGATTATATTTTTATACTCCTCCCCACCCTCTTTTTTTTTAAGTGTGAAAAGTCATGGTTACTCATTTTAATTTGCATTTCTTTGATATGCAGTGAGTTTAAATCTTTTTCTTTAGTCATTCCTACTTCTTATATAAATTACCTATTTGTGTCCTTGGCTGATTTTCTACTTTTTTCTACTTGGGATCTTAATAGTATCTTAGAAATCTTTGTATATTAAGGATAGCAGCCCATGTTCTATTGTAGCACATGTCTCCCTCCCCGGCGCCCCCAACTTTTTTTTTGGCCTGTTAGGTTTGTGATAGTTTTTGGCATCAAGGTTTTTAGCTTTTTAGTGAATAAATCTATTGACTCTGTCTTCATGAATGTTTTAAATGTTTTATGTGTTACAAAAGCAGGTAGTCACTTAAATTTTTTTCATATAGTGTTTTCCTTTTAAAATTTAACTGTTTTAAATCATCTGGAATTTATTGAGGGGTATAGTATGAGCAAGAATCTAATTTGTTATTTTCTTCCATAGTCATTTTCCCTAGGATCATTTACTAACTAATACAACTGTACCTAATTGATTTACAATGTTTCCTTTATGTTAAAGGTTTTCTATATATTAATGTTGCTATATTAGTTTATTTCATTGATTTGAGATTTTTTTTATATCTTGATCTGTCACAGAGCCTCGAAGTTAGCTTTCCCACTACTGCTTCGCAACAGTATTAGCTAAACATGTCTTCTGTCATCATGCAAGGAAAAAAGTCTAATAAAGCAAAAACCATGTGGCATGAACATCAGAAACCTCCCTTCAGTTTGACGGGAATTCATTTAGCAATACTTTTTGGACAAGGTCCTTTAATCAGCTAAAAATTCCTTTGCCTTATGTGCTTCTCTGATTATAGTAGACTTTATTAAGTATCCATTACTGCACAAGTATTCCTTGAGCCCGATACTGAGCCAAAATGAAAGCACTCTGTAAATAATGAGTTTCTCTCAACTACAAACCTAAAACTTCTTACACAACTGTAAGTATTTGGGATAATTTATGAATAATATTATGACTTCCCTTTTCAAAGCGTATTTTCTGATTATAAATGAATTTAACACTTAATATTTATTATAATTTATAAATATAGGCAGAATATATGGCAATGTGAAAATAAAATTAACCATAATCTCAGTACATAGAGGGGGAAAACTACTGGCAGTATTTTGGTATATTTTCAGGCTTTATACATATGTTATATACATTTTAAAATAATGTCCATTTATCTCTGATTATGACAGTAAGATGTTTTTCTATAAAAATACTATAAAGCATAAAGAAAAAAATCATTGATTCTTTTACAATGTTTAAGCGATCACAGCTTCATCAGTGTCTAAAGATTTAAATTGTTTAGACCAGTGCTTCTAAAAATACGAATCACCTGGAGATCTTGTTAAAATGCAGATCCTAATTCAAGAGACCCAGGGTGGAGCCTGAGAGTCTGTGTTTCTGAAACGCTTCCAGGGGCTGTGCCTGTGTGGTTGGTCTCCAGGTCACAGCACAGTATTCAGATGCCTTATTACTGTCTTATCAAATTTTGGGCTTCGCTTCCTTCCTATGTTTATTTTACCTTTAAATTTGAAAATTATTCTTCTTGATGGAGAAGATCTAAGGAAAAATAAAGAGAGAGAGAGAAAGAGAGGGGAAGTTGAGAATGCTGTCTTCTGATTGCTATATGTTAAAATTATGCCACATGACCCAAGATGTGACCCTCTCCTTTCCATGTTTTTGTTTTTGTTTTTAATTAATTTATTTATTTTTGGCTGTGTTGGGTCTTCATTTCTGTGCGAGGGCTTTCTCTAGTTGCGGCGAGCGGGGGCCACCCTTCATCGCGGTGCGCGGACCTCTCACTATCGCGGCCTCTCTTGTTGGGAGCACAGGCTCCAGACGCGCAGGCTCAGTAGTTGTGGCTCATGGGCCTAGTTGCTCCTCGGCATGTGGGATCTTCCCAGACCAGGGCTCGAACCCGTGTCCCCTGCATTGGCAGGCAGATTCTCAATCACTGCGCCACCAGGGAAGCCCCGTGTTTTTGTTTTTAATACTTTTTTGTACTTAGTATTATAGCAGACCTCAGATCATTTTAGGATTGAATCTCACTAATTGTTATTTGTCCTCCTTTTGTTCTCATCCTTGCCTTTGTCTCTTCTTTTGCCATTTCTCAGTGTGTCCACCACTGTGAGCAGCCCCACTGGCTTTTCAAAAGCCCTCACGTACTCTTCCTCGTTGTGATGACTGTATCATCAGAATTCAGCTCTGTAGCATCCCCCCCAAACCCCTTGAGCCAACCTATCTTTTCACTCGATCCATGTCCTCTCATTTTACCGTCCACTCTGAGCCTTTGGAAACCCACTTTTACAAACTCTGGGAAAATATATGACTTTATAACCAGACATCCCCTTCTTTGGCTATTGTGGCCCCTGGGATGGTATAGTCACCACTTCCCAAGATTTCTATCACTTGTGTAGTTCTTCATTATTGAGACTGGTCAAAATTGAGATGGCACATTGTGATTTTGTATGTGAAGGAAATTGATTTGCAAAATGTAAAGCCCTTAATGTGTTGTATCCCCCTGGAGGGTGAGTCATTCCTCTTGTTCTTTCCTTAGTCTTGAAATTCTCAGCAAAGCAGGTAAAAATGTATCAGGCTGCTTTTAACAGGATGAGGCTTTCGCATGCCAAATAGTTGAAATCCTTTCTTGTGTTACATCTTGCCTCTATATCAGCAGATCAGTGGTCTGTGTTGGGAAGACATGCATCTTTGCTATGACATCACTTCTATTTTTCCTCTTTCTCTTTCTTCTAATTTATTATTCTTTGATTTTTTATTTTAGTTACAATTTTATATCCTACATATCAAATGATCCTGACATGTTTTAATAGCTGTATTATGTTCTATGGAGTAGATGTCCCATAATTTACATAAGCATTTCCTTATTGTAGGAAACCTGGCTTGCCTCAGATTTTTTTGTTTTGTTTTGTTAACATTGATGATTTATATTATCATTCATATAGTTTTTCTATATCTTTGATTTTTTTCCTTAATATATTGTAAATTTCTAGGTGAAGTTCCTGGTAAATAAATTGCTGCAATCTTTTAAAGATTAAGATAAAAAAAATCTTGACTCGAAAATCCTAGGAACATGGTCTGTAAGATAAATTTTAGTGCTGTAAGTTAGATCAAGTTAAATGTCTACTTGCAAACTGAATCGTTATTATAAATTGCTCTCTAAACAGTTCCCAATATGTTTTCCAAAAGACATAATGATGGCTTACCAATATATGCAAGTTAGAGAGAACCTGTCATCATTCCCAATCTGTTTTCCAAAAGAAATAATGATGGCTTACCAATATATGCAAGTTAGAGAGAACCTGTCATCATCACTTGATATTACAAGCTTAAAATATTCTTTCCAATTTAGTAGACACAAAACAAAAATGGCACTTTGGTTTAATTTCCATATATTTGATTGCCCGCTAGGTTGTATATCTTTTGAAACTTGTTTACTAATTGTATTTCTTAATTTGTGAATTACCTTTTTCTGTTCTCTGCCTATTTGCTTTTTAAAATATCAAATTCTAGGAAAATAATAAAAAACATAGAAATAATAAATAGTAATAACCATCCATGTATTTTTTATAATTATTTCCCTCTGTTTCCAACCTCACGCTTATATGTTTCTACATCTGTAAAAAAAGCTGTGGGTTATCTTTTCACATACAGTGCTAAATGTTTATCCTTTTCAACAAGTTTGTTTATTTAGAGAGTCTTATAAAACACCATATTCATGGAATGGACACGATCCAACAGGGCCACGTTCCTGTGGACTTACATTTAACTCTTTGTGTTAGTGTTTCTAGTTCACTCTGTTATCCACACATAATCAGTGTTTAGAGATTGTGCCCCTGGACTATTCCTACACACTTCAGAAAATTACTGCAAAGCACTGAGTCAAGAGCTACAGAGTCATCTAAGGATATTGATGTGCAAATTACATTAAGTCACATATCAAGATTTTTGAAAAGAAGCCTAAAAAATGACATATAAGAACAGCATTCATATTTATGTGAAAGCCATAGCAATCAATATACTTTTGGAAACTAAGCCCATCTCTTTCAAAGGGTCAAGAAAAACACTGAATGCTTGAATCACTCATTTCAGATCTAAAACATCTGAGTAATGTTAGATATGTAAAGAATTATAGAGTTCTATGTGAATCACTTGTGTGTCAACTTACTAGCAACACTGAGATTTTATGTGGATCAAGAGGCTCTTGACATGTAAATGTCTTAAGGAAACTGGTCACAAAATTCATGTTATTCTTATTTCAAATACAGCATCAATGAAGTTCTAAGTCATTAAGGAGATTGAAGTGTCAATCTAAACTTGGTTTTTGGTTCTCCACAGATAGCTTTAAAGCCTGAGGAACATGGAATTTGGTATCTTTGCTGACTGGTGAAAATTGCTCTCTTAGTCTCTGGACAAGTGGTAGCTATTATTTTGTTATCTGAGGATAACTGGAGGTGGGGTGAGAAAACAGACCAGAACAGCTGTTAATAGGTTAATATCTCAAATTCTTAATTCATAACATTATCCACCTGTAGAATAGGAAAAAAAGTAGTGTTATAACAGCTGGGTTTCCATCGACAAATTCTAAGGTCATACTCATAACAGTGAACTGAAGGGTTGGAAGGTGAAAAGCAGCAATATCCTAAAAAGACATCAAGTTTAAGCAATGGTTTTTAATAGGGAGGCAACTTTTTTGTACCCAGAGGTCATTTTCCAATGTCTAAAGACATTTTGGATTATCCTAACTAACTTGGGATACCATGTTGCTACTGGCATCTAGAAGGCAAAGGCCAGGGATGCTGATAAACATCCTGTAATGCACAGGACAGCTCCTATGACAAAGAATTATCTGGCCCAAAATGTGAATAGTGTTGATATTGAGAGACCATGAATTAATGAGGTGTTTTTTAAAACTGGGAATATATACAACTTTATCCCTACCACCAAATCAATAAAACATGATATATTTTATTGATTTGGTCATAGGGATAAAGCAAATAGGGAACATAGGATTTATTAGCAAATTTGCTTAACTTGCTTATTAATGCATAAGATGTGAGGCTCATATCCTAGAAATATGTGATCAGTTTCTGACCCTGTCAGTTCTTTAAGTGATGGTACTTACCTTGTGCTGTGGCAAACTAAACAGGTAAAAAATGAATTTACATGGAATAATAATAAAACTTTGATTGTCTCAATAGCACCCAGAACAAAATGGAATTTGGCGATGATGTAGTTAACGTGATTAATAGGGATAACAAGCAAGACACTTCAGGGCACCAGTGGAACATTTGTCCTGAATTATCTGGGTTGACTGTCCCCTCTTATTATGAGAACTGAAGGAGCGCCAAATCTTCTCTCCATGCAACGCAGACACGAACTAGATATTGCAGTATATGGGGGGTAGGCAGGAGAGATCCTTATCTAGGTGTATTATTGTTCTTAGCTAGGAATGTAACTTGAGAGAAGTGGAAATGAGGAGTGAAATGTGACAGAATGCTCCGTATATCATGATTGTATGCTAATAGATGACATACTGCAAAACTGTCAGTTCATTTCCCCAAATTCTTCTCCTGCACAATTTCAGCACAGTCCTTTTAAAACATGGATCAGGGATGAAATGTGTGTGGAGCTCGCAGGTACATTAACCTTTTGTTGCCGTGGTCTGCCTACCTTTGATACCCTGTTTATGTGGCATGGATGGGCTTCTTTTCACAGCTGCTTTCATTTTTTGAGTGTTTATCCACACGAGTTTGTAGTAATTTATTGGTTGTCCATGGGTAGGAGAAATGAAATATTTTGTAAGGTTGGCAGATAGCTGTGAACCGTTTTGATAAGACATTAATCATGGATAGTTCATACCTTACAACATATTTTTTAAATGATACAAAAAGTGTGTCCCTAGAAAGTACCCTTAAATGTTAGAAGGTACAGTTACATAGAAAGTTTTAATAAATATAATGAATTAAAACATTTGACATGCTATCTTCAGCAGGTTATGATATGATATGAACTGTTCCTTTTTTATTTGGTGACTATTTTTCTTCTACTCCCTAAGATCACCAATACACATTAAATAAAAAATGCAGGTGAAAAGCAAATTCCTATGATTGTGCTTCAGGTCAAGAGAGTACAGTACAGTCGAGTGTATACACTGAGCTTATGCTCTCAACCTATAGCAGTGATAAAATAGAAAACCGAAAATACATGTCCAGGCTCAAAAACAAGAGGAACATGTGCATGAACCAGAAACTGCCCAGAAATGAATACATAAGTGGGGCTGAAGCCACTTGTATTCTGGGATCTGGTTCCAGAAGCCAGCAGTGGTGTCCAGGAGTCCCATTCCTGCCAGGCAATGGGGCCAGAGTCCTCACACAGTGAGGGATCGGAGAGAGGCTTGCTGAGTGAGGCCATGGGCTTATGTACAGCCCTTTGACCCATGAAACGAAAATAAATAAATGCTGCTAACATGCAGCTTTGTGTGAAGCTGATCTAGGGAAACGGTTGGAGCAAGCCAAACTTCATGACCGTGAGCTAAACCAATGCATCTGCTGGCTCAGTGCTTGCATTTGCAATGTCTCCAATATCGTCACGGCATAGGGATCCCAAAACATCGTTATGAGTCCTTGTTTTGGATTAGGACCCCAAACTCCTGGGTGGAAGTGATTAAAAGAAAAAAACCAAACTTATAGGCAGGGAAGAATGAGGTCAGACTTGTATATGTTGGCAGGGGGTTGGGGGGCAGCTCTCAGTGAGGAGAGAAGAAAAATGAGAGGAGAAGAAAGGAGCAGAGAGGGAAAAAGAGAGACAGAGAAGAAGGGAGGGACAGATGGAGGGAGGATGGAGAGGGAGGTGGAAAAATCACACATTTTTCACATAAACACATAAAACAAAACTCCAAGTACATGAAAAAAATGATAACACTAACAACAAAATGTGAATTCACTACATGCAGTATTAAATGTGCTCAGGATGCTTAAAGAGATAAAGAATATGTAACTTCTATTTTTGAATTAAACCTTTGTCTTGAGATGATTGTAGATTCACATTCAATTGTTAAGAAATGATACAGAGAGGTCCCACGTACCCTTTACCCAGTGTTCCCCGATGTTGACATCTTGCAAAAACAGTTGTACAATAGCACAACCAGAATATTGCTGTTGATATAGTCAGACACAGAATATTTCCACCCACAAGAACCCTTCTTGTTTCCCATTTTACAGCAACGTTCAACCCCCTCTTGAGCAACCACTAATCTATTCTGAATTCTATAATTTTTTCATTTCAAGAATGTTATATAAGTGGAATCATTCAGTATTTAACGTCTTGGGACTGGCTTCTGTCACTCAGCATAATTCTCTGGAGAGTCATCCTGATGGCTGTGTTTATGAATAGTCTGTTCCTGTTTATTGCTGAATAAAATTCCATGGTATGGTTGTACCGCAGTTTAACCATTCCCCTGTTGAAGGACATCTAGGGGTTTTCGGTTTATGGTTATTACAAATAAAGTTGCTATGAACATTCATGTCTACATTTTTGTGGGAGCAAAAATTAAAGGGTTTTAATTTTTCTAGAATAAAGGCCCAGGTATACAATTTCTGGATCATATGGTAGTTGCACGTTTAGTTTTTAAGAAACTACCAAAGAGCTTTCCAGAGTGGCGCTAACATTTTACGTTCCCACCAGCAATGTATGTGTGATCCACTTTCTCTACATCTTCATCAGCATTTGGTGTTGTCACTATTTTTTATTTTAGCCATTCTGATAGGTGTATTGTGATAGTTCATTGTAGTTTTAATTTGCATTTTAATGGCATTTTATGTGCTTGCTGCTATCTGTATATCCCATGCACTGAAATGTCTGTCTATATCCCTTGCCCATTTTCTAATGTTATTGTTTGCTTTTTCACTGTTGAGTTTTGAGGGTCCTCTATATATTCTAAACACTAATCCTTTGTTGGAAAAGTGGTTTGCAAAATATTCTCCCAGTCTTTAACTTGACTCTTCATCCTCTTCACGTGGTTTTTAAGAGATCAAAAATGTTTAATTTTGATGGAGTCCAATTTCTCAATTTTCTTTTATATAGCTCTTGCTTTTGGTGGTAAGTTAGGAAGGGATTGGTAGCTTCATTGTTGCTGAGTGGTGGTAAAGGTCCCGAGTCTCCGTTAATCCTGCTCCAGAATCACCCCAGTGGGAGGGGGAAGGGCACCTCCTTACTCCTGGGGGCAGGGGAGGGAGTTGAAAATCCAGGCTTCCCACATGGTCTCCACTGATACTACAGGGACAGATGTCATTACCACCCCATGAGAATGAACCCTGCTTCTCTGACACCACCGCAGCCGGAGGATGGGGCACCTCATTACAGCCTGGCAAGGTGGAAGTGAAGGATCTGCACTTGGCCTTTGCTGGCATGAATCGGGTAGAGCCAGTTTTTCCTATGACGTTTGGCTGGAGGAAAGCAATTTATTGCCTAAAAGCATTCTGTCTTGCCAGGCTTCCCATTTTCTGGTCCTTTGGCTAGAGAGAGCAGGCTTTTCTTGGCACTTTTTTGTCTATACCTGATGGTGTCTGGACTGCCAACTTCTTCAGCTTCAAGTTTGATATATTTGAGGCAAAAAGAAACTCCAGGGAACTCAGTACTCTGTTGTTCCTTGCATGTCGAGGTCCCTGGCCAATCTGCCTTCTTTCCTCCCCCTTTTAGAGTTGTGTTACATTTGATTTCATATATAATATCCAGGGATTTTAGTTGTGCTTAGCAGCAAGAATAGGGAAAATTATGTCAACTCCATCTTCCTGGAAACAGAAATCTGTAACTTCTATTTTAATGTAAGAAAGTTTGAGTCAAAATCATCAGAAATAAAAAAGTTCTGGTAGATGTGAAAAAGAATATATTATAAATATTAGAAATAAAAAGACGGTTATTACCACTTTTAGTTTCTGCTTAGCATGTAGAGAGCTGAAAGAGGCATTGCTCTCACCGTTGTATGTTACAGTAACACCACCAACACCACAGACCTGAGCAAACTTCAAGTTTATGAGTTTTCTTGAACTATCAGGGAGATGAGGTCACAGGGCAACAAAATAGCCCAAAATTTAAAGAGAGAGAGGACCTGCAGGGAGAGATGGATACTTGTTCACTCGTAGCAGAAGTTGAGTTCTGTCAAATGCTTTTTCTGCCATCTGTTGAGATGATCTATGGTATTACTTCTTTAGTCTGTTAATATGGTGAATTATGTTGATTTTTCAAATTTAGAAACCAGTCTTTCATTCCCAGGGTGTGAATGGTTGTGAAGTATTACTCTTGGTTGTGAAGTATAAGCCTTTCAATATACTGCCAGGTTTGATTTGCTAAAATTTTGTTGAGGTCTTTTGTGTCTATGTTAAGGATATTGGTCTCTCGTGTTCTTTACAACATCTTTGTCTGGTTTTGCCATCATGATAATTCTGGCTTCTTAAAATGAGTTGGAAAATGTTCCCTTCTCTACTATTTTCTAGGGGAAATTGTATAGAATCGATATTATTAATTTCTTAAATGTTTGATAAAATTTACCAATAATCTATTAGAAAAGCAAGATCTAGCAAAATGTGTTCAAGGAACATAATTTAAGCAAATATGTAAATAAAATTTGAAAATTAAAGAATAGAAGATGAGATACCAGACAAAAGAAAACTGGAGTGGATACGTTGTTGTCTGATATAGCAGAATTCAAGACAAAAAATATTATGAGGAACAATGTACAGTTTTATACTGCTAAAAATGAAAAAGAATAAGAACAATAGAATAAGGAGGTATGATTATTATGAATACATATGCACATAACAATATAACCAGACACATAGAAAAGTAATAACTGATAGAATAGCAGGGAGAAATAGAGTTATCACCAACTTTAGTTAGAAATTTTTTACATGTTCCCACCCCCCATCAAAGAGATACAAAGATCTGAATATATGAATAATTCAATCCCTAATAAGCTGAAACCAGCTATATAATAGGACACGAGAAATATGCTAAGGTATTACATCCAATAAATAGACAAATAGAATAATAAACTCTGTGAGCACACATAGAAAATTTGTAGAATCTCCCCACGTACTAGGGAACAAAGGAAGCAGCAATAAATTCCAAAATAACAAAGACTATATTCTCTGGCAATAATTTAAGTAAAATTAGAAAATAAGTGAATTGTTCAGAAAACACTCAATTATGGCACTTATAAAGTATACTACTATACAGCTCTTTTGTAAAAGGAATTCATAAAGGCTATTGCAAAATACTTAGAAATGAATGAGGATGAAAACACATTTATCATGAATTGTGTGGCACAGGTGTACCAATATAAGAGAAATTGATTACTTTATGCATGTTTATCAGGAAACAAAAGATATCTTTTAAAATGAGCTAAGCATTCAATTAATGCAATCAGAAGAAGCAGTAGAGCAAAGTCAAAGAAGCAAGAAAGAAGAAGTAAAGATAAGGACAGAAATAAGTGAAATAAAAAATTGTGTAGAATAACAAAAATAGTTTTTTGAAAAGATCGGTTAAATACAGAGACCCAGGCAAGACTTTAAGAAAAAAGAAAGTTGAACAAATTACAGAATAAATAAATTGAGACAACCACAGATAAAAAAAGTTTTTAAATGATTTTTAAGAGTATATAACTGTATGCTAATAAAATTGAAAATCATTGTAAAACATGCACATTTCTGAAGGAAAATAAAATACCAGAAATGAGCACAAAAAGAAATAGAAAACTTGAATAGACAAAAGAGTATTAAAGAAAAATAAACTTTTTTTTTTTTAGTTCATCCTCTAAAGCCACAAGCTAAGACAGTTTTATTTTGGAAGTTCTACCAATTTAAAGGAATATTACCCAGCCATAAAAAGGAATGAAATTGGGTCATTTGTAGAGACGTGGATGGACCTAGAGACTGTCATACAGAATGAAGTAAGTCAGAAAGAGAAAAACAAATATCATACATTAACGCATATATGTGGAATCTGAAAAAATTGGTACAGACAATCTTATTTACAAAGCGCAAATAGAGACACAGACGTAAAGGACAAATGTATGGGAACCAAGAGGGAAGGGCGCGGGGTGGGATGAATTGGGAGATTGGGATTGACATATATACACTACTGATACTATGTATAAAATAGATAACTAATGAGAACCTCCTGTATAGCACAGGGAACTCTACTCAATGCTCTGTGGTGACCTATATGGGAAGGAAATCCAAAAGAGAGGGGATCTGTGTATACGTATAGTTGATTCACTTTGCTTTGCAGTACAAACTAACACAACATTGTAAAGCAACTATACTCCAATAAAAAAATTTTTTTATAATGGTAACATATAAAATTTTATAGAAAATAGAGAAAAGACACTTTCTAGCTCATTTCACGAGCATGATGCAACTTGATTTCAAAACCAGAAAAGGGTCACACAAGAAAAGAAACCAGAGGCTTATTTCACTGATAAACACAGACGCAAAAATTCTAAATAAAATATAAGCTAACCAAAATAAATAGTATATTAAAAAATACCATAGCACAAGCAAAGAGTTTTATCACAGAAATGCAAGAATGGTTAAATATCAGAAAACATATCAATGTAATCTCCACATTTATCGACTAGAGGAAACGATAACTTGTTTTCTTACTGAAAGTGGAAAAGTTATGTGCTCAGGTTCAACATCTAATTATGATTACATCTTATTTTTTTTTTTATTTTATTTATTTATTTATTTTTTTTTTTTTTTAAACATCTTTATTGAAGTATAATTGCCTTACAATGGTGTGTTAGCTTCTGCTTTATAGCAAAGTGAATCAGTTATACATATACAATATGTTCCCATATCTCTTCCCTCTTGCATCTCCCTCCCTCCCACCCTCCCCATCCCACCCCTCTAGGTGGTCACAAAGCACCGAGCTGATCTCCCTGTGCTATGCGGCTGCTTCCCACTAGCTATCTATTTTACATTTGGTAGTGTATATATGTCCATGACACTCTCTCACCCTGTCACATCTCACCCCACCCCCTCCCCATATCCTCAAGTCCATTCTCTAGTAGGTCTGTGTCTTTATTCCCGTCTTGCCACTAGGTTCTTCATGGCCTTTTTTTTTTTTTTTTTTTTTTTTTTCCCTTAGATTCCGTATATATGTGTTAGCATACTGTATTTGTTTTTCTCTTTCTGACTTACTTCACTCTGTATGACAGACTCTAACTCCATCCACCTCATTACAAATACCTCCATTTCATTTCTTTTTATGGCTGAGTAATATTCCATTGTATATATGTGCCACATCTTCTTTATCCATTCATCTGTCGATGGACATTTAGGTTGCTTCCATGTCCTGGCTATTGTAAATAGAGCTGCAATGAACATTTTGGTACATGACTCTTTTTGAACTATGGTTTTCTCAGGGTATATGCCCAGTAGTGGGATTGCTGGATCGTATGGTAGTTCTATTTGTAGTTTTTTAAGGAACCTCCATACTGTTCTCCATAGTGGCTGTATCAATTTACATTCCCACCAACAGTGCAAGAGAGTTCCCTTTCCTCCACACCCTCTCCAGCATTTATTGTTTCTGGATTTTTTGATGATGGCCATTCTGACCGGTGTGAGATGATATCTCATTGTAGTTTTGATTTGCATTTCTCTAATGATTAATGATGTTGAGCATTCTTTCATGTGTCTGTAGGCCATCTGTATATCTTCTTTGGAGAAATGTCTATTTAGGTCTTCTGCCCATTTTTGGATTGGGTTGTTCGTTTTTTTGTTATTGAGCTGCATGAGCTGCTTGTAAATCTTGGAGATTAATCCTTTGTCAGTTGCTTCATTTGCAAATATTTTCTCCCATTCTGAGGGTTGTCTTTTGGTCTTGTTTATGGTTTCCTTTGCTGTGCAAAAGCTTTTAAGTTTCATTAGGTCCCATTTGTTTATTTGTGTTCTTATTTCCATTTCTCTGGGAGCTGGGTCAAAAAGAATCTTGCTGTGATGTATGTCATAGAGTGTTCTGCCTATGTTTTCCTCTAAGAGTTTGATAGTGTCTGGTCTTACACTTAGGTCTTTAATCCATTTGGAGTTTATTTTTGTGCATGGTGTCAGGGAGTGTTCTAATTTCATACTTTTACATGTACCTGTCCAATTTTCCCAGCACCACTTATTGAAGAGGCTGTCTTTTCTCCACTGTATATGCTTGCCTCCTTTATCAAAGATAAGGTGACCATATGTGCGTGGGTTTATCTCTGGGCTTTCTATCCTGTTCCATTGATCTACATTTCTGTTTTTGTGCCAGTACCAAACTGTCTTGATTACTGTAGCTTTGTAATATAGTCTGAAGTCAGGGAGCCTGATTCCCCCAGCTCCATTTTTCGTTCTCAAGATTGCTTTGGCTATTCGGGGTCTTCTGTGTTTCCATACAAATTGTGAAATTTTTTGTTCTAGTTCTGTGAAAAATGTCAGTGGTAGTTTGATAGGGATTGCATTGAATCTGTAGATTGCTTTGGGTAGTAGAGTCATTTTCACAATGTTGATTCTTCCAATCCAGGAACATGGTATATCTTTCCATCTATTTGTATCATCTTTAATTTCTTTCATCAGTGTCTTATAATTTTCTGCATACAGGTCTTTTGTCTCCTTAGGTAGGTTTATTCCTAGATATTTTATTCTTTTTGTTGCAATGGTAAACGGGAGTGTTTTCTTAATTTCACTTTCAGATTTTTCGTCATTAGTGTATAGAAATGCAAGAGATTTCTGTGCATTAATTTTGTATCCTGCTACTTTGCCAAATTCATTGATTAGCTCTAGGAGTTTTCTGGTAGCATCTTTAGGATTCTCTATGTATAGTATCATGTCATCTGCAAACAGTGACAGCTTTACTTCTTCTTTTCCGATTTGGATTCCTTTTATTTCTTTGTCTTCTCTGATTGCTGTGGCTAACACTTCCAAAACTATGTTGAATAATAGTGGTGAGAGTGGGCAACCTTGTCTTGTTCCTGATCTTAGTGGAAATGGTTTCAGTTTTTCACCATTATTACATCTTATTAAACTAAGAATAGAAGCAAATTTCTCCAATTTAGTAAGGATTATGAATCAAATATCTATGGCAAACCTTTATCAAATATCACAGAATCCAAGTCAGTTATCAGCTGTATGACTTAATACTATTTTATATTCCACTAACAAAGAAAATTACACATTGTCTTTGACTGCTTTGTCACCACATGGCACAGGCTAATTGCAATGGAGGTCCCATAAGGCCCACAAAGCCCCAAATATTTACTATTTGGCCCTTTTTAAAAAAAGTTTGATGACTCCTGATCTAGACCATAAAGGAACTTCTACAAATCAACAAAACTAAGTCAAGGGCCTAACTTAGAAAACTGGGCATCTGACATGTCATACAATAGGCAAATTATAGACAGGCAAACTAGACAGCTACAAAGTAATTGTAAAGATGCTCCAACTTATTAGTAATTAGAGAAAATATTTCGAAACCAAAAAAGGAAGTACATTTGTCAGCTTGACAAAATTTAATTTAAAGCCATTATTAAAAACAGAATTTGGGGGGGAATTATTCTATTAATCTGACTCAGATACTAACTAATTTGGCTTATTTTTGCTTTAATATGGGAAGAGAAAAGCAGAAGACAAACTTTGTTGCAATTATTAATTTAAGAATGAAGAAAACGCCATAGCATTCAAATTCTAAGAGCACATTTCCTTATCAGATTAATATAACTGATTAATACATTTGTAAATCTGATTTGTAAATCTGTCGGAACTGATTTTGCAAACCTTAATAGCTAAATGAACCTTGAAACAAGAAAATTCTATTTGAATTCATGTCAACAAGATACCAGATAAATACTTTGGTAAAGAATCAGCTTGCATATATTTTCAGAGATGATAGTCTATTAATTATGGGCTTAATCCACCTGCTAAAACTTGTTATAAGAATGTTCTTACCCACCTCCATCTAGCTCCACCCACCATCACCCACTCCCACCATATTGCTCTACTCCAGCATAGGAAAGGAAGTTGTGATTCAATATGAGTATAATGAAGATGCTATTGCCTTTGTCTATATTCTTACATATGTTAGCTTTGTAAACAATAAGTAAAATTATAGTGCAAGGACAAAACCCTCTACTATTAGATTATTCATTCATTCAGGCATACCACATGCATTTATTTTGTGTCAGGTCCTCAATATATAAAAATAGTCCCTGACCTCAAAGAATATAACCTAATTAACCAGTAATTACCTCACAGCTTGTACTCAGAGAGGCGTATAAATGGAATGTTACTGAAGCATAGAAAAAAGACATCTAGTCCAGCCATGTGTTGAGAAGGGAGAATATCAAGGAAGATTCCTAGAGAAAGTGATGTCTGAGGTAAGACCTGAAACGTGTGGAATTGTTTCTGATACAAGTGTCCAGGAAATAGAGAGGTGAGTCAATGGTGGCAAGAGATAAATAAATACATTCGATTAATGAGTATTCAGCTAAATGTGTATATCACTTATGTTAAGATTTCTACACAACTCAGGCAATAGTTAGTATATATTGTTATCATATAAAAAATGATAGTGTATTCCATATGTCTGGGAGGAGAAATGCCTGCTCTCTCTTCTCTATCACCAGTAGAATGCACCCAATCATCTTAGAAATGGAAATCACTTTAAGGAGGCTCCTTCCAAACTTTCTCAGGTAGCTTAAACCTTTGTCACTCAGGATGCCTTTTCTTATACCAAAGTTCATAAACAAAGGAAAACATGAAGGACTTAAGCAGCACAACAAAATGCCTTAGACCTTTATGATATTTTGAGAGTTAGTTTTAACCTACATGGTACCCTTTGGAGGATTATGAGCTACTTGGGTAGAGGTCGTGTAATGTGAAAAATAACTCTAATTTTGGTTATATGAAGATTAGAACTTCAGGTAGAATTAATGACATTTATTGCATTTGTTGGTTTTCTCTTTGAGATGACTCTTAATAAATACAAAAGTGAGTCATATTGGTGATTATAAATAAAACAGAGAAAAAAGGATGCTTTTGTATTTCTGTTGCTGATGTTAATTCTGCTTCAAATGAGTCTGAAAACTCAGAATATGGACCATTCATCACTTCCTTCCCATTTTTCCTCCATTTCAGTAGATGGTACCTCTTTCCACCTACTTGTTCAATCTAAAAACATGGAAGTGATCCCTGTTTCTTTCCTTTTCCTCCCCTCCTTCCCGTATGCACTCACTCTCCTTCCTCACCGCCACAAACAGCAGTGTACATATTTACACCTACAGCTGTAACTACTTTATCTGCACTATCACCTCTCACATGGACTATTATAATAACTGCCTTCCTGCTTTGTTCTTTCACTTTCCTTTCCTCCCAATCCAGTTTCCATACTGTAGGTTGTATCTTTTAAAAATATAAATTATTCACTCCTTGGCTTAACTCTTTCTGAGGCTTTCTATTGCATTGATAATAAAATCCAGTCATCTTACCTTCATCAAAAGGTCCTAAATAATCTGGTACCTGCTTACTTTTCCAATTACTTTCTCACTTGCCCACTGTAGTCGGTTCATATGCCTGCTTTCAAGTACTTGAAATGGCAAGTCCTTCTAGTCTTAATACATGCAGTTCCCTTTGCCTGGAAAGTTCTCCCATCTCTGCATGGCTGACTTCTTCTAATCCTTTCTCTCTCAGCTTCCATGTCACCTCTCAAGTCCTTGCTGACAACTCTTACCTCCTGGCTCCTATACGCCTCTATTACAAGACCTTTTGTTTCTTTCATAACCTATCATATTTTGTAATTATTCATTTTGTGTTGATATGTTACCTATTCAGCTCTGACTTGGTACTATAAGATCTATTGGGCAGAGACTGTATTTGTTTAATTCATCACTGCATACCATAGCAGCGACTCAGTGCATTCTTGCTGAGTGAGTAAATGGATGAGTCAGTTGATGAATGGGCCTGTGTCCTTTACTTGCTTGGCCTGTACTGATCATAAAAACTATGGAATAAAATGTCTATTAAGTTAATCTATCATTTATACCTGTGTGGGTGAGAGAGCCTGAATAGCAACAAATGTCTTGAATAAAGGGAAGTAGCTCAACAATTTTAGTGCTATTCCCCAGGGGGCTTGGATTTTATTTTTAGCATGGGAATTTTAAGTAAAAAATAAAAGCATGAAGGATAGAACAGAAGAGAAATAAAACACCACGCTCTTCTTTCAATTACATAAACCAAATACTTTAATTTGGTACAAACTAACAGCTGAGATGGAATTGGCAGACATGGTCCAGATAACCTAGATATCAAACGAATTGTCCAGAAATTTTAAAATTCTCACTGGATGGGTGGCATACAGCTTTTAATTTTAGTTGTCATATTTACTGCCTTCCAGCTTGAAAAATAAGTATCTCGAGATGCCTGTCATTTAGGGGATAAAGAAGAGTTGTAACACAAGGGAAACTAAAGATATCGTGTATTTAGAGCTTCTGAAATGAAAACCCTATGTAGCCAAATAAAAATAGTGGACTAAGCTACAAATTTTCAGAAGTTGGCATAACTAAGAATAAAACATCTATGCAGAAGAATTGCCCCTTCTTGAGCAATTGAACTCCTTAAAGACACAAAAGTGATGACCCCAGGAAAAAATGGTCACAATGCTAAAGCTTGGAAATCTAGAAAACTATTTAGACAGAAGACAAACCCATAGTACATAGCACCAAACAGCTTTTAGTGCATCAGGTTTGAACAAAAATTAGTCTTGTTTTGTTTTTAAAGATTTTTTTGATGTGGACCATTTTTTAAAGTCTTTATTGAATTTGTTACAATAGTGCTTCTCTTTTATGTTTTGGTTTTTTGGCCGCGAGTTATGTAGGATCTTAGCTCCCCGACTAGGGATCGAACCCGCACCCCCTGCATTGGAAGGCAAAGTCTTAACCACTGGACCACCAGGGAAGTCCCAAAATTAGTCTAGTTTTGAAGAATTTTTATGTCTAGTTATTTAAAATAGTTGATCTCACCTTGAGGCTTTTCACATTTTCCTGTCTTTGCTGAATTTCACTTTCACATTATAAGATATTTAAGACTTTTCCAAAATAAGGGTTCTAATTAACAATCTAGAAGACAGTGGAGAACCCTGACTAATACAGGCATGAAGGAACTTAAGGTCCACAATAGGCTTAGAGCAAAGAGATTATTTATAGATCCACCTGCTGGTAGGAATAGAACTGGCAGACAGAAGCTAGACAAAGCTGACAGTAGGTGAAGCAGGGGCTCTTCAATAACTGAATGAGATCAGGCCGGGGCTGTCACCTGAAGTCACGCAAACTCAGCTGCATCATCGAGGGCAATTTGGAAAACACAGAGTAGCAGCGTCATCTGGAATACTTGCAGGCTTTTCTGGTGACATACGGGCAGGTAGCATCATTTGGGCTCAGCAAGTACTAGTCTGTCTAGTTTTTCTTGGCTGAAAGAAAGGAAGGAGAAAGAACATTTATTGCATTTACTGTAGGCCATCTATAGGCACTTTGCTTATATTACATCTTATCCCCACTTGACGTCCACATTTACATAACAGGAAATTGTGAAACTGAAGCTCAGAAAAATTGTCACTGTGAAGCTCACAGATTAAGTCAGAGTTAAGAATTAAGCTCAGATCTGTCTTCCTCCAACAATGGTGTTCTTTCTACAACTTTGCAAGGCTAGGAGGTCATCCTTATCAGTACATCAAAAATTGATAAGACCTCTAAGGACAGATTCATACTATTAAAGTTCATGGGAGACTGATTTATTTAAAGAGTTACTGTTGATAACTATACGAGATATAAAACTGACGAGAAAGACTAGAGTGCTTGAATCAAAAATTTAGTGCATTCTCTCCCGAAGTTGAAAGCATTACCTGGGAAGCAAAATTATATTCAAAATATTGCTTGGTCGGTATGAATCAGAAACAAAGGACTGGAATGATCCTTAGTTTGAGGTGCCTCTTTTAAGAGAGATGGAGACTGTCCTCCTCCCTGGGTTAGAACTGGGGTTGCTCTTGGTGGTGTCCCTTGGTCATTGCTTACTGTCCAATGGGCAGTGCTGAGAACAGACTACCACCGCCAATTTTATACCATACACAGTACGTGAAAATGTTTCTCTGTTTCAGAATCTTTTACATTCATTCATTCAATATATATTGTGCATCTCTGATGGCCAGACTATTCTAGGCACTACAAACATAATAGTATACAAATAAAAATAGTTAAAATCCCTGCTTTTGATGGAGGGAGTGTTAAAGTAGTTCTCAGGCAGTTTTTATCTTGTAACATTCACGAGTGTTCCTGTAGCTCCTCTTAACTCATAGGCCACTGAATTCTTTGAAGAGTTACTAAATCTCTGCAGAAGCCCTGTAAGCCAGAAGGCGCAGTAGCATTTATTGTACTCATACACCAAATGTCATCCATTTTGTGTGCTATCTGTTCCTGGGAGATTTCTAGCTTGGTTCTCAACTACCTTTTATGCTTAGACCTTTCTGAGCCACTGACTCCACAGTGGTTAATGTCAATGAAAATGCTTCCATAAATTCATACCAGGTGATCTGGGGATTTCATGTGGCACTATTATCCTTTTCATCACTAAGAGGACTCCGTGACCTTGATTCTGCCTTATTTATTTTTTATTCTAGGATTGTGTTACATAAAATACCAGAAGAAATAAGTGGGCTGATGGCTGAAAATGGAAACTCTTATGATTATACAAGAATTTTGATTCAAATGCCACTTGTAAAAGAATTTATTCTAAGTATGAAAACTGCATTTGTTCTCTGCTCCCTAACGCCTGCCAAAGTAAAATCTATAAAACCAATCTTTAGTATAATAGAAAGTCCTTGCTTCTACTAGTGATTAGGTAGATTTCATACAGTAGATTTAAATCAAACCGTTTCCGCCTTGAAGCATTTTTCATTCAAGGCTGAGTGGCATGCAATTTTTACACATACTAGTCAATGCCTCAGTCTTGTCTTGGGAGAATGGGCTAAATCCTGCCTCTCCCATTAACTACCTATGTGAAAGCGCCATTACTAGAGAGGTAGTAGAGCCCAGGGGTTGAGTGTGCAGCATCTATAGGCAGATTGCAGGCTTTAAACCCCAGCATGGCAGATACTAGCTGAGTGATCACGAGCAAGTTACTTAACCTCTCCACGCCTCAGCTGCCTTATAAAACAAGGTGTCTTCATCCATTCAGGCTGCTATGAAAGGAAACTATAGATTGGGTGGCTTCAATAACAAATTATTTTTTTAATCTCTCACAGTTCTGGAAGCTGAAAAGTCCAAGATCAAGGTGCCAACAGATTCTGTGTTTGGTGAGGGTCCACTTCCTGGCTCATAGACAGCCATCTTCTCACTGTGTCCTCACGTGGTAGAAGGAGAGAGGGCGCTCTCTTGCCATCTCATGTATAAGGGTTAAATCCCACTCATGACCTAATCACCTTACAAAGACCCCACCTCCAAATACTATCCTACTGGGGATATGGTTTCCACATATGAATTGGGGGGGGGGTGGATATTTAGTGTATTACACGAGGATAATAATAGTACATATCTCATGGGGTTGCTGCAAGGGTGAAGGGAGTTATTACACTTCAGATCCTCACAACAGTGCCTGGCAAAGAAGATGCACTCAATAAATGTCAGCTTGCCATGCAGCGGTGCCTGACACACACTCATTGGTTCTCATTCCTCTTCTTTCTAATTTCCCTTTTCCCTAACTCTTGCTTCCCTGTGATTGCACTCCCTAAGAAAACCTTAACGGATACGCCATTGCCTGAGGTTTGCTTCCTGCATGCTGTGCAGGATGACCTCCTCGAGTCCTTAACACTCTGAAAATCACATGTGGTGGTTGCAAAGAGAGTGGACTTGCAGTCAGAGGAAATAGTTTTCTGTCCTGGTTTTAACAATGATATCTGTGTGACCATGGTTTAGCCATTTAACCTCCTCAAACGATGGTTTTCTTTTTAGTGAATGAGGATAAAATGTACTTGATTGTATGAAAAACAACTTTCTTCACCAAATGGTTGCAAGGGTTGACTGGGATGTTTATATGAAAACAGTTCGAAACTGTACAGCTATACAAATCTATACATTGGGGTCAGTGCTTATCCCTCTACCTTACCTTTGTGTACCTAGGGACTTCTGTCTCCTTGACCTACAAGGGGTGAGTACTGGGGAGACCTCTTTGAGCCCCTTATTCCTCCTCCCTATAGGAAGCAGAATGGCCCAAGTTTTCAGTGGGTAGAGCACACGGTTCCTGACTTTCAGTCATCTCCAGGGTATCAGAGGAGGTTCATGCTCATTTATTCCAGCCATCCTCTTAACTTCCTGTTACCCTGTTACCATAAGCATATCTATGCCTCCACATGTATAAGCTTATTATTGGTTACTCCCTCCCTCTTCTGCCAGTGACCAGGTACATGGGGCCACCCTGCTAATCTTGCAGCAGGTTAGAACAGACAAGTGTACTTGGTGTCTGCCCTACAGGTTCAGCTGTCCTCACAGCCAATCTATAAGATGGGGAAGAAGGTCCCATTAATCAAAGCTACATGACCACCATAGTCTACAGAAGTCGTGAAGTCTAGGGATACCCAACCACTAATGGAGCTGAAGGATTGTGAGCTTATTCTGTATTTGATTGGAGTCTGGAAAGGAAGAGGGATGTTTCTTCATGGCCCCACTATTCCCTCAGTCTGCAGCAATATCTCTAACGTGGGATCAACACTATCCTCAAACATTCACCGCTCGTAGCCTTTTACTGATGCTAAATCTTCAAAAAGGAAGAGTAAATTTACAATCACTTTCCCTTTGAAAATAAAATAAGAGAGAAAAAAATCTGTTTAGAGAGCTAGATGTAAAAACCTTTACCAAGAAACAGATCCTATCTGCATAGAACTATATTTAGACATAAAGCCAGCTGACCTCAGTCCAATTGTACTTCCATGTTCTGTTCAGAAATCAGCATATGTTGTCTGTTCCACAAAATATACCATAAGCCATAGATATTGGTTATTTAATATGGATTTTGACTGCTAGTAATAACAGTTCTAAAAATAATCAGGATAACCTGATAATCAGGATGACTATTTTTAGGACAGAAAAAGTGCTTAAAACAGGACAGAAAAGAGTGAAACCAGTGTACCTCTGCTATCTCAAACCAATCAGAAAGACTGCTGTCTTGTTTTGTGGGATCAGTTTCAGTTCACAGTGTTAGCTAGAGAGATTACATGTTCTGATGGATTTGTATTATTCCAGCTTAGCTAAAATGGAGCTATATTTTCCAGAATCCCCTTCTTTAAATAGTTTGATGTTAGCATGGGCCACAATAAATATTTTGATTGATATTTGGAAGGTGGGAGTGGAGCCACAGCCATATTCTTTTACACTGGGAGATATGTTGAACCAAGCTTTGCATATTATCACTTACCTACTGGCTCAGCTTGTTGGTTTTGGGCATGTAGCTACTCCAACTTCTGAAAGATCCTCCTTTAGCATCTCTAACTTCTGAGCCAGGTGCATGTTTAGATCCTATGGGACACCCATGTCACCCAAGTTGGAGGCTTAGAGCCAGTCAAAGACCAACACAGTTTCTAGTCTATCCTTGTGGGATCCACGTTTTCTTCTCTCTCTTCCTCTCCACATTCATTTTCCTTTCTCACTGACCTCAGACTCCAGTACCAGATGTAAGACAATGACCTTACATAACTATTTAACAAACTCCCACAAATATGTAAGGTCAAATTGTTTTAAAAAATCCCAGTGCTGTTTCTCTGATTGAACCCTGGCAGATGTAGATTTTGGTACTAGAAGTGCTTCCATAGGAACAAAACCTTAGGGGTAGTTTCTCTGAACTGGTTTTGCATTATCTGGGATTGATTCTCTGGTGTGATTAGATTTAAAGTCATTAATGACCTGTTCCCAGTGATAACAGCTAATGAAGAACAGCAATGAACTCAAGCTCATAGTATGTACTGGTATGATTACATTCTTTATCATCCTGAAGCAGCTGGCCTGATAGAAATGGTGGAATGGTTTTTTGAAGACTCAGTTATTGATGGCAATACCAGGGTTGGAGTAATATCCTTTAGGTTATACTATATTCCGTAAATAAGCAACCAGTAAGTAGTGCCATTTATTCCATAACAAAACTTGCAGGTCTAGGAATCAAGGGGCTAGAAATAGGATAGCTCTTCTCAAAGAAGATCAATTAGTGAAATTTTTGCTTCCTATATTCACGAATTATGGCTCTGGTGATTTTAGGCATTTTAGTTTCCAAGTAAGGAACGCTTCCACCTGATGACACAACAGTGGTTCCACAAAACTGAAAAGTTGAGACTGCCACCTACCTGGTTAGGCGATGTGCCAGCAAATCACCAGGCAAAGAAGGGAGTTACTGAATTGGCTGGGATGCTTGATCTTGATTATTAATGGGAAACTGGGCTGCTTCTACACAGTGGGAACAAGAAGGACTTTTGTCTGGAATGCAAGAGACAGGGCACTTCTTAGCACTCCCAGATTCTGTGATTAAGTCAATGAAAAACACATCAACTCAATTCAGGCAGGACTAATGACTCCTCAGGAACAAAGGTTTGGGTGTCCCCACCAGGCAAGGAACCACAGCTATCTGAAGTGCTTGCTGAGGACACAGGGAATTGAGTAGAGGAAGATAGTAATTTTCATCACCATGACCACAAGACCAGTGACAGAAATAAAAAATATAATAGTTGGAGTGTTTCTTCCTTACTTTGATATAAAAAATATATACTTGAATTCTCTGGTCCCATTCTTCTAGTATCTAACATAAGATAGGGGCTAGAAGCCAACTTTATATCTCAGTATTTAAATTACAGTAAATTGCATAGAATTGAAAAGACAGTCTGTGTGAACATACTTAATATTTTAAAGCAATGCAAGCTTATTATCTCACAGTTCTGTAGGTCAGAAGTCTAGTGGGCTTGGCTGATTTCTCTGCTCCAGGTCTCACAAAGCTGAAATCAAGGTATAGCCAGCCTGGCTTCTTATCTGTAGGCAAATTTGCTACCAGGCTCCTTTGAATTGGCAGAATTCATTTTTGCCTAAGGTCCCTGTTTTCTTGCTGGTTATTGGCTGGGGGTTGTTCTCAGCCTGCATGCCCAGGGATTCATGGCAACTGTGAGTTGAGTTCTTCTCATGCTTCAAATCTTTCTTCCTCATGTGTCCTACCTGTGGCTGGAGAAAGTTCTGATTTAAGGGGCTCATGTGATTACCTTGAATAATCCAGGCTACTCTCCCTGTCTTAAGGTCAGCTGATTAGCAACTTTAATTACATCTGCAGAGCCCTTCCAGCAGTACCCAGATTAGTACTGATTGAATAACAAGGTGATGGGAATCTTGAGGGGATACATTTGGGATACCATAAAGGGGATACTGTAAAGCCCAGTCACTTTTGGTCCTAGTCCCCCATCTTAGGGCACAAGATAGAGACCAGAGAGTAAGACCAGGACAAGGTCATGGACAGACTCATATGCTGTGCTATGGAGAAGAGCCTTAGATTTGCAAGTAATTGAAGGGGTTTTAGTAGGGAGTTTAGATTTGGGTTTTAGTTGGATTTCTAGCTACAAAAAGAAGGCTGGAGACAGTTGTCAACGGTCAAGGATAAGATGAGCCTGAACTATGAGAATGATGGTAGAAATTAACAAAAATTTATTCATTCCAGAAGTATCTGGAATGTAAATCTAGAAAGTAAAATTGCTAGAAGTTGGATGCTGAGGGTAAGGGAGAAGGAAAGGGAGTGCTCTCAGATAATTTCTAAGAGCACAATGGTGGTACTGAGGCATGAAATACAAGGAAGCAAGCAGATCTTGGAAGAGATAGGAAGGGAAAGAGAGCTCCCATTTTGGACAAAGAGACTGCCGTACTTGAGATTTATGGGAGAAATACAAATCAGCGTATGTAGGTGTGCATGAGTCAAGATTTGGAAAGAGCAAGGGAGCAGATTCATTGTAGCACTTAAAAACTACAACCACTTGGAAATAAACAGATAAACAAAAAACAAATACTCCTTAAAATTAGTTTGTACAAATCTCATACAGATTATCGGCTGACCCTTTGTGACTGACAATGCTTAACCAGTTAGTGGATTTCAGAGATTTTGGGATGCAAATTTCATCTGATTATAATATCAAACTCTTGTTCAGCGGTGTTCAGCTTTCTGATGTTCTCAGAGAATGTTTTCCTGCTCACAACGTAAGGATATAGTTAGTAATGGAAGTTAAAGGGGAGAAAAAGTAGTTACTCAGTAAATAAAGAAAAGGGGACATCCACATCCACTCAGCTTCCGGACAATCATTTTTTCTTTTCTGACATCTAGGGTATTACCTATAAAGAAAAACAGAAACTTTGCAGGGAGATTTAGAGACAAGCTACACAGCATGAGCCACTGGTGGGAGAATTAGAAAATGAAAAAGCAGCTGTAAAATCCTGCTGCCATTACCCATCAGAGGTTTCCTCTGAAGTCAGAAGTTAATGGCAATGGTCAAATTCAACCTTTTCCAAACCAGAGGCGATCAATGCTGATAACTGAGTCTATAAAGTGTGACATGTTTAGGAATTAGAATAGAAAGTGAGAGTAAGTTAATTAAAAACACAATTGCAATATGAATTAATCGTGTTGCAGGGCCTGGACGTTCCTGCGGTTACGGGCCTGCTGAGAGACTTCAATTTTCTTGTTTGTGCATTTTGATGACTCAAAATCAATTGTGCTATTTTCAACAAAGGGACACTCTAGTAACAACTGTCTCCTCTTAACAATATTTTTTCCTGAAAGTTAAATATAGCACAACTCTCTGTGATCTGTGGCACACACAGTCACACACACGAACCATATAAAAGGCTTTTGTGCCCCAGCCTTCACTTAAGCTTGGACCTCACACGTGGCCCATTCTCTTAATCCTCGGAAAAATCAACTAAAAATGTCTTTGTACTTTTTTCTAATGTGAATTCTTATTGTTTTATGACTCAGAAAAATGTCAATGATTTCCATTAAGCAACTTCCAGTAAGCAACCAGGAAGAGTTTCACCCAGGACTGAAAATGGGAAGTGTTCTGCTGAATGAAACATAAAATCATGAGGTGTCTTCACAGCGTGTGAGAACATTCTGTGTCGTTCACCCATTAACGGAAGGGCTGATACTGGCCAGGGTGCAGTGTCTTCAGCCACAGGAGGGCTCATTCTTTCCCCACTCCTCATTATCGCTGCCACCACCTTGGCTCAGGCCCTCATTACCTGTCACCTGGACCGTAGTAATAGCCCTCTAACTGGTTTCCTCCAAATCAGTCCCCTTCTGGACCTGTGCCTTCAAAATACCCCTGCAAGATTCATTTTCCTTAAGCACTGTGCTGACCATGTCACATCTCTGCTCAGGAGCTTTAAAGTAGCCCCACTACTTAACAGATTAAACCCAAGCTCCTCGGTCAGCTTCACAGCACTCTCCTAACTTCCTCTTCTGGAATCTTCTCTCACTTCTCGTTTAACTCTCCTTCAAGTATCCACCAGACTCAATATTCTTCCCATTCATTGAACCCCCCATCACTTTCTTGCCTCCATAACTCTACTGTTTCTTCTACATCAATTACTTTCCCTTCTTGATTTATGCCAATTTTTATGCCATTTTTGTGAAAAAAAAATGCCACCTGCCATGCAAAACCTCACTCATCGGAAACCTCTTTCATTAAGATTTTTTTTCTGACCCCTTCTTGAGCCAGATGAGACCTTCTGTTCATGCATCTTCCATGACATTTATCTTATCCTGCTTTGTGTTAATAGTTATTTGTTCCTTCAGAATAATCTGTCTTAATTTCTTTAATCCATGCTCCCTTTTGGAAAAAAAATCCAATATGCTTATTTTAATGTTTTGGGGATTTCAAAAGAAAGGAATTATCATGGCTGAAGTATGCATTTACAGAATAAATAAGTGAGAGGGTAATTATACATCATTCTTATCCAGTAATCCAAGTTTGAGATACTGTGTGAGCTTGCAAACAGCAAAAATTGACAAAGATGCCTTCTTCCTAAAGTTGAGAGTCAAATGATATGCCTTCTTCCTAAAGTTGAGAGTTAAATGATGTTTTATTTTAAAACAAAAGCAAGCAACAGAAATGAATTATCATGATGAATAAAGAAATCAAAGTAATTATAGTATTGATTATGCTTTTTAAAACTCTGACGGCCCTGACAGAATCTCTCCATCGGCTGATAATTATAGCCCTAGTGGATTATACTAGAAATATATATAAAAGTTAAGCATAGTACCTGTCACATGATACATGTGCAATAAATGTTAGGTGTTTTTATGATTATGATTACCTCTTTGTGAGCAGGACTGTCAACTCTTGCAATATTCACAACCAGCTGGTTCAGTAAATAATCCAATTTTTACTTCATGGCCAATTTAAGATCATGTCTTCTCAATAATGATTATAGTAATAATCACTCCACATTTTCTATGACATGGCATATGGGCTTGAAGAATAAATGAAACGGTGGCCCAGAAGGGAGGATGTAATAAGATAGTTCTATGTGAGTAACTGGTGAGTTGACTGTGCATTTCTAGGCATCACTGTGGGTTCAGAATTGGAGTATTTTCACACTGAAAGAGATATAAAGGATACTTTAACTGATAGTTCAGCAAATCAGTGAATGGCCACTTCAAAACTTTAAGTTGTTTAACTGTGATCACCAATATGTCATCTTATAGGAAACATGTCAAACGATTCACCTGACTTGTTGAGTCCACACAAGAGAAAAGATTTCAATGTTTCTAACTCAATGATCTTAAATGGGGGTTATGTAACAAAAGGACAAATGATGATGTCAAACACCCACTGTAACTTAGTAAAAAATCATCTATAGTAAAATAATTATGAGCCCAGAAGCACCCAAAATGTGACTTTTCTGAAGTTTTTCAGTTATAATTACTAGGAAAGGAGGCTCAGAAATTGAGTCAACATCTAGAGATAAATTTGGAGACTACACTCAGTCACCTCTCTTTTTAAAAAGCTATAAGATCCTACAGCTTCCAAATATGCTGTATCGCTGAGAACCAAGAGGGGAGGGAAGATGTGCTTAGAAAACTCAGATGACTCAAAAGGCGGCCTTGATGATGGCAGAGACCCTGAGCCCACAGATGAGTTGGAATAGGTGGCAAGAAATTGAGTCATGGACTGAGGGTGAAGAAAGCAACTCTTCTAAATTAACATATTACTTGTAACCTGTTATCGTAGGCATGGATGGCAAGTAAGTTAATTGTAATAAATAGATATTTCACTATTTCATCCACTTAAAAAAAGATCATATATTCAATTAGGTCACACATCCTTTGGATCTTTTGAGTGGGGAAATAAGGGTTTGTTATTTGGGTGCTATCAGTGCCCCTTCACCCCACACATTCCCTTTCCAGTATACCCCACTCTGTCTATGGTGACCCTTTGCCCTGGGCTTCCTCTGGCTGCCTGCATCAGAGGTGGCTGCAAGTGCCAGGGAATTGACACCCCAGGAGCCGCGCTCATGCCGTGACTGATGGGCTGAGGTATAAATTCCCCAGCTCTCTCGTCCCTTGAACAAGCTGATGCTAAAATGTGTGTTCTGCACTGGCCTCCACAGTTCCCAGGGGGATTAAGCACGAGGTACCCCAGTGGTAATGTGCTTGATAACACACCCTTTATTGGCTGACTTCCATTCTTTGTCTCACTTTCCCTCTTCCTTCCTGGTGCCTCCAGGATTCCCACCAAATAAAGTAGGTTGGCTAGAAAAAAAATTTTTTTAATTAAAAAATTTAAAAGGCTACAAGCATTTCCTTGTCAGATGCCTTAGAAGGTTATAATCCTGAAAAGCATGGTCACATCAGATAATGTCATTAAATGCTGATGAAAATACCATCAAACAGTGCAGAAAAAATTGCATTTTCCCTTAAAATTAATTTTATTATTTCTTATTAACAAAAAAAACTGTATTCTACGAGAAATGAGGCAAACGATCCATGAGTACTTTTTAAATTAGTGCAGCTTTTGGTGTGGTCATAGAGCTAGATAAAGAACTAGGAGTTCAAAGCAGCACATTAACTTGGTTTTGAATCTTATCAAAAAATTGAGGCCTCTACATAATTTTTTACTCCCTTATCTTTAAGTTGCAAAATAGTGTAACAAATAATTTTCATTAACTTAAGACTTTTAAACAAATACCCAAGCAGGCTTCCAGGAATTTTACAGCGTCGTCTGTACTTATGCTGTGCCCACAGAACCTCTGGTGGTGGGTGATGCCTTTGTGATTACAGGCTCAGATTGTAATAAAGAGACCCCATCCTATACTTTGCTAATGAAAGAGACAGTCTAAAGGTCTCTAGGTGATCTTTAGTTACAAAGACCTAGCCTGGGGTCTGCAAGATCAAAGAAGACTTCCAAGGGCAGGGGACCCGTGAGCTGACGTCTTAGTGATGAGTAGGCGCTGGGGGAGAGGAAGCAGTGAAGAATACTCCTTATGAGGAGGGAGAACAGGAGGACCTGAAGGGAGGCTGGTTGGGAGGCTGGGAAGTGACAATGACCCTCTCCTTGACCAAACTTTAGTCAGTCTCTGCTGAGCCCGCTCCTTGAATAGGCCTTGACCTTGCCCCTGGCTCCACCCTCCCCAGCCCTGTCTTTGGTCTGCCTAACCCAGTTTTGGAAAGAATTCTGCTAAGTCAGTTTAGCAAGAATCCCCCCTACGCTGATATCCCCTCTTAGTAGTTTTCTATCCACACATCTCCTCACTTGGCCCCTTGGCTATAAATTCCCACTGTCCTTGTTGTATTCAGAATTGAGCCAGCTCTCCCTATCCCGATAGTCTCGACACCGATTGCAATAGTCCTGAATAAAGCGTTCCTTACCATTTTAACAAGTATTAGATCTTTTATTTTTTTCCTTAACAGGAAGGAGAGCAAGGAGTTGGGGAAAGATGAGTGAGGGCTGCTGAAATAAAATTTTAAGTCCAAGATGGAGCCTCTCCTGCACGGGGTGTCATGTCAGCAAACCAAAACTTAGATAACTTCTGTGTCCCTGTAAATGCTCTGCTTGACCAGAAACGCAGTCTATCCAGCCAATCCCCAAACGCCAGGCCAGCTCCGGGCTCTATACTTATTTCCTTGTTCCTTATTCATTTTCTGTTTTTCTCTTCCTTCTTCCTCATTCTTTCTCCCGTAAAAGCCTCCTGCCTTCCGCCCCATTTTGCAGTTCTCTGAACCCCTGGGGACAGAGGCTCCCTGCTTGGTGAAGTATTAAAGAAAGTTTGTTTGTATCACCTAAATTGTCTTCTTGAATCATTTTTAGCAGTAGGAAGAAGCAGAGGGAAAAGAATTTGGGGAGGCAGACAGGCCAGATCAGGCAGAGGCTCTTAGGCCAAGTTAAAAATGTTGGTCTCTATTAAAAGAGAACAGAAAGGCTTTGAAAGGTTTTAGAACACATAGTGACATGATGAGATTTGCATTTTTGAAAGACATTCCAGCCTTTAACAAAGAGCACCAATACCAGTTTAAAGGTTCTTTACAATATGTAAAGGGGCATGAAAGAAAAATTAGCTCATTTATGTATATATGAAAATCTGCACCACAAGAGGCTGCATCCCAGCAGGGATTGTAAGTCTTTGTCAGCCCACAGCTATTGGAACTCCTCAAGTCCCTGCTCCCCTACCTCAGTCCAGCTGCAGCTAAAAGATGTTAGCCGTGACTGGCCATGACCATCCCGGCTACAGATTCCTCCCTCACACCGTGGGTACATTCCGTAGGGGTATCTGCAGTCACTCCAGAAGCTCCACCAGAGGCTGGTGTGGAGCTCCGAGGTTGGGGGGAAGTGCTTGCTCACAGGACAATTTATATCCACAGGTTCTATTTTAAGATATGGTGACATTAAGATATTATTTTGAGAAAGCTCCTTTCTAACTGCAAGTCCAGTGCCTGGTGGTCATGGGGGGAGGGTAGGGGGAAAACGGGGGTGTAACAACACAGTGAAACCATGGAGGACCATGCACACTTTAGGCAAAATAGGTTCATTGAGGTTTGGAGAATAAGAGCATTTGTTGAGAGAAAAATTGAACAGAAGAGGTACGTTTTGGGTGAAGAAAGGTCCAAGGTGTTTTGTAGTGTGCAACCATGAACAGGTAGGAAATGGGACAGGAGCCCATAGGTATTCGAAGTGAGACCCCAGTAGCCCTGACAATGGACTCCAGACAGGAGAGGAAACAAGGGTCCCCAAAGAACCAGGTGAAAAGTGAAACATGCATCTGTCAACTGTATCGCAGGATGGCATGCCCCTATGCGAATGATTTAAGTGTCTTAGAGAAACCTCTGAATTATCTCTCTCCATTCTAGAACATTATCTTTGTTTTCAGGACAAATAAACCCACTTGCATGGCTTCCCTTCTGCTTTTCAGAAGAGTACTTTCCAGTAAATTTTCTTTGATGTTTGGAATTTGCCTCAGAAACACAAGTACAACCTCTCACTGCTAAACTTGACTCACCAATAACTTTTTCCCTGATTTAAAAAAAAAAAGTGGCTCCTTACATTATACCCTGTAAGATTTTCCTATCCTCTGTTGAGTTGTGGGATGTTGCTTTGCCATTCAGCATCAGCTAATTAGAGCAGTTACAATTTCTAGCATGAAAATCAGGTAAGCATCTGGAGAGAAGTGTTTTGCTTCATGATTTGGCTGCCAACTCCTTTGAGATCTTAGTGTTTTTCTGATTTGGCTATACTATGTTATCTTGCTCCATAAGTGTTTGAAAATTGGATTGAAATTTGACAGGTGGGAACATGAATCATGTCTGACAATGCTTTTCCAATGAGCAATGGAGACATTTTAAGAAATTGTGCTGGATACTCTATATGACTAATCGTGATAACGACACCAAACAAAAGGACTCGCTGTCCTGTAGGTACAAGCCGATATTATATTAGAACAGCTAAAAAGCACAGTCCCTTCTGTTACATAAAAACGGGCTGCAATCACGGCCTCCTGGTGTAGTCATCACACAGGCGCAGGTATTTTTAAAAGCTGGAAAACTAGGCAAAAGTAACCAATAGCACATGAATTTTTTCCCTCCTACTACTTTTTCTGTGGGTGGCAATCAGCAGTGGATATTGTGTGGCAATTGACCTTTGTATAAATGAATGAACATTAGGCTAGAGCATCGATTAGTAAGAATTTTGCTTTCATTAAGCGGTAGGAATTGTCCCTTAGCTATTTGGGTTAGAAAAGCTTGACGCAATCAGAGTTTTAATTGGAAACATGCTAGGCTTAATTACTTGTTTGGCACTCTTGTTTGATGTCAGTGGAAATGGTCCTACTTTTGATTCATAGTCTCTCATTCCATCTCCAACCTACCCCCTATGGGCAGTTAAACTGGTTAGACTAAAATCTAGAAAATGTGGAAAATCGCCCTAATAGCGGAAAGAGGCCGTCAGAGGCTAAGAACACAGGTAATTATGCTGTGGACTTCAGAAAACCATCTCCTTTTGTGGGAGCATCTGAGGTGTCCTTTGTGGTCCCACAGTAGGTAGATAATAAAGTTGACTTGCACAAAGCAGAGCCAGTTCTGTTCCTGCCATTGAGTTCCCAAATGCAGCAGGTTAACTTCCCTGGTAGCCTCATTGCGGCCAGAATGATCATCCTCCCCCACCCAGGGCACTAGATGATCTATGGGGGCAGGATGACCCTAGAGGAAGAAGCCCAGATGTCCTGTGACACAGTGAACTCCTAGAGGGACGTTCTTATTCATCTGTGCTTCCTCACCACACACACACACACACACACACACACACACACACACACACACGGCTTATTGCATCACCGAGCACATTGAAGATGCCTAATGAATAGTTATAGATTGACCGATTGATATGATGGGCCAGAGAATGTCTTCCTTCCCCAACATCACCCAAACTAATGTGTCACAACAAGGGAAATTCTGTAATAAGAAATGAAGTGATTGGTGTTAAGGTGATATTTTGAAAAAGCCCTTTTAAAACTCCAAATGACTTGAATGAAGTAACACCAAATCATCAGCATTCATTGTTAATGTTTACTGAGTGTTACTACGTGCCCATACTAAACACATCACAATTATTCAAATCTCCACCCTATCCCTATAAGATATTTGCTCTTATCCCTATTTCATAAATGAAGAAATGAAGATATTTGCCTAGGTGAATTTGCACAAGACCACAGGGCTAGTAAATCCTAGAAGTCCAACTCCAAAGCTGGGACTCCTAAACCTTACTTTATATTGATGAGTTTGTTTATGACCTTGGGTGGACAAAAGGCAGCCCATCTTCCTGAGGAAATAGGACAGAGAACACGTATTAGGAAAGTAGAAGAAGAGGCCTGGGACTCACAGAGTAAGAGAGACAGGGCAGGGAGACCTGGGCCACCTGTGGAGAGAAAGGATCACGTATAGGTAAAGAAAGACCTCTGAAACAAGCCCGCCGAGTTCTTACTTTAAAACTGTCTGATTATTCACAGTAGCCAAGACATGGAAACAACCTAAGTGTCCATCAGTGGACGAATGTGTAAAGAAAATGTATATGGTGGAATATTATTCAACTATAAAAAAGGAAATCCTGACTTCTATGACAACATGGATGGACCTTGAGGCATTATGCTAACTGAAATAAGTCAGACAGAGAAAGGGCAAATACTATATGTTCTCACTTATATGTGGAATCTAATAAAAGTTGAACTGGTAGAGAAGATGGTTGCCGGGAGCTGGGGGTGGGAGAAATGGGGTGATGAAAGTCAAACGGTACAAACACCCAGCTATAAGATAAATAGAATCTGAGGATCCAATGCACAGCATGGCGATTATAATTAACAATACTGTATTATATACTTTAAAGTTGTTAAGAGAATAGATCTTACATTTATCATCACGCACACACACACACACACACACACACACACACACAAATTGTAATTATGTGAGGGGATAGTGGTGTTAACTAACTTGATTGTGATAATCATTTTGTAATATATACATATATCCGATAATAACAATATACACCTTAAACTTATATATTTATATGTCAATAGTATCTCAAATGCTGGTAAACAAAGAAAAAACACAAATTTTATGTTAAGTATTTCTCAATCCCCAAACAAAAAAACTGTCTGAGCTTCACCCTGGACTTAGTTTGGAATTGTCAACTTGGCATGGTCAAGGTAGATTCTTCAGAGGTGCAAAAATTCTGTGTATTAGTTGCCTACTGCTACTGTAACAAATTACTACAAATTTAATGGCTTGAAACAACACAAATTTATCATCTTATAGTACCTGAGGTCAGAAGTAGTAAAATCAAGATGTTGGCAGGGCTCTATTTTTTCTGGAGGCTCTTTCTTTGCCTTTTCTAGCTTGGTAAGGATGCCTGCATTCCTTGGCTCATGGCCCCATCCTTCATCTTCAAAACCAGCAGCATAGCATCCTCCAATCTCTTTCTCTGCTTCTGTCATCATGTGGCCTTTTTCTGACTCTGAACCTCTTGTCTCTCTCTTATAAGGACACTTGTGATTACATTGAGCTCATTCAGATAATCTGTGTAAGAAGTAGCCCATCTCAAGATCCTTCATCCAAGATCCTTAACTTAGTCATATGGGCCAAGTTCCTTTTACTAAGTAACATATTCACAGGTTGTAAGGGTTACGATGTGGACATCTTTGAGACACCATTATTTAGCCTGTCATAGTCAGTAAAAATCCAAGGAGCTGTAAATCCAATCTCCTGGTTGGAAAAAATCACAAAGATTGGGAATCATCTGTGTTGTTGAGAATGTAGAGAAATGAGAATTGTCCTGCATAACCCAGGAGTAGTGATGAATAGATAGGAATTATTATGATCAAAGTTTTAAAAACTTGTATTTCCTTTTAACTAACAATTCAAAAACAGACATTCCTCCAATTGTTCTGCTGTTTTAGGTGCAGTCCTCACGGAAGGGAAGGAAGAGCAGGAATAACGTCCTCACCTCTCTCAGGATGAGCCTCATCATTGTTTCCCTCCACTTCTCTTGTGGCTTTGTGGCTTTGTGGCTTTGCTCCTCATCTTCTCTATAAAGCAGTGGTATTCCCTCTGCAGTTCTGTTTGTGACTCTTCTTGCTCTCACTACATATATGTAAAAATCTGTGGCTGTGGATGATGGCACTGAGGTGTAGTGGTCCAAACTTATTGGTCACCTTTCTCCACTTTAAGCCATGCAAGTTAGACCCTGTTTTAACACTGTCCACAGAGTCCATGTGTACTAGTTAGACTGTGTTTGGCTACAAGCAACAGGACAGTGAAAGCTTCTACCAATCAGGACTTTGTTCTCCCCAAAAAGGAGTCTGGGGTGCGTTAATTTGGATAACAGCTCAGAGATGCCATCAAGGCTCAGATTCCTACTGACTGCTTCCCCTCCCTTAGCATGTGGCCTTGGCCTCGTGGTGGCAGGAGGACTACTGCACCTCTCAGTTTTGGGTCCAGATCTCAGGTGGGAGGCAGGTGAGCCAATGGACAGAGGAGAATGCCAGCTTGCCTGTCTCTTCTCTAATGTGTTTTGAGAGCTCTTCTCAGTGATTTCTGTCCGAATTTCACTGGCCAGAACTGGATCATACTGTCAGTTCAGACATAAGAAAGCCTGGGCAGGCGGGTGTTGTGGCTTTCTGGATTCTCATGGCAGAGGAAAAAGGAAGGGGCAGGAGTTGTGAATGGCTCTGGGTAGCCAAGCCATAGCGTGTGCATCAGCATGCTCCAGAAGTGCTTTAGAGGGAATTTTAGGTACTTGAGTTGAAAAAAATCTACATTATCTGAGATGGAGCTAAGTTTATCTTAGACCAAAGGCTGATCTGATGGTCAATCTTGCCTCCATCACAGATGCCTGGAAAAAGTCAATTTTTGATAATGATTGCCAAAGTATCTAGAAATTTGTCAGAATTATAATTATATGAATTAGCAAAGAGTATATCTATACTAGTACAATAGCCCTAATAAAATTTCAGAATGAAATAATGCCATTTGCAGCAACATGGATGGACCTAGAGATTATCTAAGTGAAGTAAGTCAGACAGAGAAAGACAAATATCATATGATATCATTTGTATGTGGAATCTAAAAAAAGAAAAGGTACAAAGGAACTTATTTACAACACAGAAAGAGACTCACAGACATAGGTGTGCTGTACACCTGAAACTAACATGACATTGTAAACTATACTTCAATTTTAAAAAATTCATTTATACCATCATTCTATGTCTTGGCACAACACAAAAATGAGACTTACAGAGAGAAGGGTGCTTCAGAGGTTATCCAGATGTCCTCTCTTTTTTTGCAGATGAGGAAACAGATTAGAGTGGTGATGATGTGATTTTCCCAGGGTTACCCAGTTAGTGAGTGACACAGAGGGGCTGGTAGCCAGAGCCCCTTCTCCCACCGTGAGCCACCTGAAGATAAGCCCCACTAACCAGCATGTAGGACTGTTGGGCTCCACATCTTACCTGGGAGCTGTAGAAACAGTGGTTTACACTATCTCTGTCTTTTCTTTCATACTTGGAAAATAATTTCATGCAACTACTGCTGTTTCAATCAACACATATTCTGTTTATATTTTCATCAATGTAAATTCGATTTTAGGGGGGAAAATTTCAAACATGGAACTGAGGAGATTCCAGTGTTTGTGTGTCTATCTTAATGACAGCAAAAATATACTCCATAGACTACATATCTACTTGTTAAAAATATAAACAGGATGGGATGCAGCAAAAGCAGTTCTAAGAGGGAAGTTTATAGCAATACAAGCCTACCTCAAGAAACAAGAAAAATCTCAAATAAGCAATCTAACGTTACACCTAAAGGAACTAGAGAAAGAAGAACAAACAAAACCCGAAGTTAGCAGAAGGAAAGAAATCATAAAGAACAGAGCAGAAATAAATGAAATAGAAACAAAGAAAACAATAGCAAAGGTCAACAAAACTAAAAGCTGGTCCTTTGAGAAGATAAACAAAATTGATAAACAATTAGCCAGACTCATCAAGAAAAAGAGGGAGAGGACTCAAATCAATAAAATTAGAAATGAAAAAGGAGAGGTTACAACAGACATGGCAGAAATACAAAGCATCCACAGAGACTACTACAAGCAACTCTATGCCAATAAAATGGACAACCTGGAAGAAATGGACAAATTTTTAGAAAGGTATAACCTTCCAAGACTGAACCAGGAAGAAATAGAAAATATGAACAGACCAATCACAAGTAATGAAATTGAAACTGTGATTAAAAATCTTCCAACAAACAAAAGTCCAGGACCAGATGGCTTCACAGGTGAATTCTATCAAACATTTAGAGAAGAACTAACACCCATCCTTCTCAAACTCTTCCAAAAAATTGAGGAGGAAGGAAGACTCCCAAACTCATTCTATGAGGCCACCATCACCCTGATACCAAAACCAGACAAACATACTACAAAAAAGAAAATTACAGACCAATATCTCTGATGAATATAGATGCAAAAATCCTCAACAAAATACTAGCAAATAGAATCCAACAACACATTAAAAGGGTCATACACCAGGATCAAGTTGGATTTATCTCAAGGATGCAAGGATTCTTCAATATACGCAAATCAATCAATGTGATACACCATATTAACAAATTGAAGAAGAAAAACCATATGATCATCTCAGTAGATGCAGGAAAAGCTTTTGACAAAATTCAACACCAATTTATGATAAAAACTCTCCAGAAAGTGGGCATAGAGGGAACCTAACTCAACATAATAAAGGCCATATATGAGAAATCCACAGCAAACATCATTCTCAATGGTGAAAATCTGAAAGCATTTCCTCAAAGATCAGGAACGAGACAAGGATGTCCACTCTCACCACTATTATTCAACACAGTTTTGGAAGTCCTAGCCATGGCAATCAGAGAAGAAAAAGAAATAAAAGGAATACAAATTGGAAAAGAAGTAGAACTATCACTGTTTGCAGATGACATCATACTACACATAGAGAATCCTAAAGATGCCACCAGAAAACTACTAGAGCTAATCAATGAATTTGGTAAAGTTGCAGGATACAAAATTAATGCACAGAAATCTCTTGCATTCCTATACACTAGTGATACAAATCTGAAAGAGAAATTAAGGAAACACTCCCATTTACCATTGCAACAAAAAGAATAAAATACCTAGAAGTAAACCTATCTAGGGAGACAAAGACCTGTATGCGGAAAACTATAAGACACTGATGAAAGAAATTAAAGATGATACCAACAGATGGAGATATATACCATGTTCTTGGATTGGAAGACTCAATATTGTGAAAATGACTATACTACCCAAAGCAATCTACAGATTCAATGCAATCTCTATCAAATTACCAATGGCATTTTTTACAGAACTAGAACAAAACATCTTAAAATTTGTATGGAGACACAAAAGACCCTGAATAGCCAAAGCGGTGTTGAGGGAAAAAAACAGAGCTGGAGGAATCAGACTCCCTGACTTCAGACTATACTACAAAGCTACAGTAATCAAGACAATATGGTACTGGCACAAAAACAGAAATATAGATCAATGCAACAGGATAGAAAGCCCAGAGATAAACCCATGAACCTATGGTCAACTAATCTATGACAAAGGAGGCAAGGATATACAATGGAGAAAAGACAGTCTCTTCAATAAGTGGTGCTGGGAAAACTGGACAGCTACATGTAAAAGAATGAAATTAGAACACTCCCTAATACCATACACAAAAATAAACTCAAAATGGATTAGAGACCTAAATGTAAGACTGGACACTATAAAGCTCTTAGAGGAAAACATAGGAAGAATACTCTTTGACATAAATCACAGCAAGATGTTTTTTGATCCACCTCCTAGAGTAATGGAAATAAAGACAAAAATAAACAAATGGAACCTAATGAAACTTAAAAGCTTTTGCAACGCAAAGGAAACTGCAAACAAGACGAAAAGACAACCCTCAGAATGGGAGAAAATATTTGCAAATGAATCAATGGACAAAAGATTAATCTCCAAAATATATAAACAGTTTATGTAGCTCAATATTAAAAAAACAAACAACCCAATCCAAAAATGGGCAGAAGACCTAAATAGACATTTCTCCAAAAAAGACATACAGATGGCCAAGAAGCACATGAAAAGCTGCTCAACATCACTAAATATTACAGAAATGCAAATCAAAACTATAATGAGGTTTCATCTCACACCAGTTAGAATGGGCATCATCAGAAAATCTACAAACAACAAATGCTGGAGAGGGTGTGAAGAAAAGCGAACCTTCTTGCACTGTTGGTGGGAATGTAAATTGATACAGCCACTATGGAGACCAGTATGGAGGTTCTTTAAAAAACTAAAAATAGAATTACCATATGACCCAGCAATCCCACAACTTGATATATACCCAGAGAAAACCATAATTCAAAAACACACATGCACCCCAATGTTCATTGCAGCTCTATTTACAATAACCAGGTCATTGAAGCAACCTAAATGCCCATCGACAGATGAATGGACAAAGAAGATGTGGTACATATGTACAATGGAATATTACTCAACCATAAAAAGGAATGAAATTGGGTCATTTGTAGAGATGTGGATGAACCTAGAGACTGTCATACAGAGTGAAGTAAGTCAGAAAGAGAAAAACAAATATCGTATATTAACGCATTTGTGTGGAACCTAGAAAAATGGTACAGATGAACCAGTTTGCAGGGCAGAAATTGAGACACAAATGTAGAGAACAAACGTATGGACACCAAGGGGGGAAAGTGGCAGGGGGTGGGGGTGGGGGTGGGATGAATTGGGAGATTGGGATTGACATGTATACACTGATGTGTATAAACTGGATGACTAATAAGAACCTGCTGTATTAAAAAAATAAATAAAATAAAATACAAAAATTCAAGAAAATATATAAACAGGAACATCTCGAGACTGTTTATTTTTAAATATTAAAGATGCTAATATCTTCAATGAACTACAAAATTAATACATACAATATTTCTAAGTAATGTTGCCATGGTAACTGTAGATTCAGGATCAACTTTGAGGTTCTCATATGCTCAGAATGTTTTTCATTCTAAAAATTTTTTTATTGATTTTTTTAAAGAAATGAAATTCAGCACCTGTATGATATACCGTCTAGCTTCCTGTCAGTTATTAAACAAAATAATCATAACAGTTCTCTATTTTCTAAAAGAATGATGGAAGCAGTGTCAAAGTACTAATCCCTGCTTTTTTTTTTTTTTTAGAATTTTTCTTTTTGATGTGGACAATTTTTAAAGTCTTTATTGAATTTGTTACAATATTGCTTCTGTTTTATGTTTTGGTTTTTGGCCGTGAGGCATGTGAGATCTTAGCTCCCCAACCAGGAATTGAACCTGCACCCCCGGCACTGGAAGGCGAAGTCTTAACCACTGGACCACCAGGGAAGTCTCCTAATTCCTGCTTTGACACATCATTTCTTCTTCTTTTTTTTTTTTAAGCAAACTGATTTAATAGTAATTTAAAATATGACAGGAGTAGTCACTGTTAAAAAAAATTGAAACTCTACAAGTCAGTAAGCTGGGTCCTATTCCCATGTCTGCCAGTGTAGCTGTGACCTCGATGGATGATGATTGTAATTTAATGCCTCTGGGTTTCATATTCTCATCTGTAAATGAGATTAGTGGGCTAGATTACCTCTACTGTGCCACAGTCAATGCTTCACAGACAATGTCTGATTTGTATCATTTTTTTGATCCTGAACACTGTTCTCACTGTGTCTATCCAAGAAGCCGAACCTCTAAGAATTAGGGGACAATTGATTTACTACAGGAATTAGACCTTTCACAATTGTGGGGAGGGAGAGAGTGCTGGGGAAGTGATGGTCTCACGGGGGAGCTGAAGGATCAACAGAGTGCCTGACCAGTTAATTTGAGAAGCCAAACACAAGCAGGAACAGACGGAGCCAGCAGAGAAGTCGATGGGGACACAGCAGGTGTCTGGAGATAGGCTTGGGCTACTGTTGGTCAACGGTGAGAAGTCAGGAAGGATGGTTGACAGAGAAGCAGAGGAGAGTGAGTTGAAACTAGAACCAACTGGCACCTCTGACCATACAACATCCAGAGAGGGAGGCCGCTGCTAAATCCTGCCTCCCGTTATCTTACACAAGGTTCTCTTTTGGCCAATTCTAACCTGGAACCATCTAAGGATGGGGATTCTAAGAAATACAGTTGCAGCTTAATTAAGATGATAACAGAACGATGTAATACGAACCCAGCGTGACAAAGTGGTGGGAACTTTGTTCTGATTCTCTCAACTGTTTATTCAATCTTTCTATAGTCTATGTATTTTGGTAATTAATCTCAAATCCTTGGTGCAGAAAGTTAAGTAATGAACGCTTTTAAAGAAGTATAGCTATGAAAACATCTGAGGATTGGGGGACCATGTGGACAATCTCAAAGTGAAGCTTTTGGTCTAGAATTAACCTGACTGCCTGCTCACACCAGCCCCTCCCTCCTCACAGATGCCCGGGCTGTGGGAAGAAAGAGTAGGAGGTTTTGCAGAAATGGGACATGGAGCCAGACGGGAAGAGGAGGCAGTGGGAGGAAGTGGCAGGTGGAGATACAGGATTGAGAAAGACAGACAGAGAGTTCAGGAGGGAATAGGAGTTCAGAGGAATAGGAGTTTGGAAGAAGCAGAGAAGAGCGATGAAAGTTGGAGAAACAATACAGAATGTACATCTGGACGATTGTAAGAATTACCTTAGAAACTTTTGTTTTTCATTACAGTGAAATAGTTTACATATCCCAAGGAATACACGTCACAAATATTTGAAGATTGATGCATTACACTACATCAAATATCTGCCACCCAGCTCGAGGAAAAGGATATTGCCTACTGTTGAAGCTCCGTGGGTGCCTTCCACGGACTGCCTCTCTTGCCCTGGGAAGGAAGCCGCTATCCTGAACTTAGAGCCCAGAAATATGAGGTAGCTTTTCAAAAGACTACAAAGGAGAGTAAATGATGTGAGTGAAAGGGGAGTGGATAGGGTTTCCTTGAACAACTTTTCTTTCTGAAGAAAATATCATGGAGTTTTTGTATCTTCTGCATAGCCAGCTGGGTGGTTCCTGGGTATATTGGTAAGGTCTGAGTGGGCTGGCAGGTGTTATTGTTCTTACTCTGACTCCAGTATGTTACAGTTTAATGTCTTTTGCATCTTTTCCCAGCGAAACTCAAGTCCTATGGCTATTCCACCTAAGCAAGCAGAGTAACCTCACTTGCAAACAGTCACTGTCTACAAATTAGAGGCATTAACTGAGATAGTTCTTATATAGAGGGTCTCAGTATTTAATAGCCCCATTGAAGGCTGTTTCTTTGTAAATGATAAATTACCAGAACCTTTCTATAAAGAGGGATATTGTTTTGTTGCCTTTTCTGGGACTTCTAGATTGGTCTCTTCGGGTCCTTTTAGCTTCTTAGATCCTAAGCAGCCAATAAATTGAAGTCAGTCATAAGGAAGGGCTTTTCAGGTAGGTGAGGGAGAAAGTACACATCAGAGAGAAGAAAGGCAGAGGGCGCTGAGGCTGTGACTCCTTGAGGAAGGGACGGTCTTATCCAATTTTCAATCTTTCCCTCTGTCTTACACTTTGCCTGGCACAGAACCCTTTGTTGAATTGTTGAGCTGAAATGAGACAGACGTAATTGGTCAGCAAAGCCTCCACAGCTTTCTAGCTTAACCATGCTTTTCAATCATCTACTTTGATTCCAACTCCACTGTTTCTGAACTGTAAGCGGAGTTGAAATTCACAGAGAAATCTCTCCAGCGTGACTGTGTCTGCCAACTGCAGTGATGACTCAGGAGTGGCCACAGAGCAAGCCCATCGTCCTTCAAACCTCCGAGTCTAATTGCCTCCAAAGGGTCAGAGACGAGTCGGCATTTTCCATCCTAAATCTTGGTTCCCAGGTTGTCAAAATGCTCTATAGTAAACTCCTGAGACTGAGCAGACATGGGAGGGGGTGAGTGGTCAGCAGTCACCAATACCAGGCTTGACGTGTGGGGAACCTGGAACTAAAGGCAGAAAGTTCAGAGTTTGGGACCCAAGTCTGCCAAGGTCAGTGTGGTTATAGGGCAGGTTTTCTCAGCCTCAGCACCATTATCATTTTGAATCAGGTAATTCTTTGTTGCAGAGAGCGGTCCTGTGCACTGTAGCATGTGTGGTAGCATCTTTGACCTGCACTCACTAGACGCCGGTAGCACCGCTCCCCACCCCACCAAGACGTGACAATCAAAAATATCTCTAGACCTTGTCAAATGTTCCCTGGGGGCAAATTCACCTCCAACTGAGAACGACTGTGCATAGAATGTGTCTACAGCAGTTTTTCCCAAGACATTTTTCTAACCTACCTGCATCAGAAACACCTGGTGTGCTCATTAAAATACAGAGTCCCAGAGACCATTCCAGAATCACTGGGATGGTAGCATGTGTATGTTTGATGAGTGTCCTAAGAAATTCTTATATACATGAAATTTGCAAACCATCGTCTTCACTAATATTTGAAATAGGGATTTGTTTTGATAATTCAATAATCCATGGGCCGTGAGTAAAACTTTTAATGAATTTCCTTTAAATACAGGATTTTGTTTAAGAAAACATTTCCATGTCTCAAGGTGAGGGCTTGTTGATATCATAACTAACCCTTCCAGAGTCCCTTAACATAATATTTTCCAAAATAAAATGCAGTCATCTACCTGGCTCTGACATTCCTTACTACACTAATCAATGTTCCTTCTACTCTAGTTGGTCAGCAAAGCCTGCAAATCCTACCACTGGATGTTTATGTAAGTTTGGGTGAGGAAATCCCCTGTTACTATGCAAACTTATTACCTGGTAGACGAAACTCTTTAAAACTTAGTACCACTTAGTTTTAAGGTTAGTTTTAGCATAGTGCATAGAGGGATGTAAATAGACATTTATATCTAGATGAGGGATGAGATGCGTTCTGAGTTTTGAATAAAAATTCATTTTTTTTAACTAGACAATCTCTTAAGATACTTCTGTGGAGGCAACCTCAGTCTTAACATTCTTTGATTCATGGGGGGCTGGGCGCTATGTTCCTGGTTAACTTGGAAAGGGGCTTACGTTATGAGTCCTGGCTGTGGTGGTTACAGGGAATGTGTCTACAGACATTCCTCTGGACTTTGGAGGATGGAAGCTGCCCACTAAGACGTGGGAGGACTGAAAGTAGAACAAAAAGACTCTAAAAATTAACAGAGCCTGCCTTCCGTTTTTGCCTACGGCTAACTCTGCCAATAACCACAGCTAACATTTGTGATGCATTTACTACGTATTTAATGGGCGTTATCGCGTTTAATCTTCTCAACAGCCCTAGGAGGCAGGCACTCTTATTATTCCCCTTGGCAGATGAGA